>NC_133663.1:82986703-84191883 GCF_037893015.1 Macrotis lagotis | reverse complement strand
AGTTTCCTCATCTTTAAAATGGGGATAAATAACAGTACCCACTTCCCAGGGTTGTTGTGAGGATAAAATAAACTAATAATTAAAAAGTACGTAACAAATTTCTAGAACACAGGAATTATTATATCAATGTTAGCTACTATTATCATTATTTTTCTACCTCCCAACATTAACATTTCATTAATATTGTATTTTCCCTCAATTACATGTTAAAATAATTTTTTACATTTTTAAAAGTTTTGGGTTCCAAATTCTATCCCTCCTTCCTTCTTTCCCCCCTCTTAATTTATAGATATGACAATGAGGCCCAAGAAAGTTAAGGTTTTTGCCCAGATGTAGGATTTTAACCCCACCATTGGAACCAGTGGTTTTAACTGTATTTTTTAACTTTGAAAAGTAACCATATGAGGAATATACTTTGAGTAACTTTCAAAGTTTTGTGACTTTAGAATGAATATCTAATTTGGTTTTATTGTGGTGTTCACTTCTTAGTCATCCCCCAAGTCTTACCGCCACTTGTGGATTTTTGCTTTTCGAACAGAAAGTTTGTTCTTCAATAGTCTTTCTGTATGGAAAATTGCACTCAGAAACCTCAACTTTGCCTGAGTCATTGTATTCAATGACCACCACCTCTGGTTGCCTTTCCGAGCATTCCTCCTTCCCTTAAAAACAATCTAAATACTGAAAACCCCAGGGTTTCTCTTAGACTTGTTCAGTGTACAGAAACCAAAAACCATTCACCACACTGTCAGGTTAGAGTGTCTAAGGAGGTGAGGAAGGCAGAGTAGACAGAGCATGAGACCAGACCCAAGGCAGTCTGGGCAAGTTGAGCAGGGAGACTTCATGCTCAGCTGTGCCGGCCAATGATGGTATTGCTTCTTTGGCAGCCAAAGGATTTTCAGCTGAATCATCACCCAAATTGGTTGAGTGTTATTTTTTATTTATTTATTTTTTGGTAAGTTCTGCAGGGGAAAGAAGAAGAAGATATCTTCAACCTACAGATGACACAGAGTTAACTCATGAGTGACTAGATCACATCCTGCAGACAGTTTCACATTCTTAGTCATACCCTAAAGCTACCCATCAAGGGACAAATAAAGCCCTAAGTCTCTCAAGGATCTGGGCATTCTTAAATGACTCTTCATTAGAATGCTTTAAATACCTATATTTTTTTAAAGAGGAGAAAGCACTGACAGGCATGCCTCACACTGCCCTGAGACCAGGAAGACTTTAAGGGAAGAGTTTGTAGTTGGTAAAAGTAGGCACCTAGAAGTGGCAGTGGAGTCAGGAAGACTCTTCCTGAGTTCAAATCTGGCCTCAGACACTTACTTGTTCATGTGGTCCTGAGCAAGCCACTTAACTCTTTGTCTCAGTTTCCTCATCTGTAAAATGAGCTGGAGAAGGAAACGGCAAACCACTCCAGTATCTTTGCCAAGAAAACTCCAAATTAGGTCACAAAGAGTAGAACACCTGGAAAAATGAATGGACACACAACATTGCCTTATTTATTTGACACTGATAGTAAATGAGATATTTTACCACATAATTGGAGTTTATGTCTTTACATAACAAAACTAAAAAAAAAGTTAAACCCTATTTGGTGGAACTCTTTCTGAAATGTGTTCCATACTTCCTCATTTTAGTAACCTAGGGATACTGATCAGTGTTAAACTTGTTCTTGATGATTCAGGGTTATAATTAAACATAATTCATGGTACAGAACTGTAATAGAATGGCTTTGGGGGTTATGGTGGTGTATTAGGTCTGTCTGTCCCAAACTGAAATGACTACCATCCACTATGCTATTTGAATTTTTATCTTTGCTTCTCACGTCTCCTCCCTTTCAAGCTGTCAATTATGATTTCAGTGCTTGTGGCAACCTCCTTACAATTTGTTGCTTTAATCTGTCTGCGGGATTGGAAATCAGATAAATAAACCTATTAGAATCATATGTAAAGTAAGAGTAAATTGTCAGTGATTTTGCCCAAGGGTTTCTCTCTTGAGCAAAGTACATAAATCTTCTGGTTCCCAGTCTTCATAATATAGGTTTGTAGATTCAGAGTTGAAAGGAACCTTCTAATTGGTTGGATCCTCTAATCTGACACTCATTTTTGGGCAAAAACTGAGTAACAGAAAGGGCCAATTATTTGTCCAGTGTCATACTGGATTTTTAACTTCAAAGTTACTATTCTTTCCTTTGAACCATATTGCCCCCCTATATCTCTTTCAAGTGCACAAAAGTTCTCCATTTGTTCACTAACCATTTAGAGAGGCCATAGGTTGTAACAGACTCCATGATCCCATCTGATATAGGTTGACCATGTGACCCTGGGCAAGTCACTTAATTACTCAGTGAGTGTCTTACTAAGATGATGTTGAAGAGAGGTCCTGATTTCAATCGGTAGAGGGAATCCCCTTAGCAGGAATTCTGGTAGCTATGAAATCAAGGATCCTAACCAAAACAAAATAAAAATAAAAATATATCTCCACATTTATTATCTTGTATTTGGACAACACTATGATGTGCCCAGAGAAAGATGCATAGATCATGATGATATAGCTCTTACCTTCATAGAGTTTATTGTCTACTGGGGAGAAGGTATGGAGTTAAAAATACCCACAAATCTGAAGTGCCACAAAAGAAAACACAACTATGGTACAGAACACAGGATAACTCAATTATGCAGTGTCATATGATATCATAGGAATGAAAAATCACTTTTGTTGGGAAGGTGGAACTTGAAGTGAGTCTTGAAGGAGGAAAGGGGAGTATTTTTTTTAAAAGATTTTATTTATTTTGAGTTTTGCAATTTTTCCCCTAATCTCGCTTCCCACCCCCCATCCCACCCCCCCAACAGAAGGCAGTCTGTTAGTCTTTACATTGTTTCCATGGTATACATTGATCTAAGTTGAATGTGATGAGAGAGAAACCATAACCTTAAAGAAAAAAATAAAGTAATAAGAGATAACAACATTACATAAGATAATCTTTTTAAATTAAAGGTAATAGTCTTTGGTCTTTGTTCAAACTCCATAGTTTTTTCTCTGGATACAAATAGCATTTCTCCAGAAATGTTGCACTGATAAAATGAGCGAATCCATCAAGGTTGATCATCACCCCCATGTTGCTGTAAGGATATACAATGTTTTCTGGTTCTGCTCCTCTTGCTCAGCATCAGTTCATGCAAAGCAGAAGGGGAGTGTTTTAGATACATGGAAAGTCATAGGGATGGGACAGAAAAGAAAAATCTGTGAACATAGGTATTCTCTACTACTGGATGGTAAAGTGGTAAGCTCCTCCAGGGTAAGTACAATGTTAAATACCATGTTATTCTTTTTTGTTTCCCTCAGTCTCCAAGGACAGGACTTTGCCCATAGCTAACATGCCGGTAGAACAAATATGTAAACTTGAGCTAACTGTACATAATTGACTCATCTCAGTTGCCTGGTGACATCTACTTCCTCCGCTCCCTTTAAGTAGGCTCCTTTTTGTTTCAATTCATAACTGTCTTGTTGATAAGAGTATTCTGTTTAATTTTTACTGCATCAAATCCTTTTTGTAAGTAGTTAGGAGTGTTCTGAGTTTTCAAGAGCCGATTGTTAAATTTTCAGTGCAAGCATTTGGACATTTGCAAATACTAGCAAAAAAATGGAGCTGAATTCATTGTTTTGGAGATTGTAGTGACTTAAAGTAATTGGGGTAAATGTTAATAATTCAAATTAAACTTTAAAAAATGTGTTGTGTGACCTTGAACAAGTCACTTAACACCATTGCCTTAAATAAATTTTAAAAAAATGTACTCTACATTTTCAGAGAGCTGGTTTTTCAACATTTACCAGCCCATCCCTCAAAGGAAGTTATGTACTTTTAAAAATCGTGACATTCATGTGTGTTCATTCTTGACATAGTCACAAATATCTGCCTATTTGATATGAGGGTGGGGGTGGATAGTCGACTTCAGTCATGTTGTTTCTCTTCCAGACAATTCCTTCCCTTCTGTTTACCCAAATCCTATTTGTCCTTCAATACCCAGTTTCAATACTACACATCTATCCATAAAATGCCTTCTTTGACCTCTCCAGCACTCATTGAGAGCTCTTACTCCACCAAACTTAATCCAGAGTATTTTCTTCGAGACCCCATTTAGGGTTCTCTTGGCAAAGATACTTGGAGTAGTTAGTCATTTTCTTCTTCAAACAGAGAATAAATAAACAGAGATGAAATGACTTACCCAGGGTCACACAGCTAGTGAGCATCTGAGGTCATATTTAAATCCAGGACTTCCTGACTCAAGGTTCAGCACTCTATCCACTGAGCCACCTAGCTGCCTCTCTTTGCAAACAGTAGTTACTTAATATTTGATGAATGAATGAATAAATCCTAGGATTATGTCTTATACTCACATGTTCCCCAGTCTGGAAGCCTAAGGTTGGACCAGAAATCTTCTCTTTTTAGGATTTTTCTGACTTCCTCTTATGCTTGGATCACTCATTGACCATAACTATTGGAATATAACAACTCTGCTATTTATCAACTATATGACTTCCTGCAACTCACTTAGCTTCCCTAGTCCTCCTTTTTCCCATCTATCAAATGAAGGTGAGGAACTAGATGATATCTAAGAACTTCCTCAGTTCTCATTTTTTTTAATGATTCCATGACTTCTTTGTCATCAGATATTGGTTGTCATGCTTGTATAGCTTTAACCAGTGGCAAACTTATTCTCAGGGAATGCAAGATGGTAGAGTCCTCACTATCCCAGGAGGCTCAGTGTGAGGTCATTCTTTGCTCAGGAGGGAGAATTGAATTGGTTATAAATATTATTATTATTACTATTGTCATTATTATTATCAATTGTACTATCAAAATGTCTGATTCCCACAAGGAATCAATAAGCAGTAATTCTTTTCTACAACTCAACAACCTATCCCTTCCTTTGGGAATGAAGTCCAGCAGATAAACAATACATAGATATGAGTAAAATCCAGTTCTAGCTAGTTCCTGATTCTGGGCTCACCAGTCCTGACCTAGAACTCTACCCAAAAATATGAGGTTTTAGCAAAGGGGAACAAACAACCTCAAAAACAGCCAAAAAAGGCAAGTTTACAAATTGTTCCCCCCCTCCCACCAAGGTTAGAGGGCAGAAGGGACAATAGTTATTTATAGCAGCTGGTTTGCAAACATGCTGTGTTGAAATAATGACTATCCAAATGAAAACTTCACTGTGGATTGCCCTCTAAACAATG
This sequence comes from Macrotis lagotis, assembly GCF_037893015.1. NCBI lineage: Eukaryota > Metazoa > Chordata > Mammalia > Peramelemorphia > Peramelidae > Macrotis > Macrotis lagotis. The sequence goes on along the minus strand of NC_133663.1, from coordinate 84,186,639 downwards.
CATTTTATCTTTTGATTGGGAAAACCACTTGGGAATTTCATAATACACAATCCTACTTGTTCTCACTCTCAACCCTGGCACCTCCTCTGAATCTGGAGTTTCCCTAAGGGCCAGCATCTCACCCGATGTAATTCGATGTAATTCTCCCATCCAGTTACATAGGGCAGGGTTCTGTCTCAAGAAATTCAATGGGAACTCCGAGTGTGGTGGGAATAAGAAACAAAGGGAAATAAACTGGATGAAGAAAATAGACGGGGGAAAAAGGAGCAACTTTTACTCATGAAAATTATAGAAAACATAAGACATTGATAGTGCCAAAAAAATCATAAATCTGGAGTTGGAACCTCAAAAGTCATTTAGTTTATCCCATTTCTTCCTCCAATCCTTTCTTTCAGATTTTTTTAAAAAGTTAATTTTTTTTTTAATGGTAGAGATCCTGGAATCACTAGGCTGAGAGAAATTCAAGAGAATATCCCCCTGGATTTAGTTAAGGAATACATTCAAGCCTTCCCAGAAAAATAATGTGTTAACTTTGTTTAGAGAACACAACTTCCTTTGGTAATAAGGTCATAGGACCATAGTTTTCGAGCTGGAAGGAATATAACCCCCTCATTTTACAAATGAAGAAACTGAGGTTCCAAAATATGAATTTTTTGCTCAAGGTGACTTACCCTGCCTTGTTCAGTAATAAGCAGCAGAAACAGGATTTGAACTCATATCTTCTTGACCCCAAATTCAGTTTTCTTTCCATTGGCTTGGGTGTATTAGGTGCTGATATCTTATAGTCTCATTCCTTCGACTGCAGAACACAGGTCCAGCTTGAGCTTTTTGGTTCAAAAATTGTATTTTCACTCCTTTTTTTGTTTTTGTGAGGCAATAGGCTTATGTAACTTACCCAAGGTCACACACGCTAGTAGATATCAAGTGTCTGAGACCAGATTTGAACTCAGATCCTCCTGAATCCAGGGCTAGTGCTCTAGTCATTGTACCACCTGGCTACCCCCACCCCCCACCCCGTATTTTTACTCTGAAGAGGAAAACCCTTGAAAAGCATGTCTTGCTCTGGCTTTTTTTGTATCTCTTGGAAGGAGATGTAGTCATGAATGACAAGTCAGGCACCAGTTTGTACGACACTTAATAGCCCAGTGATGCTACTCTGTCACGTAGTAGGTGCTTAATAAATTCAAATTATTGGAGGGAAGAGATTGGGAGAAAGAAAGGGGGAAGAAAGCTGCAAATGTTTTACCTAGCATTGAAGCTACTGGGTATCTCCAAATTGTAATCTTTTTCTTGCTTATTACTTAAGTCCTTAGGTTATGGATGGGGCTGCCAACTACTTGGTCTCTGTTTTGTCTTAGGAGCTAGTTGCTTATAACTGAAGTACTGTAACCATGACTGATTTATCTAAATCTTCATGAAGCTTGTGGTCTGTGCTCCTAAATGTGCAATTAATAATAAAGAGTAAGCCTTTTGATGTGTATCATAGAGACAAAACTGGAACCCAAACCAGGGGCTGATTCAGGCAGGCATATCATTATCATATTATGGTAAAAGACTTGGAACTCTTGAAGATGGTCTGAAGCAAGTCAAAGAGGCTCAATTTATTTTGGGTACGTTCTCATATTTTTTGTTCATGGCTTGTTGGCAAAGGGTCTTGTTACTTTTTGTGTCTTTTGTCCCCACCGGTGACACATGTCTTTGTTCCTCTTCCCTATCAGGATGGCAGCCAGGTGTGCTGTCTGTTACCCCAGCGTTTAAGCATTTGGGACCTGTCTGGTCCCTTTGTAAACCTTTTGATTTCTTTCTCTTCTTTTCATTTCTTCCTCCTTGCCTGCCAAAGAGTCACCTCCGGATTCCAGCAGGGCAGTCAAGGAGAGAGAGAGAGAGAGATGGCTTTCTATGACTTAAATACAGCAGCTAGGACTTTTTCCATGAGGTCTAGATCTCAATTAGTAGCCAGAAACCACTTCTTCTTAACCTTTGATGGGTGTCCCTCCACCCCAATGCACCTATTTTGTACTCCCCTCAACCCCCCCCCCCCCGTCTCCCCTTCAAATTCTTTGCCATCCTCTCCACCACCTTCCGACTACATCTGGAATCAAGAGGATGTGAGGGCGAGTAATAGAGTGTCAGTGGAAGTAATTGATTCCTCACACACAGAGAATTCTCTCGCCTTTAGTGTCAATGGAGCTGAACCAGAGCTTGGGAGGGTGAGCGAGACTTGTAAACAGTCCATGGCTGAGCTGTCAGGGCCAAGCCAGACACATCAGAGAGTGAGTGAGTGAGAGGGAAAACAGCGGAACAAATAATTGTTTTAGTGCAAAGGAAAGGAGTAAATAATATTTCAGTCCAAGAATGGGCATTTTGAAAGAGAAGAATATCAGGAGCTAGGAAGGGAAAGGGTAGAGATAATAGGTTTTAACCCAAGAGATTTTTTTTTTCCCATATCAAGGTGGGCGGTTTATCTCCTCTTCCTTGCCCATTATCATCATCATTATCATTAAAATAATTATTGTTATAATTATTTACTGATGATACCTCTGCTTTAATGGGGTGCCTTTCATCCAAAGGGTTCAAAGCACTTTATCTCCTCCCATCATGCCTTGAGGAAGGCAGAGTGCAGGGAATCATTACTCTTTGTTTTATAGTCTGGGAACCTGTGGTATCAAGAGAGAAAAAACTTGGCTCAAGTCACAGAACAAGTTAGAGGCTTTTGCAAGATGCAGACTCTCCATCTGATTGTCTTTTTATTAGTCTTGGGTGCCTCCAGCAGCTCAGCTTCTATTTCTCCCCAGTCGCTCCTTCTGACCCCTTGTTGTCTCAGCTCTGACTGCAGCTAGTTCTTCCTGGACCACTTTGAGGGACCCCACCGCTAAGGGGTGTTTGCAATTTCCATTTCCCTGAAGGACAGGCTGCTAAGACACAAAAAGACTGCACAATCCCAAAGCCTTTCCTTCTTTCCTAGAGCACCATCTTTCAAAACAACTGCCACATCAAGAATGGGAACCAAACAGCCTTTCCATGAGTATATTACAGTTTCCTATTTAGAGGAAGGTCACTTAACACCATGTGCTTGGAGTTTGGTTGGGAGACTTTTCTATAAACCGTGTAGAGGTGTATGCCCCCCGCTCCATCTTTCCATGAGAGCCTCCAAGTGGACCCATCAAACATGCTAGCATTTTTTTACTATTTCTAAAACTTCCAGTTCCCTCCAACTCATTCTAGCTTGAAAGGTGGAGTCCTCTCTCCTAGGAGAAGATCAGAACTATAACCCAGCTTTGAACATGTCCGGTTGCTTTTCAACTCAGCAGGAATAGGGTATTCATAATTCACCTTTGGGAAGAAGAGGCAAGGCATGAATGGGATGAAAGTCCAGTGATTGCTGAGTGAGGGAAGCCATTTCAGCTGACTAACCACCGGGTGCCTACTCTTCTGTTCCGAGAACTCATGTGAGCTCATCATTTTCCTGCTGCCATAGTTTTTACTCCATGATCAGTTAATCCCAGGAGCCAACAAAAACTCCAAGCACTGTAACCTGAAGCCACATGTGAAATGAATCGAAGAGCAGGACCAAACCCACCTGCCATGTGTAATGCTGAAATGCCTCTCTTGTCTCTTTAGACTTCTGCATGGAACATTTTCAAATGGCCTTTGCCTTTTCTAGGCTTTGTTGTAGAGCCTGGATGCCAAAAATGGAAGGGGGGGGGGCAGAAAATGACTAAAAGAATAAAGCCTTTACAAAGGAAAAGAAAAAACACACACACACACACACACACACACACACACACACAACCTCTGAGATGCAGTAATTCCCTCATCCCGGAGCACCTCTGGTCTCAGCAGGGATCCCATTTTCTGGACAGATGGAGAGGTTATGACTTGCTTTCACAATTTGATCCTCTGGGAGCTGGGAGTAGTAAATGACTGTCTGGGAGCAAACTGCTCACCCGGGTGAAGGGAATAAACTCTTCTTCCCTCACCACAGGGTTGGGGGGTGGAGAAAGAAGAGGGGATTTGGTAAATTACCCCCATTCCTTTCTTTGGGCTCACCTTGGAATCAGACCCCATATGCACCACCACTAAAACATATACTTCCTCAAGTAATCTTAGGTCATTTTATTTCTCTCCTACACAGCTCTATGGGATAGCTAAGGCATGGCTTTTATTCCCATTTTACAGATGAGAAAACCAACTCTTAGGAAGACTGGAGTTAGTTGTCCAAGTTGGCTCATTCAGCAAGCCAACTCAGATCCCAGGTGACCAGTTCTGGTGGTGGTGAGCTGCTTCCCTTGTGGCACGCCTCCCTTACATCCTTACATATCCAGTGAGAAACAGACCTGAAGGAAGTGCCTGGAAAGCCCAGAATTGCTCTTCTTTTTGCTGTTGTGGCCTCATTTCCAAAAGGCCTTGTAAGTTAAAGAGTGAGGGTGAAGATTTTATAGAACTGATCCTGGAGACAGAAATAGAACCAAATAGCCATGTGTAAGTCCCAAATAAACAGCCTGCCGAAAAGTATTAAACAGCACATTAGCACATCTTGTTTTCTTATGTAACGAATGATTTTCCAGACATGTCCCATCTGAGCAAAATTCTCATCAGTGTTTCTCCTCCCAAGAGCAGGGGGCTAGTCATACTGCCACAGGAATGTGACTTACTGGTACGGGAGAAGATTTCAGCCAGAGATCACGTGTGTGTGTTTGTGTGTGTGTGTGTGTGTGTGTGTGTGTGTGTTTGTGTGTGTGTGTGTGTGTGTGTGTGTGTCTGGGGTGGTAGTGGTGAAGTTCTGCTGAATGGGCTTCATTTGCCTCAAGTTCATCAGCAGTGAAATTTGTCAGACATACTGTCTGAAAAGAAAAGTCTCCTTCCTTATATAAAGCAACAATCTTGGCAGTTGGCTGTATGAGGAACAATGAGCAGTGAAAAGTTCTCCCCTATTGTGGGTCTTCTGTGGAAAAACAACCAACTGTTATAAATAGATGGTATTTGTAGTTTCCATTTTCTTGCCTCCAAGGTTTAGGGGGATAAGTCCTTCAGTTTGTTTTGGGTTATATTCTCTGCGTGCTTCTTTTACTAAATGACCAGTTTTCACCACCACCCCCCCAAAGCCCTGGTGACCTTGACTGAGAGAGAGAATTGAGAATGAATAGCTACAGTATTAAAGCTTTGTAGTGGGAAGCTATAAAGGGGGTGGGGGGAAGAAATGTCAAATAACAGCAATTAAAAAATACACCTAAGAAAAACGCAAGTTCATCAACATAAACTTAATATGTATATCGAACACATTTAGATCTCTAGAATAGAAACAATTCTTATCTTACTTCTAAGAAATATGATAGGCATCTTTGAGGTCATCTGGCTCCAAATTCTTTATTTTATAGATGAGGAAACTGAGGTCCAGAGAAGAGATCCAAGGTCACATGGCAAAACTGGGATTTTTGGATTCTCCATGTCTTCTGAATCCTAATATCCAGGATTCTTCCTACACATCCTTTAGTTTCTACACATCATTAGTTAATATGTGAAACCTTAATAGACTATTGGTTGACTATATGTATAGAATATCTAAATGTCATATCTCTATTTATCTTGATCAGTCATCTTCAGTAGTATCTAAAACTTTGTATTTGGTATTTTCTTTTTTAAAAGATTATTTAAGTCAATGGGGTTAAGTGACTTGCCCAAGGTCACACAACTAGACAATTATTAAATGTCTGAGGCTAAATTGGAACTCAGGTCCTCCTGACTCCAGGACCAGTGCTCTGTCTACTGTGCCACCTATCTGCCCCCTGGGATTTTCTTGCCAGAGATACTGAAGTGGTTTGTCATTTCCTTCTTCAGTTCATTGTCCAATGAAGAAACTGAGGCACAAGGAAAAGCGATTTTTCCAGAGTCCTGGAGCTAGCAAAGACTCTGAGGTCAGATTTGAACTCAGGAAGATGAATTTTCCAGATTCCAGGCCTGATGCTCTATCCACTGTGACCCCTAGCTGCCTATATTTACCTACTTCTAAATAATTTATATCTATTTGTCACCATTAACTTATATAGCCATATATCTCTATGCATCTGTGTGGATATCTACACATCTATGTAGATATAGTATATTCTTATAGTATATTTATATGCTCATCAGTTAGCACAGTGTCTAGCTCATAGTATGAACTTAATTGTTCATTGATTAATTGATACTGGATTCAAATTTTATGTGATATTGAGCAGGTCACTTAACTTCTCTGAGACTTGATCTCCTCTTCTCCATAATGAGGGGCTTGGATTAAATGATGTAAAAAATCACTTCCAGTTTGGAAGGAAGGTGGCAAGGTGATACAATAGACAGCACTGGGCTTGGAGTCAGAAGCCTTGAATTAAAATCCTGCCTGCGTTACTTATTAGTTATGACACTATAAGTAAATCACTTAACCTCCCTCAACCTCAATTTACTCATCCATAAAATGGAGATAATGTTGTGAGGATCAAATGAAATTTTATATGTAAAGTACTTTGCCAGCAAGTTAACAGTTAATCCACAAGCATTTCTTAAGCACCTAATATAGTCCAGGCAGTGTACTGAATATTGGGAATACAAATACAAATACTTGGACACATTATAGAAAGGTAGCCCCCACCCTCGAGAAGCATACATTCTAAAGTCATGGGGCCCTGATGTAGAGGTCTGATTTGTAACCTGATAAAAAAGAAAGAAAGAGATTGTTAACTGGGATATTCTCTGGAAGTGCAGGTTCTGGTGATGCTCATCTAATCAGAAAGAGGGGTTCCTGGGGCAGACAGCACCTCTGAATTGTGAATTTCCTGGCTGAAGAGGTTTCTGGGAAATGATGGAAAAGTCCCTATAAGTGTTAGTGATGCCAATGTTATTGTTATAGCTATAATCCTACAATATATAACTAGATGTCTACTTGCTGAACTTGTTGTAGGAGGGAAATCTGAAATTTGGTGAAATGAATGTGCTTATTAAAATATAGCCCTGTGATAGTTCCTCTCCTTAACTATCTATTTGAATGTTAACATAGAGGAGCCCCATTTCATCTATGTCTCCCAGATGACAAAATAAATGACCAGAGAAGAGAATTATTTGGTTAGACTATCCATCCTGGTTCATATAGAGAAATCTAACTTACTATAAGCTTATTGAGGGGAGTCTCTCAAGTTCTTTCTTGTGGCTCCTGCTTAGCTCAGAGAACCTTCTTCCAAACTGGGCTGGGACTTGAGTTACATCCCAAGGTCATCTGAACCTTGGAAGAACCCACTTAGGCAATTAGCCACAAGATATCCCAGCTTAAATTAGGAAGGTTTCTGTATAAGTCCTTCAAAATCTATGCTGAACCAATTTGACTGAATTTTCTCATTAGATGATTTGAAGTTGGCTGAACTAACCATTTATCTCAGCATCATGTATATCATCTCTTTGTGTTTTTAGTAATCTTCCCTTCTGAGAGTGAAAATGTTAGTCCTCAGTTTTTTACCACCTACTTCCCTCAATTTTTTAATGTAAGGATTAATGAGACAGTGTTTGTTTAAAAAAAAAAGGCTTTGAGGTCCCTGGAAGAAAGGCACTCCAGGAGGTGATATATTCCCTGGCCTGGGTAATCTATCCATGAAATATGGCACTTTGAAAGTGTGAGAAACATCTCAAATCACTCTGACAGCATTTTAATTATAGTTGATTTGTTTGCTGCTAATAGTGAAAATGCTGTCAAAGTGATTTGAGATGTGTTTTTTCCACTCATAATGTTATATTTCATGTTTTTGGAGTCATTGAAGCAGTGATTTGATTTCATGAAACACATGGAATGGCTCAGTGACTTACAAGGAGATAACAGGCTGCATAAAGTGGACTTGGGTTCTTCAGAGACCAAGAGTCCTTGTCAAAAAATAGGTGATTGTTAACACAGGACCTCCATTTGAAATATGATTTAAAGTATTTGGAACCTAAACCATGGAAAAGGTAAACAGGGTGCTTGGGTGCCTGCTTATGGGATCTGGGTATACCTACCATCATCGAGATGTGTTTGTAACCTCCACTACAAGGAAACGATCAAGACTCTATGGCAGCCTTCACCAATGTCATCAATAGAATATTTAGAAAATAAGGTGTTCAAGTACCACCCTATTCTATTAATATGAAATAGGATCTAGAGAATTTGAATAAGAGTGACCTTGAAGTAGGTTTAAAAAATCATTCTGTCCTGTAAGAAATTTTATCCACTGTGCCCTTTAACTTCTTTTTTTTTTTTTTGCTTTATTGATTGGTTGTTCTTTTGGTGTCCTACTAAGAAGGTTTCTGGAAACCAAAAAGTTTCCTTGGTAGTTAGTGACTCAGTGCATAGAGTGTTGGACTTGAACTTGGGAAGACCTTTGTTCAAATATTGACTCAGACACTTAATAACAGTATGACCCTAGGGAAGTTGTTTAACTTCTCTCCACTTCAGTTTCCTCACCTATAAGATGGCACCTATAATGGGCAGCAAGGTGGCACAATAGATAAGAGTGTTGGAGTTTGGAATCAGTAAGATCTGAGTTCAAATCCAGTCTTAGAAACTGCCTAATTATGTGATCTTGAGCAAGTCACTAAACCTCAGTTTATAACTGGAGAAGGAATTGGCAAACCACTCCAGTATTTTTGCCAAGAAAACCCATGGACACATGTTCACAGGGTCACAAAGAGTTGGATATGATTAAGATGACTCAACAACAAAACAAGTTACCATAATAGTACTTCTTACCACCAAGGGCTGTTGTGAAGGGCTGGAACCCCTCTTTCTGGTTAGATGACCATCACCAGAACCTGCACTTCAGGAGAATATCCCAGTTAAGGATCTCTTCCTTTCTTATCAGGTTACAAATATGATCATGAAAATAAAGGTTTTTTGTAAATGCTTAATACATACTAAATGCTATTTAAAAGCTTGGGTGAACTTATTGCTCTCCCTTTCTTCCCTGACATTCATCAACACCAAGAATAACACTTTCTATATAGCTTGCTAAAACTGTGGTCAGTTTGAGATTAGGGTATGTGAATGATCTAGATCATACTTGGTTCCAGAGACCTTCCCAGTCTTCCACATCCCCATAGTCATCATCAATAGCCATGTCCTTTTTAATTGAGTTATGCTATTTCATTCTAGGATCCATACTATAAAATTAGGGAGAGTAGATCTTGAACTTACAAAGAAAACGATGGCAATGTTCTCCAGGTCAGTGACTCAACTTATGGTCATCAGAACCTGTGAACAAAAGAAAAACAAGACACTTGAGGGAATGATCCTAGGTGTACCAGAAACAGAGATATTCACACCCTTTTTTCCAGCCTGAAGTTCAAGAGTGGTGCATTAAATTTTCAAGGATTTTTTTTTTCATTTTGAGAGAGTTTATCTGCCTTAATGAAAGACAGAGTATCTGTTAGTTGGTTCATGCTTCAGTCTTTAAGAACAATTGTGGGGCGGCTAGGTGGCATAGTGGATAAAGCACCAGCCTTGGAGTCAGGAGTACCTGGGTTCAAATCCAGTCTCAGACACTTAATAATTACCTAGCTGTGTGGCCTTGGGCAAGCCACTTAACCCCATTTGCCTTGCAAAAACCTAAAAAAAATTGTGTGTTTTAAGAGGAGAAGCATTTCAGGTTTTGTGGAAACCCCTTTGACTCTGCCACTTGACCAAGAAAGAACCCCAAAGATGGATGCACCCAGGTTCCCGAATAGCCCTTGTAAGACATTGAACTATATTTGTTCAGAAACCACAGACTTTCTAGAGAGCTTCACAAATTCACTTGATCATGTTGAACTATCTAAGATTTGTTCCATTTGTAGGAAATCCTTCAATAATAACACGTTTCCCGGAATGAGTCAGTTGTGGCAGGAGGCAAGCGAAACATCCTCTATGTGTCATTTGGATTGTGATTTATTATTTTTTAAAAAGTAGGAGACAGGATATTGTGTAGATAAATGGGTCAGGACTGCTGTGTTGAATTGGGTACAATGGCTACTTCATGGCAACATAATTGTTAGGGGGAGAGTACGTAACAGGAAGGCCTTGGCAACTGGGCATTATGCTCTAAATAAAAATAACTCCCTTTCTTAGCAGTTTCAGGGCAACACAATTCTTTCCTCAAAATCAGTAGATTATTCAAATATCACCCTCATTTTTACAGATGAGGAACTTGCCTAGGGATTGAAAGTGGCAGAAATTGGTCATGAGCAAAGGTCTTCTGATGCCAAATCTGATGCCCATTCAAACACATACTATATTGCTTGTCAAATGGCACTTATTTATGAAATCCCAGATTTGGTCAAAAGGAGGAACATGGATAATCATGGGGCATGACTCAGAGACCATATTGATTAACTTCTTTATTTTAAGTCACAAACTCCCCTAGTGCATTAAGAATACGATTTGTTTTGCAAAAATTTGATTTGTGGATAACATTATCAAGAATACCTTAATATTTAAAATTTGTTTTTCTCAGAATCCAATATGGTACCTCCTTCATAAAAGGCTTTTAAGAAATGCTTATCTATTAAAATGAAGGTGAAGAGAAGAAGGGAAGGGAGTAAATATTTATATGCCATCTCCTATGTGCCAGATACTATGCTAAGCAAAGCTTTTTAAATTTTTCCTTTAATTTTTTTTCAATTATATGAAAAGATAGTTTTCATCATTCATTTTTTGTAAGCTTTTGAGTTCCACATTTTTTTCTTCCCTCTCTTTCCTCCCTCCTCCCCATGACAGCTAGTAATCTGTTATAGGTTATACAAATACAATCATATTCCCATATTAGTCATGTTGTGAAAGAATAATCAAACAAAAGGAAAAAGCAGTGAAAAAAATCCAACAAATTAAATGAAGTGACAGTGGTCTGCATTCAAGCTCCACAGTTCTTTTTTCTGGATATAGATGGTAATGTCCATCTCAGAATTTGTAGAATTGTTTTAGATTACTGTATTGCTGAGAAGAGCTAAGTCTATCATATAGTTGATCATCACATAATATTGTTGTTTAAGGTGTACAGTGTAAAGTGTACAGCTTACTTCACTCAGTATCAGTTCATGTAACTCTTTCCAGGTTGTTTTTGAAATCCACCTACTCTTGATTTTTTACAGAAGATATTTCATCACATTCATATACACAATTTGTTCAACTGTTCCCCAATTGATGGGCATACTTTCAGTTTTCAATTCTTTGCCTAAGCAAAACTTTGCAAAAATATCTCATTTGATCTTCACTAAGAGGTGAATGCTATTAATATTCCCATTTTACAGTTGAAACCGAGGCAAACAAAGGTTAAATGACTTTATCATGATAATGCAGCTACTGTTTGAGGTCACATTTGAACTCAAGTCTTCTTTAGTCAAGTCTAGTATTCTATCTATAGTGCCACTCAATGCCTCCTGTGAATGGAATTTGATGAGCTCTAAGATCTACCTAAATATTTAATTCCTTTTGCTTTTCTATTTTCATTTTAAAAGTTGTAAACTTAACAAAAACAAGTGAAATGGGTCTTTCCATAAACATAGTAGAACAGAAAAAGAATAGTATGTAAAACTGCAAATCTTTGTTATTTCAGTTTGTTTTTCTTTTTTAAATATAACAAGTTCAGCCTATAGTTTTCAAAGTTGTCATCTTTGCTTGTGCTTCTTTCTGGCTTTCTTTCTGTTCTTTTCTCTGCATTAAAAAAAAGTATCCCTCAAGGATCTTCTTTCATTTCTTTTCTTGCTATCTTACCCTTAATCCCACTATCTCTTCTCCCCCTACATCTGGGGGGGGGGGGGGGAGGAAAAAAGAACCCTTGTAACAAATATGTATGGACAAGAAAAACAAATTTTCACATTGGCTGTGTTCAAAAAAATGTGTCTTTTATTTTGTATCTTAAAATCTTTCACCTCCCTCTAAAGAGGAAAGTAGATGACTTAATCATTACTCTTCTAATACTGTAATTGAGCATTACTCTGATCAGGACTTGGTGGGAGGAAGTTTTAACTTGGTGTCCACAAATAGCTTTTAAGGACTCTAAATTGTGAAGAGAAAAAAATTCCTCTTAATTTTCACTTACCTCTAACGGTTATTTAGCATTTCCTTTCATTATACATATAGGCAATACCATGATTCTCAGAAAGAGTCTGTAGGCTTCACTAGATTGCCAGTGCCCTTGGCACAAAAACCAGTAAAGAATCCCTCATTTTCAAGATCATGAAAATAAACTCAGATTCTTTGATTAGGAGATGAATGATTTTTCTCAATTTCTTCTCATCCTGTTTCCCCATTCTCCCCCCCCCCCCCCCCCCCCCCACACACACACATACCTGTAACCTAAATAAAACCGTGTTGTTTTTCTGCGGCTTGGGTATCTTCTAAGTGAAATGAGCTTCATATAGTCCCTTGCCTACTTAAGCTGCTACTGTGAAGAGAAAGAATGTGGGCAGATCTTAGAGGTCTTCATGTACTACTATTAGACATCTCATTGGGCATCAATAGAAATTAGGGGGAAATGGATGATCAGAAAGGCTTACACATTGAGAAAGCAGTTCATAGATGCTTTCCTTACTGGATCTGAGAAAAACTTTAGGTTTTTTTTGAGAAAAGTACCATGTCAACTTCCACTTTCCAACTGAGTCCAGTCAAGTGCTCTTTGTTGTAAAAGTAAGATGGTGTCAACAATGACTCAGTTCATTACCATGTGAAAATGATAAATTTGAACTGATTCAAAACTTAACAAATCAACTTCCGTCTTTTTCTCTTAGCTTTAGAGTCCTCTTTATCCTTAGACAGGAGTTGAGCCTGGTCCACTTCTTCCCTTTCTTTCATCCACCCAACTCATTGAATTTGCCTGAATTGGAAGCTATGATAAGGTATGGCTTGTGAGACTGGGAGGAGATAAGACACCATTTGGTCTTGAACAAGCTACTTATCCAAGAAGACTCTCTGTGTATGACATAGCCCAGGGAAGGCAGCATTCCATGGAGTATAACATTTCCAACTCTGCATCATGCCCTAGAGGAAGAAATTTGTTACCTGTTATTTTAACAGGTTGATACAAAAGTAAATAAACAGGGAAAGGGAAGTAGAGGGAAATGGATAGTTTTCAATAAGACAGTAGTTGGAAGAAGAGGTTTTTCAACTAAGCAGTTGTGTTGGGAACTGAGGAGAGGAAGGTCAGAGCCCAGAACATTCTTCAGGTCTTAGCCCACCCTTAGGCCTGGGTGTGGTTGGGGCCATTTCCCCAAATCAGTGCAGACCACTCTCTTTAAGGTTGGCAAGATTATAGGAAATGCCTTAAAGCTGACATGTAGTCTTGTGAAGGCTAATAAATGTACGGTTGTATTAAGAGACTGATTCCTCAGGGATTCATCCTGGGCTTTTGGAGAAAGGGTTTTGTTGTTTTATTGAAGAGTTGGATTATGATGCTGATTCCTTTATTTTTAATGTACTTGGCTTGTTGTCACTGCTCATGGTGTAATGCCTTGAATTCTGCATTGTCATCTCAGGGAGGGAGGGGGCTAATTGCTATAAGTTTAGTAATATGCCTTTAAAAGAAAATAAAGATGAGGACCAGAAAGAAAAGAAAGCTGGGGAGAAAGGATGCCTGCTGGAAAGGAAGGAGGTGGACATTTTCTTTTGAAGTGTTCAAAATCATCATGAGGAGGACTCAGAAGCTGAAGATCCTTAGTTCTGTTCTCACTAAGTCACTTGTTCATTTTGTAACCTCAGTTAGTCATTTCACTGGTCTCATCTGAAAAAATGTACACGAGAAGATGTATTCCGTACTGACCTTGGTCTAAAACAACTAAAGGGGGAAAGTTAACTGGAAAAATAGTAAAATAATAATAGAAGATAGGACCTGGTTTAGGAGACTCTTATGTGAGAAAATTCTGAAGCTTATAGTCTTAGAGATAGCTGCATAACGGAGAAGTTTAAATGATATCCCCAAGGTCCCACAGCTAGTCTGTGTCAAAGGAAGGACTTGAACCCAGATCTTCCTGATTTTGAAGCCCAATCTATCCACTGTGCCACACTTACTCTCCAAATAATAACAGCTAATATTTATATGGTACTCTAAGTTTTGCAAAACACTTTCCATAGATCATCTCATTTAATTCTCACAATAACTCTAACAGATGGGTTATCCCATTATGATTACCACATTTTATAAAGAGTTAATATTTATAGAGTGCTTACTCTTTAACAGGCACTGGCCTAATTTGCAATTTTTACAATTTTATCACATCTGATCCTCATAGCCTAGGAAGAAGGTTGTTATTGATTATCCCGTTTTATAGGTGGGGAAACAAAGTAAGATGGGATTTGAACTCAAGTCTTCCAGACTCTAGGTCCAGAACTCTATGCCAAACAGTCTTTCAGGCAGGAGATCCTTAGCTACAAATTAGCAAACAAGGCCAACGTAACCTACTTTTGGTGATTGTTTTCTCTTCCTCTTCTGTGTCTCCTTTTGCTGTCATCAACTAGGTATGACTTCATTGAGATTCGGGATGGGGACAGTGAATCTGCAGACCTCCTGGGAAAGCACTGTGGGAACATCGCCCCTCCTACCATCATCTCTTCTGGCTCAGTACTCTACATCAAGTTCACATCTGATTATGCCCGCCAGGGTGCCGGCTTCTCACTGCGCTACGAGATCTTCAAAACAGGTCAGTGATGTCCCAGGAAGAGATGTGACCCCATCAGATACCTTGGTATGTCTGACCAGAGAAGGGGAGGAGCTTAGCAGACATGGGAGACCCAGGAGGGGAGAGGTTGCAAGTCTGTTGAAGATAGCAAGCCTGAAGGGGAAGATGGGAACCCAGGGGTTTCCTCATGTCATCTATCAAGGAAAGAGGATTGAAGTCCTTTTTTGTATTTTGTATTCTGCAAAGGTGATAGAGGAAAGAAAGGCATAAGGTGACATAGGAAAGCATTGAGGTTAAAAGATGTTTTTTCCTGGAGACATATTGGAGAAAAGTAATGGGCATTGTGTAGTTTTACTTTTATAAAAAATCTTGCCCACCTACAGAAATCCCATTCATCCCCCAGAGTTTTCATTGGGACCCATTTCCACTTATCACTTCCAAGGAAATGGAGTGAAATGTAAAAGATTGGAGACTTAAGTTCCTGACTACCAATCTGTCTGTCCATGGGGAAATTATTTCCCATCGGTGGGCCTCAGTTTCCTCATCTGAAAAAAATGAAACTCCTTCCAATTGTTAGTCTATGGCCCTATGAACCTTGTTGATCAGATCAGTCCTCCCATATGACTATACTGAGAGCACTATCCGTTGTCTACTGTGGTCCCCCTCACTGTCCCTCCTCCCCTTATCAAACCCATCTATTGCTGTGATTGTTGTGAAAGTCAGTCAGAAAGGTGACAGGGAAGATTATATGTCTTAACATTTGCACCTGTCTCTTTTTGATCTATGCTAGTTTCTCTTAAGATCCTATGTTGCTTTTTGCTAAGACCCCAACAGTTTGGGCTGGTACTTGATTTCATGGCTGGCATAAGGAAGTTTTCTCCTCTTTATTGGATCAGCTCCTATGCTTAAGCATACCAAGCAAAGGTCTTTTTTTCTGTGTGGCCTCGTGATATTCTTCAAGCTAAGGAATGAGACTTGTTCCTTGCACACTCACCCTGCTTCCACCAGACTGGTGACATCCTCATATATCAGCAATGATGCATTTATCCTCCTTTGTAGCCTGGAGGTTTTGTGACTGGTGCAGCGCTAGGCAAAGGGGAGGCTTTGTCATAGAGAGGAGAAAGCCAGGCGCCTCTGGGAGTTCAATGCAAGGGGAACTATTCAGATATATTTTCTTTTTTGCCAAACAGTTCTTGAAAGGAAGTGGTAGCTGCTGAAAGCACTTTTTATGTCTTCTCTGTCTAAATATTTGTCAGATTTGTCTGCATGAGAACAAGAATTTACAACAAAATAAAGGGGGAAATCTATGTGAGTGAGCAGGAGCATAGACTTTCACAGGGTGTGAGTAAGGAGGCAGCCTTGCTCCGGAGGGGGTTAATTGCCTCTGGTGGTGAGGCTCAGACCAAACTGAGGGGAGACAAGAATGCAGCAGAGCCCAACACACTTAATGACTGAAGACTGGCTTTAGCCTCTTGGAAATAACATCATGAGTTTCATCCTGAGCCTTTCTGAATTTTAAAAATAAGCTGGGATCAACAGAAATAGGCCAGTCATCGGCTTTGAAGCAGCACTCAACATCACTGAAAAGGCAATGTGGGCAAACTCTGTGGAGGAAACTTAGATCCACCAGGGCCAAAAAAGGAAAATGATATAAGGTGAGCACAGTCAAGGTGGATAGAAGAAAGCATACCTTTTCTTTTCCAATTTAAACAAATGATAATTGATAACTTTTGTTTTTATAACACCTTTAGACTCTCAACTCAAATCTCTTGTGGCAAAAAATAGATAAAGTAAAACATCAAGTTGTTAGCATACATTTATTAAGAGCCTACTATGTTACACACTTGGGATACAAAGAAAGGCAACAGACAGACAGCATTCAGTCTAATTTGAGAATAAGCAAAACCAACCAAGCCTCTGAACTGACAGCATATTCTCTCTTCAACATTCATAGCTCCTTGGCTCTACAAAGAAGGAAAGGAGGTACCTTGTTTCAAGGGTCAATCTTCTTGGTCATCATAATTATTATACAGGGACCATTTTAGTGCTCTTTGTAATAACATAGTTATGTAATACCATAGTTATGGTAATTCTGGAATGGTATCTAGGTACAGTGGATAGAGCTCAGAAGAACTGAATTCAAATATGAACTCAGATGTTAACTAGCTATGTGTACTGGCTAAATTGGATAACATCTGCCTGCCTCAGTTTCCTCAAGTATAAATGGGGACAATAATATCCATTTTCTACTTTTGTTGTGAGGATCAAATAGTATAATATTTATAAAGTTCTTAGTAGTGTCTAGTTCATTTTGGGGGAATTTTGGAGGCAATTGGAGTTAAGTGACTTGACCAGGGTTAAAGAGCTAGTATATGTCTGAAGCCAGATTTGAACTCATGTTTATACTGACTCCAGGGCCAGTGCTCTATCCACTGAATGACCTAGCTGCCCCCAGCATCTGGAACATACTTCATAAATGTTTCCTTCCTAATTGTGTGGATCATTTCCCTAATTCTGCTTAATTTATCAGACATTCATCAATTTATATAAGTCTTCCCATGAGAAATAGATATTTTGAGGACTGGTTTTTACCATGTTTAAACTAAGGATGTTGCTCTAGTCTCAGAAACCCTTCAAACCAAAATGAATTTGCATTCACATCAGTTTGAAATACAAATGAGCATAAATATAAATATAAAGTGAGTCCCTTTTTTGGTTGGATGAGTTAGTCAGTAGAAAGAAGTTAAGATAATGTCAGGAAATCAGATACAAGGCAGAGGGTCCTGCAGGCCATTATTTAAGACCCACCAAAGAATTTCAACTGCTTCAGCACATCCTTGGATTACTAGGACACAATTATAAAGACCTGAATTCAAATACTGCCTCAGTCTCCTACTAGCTGTGTCATTCTGTGTCACACTAAGTAAACTTTTGTACCTCCATTTCCCCATCTGTAAAATGGGACTAGAACTTAGCTCACAGGGTTACTGTGAGGAGCAAATGAGATAATATATCCCAAACCATCCCTAATGTGTTATATAAATACTAGTTATAAAATTAAAAAAATAAATGCAGGGTAACTAGGTAGTGTAGTGGATAGAGCACTGGCTCTGGAATCAGGAGGACCTGATTCAAATCTGGCCTCAGACACTTAATAATTGCCTAGCTAGCTGTGTGACCTTGGGCAAGTCACTTAACCCTATTGCCCCTTAAATAAGTTTAAACTAAATAAATAAGCAAATTATCAAATAAATAAATGCTAATTATAGGTAGATTTTAGGTTTTGAAGCATTTGAGGTATATCCAGCATTCAACCTTGAAGAACTGACCTCTGGTCCTGCAAATATCAGTAGTACAAAAAGGGCCAAGAAGTCACTCCCTGGACCTTCCAATACCAAGTGTGGGCATAGTAAGACCGATGGGGGAATGTCCCTGAAGACTAGATCCAGCTGTGTAGACACATGGCTCTGCTGGGCACAAATGAAGAAGAGCTGAAAAATCCATTGAGGTGCCAGGCCTTATGCCCATGTTTCCAGTGCTGGTATCTTGGGAAAAAACACACACATAAGGCTTACGTCATCAACTGAACATGAAAGAAATTCATGAATATACTGAAGAAATCCAAACAAACACAGCTCTGTTTGCTGGCTAGTATTCTTCAAAGAGAGTGAGAGGGGGAAACTGTAAACAGAGATATACAAATACCCATACCAGAGGGCTCTGGAGCCCAGAGACAGTATATTATACCATTAGAACCCTGCTAAAGAAATATATGGAGAGAGATAAACTCACAACTTCAGTGCAGACAGGGAACATTGTGGTGGGACTGGTAAATTCATGTCTGGCTCCAGCTGAAGTGAGCTATAAAAGATCATATATCACTTGATCAGTTTTTTTTTAATTCTCTCTTTAAAAAAAACACTATTTATTTTATTTTTAATTTATGAAATAAAACAACGCATTTCTGTAACACATCAGACTGGCTGTCTTCATAGAAGAAGGTTAGCTGGAAGAAAATCTTGCAAATTTGAAAATGAGATATCTCATAATGTATAGAAACAATAGGAGAAATTTCAAGTATTAATTTTTAAAAAATCACTGGTGGAAACTGAAAGAGTCAGAGGTTTGTTCCTCTCCCTCTGTCTCTTAAACTTGAGTTCAAGGTCAAAATGCCTTTCTTATGACCCAGTGATGGATCTTGGAATCTCAATTATGATATGTAACTGGGGGAATCCCAGCATCCCTGAGTTAAGGGGCTTAGTTAACTGAAGTGATCTGGGTTAAGCTCTGCTTTCAGCATATAGACTTTATTTTAGCTTTTAGTTGGAAGACTTTTCTAGAAAAGCTCCAGATACTTTTGGAAGCCCTTGTTCAGGTTTTTCTGCTTTCAGAACTGCTGTTCCAATTATACAGAAACTAGGAAATCGTGCTGGGCGAAAACTGTTCGAAAGAAATAGCTCCCTGCTGTAGAAACCACTTAGTTTCCTTGGCAGATCTTTGCATGCAGTGTAGAGAAGGGTGTCTAGCCCATTTGAGTGGATTGAGTTTCTTTTTTTTTTATTTTTCTATCCCTTTTGACAAGAGCTAAGGAAGACCTTAATTTTAGTCCTGAGAATGCTTATGCTTTTTCCTGGTATCTCTGAATTAAGAGCAACTACAAGAAATAGCATAGGGAACTCCCTTCAGAACTAAAAATAAATAAGGTTTCAAATCCTGATGCTGACACATGGTACAATGGAGAGAGGACTGGCCTTGGAGTCAAGAGGATGGGCATTTGAATCTAGCCTCAGACACTTGTCACTTATTAGATGTGGGACCTTGGGCAGGTCACTTAACCCTGACTTCCTTGCACCCAGGGTCATCTCCAGTCATCCTGATTCATATCTGGCCACTGGACCCAAATCACTCTGGAGGAGAAAATGAGGCTGGTGACATAGCACAGCCCCCGCCCCATCCAATTCATGGGCTTGTCATGGCATCACCTTTCCTGATGCCATAGTTTTCTTCCAGAATGAAGGACAAACATAGAGAGGTTGTTAATCTACAACAAGAATATTCCAAGTCTAGGAATTTTCCATGGACAATGAAATCATAAGTCTAATCCCCTATACCTCTTATTTGTAGGGAACATTCAGTGTTGCCTTTCTTTCTTGTATTCAAGTCAGGTTTCAAGATGCCATCAAGAGTTAGGGACCAGGGGAAGCTAGGTCACTCAGTGGGGGGGGCACTAAGTTGGCCATGGTACAATGGATTCAGACACTTAATACTTACTAGCTGTAAGACCTTGGGCAAGTCACTTAACCCCATTACCTCACCAAAAAGAAAAAAAGAAAAAAAGAGTTAAGGATCCACTGTTTGAAAGAAAAAGGTCTGGTTGTTGTTACTGCTATTATTAAATGTATTCTGATATCTACCTGGACAAAAATCCCTCCAGAGCCAGGGGCAAGCTATTGGGAGTAACAGCCCTGGGGCAGAGACACACCTTTCCTTTGAGTACCCAAACATGTATAATTGGGCACAGTCTTCTGGGAATCAAATGAATTTTACAATCTTTCCTCTAGTCTTTTGTTTTGAAACAAAAGGAGCAAGCATGGGCAGGAGACAGGGGCTGTGGTTTGGAAGAGAGTGTGCTTGTGGTGGTGGGGGGAGGAACAGGAAGGAGGGGGTGTTTTCAGGAACTGTCTTTGAAACTTGGTAATTTCAAGTGAAATTTCCCTCTTGTGTGAAGCATCCATTTCCCCATAGATGGACAGAACCAGGGATTTCTCTTTAATTCCCTGCTCCCAAGGGAAATTCTAGTCCTTTTTAAAAAAGAATTACAGTAAGGGTAGGCTCTAGGAGGGAAAGTCAATACTCCTTCCCTGACTCTCAAAGCTGACCTGCAAGTTGAGAATGGAGATTTAATTTTCTTGCCGCCACGCTTGTGGCCCTGCCAGCCAGGCTACAAGGGGCGGCAGCTCAGCAGCAGCTAAACCCTAACCTTTTCAAAATTCCTCTCGGACCCCTTGAAGATCTGCCAGCTGGCTGTGCTCGACTGGTTGCCCTGGATCTCATCATACTGGGCGAAGCGGGCGGCCAACCAAGGAAGCGCTACCGGAGCCCAGGATGACAGGAAACAAAGACAAGGCAGAGGATGGCTTAGCTCTGGTCTCACTGGTCTGGCTTCATGCTCCAGCAGCCCAAGGGCTTGCCCAATTGGTGTGAATGTCCCTGAATGATGGAATGAGTGCAGAACCTCTGAGTCTCTGTGGTTAGAGGTAGACCTCCAAAGAATTAAGAAAAGGTTCTTTTTGAGGTCTCGGTGGATCCAATGTCCCTGCTCTGCCAGTCCGCTTCAATGGACCCGGCAAAGGGTAAGGGTGTGTGTGTGTGTGTGTGTGTGTGTGTGTGTGTGTGTGTGTGTCACACACGTCCTTCTCGAAACTAAAGGAAAAAAATTTCTTTCTGTCTAATACATATTTGCAGGGACCCTTTAAAAGACATTCACTGCTTTCCAGAGAACCATCATCAATAAAGATACTAGTGAACCGACCTGCTAGGGAGCCTCAGATAAAGACATCGCTGCAGGCTAAGATCAGGTTATTGACATCACATAGTTATATTTCTGTGCAATTCCCAGAGGATGCTTCCTTGCCAGTAAACACCTGGTTTATTGAATATTTTTGTGTTTTTCCTCCATGCTTGGAGTGTGTATGATTCTCTTCATCAATCCAGCTTACCTTTTTATCTGGACCAAATACAATCAATTCTAATTGCCTAGCATTTATATTCACTGTGTTGCTAGATAAGTTGTGTTTGTTTCGTGTGTGTGTGTGTGTGTGTGTGTGTGTGTGTGTGTGTGTGTGTGGTGGTGTTTGTGGTTGCACCACAGTGGTGCCACATTGTCAGATTGACTCTGGTTTCAGGAGGAGTCCTAGTCCTGAAGATGCTTCTATTTTTCTTGGTATACAAGAAGACTCCACCTAGAGGTATTAAGGGTAGCTATTGCTGTACAAACCCATAGTGGTACAGGAATTGCACTGTCTATAAGGGGAAACCCTCCATCCTTTCTAAGAGGAACCAGCACGTGGGCTTCCCAGTCATCTCTATCACACAGAAATTAGAGGCTTTCCAAATGATGTCTTTCTTCAGACTCAATGGCGGAACAGCCATTTAACATCCCCGATACCCTGCTGTGATTCAGTGGCTAAAAACTCCGATTGTTAATTGTCTGATCACTACAGAGCAACTAGTTTTAATATGGTCACGACATGAATGGGGACCCAAGCTCCCCTTTGCCCCTCCCCTGAGGCACCTTGGATCTCAGTGGGGAGAGGGGGGCTCTAAGTTGGCCATGGTACAATGGAGGCCAGTGTTGAGGTCAGCAATAAATAAGTGGTAACATTGTTTTCCCTGCTGGCAATCAGAAAGCCTTCCTTAAGGATTGAAATAACTTACATTTCTGGAACAGGCAGCTGAGTGAAACGAGAAAGGAGACTCTGTTCTTCTTTTCAACAGAATTCACACACATACACACATACACACACAAACGCACATATACATACATTTCTCTCCATTCCCCAAAATGTTTTAGTTGTTGTTTCCACGAGATGTGGATGAAGCCACATCTGGGTCTGTGCTTGAGAAGAACTGCTTTGGGGGTTTTAATTGTGGGTGTTGAGAGGGTGCTCTTCAAGAACTAGCCAATGGGAACATTGAGACTTTGACTCAAACATTTGGACTCTCCTTGATGTTTCTCCCCTGGGTCTGTGCTTCAGAAGAAATGGTTTGGGGGTTTTAATTGTGGGTGCTGAGAGAGTGTTGAATGAAAGAGTTCAAGAACTAGCCAATGTGGAGCATGGAGCCCTTGAGCCAAACATTTGGATTCTCCCAGATGAAGAAGTTTGGGGGTTTTAATTGTGTTTAATTTTAAAATGTGCTTTTCAAGAACTATCCAATGAGGAACATGGAACCTTTAACCCAAACATTGGGAATCTCAAACAAAGCAAAGAGAGACCACTTTGGGGCCTTAATGTTGCAATTCGTTCTTAATTCCAGGCTCTGAAGATTGTTCAAGAAACTTCACGAGTTTGAATGGTACTATTGAATCCCCTGGGTTCCCCGATAAGTACCCACACAATCTGGACTGCACTTTCACTATCTTAGCCAAACCCAAGATGGAAATCATCCTCCAGTTTATGACCTTTGATCTGGAACACGATCCACTGCAGGTGGGAGAAGGTGACTGCAAATATGATTGGCTGGACATCTGGGATGGCATTCCTCATGGTGAGTATTAATAGGTCATAGGTATTTTTTTCCTCAATAGATCACCTTCTGTCAGCAAATCACCTCAATAAGAGTTAAAAAGAAACAAAAGATTTTAAAACTATAAAGAAGTCTCTAGTGGGGGCCAGCTAGGTGGCACAGTGGATAGTGCACCAGCCCTGGAGTCAGAGGACCTGAGTTCAAATCTGACCTCAGACACTTAATAATTACCTAGCTGTGTGACTTTGGGCAAATCACTTAACCCCACTGCCTAACAAAAACAAAAACAAAACAAAAGAGCAAAGGCAAAAAAAAAAAAAAAAAAGAATTCTCTAGTGCTAACTCGAGGGGTGACTGACCCATTGTTCTCAATGAAAGACAGAAAGATGGTAAAAATTCTCCGGTCTTCTGTATTGGAGTCCTTTGAGCATTAGATCAATTCTATGTTTTTAGGTAATGTCAAAGGGAGTTTGTATGAAGATAAAGTAGCCCAGGCAACATGGTAAGACTATGTACAGCCTCTAAAAATCAGGTGTCTGGGGTTCAAATTTCACTTCTTAGACTTAGTATCTTTGTGTCCTTGTTCACATCACTTAAGCTCCTTAGGCTTCACTTACTTTATCTATAAAAAAAAGAGTTCAAAAACTTTTTTAACATAATTGAGGGAAAATATTATTTAAAAAATTAAATTAAATTAAAGAGTTGAACTACATA
Organism: Macrotis lagotis; assembly: GCF_037893015.1. Lineage (NCBI taxonomy): Eukaryota > Metazoa > Chordata > Mammalia > Peramelemorphia > Peramelidae > Macrotis > Macrotis lagotis. The sequence continues at coordinate 84,163,041 of NC_133663.1, read as the reverse complement.
ACCTTTGAGTTCCCTTCCAGCTCAATATCTATGTTCCTAACTTCAAGAGGATCTTTGCAGCTCCATGGTCCAGGGTTTCCACAGGAGTTGACTCTAATTAGTAGCCGCACCCAGACAGAAACATGTGATTCTTGCCACTCTTGTCTATAGGTGGTAGAAATGTTCCTTACTGAAAGGGAAGCATTTTTTCAGAGTTCCATATAGAAGATGATTGCTGAACAAGAAAGATTATCTTTACATTTTGTCTTTTAAGTTTATCCCTTATTCTAGTAAGACAGAATGATTGCATATTGAGTTAACTAAATGAATTGAGAAGGGGGTGGGATTATGTGATCAGCAGGAAGTTTGTCATTTCCTTTCCACTGATTCTCTCTCTTCTCTCTCTCTCTCTCTCTCTCTCTCTCTCTCTCTCTCTCTCTCTCTCTCTCTCTCTCTCTCTCTCCTTCTCCCAGTGGGTCCCCTGATTGGCAAGTACTGTGGAACCAAAACTCCCTCGAAGCTCCGCTCTTCAACCGGCATCCTCTCTCTCACCTTCCACACTGACATGGCAGTGGCCAAGGATGGCTTCTCAGCACACTACTATTTAATTCCTCAAGAAACCCCTGAAAGTGAGTTGGAAACTTGACATTTTATGGAAAGAAGGAAAATTCCCATGTGTATGTTAATAAAGTTGCATTTGCAAGATACATCAGTTCAATCAAATTGCCTCTATTCTTTTCATATTTACTTATTTAGTAATTTACTTTACAGTACTGCAATAGTATATCTTCTGGCAACAGTGAGCATCAGTAGCCTGAAGTAGAAGCGAAGCTTGTGCTATAAACTGTATTTTCAACTTGTGTTATAGTTCTTATTTATCCATAGCCTGGTTTCTTTTATGGCTAGTTTAATTTCTTTTTAGCCCAGCGGGGTGAAGGTGGACAGTTGCTAGCCTGTATATATATATTTTAAAGATATATAGAGAAGAGTTTTGTTCTTGAGGCCCAAGAGTACCTCTAAAGTCTTGACCTAGGATTTGACAAAAATTTCATGACTTTGTTTGGTTTGAGGTTGAGAACTATAATTTCACTTTTTGACTTTCTCAATATACTTGTGTGCCCTAGACTTCCAATGCAATGTTCCTTTGGGGATGGAATCTGGCAGGATCGCCAATGAGCAGATTAGTGCTTCTTCTACTTACTCTGATGGAAGGTGGACTCCACAGCAGGGTCGGCTACATGGTGACAACAATGGCTGGACCCCCAACGTGGACTCCAACAAGGAATATCTCCAGGTATTTAGCCTAGAGGAGACATAGATTGAACCTAAATCCCAAATAGTATGATGGAGAAAAGAAAGACTGAGTTGTATAGGGACACCAGACCTTGGAAAAATTGCCTTCCCAGGCCACAATGATAAAAGAGATGTTACATTGAACTGTATAATAATATCCAAGGAAATTTTCTGTTGATCCTGAGCTCCCTCAACCATTGCATAAAGAGACTGACAGCAAGAGCAGTGTCCTTAGAATGAGCATTCCCTTATTTAGATGGCTCAGCATGTTATCTTGGCATGGTGGCAGTTGCTTTGGTGAGAACCTCATCATGAAAGCTTTCTGTGTGTCACTGGTAGACCAATACAATTGGGGGAAATCTTACTCCTGGGATAGAGCCAGGGTTGGTCAGACTCTTCACTGCAGCTCCCAAGATGGTAATTTTCTTTTCCTTTGAACAAGGTTTGCAGCTCATGCTGTGTAGTCAGCCCTTGCAACAAAGAGGTGACCCAACTATGGCCCCTTGGAGAGAGGTCATTTAGGCAGGGGAGGCAACTTGTGCTTTTATGGTCCATGCCAGCCTTGATTTCTCATTGACACATCATGATGTGACCTCATGACCCTTGGCTCACAATGGACTTTGCAGAACCCACAGTGACCAGAGATGGAGAGAGGAAAAACTACTTAGAAACTCTTCTTCACTGCTTGTCCAGTCTCCATTCATTCTTCAGAATTCAACTCAGCTCTCACCTCCTCCATGAAGCCTTCCTTCACCATCCTCAGATCATTGTTCTTTCCATTCTTTGAATTCCCATAGCATCAACTGCTCATTTTGATACTTGTTACATTCAGTCTCATTGTTCTCTAAAATTTTCTTATGTTTCCTTGAATCTATGAGCTCCTTGAGAACTCCCTTGATATGTTTTTTTTGGTCATCTCTAGAACTTAGAATTGCTAAGCACATAGTAGATACACAGAAAACACTTGATGAGTTGAATTGAAATGGCATACACTGACTAAATTTTGCTCACTCAAGAAAAACAGGAGAAGTAAAGGGATTACATTTAGCAATTTCCTAAATGGATTTGGCATCTTGGACCAGAAGATGCTTTAAAGCATTGGGCACACACTTCTTCCAATAAATATAAAATGGAGCAGAATCTTTATTCTTTAGGTTGGCATTTTCTGCATAAAAATTTGACCCTTTAGCGACCCTCAAAATTAATGGAGGAAGAAGCGATATTAGGGAGGGAAGAAAAACAGGGATATTGGACGTGATGATTTATCCACTTGGATTGAATTTATCCACTGCTGTATTAAGATGGTGTTCATTAGCTGTGGTCTCCCACAGTTTGGTTAATAACCCAATCATGTTAATATTGGAGCAATCCTGTGCTCTTGGACTGTTTTGTACTCAAAAGCATCTCATTTTCCATTGTTCCCTGCAACCAAAGAAAAATCTCTCTCACACACACATACACACAAACACAAAAAAAGAACAAAATTTGTCTCTTCAATGTGGCCGATTTAATGCCAAATAGTTGTTTGTTATGAAATTAGATTCAAGACTGGCAGTAACCACAGTGGGCCATAGGCACTGGGACACATTACCAGTGTCAGCAGAGGAAGTAGAAAGAAAAGCAAGATGATGTCCTGTTATGACTGTATAAGTGTCTCCCTCTTCTCATCCATCTTTAATGCCCCACAGGTGGACCTACGTTTTCTGACTATACTCACAGCCATAGCGACCCAGGGAGCCATCTCTCGGGAAACACAGAATGGCTACTATGTCAAATCCTACAAACTGGAAGTCAGCACTAATGGTGAAGATTGGATGATGTACCGGCATGGCAAGAACCACAAGGTAAATCTATTTCCAAATCTCAAATGTACACTTGAACAGAAAGGAGAAGAAACCAGTAGGGAGAGTGGGGATGGGGAGGAGGGGAGGAAAGAGAACCCAGGATAGACTTCACCTGCTGGAAGAGGCTTTGTTTTGTGAAGCTCAAATAATGGATTGGTATGAAGGGAGAAGGGAGGGTTGCAGGGAGCTGAGAAGGATAGACCAGTCCTGAAAAATCCTCTTTCTTATGCTAACGTGATTGGAAAACACAGTTTCTCAGACAACCTGGCTGGGGTTGCATCTCACACAGCAGAGAGAGCTTGCAGTATGTTCTCTGACTGCAAATGAAGGAGAAAATGCTTTCACAGTCCATGTTTCACCATACAAGATTCATTGAGCATTTATGGCCGGAGCCCCATCCACATGCTGGGTTAACAATCACAAAGCCACATGTAGCTGCAGTTCAGGAGTTACTGAGGTCTGGAAATGAAAGGGCACAAATCCTAAGAGGGGATCACAATGTCCCAGAGAATAAAGAAGACAATAAATAACGAGGAGAAATTCAGTGTGTCAGAGAGTTGGAATCTGTGATAGCAATCACACTTGGCAGTGATGCATTGAAACCTCTCTGCTTGTGCCCACTACAGCTGCAGCTCCCGGAGGTGTGGCCTGGGTGAGGGTTTTTCATTTTCTGTTGTACATATGGATGTCTGACACTCAGCTTCCTTAGGACACATGGTGCCCTGTCTGTGAGCTGCCCTTCGTATGGCGCTGTAGATATGGTGTTGTGCGGCAGGCTTGGCAGGAGGCAAACTCTACTGAAAACAAAGCTTGCTTTTTTTGCCCAGGGGACAGGGCTGAAAAGGGCAAAGGGCAAACCCAAGGATTGTGGTGCCATGAGGCAAGTTCAATTGGAGATCATCTTGGGGAGGGGGGGTCAGGGGGAGGCTGGTGCTCTGAATCATCACGGAGGAGAAGAAGCTACTTATTTTTTTCTTTATAATTTTATTTATCCAAAAGGGGAGGGGAAGAGGGTTAAAGGAGGTTTCAGAAAGGAACCAAAAGTTTTTCCCTTTCTTTCCCATCAATAAGGATCATAGTTTTAGAGTTAAAGGGGCCTTAAGGCCAAATCCTCTCTTTTACAAATGAGGAAACTGAGTCCTGGGGAGTCAAAGTAACTTACCTGGGAGCCCCATATGTAGAAATCAACTGAGGTGGGATTGAATCCAAGTTTCAGGATCTCTCACCCAATCCTCTTTTTGATATACAATATCACGATGCCACAGCATTTGGGCATTCTTGGTGTGTACAACCCTTAGAAAATCACTTCACCAACTTGGGCTTGGTTTTCTCATCTTTGAAATAAGAGGGTTGGACTAAATGATCTCTAAAGTACCTTTTGACTGGTGACAATCTGATTACCTATGAAATCTTCCTGTTCTGGCTATGAAGCATTGAAACGGCAGTGGCCAAGCCATGCTAAATGAGAAAGTCCCAAAACATTCTTGTAAAGGATTCCCCATAATGTGATTTCTATCTCCCTACACTCAGACCCAGGAGAAGGTGAAGCATCGGGGTATTTGCCTGCACTTGTACAAAGTAGACACACTTTGAAACCCAGAATTCTTGTAGTAGTGTGATCCAGGGAAAAGTTATTTCATTCAATGGGACAAAGATTTAAAAAGGATCCCTTTTTTTAAAGGGAGTTGTAATTGGGTAATGCTCATCTAATTGAAGGGTTTTCCTGGATTTCATTCAATGGCAAAATGTTTTCTTCTATTTTATAAATGAGGAAAAAGAATGACTGGACCATTGGATGGCTTTGCTAGAGTTCTGTTATTTCATTCCAGAAGAATATATAGGATACCTGAAGACAAGGACTATTTTGTCTTGTCTCTGTATTCTTAGCCCTTACCTCCCTGGTACACAGTAGACTTTTTTTTAGGTTTGTTTGTTTTTTTTTTGCAAGACAATGGGGTTGTGACTTGCCTAAGGTCACACAGCTAGGCACATTTGAACTCAGATCCTCCTGATTCCAGGACCGGTGCTCTATTCACTGTGCCACCTAGCTGCCCCCTTAGTAGGCTCTTAATAATTAATTGTCAAACTACCTTTAATGGAATGACTTTCTTTTGGTTATACAGGGTTGGGGGGGGGAATGTAAAACCAGAAATTATAGACAATATAAAACTGAATTACACAAGTTAAATGACTGCTACTCAATACCTATGTTATTTCACTTCCCCCTTCTGTTTCTCAATTTCTTTATTTATGCAGTGAATAGGTTAGATTAGATCATCTCAAAGGTCCCCTTTGCTTCAATGAAAAAAGAACTATCTGTTCAGGAGATGGAGGGGGGGATGGGGTATCAAATAAGGAGACTGAATTCACTCCTTTTTACCTTTTTCTCTCGCTTCTTCCTTCACCACCTTATTAGAACCAAGAAGTGTATAGGTCAAATGAGTAAGGAACAGCAAAATGTTTGGGGTAGATCTTGAGGAGAAAGGTTTTGGATCACCTGACTGAGGCCAAGTCCAAGGCCCCATGACTAAGCAGTGCTGGCTAAAGGGATACTATACCATGAGCTGATTTTAAAAGCATGCAGATGGATCTATTTAAAACATCATTTGTAGGAAATCTGCTTTGGGAAATGCCTTAGTACTGCACATTTTGATAGGATGCAGTCCTTCTAGTTTTATGTAGTGTCCATTCTACAGGGAAAAAATGACTAACTAGAAGTATTATTCCAATTTGTTTTTCTTTTAAATGTTTTTATAAAAATTAACCCAATTTATGATTCTCTCTGACCTTCCGTCTAAGCCTCCTGATTTCCCATTTCTATCCTAGATTTGATGATCTTCACAAGGGGTCCCTCCTCTGCCTGCTAGGGGAGCTTCAGAACGCTTCCTTGTATGAGTTATCTCCAAATAAAGTAGGGAGGGCAGTGGGGCAGGCAAAGCAGGGATGGATAAAAAAAAAAAAGTTGAACTCTTCCATCTCCCTTCTTAAATTCAGCTGCCTACTATCTAGAAATAGCTGCATTATTGCAAAGGTTTCTGGTCCCTATGAGCTCCATCATCCAACTCAGTTGATCAGACAGTAGAGATGTAGCGTTGCTCCCTTTTCAATAGTAATCTCTACTGTTCTTTCATTAGGAAAACTCCCAGATGTCTGTATTTAATGTGCAGATTCCACACGGCTCATGGTGCGTCAGTACCATACTCTGCACAGTTCAGGCTGAAATAGTTGAGTGAACTGTGCCAAATAGATTTGTCAAGTCTGCCGCAGTTTGATTTGGTGCCATGAGGTAGAGGCGGGGATGAGGAGGGGAGGTAGTGGGGTTGGGTGGGAAGCAGGAGTGGAGGCCGGGGTGTGAGACTAGGGGTTTCTGGGGGGGAAGGTGGATGGGGTGTCTTCATCTCTGTGTCCCCGAGCATCCTTCTCCAACAGCCCCCAGAGCTACCTCCTGAGTTCCTCCTCACTGTCAGTGGATGAATGGGCACAGTGCCAACTGAACTGGTGCTAAGTGGTGGGTTTAAAAGAGAAATTCAGGCAGTGGAGCCTGGGAGAGCAGCAAGCTGAAGATGGAGCATCCTGTTTGCTCTTGCATTTGTGCTACAGCAAACCCTCCCTACTCACGGAGTGTGAACAGGGGAAGGTGACGTTTTCTGGGAAAATTTGGGAACTAGCCCATAAGTTCCCCAGTTCTTGTCAGCATGGAAGCAGCTTAGCAAAGTCAAGGGAATAAGGAAACAGAGAAGAAAACAAGATTAATGAGTGCTTAGGGCTGTGGGGGGTGGACGACTCTGTTGTTTCCTTGCAAAACACCATTTGCGATTTGGAGGTAGAAGGAAAGCTGAGGCTGGTAGTAGAATGGTTACCATGTTGCTAAGGGAGGTCGGGACCAATCAGATCCTCCTTACCTTCCCATTGGCCAGCCAGTCTGTCACTTTTCATTCAACAGGTATGCTTCATAGAAAAATGACTAACTTGGTTGGGGCATTTCAAGCATCTTCCAACAAGATGTATTGCACATGTGTAACACAACCCCAGATTCTTGTCTGACTTTATATGCAATGAATGTGAAACCTATGACTTTTTGTAAGGGGCAGACCCTCCTAATACATATTTATAGCTAAACCACAAGGCAGAGAACTAATATGCCTAACGAAACCTATTTCCAACCCATATGCACACTGAGATTATACAAATCATTTCACATACTTTTTGGGGGGAAACCACAAACAGAAACTACCGCTTTGGGTTTTGCCGGCTATATTAATAATACCCCGAACACAGACAGAGAGTAGTAAATATTCATGGAGGGGGGATATTCATAATTACATATTTTATATATTAGATACACATGCTGAGAGAGGTGGAAAGAGAGTGGTATCTATCCACAAATAAGATGCAGAAAGAGGGGGGGAAAGGGTTACAATTTCAAAGCATTATGGGTCTGACCTCATCACAGTGGATCTTTCAGGTCTAAAAATTAAGGGACTGGAATTCTAAGTTGGTATCTGAGGACTTGTGGACAGCAAATTGCAGGCTTGGATGTCACAATAACTGGGTCTGAGTGTTACCTTTGTCACTAACAAGCTATGTTTCCTCAGGCAAATCACTTACCCATCTGAGTATCAATTTACTTATCTGTAAAGTAAGACTACTTGCCTCAAATGGGTGACTGTGAGGATTAAATGAGATCGTGCATATAAAATGTCTTGTAACTACAGAGAGCTATATAAATCAATCAGCCAACAAACATTTTATTGAGAGCCTGCTGCTGGCCAGGCCACTATGCTTGGAGCACTGGTAATACAAAGACAAAAGCGAAATAGTTCTTACTCTTGGCTTATATTCTGGGAGAAGGGACCTGATATTTATATATTTCAATATATTTAGAATATATACAAAAACCACAAGGTATTTTGGAGAGAGAATTTATTCCAGGCCTGAGGGAATCAGGACAGGCTCCTCATAGAAGGTGATGCTTGAGCAAAGCCTTGAAGAACATAGGGATTCCAAGTGGCAGAGGCGAAGAAGGGAGTACATTCCAGACATGAGACCTAGTCAGTGCAAGATATGGAGATGGGAAGCAGAGTAGCATGTGTACAGGACTGCAAGTCATTCAGTGTGGCAGGACTGGAGAATACATTGAGTAATGTGTAAGAAGGACTGAAAAGGAAGACTTAAATGTATCATTCTTCCCCCCCCCCCACCTTCATTCTATGTTATCTCACTTCTCCATTCTGCTTCTCAGTTTCTTTATTTATGCAGTGAATAGGTTAGATTAGATCATCTCAAAAGTCCCTCCTGCTTCAAAGAAAAAAGGACTATTCAGGAGAGATTTCATTATTTCTTCATTGTATTCTTAAGTTCAGCTTTTTTCAAAGACTCATCTACATAAATTGTTTTTGTCACTGTCTATATTGTTCTCTTGGTTCTGCAAATTTTAATTCTGTATCAGTTGATACATACATACATACATATATATATATATATATGTATGTATACATCTTTTTATATTTCCCTGAATTCCTCATATCCCTCAATTCTAACTTGTTTATAGACCGTAGTTGGGGCTACTTACAAAGACTCTGCTCTGAATATTTGAGCAAGCCTTGAATCTTCAGTCTTTTAGCTTATTTGAGATATATTTCCAGTACTATTGCAAAACTCTTTCCTTACCTCATTTACTTGTGACCAGATTGATGCAAAGTCTCTAAGATGGAGAAGGTATGGGATCCTATATTCAAAGTGTCATATTTTTTATCTAATTAAAAAAATGTTAGACTTCATTATAGCGTGATAAGTGGGTTTTGAGTCATTCTCATTGGAATCACTCGGGTTCCTGCTACTGATGTTTATTACAAATGGGGGGACACAAGTCTTAATAATGGGGGAAGGAAACTCAGAGTGAGGTTGTTGGTGAACTTTTTTTGTTAGAAAGATTTTTATTTATTTATTTTTCCCCCATTCTTGCTTCCCTCCCCCCACCCCCCCACAGAAGACATTCTATTAGTCTTTACATTGGTTCCATATTATACATTGATCTCAGTGGAATGTGATGACAGGGAAATCATATCCTCAAAGAAGAAAAATAAAATATGAGATAGTAAAATTACATAATAAGATAACAGATTTTTTTTTTCTAATTTGAAGGTAATAGTCTGGTCTTTGTTCAAAGTTCATAATTCTTTCTCTGGATACAGATGGTATTCTCCATCGCAGATTCTCCCAAATTGTTGCACTGATGGACTGAGCAAGTCCATCAAGGTTGATCCTCACCCCCATGTTGCTGTTAGGGTGTGATGTCGGGGAACTTAATGGTGGCTTCTGAACAAGTGACCCGAGTGGATTCAGAATGACTCTAGAATGACTCTAGAATGACTCCAGAATGATTTCATTGTTGAAAAGATAGGAAAGAGAATCCAAGGAAGCACACTGAATTAACCAGTTACAAGGAGAGAGAGTCTTTCAGGCATATCATATCCCCCTTTACAATTCTATAATGTTGAAGGGAGACTCTTCTTTTAATGAAGAAGCAAGCAACAAGGAGCTAAGTGACTTTCCCCATTTACACAGAACCTCTCTTAAACAGGATAATTTAGATGCCTTCCTGATTCCCAAACTGATTCATAGTCCATTCAGTCCCAATATTCACCTACGAATCTTATATCCACAGGGAACACATTTGTAAAAATACACTTGCAGGGTGTAATCTAAGCAAGGGGACATTTGTGTCTTCCTTTGACCATATCCCTCTGGAATGGGCATCCAAAGGAAATCTTGTCCTCTAGGCACTATGGTCTTAATGTAGCAACTTCTAACCTCTTTGAGGCTTCAGCATCATCATTGTTCAACTGGCTTTGTGATTCTTGCCCTTTCGTTCCCTTTAATCGCCTCTTCCTACACCCAACCAAGTGAGCTTTGGTTAAGGATGACTTTCTAAGTTAAAATGAGTTAAAATTAATTTTGTACTGAGATTTCACAACCCTCCATGAGCCAACTGAAGCAAAACCTTTTAAAATCTTAATGAAATAGTTCAGACAAGTTTCTTTATTTCAAGTCTGGCTTTTAAAAAAAAACAACAAAAACAACCAAACAACTTTTCCAAGAATTTTATTCCCAGTGAGACATCTAATAGCTCCATACCTCAGTTTTTCTGTCTGGTGAAAAGGACATGCAAGTTTTGCCGTTAGCTAATGTTGGCAAAGCACTTTGAAATCTCTGGATGGAAAACACTAGATATAATTAATGTATTAGCCCCACAAAGCTCTTCTTCAGCAGAAGCAAGTTATCAATTTTAGAGTAACAAGGCCCTGTGGGATAGTTATCTGCCTTTTTTCAAATCATTAGGTTGGAAGGGACCTTGACAAGCCATCCAGTCCAGCCCCCTGTGTTTGTCCAGGGATGTGTCCAAGTCATCTCAGAAAAATATAGACTTACCCTAACCTCACAGATATGAGAAAGACAGGCATCTCTTTCTTGAGTCAGGAGTTTCAGATCCTTAAGAAAAAAGCATTTTTTTGAAAAACTTTCATTGGATGGCTCCCTGCCCTTTATCCCTTTTGGTTATAGTAATTTCATTTATTGTAAATAAGATTAAGATGATGTCTCAAACCATAAACTAATGTCCTGTGATGGGTATCAGCCTTCAGAAGTTATGACTATTGTAATATGAATACCCCGTTTAACCCAACCTTGGTTATGTATCTGCTAGAGTAGACCAATGTTTTTGATATCAGTATTCCCCAGTTTAATTCTACCTCCCATTTATCTGTACCTTCAATTATAATGGAGAAAAATCCAGGGCCTTCTTTCCTGGTAATTACATTTGCTCATTATCCATTTGTCATGGGATGATCTCAGACCCTTAATGTCTCCCCTTAGAAAGCTAAAGGAAAAACTTCATGAATTGGGAACTTAGAGACTTTTCTACATCAGTACACTCCATGAGGGCTGAATTGTTGAAGTCTCCAGGAGGTTCCCAGAGCTCAAACATCCATTTAGGTCATATTCTGTGACTGAAGGACTACTCTAGCAATGTTGACATGAAAAAAGGACATGTCTAGATAATGATGACCTTACTTGGTCTTGGGATAGAGGATCCCAACCAACAGGTCTCCCAACAAAGATCTCCAAGCTGGTTGTCATATTCTTACTCCCCCCACCCACCACCACCCCTTTTCTCAACTTAAATTTTGTCAGAATTCAGTTTGAATTTTGAGCCTCTCTGGCTGGCTTCACTGACTCTATTCCTGACTGGAAAACTTGGTGCTCCTTAACCACTCAACCCCAAAGTGAATGATATTGGTTTTCCTGATTTTTCTCTTCTGATCTTACTATCTTTTTTTCCTCTTCCCACCCTCACCACCTTAAGGTTTTGGGGAAATGGAGGTGCTCCCCTAAGGTCACTATCTTAGGATATCTTTAGTCTAGGGAAAATCATTTGGAGGGTAGCAGGATGTTTTTTGCTCCTCTCAAGCCTCTGCCTTGGGCTGTTCCAGTAAGAATCATTGCTACCAGTTTTGGAAGAGTAACCCAGAGATCTCCCTAGTCTCTTCTGCTTCAAAATACTGTGCTTATCCTCTCTCTCTCTCTCTCTCTCTCTCTCTCTCTCTCTCTCTCTCTCTCTCTCTCTTTCTTCCTCCCTTCTCTCTCATTTTTTCTCTTGTCTCATTCTCTCATTCTTTCTCTTGACTCTCTCATCTCTCTCATTTCTCTCTGCCTCTATCTCTATCTTTCTCTCTCTCTCTCTCTCTCTCTCTCTCTCTCTCCCTAGCCCCCCTGCCTTAAAATTCCTGTATCGTACTCCTCTCCTTCTCTCCTTCCCCCCTCCTGCTTTTCTGTCTCAAATCCTAAAACCCTAATCCTGTTAGTATGCTGTGTTCCAGGGCTCAGCGTCTCCATGGGGGTAATGCAATCCTGCCATAAATCTAGTAGGCCTAGCAAGACAAACACACACACACACACACACACACACACAAAGAGAAACAAAAATGAGAGAGAGAAGCACATCCCACCTACCTCTACCCCTGCCTGTATCCTCTACCCCTTTCCCCCCACCCTATATAGCCCTATATAGACCCTCTTGCCCTTTTCCCCTTTCCTTTATTTCCTGAGAAAGTACTTGATGATAATCCCAGCCCTACAATAAAGAAATTAGGATTATCACAGCCATAAATGACCATTTGGGTGTCATAGTCTTCACCCCTAACCCCCCAAATTTCCCTTCTGACTGTATCTGGCTAAATTCCCGAATTTACTGGAATGAAACAACTATGAAAAAAAAATATTCCAATCTTGAAGGGGAAGTTTTTGAGTTAGTAATGTGATTTACAAAGGGAAAAGAAAGCATGCACCCTCCACCTTAATATTGTTCTGCCCTCATGCTCCCCCTTTTCCTATTTTGTGCAACAAATTAATTAAACAGGATGGCATCCATTGATTAACAATTTAATTTTACTTGTAGACCTGATGATTAGGCTTAAGGACATTATATGGGAAAGGCATGGGGGATGGGGAAAAGATTAGTCCTGAATCCTGCAGTCAAGATGAGTTGTTGCTACTGTTTCTTGGACAAATTCTCTAAGTGTGTTAGCTGGTTCCCCATTTCAATTTCCTCCTTTCCCTCTTGCTGTACCTCCCTTCATCCCCAGTTCTGAAAACAATTTTCCTCCTTTTCAGCCCCCAATTTCTTCTTTCTCAAGTGTCCCAAGCCAAATAAATTGAAAAGGAGAAAATTTGATGCAATAAAGTATTTATTAGGTGGGAGTAATATTTATTTAAAAAAAAAGAATAACCCATGTACATTTTCTACCTCTGGGCTCCAGATTGTATGTTGTCATAAAAAAATGTCTTCCATCCTTTGTAGTTTTGAGAGTTAGGTTCACTTGGAGGGTTGTAGCAAACTAGAAATAAGCAGTAGGTCACATTACAATTGATGAAGAGATAAAAGTCTGAATACTGAGGATTAGGAGGTGGTGCCCACATAAGAAACTGCAGCTATCACCTTTCAGGAGAGGTAGACCCATTTACATTATACAAAGGGCTTATACAATGTCTACTTTCCAAACATTTCAAAGCTTATGACAAAAATTCCCATTAATCTTCCAAGATAGGTTGGATGAAGTACAGATACCATAGAGATATCTTACATTTAAATTTATATGCACATTATATATCCTAATAGATTTATATTTATATATTTATGTATAAATATATGGAATATAGAATCCATGGTACCATAGTAATATCTTACATTTAAATCTAAATGTGTGATTTATGTATGTATATAATATATGTATTTATATATGTACAATGATTTATAAAACACTTAATGTATTTCATTTAATCTTTATAATAACTCTTAAGACAATAAAGGAAGGTAGTCTCACCCCATTTTAAAAATTAGGAAACTGAGGATCAAGGTGTCTTGGCATTTTTCCCAAGGTCCTCCATGATTAATCAATTATCAAATTGAAGGTAGTAGAATCCAGATGAGTCTTAGACTCAACACAAGGTATTTAGGCCAAGTGATAAAAATTCTACTAGTTAAGAGGCAGTGGAGGGGAGATACATTTAGAACTGGTGGGGGGGGGGGGTGCAGGTTCAAATGCTGACTTTGCCATTTGCTATGGCGGGGGGGGGGGGGGGGGGGGGGAACCTTGGTCAGGTCTCTCAACCTCTCCTGGTCCCAGGTTTCCTGAGCTGTTAAAAAAAAAGAAAAAAGAAAAAGTGCTGGAAGGGGGTTGTTCCAGGTATCCTTGAAGGTCTTTTTTATATAGTCCTACAACTGGTAGGCCCATAACTTACTCTCTCTTCAATGCTACAATTATGGAGTGTAAGGGACCCTTCCTGGAATCTCTTCACTAGCAAGGCTTTTACCCATTTGTAGGGAGCACAGGGGAGATGAATCACATGACCTTGAGTAAGTGCTTCTGGAGAGGGAATCTCATGGAAGTAAATATTTAATTAAACATTTATGTGCAAAACACTGAGTTTGGCACTTCAAAAGAATTAAAGAAAAAATTCCCCTAAATGGGACATAGGAACTAGTTACTCTCTAGAAGGAGGAATATCGTCTCTGATAAATACAGCCAGCATTCCAGCATTCTGGGCCTGCTCTGAGAGGCTGATGGAGGGAGAGAGCAGAAACTCAGGATCTGGGAATTCAAAGGTAGCCCACAGCCTCTCTAGTCCAACTGATCCAATAAGAATCCTTTCCAGGACTTTGTCAATATGTGGTCCTTGTGGCCACCATTTATCTCTGGTAAAGAAGGACCCACTCCCTCTCAGGAAGGATTTCTTTTGTCCTTACATTAGCCTCTACAACTTCCACTTACTGTTCTTTCATTCTGCCTTCTATGTTCAAACAGAATCTAATCCTTTGATGGGCATTATTCAAAAAACTAGAATTCTTCATTTGTTTTAGACATCTTTGACTATTTCTGACCCCATTTGAGGTTTTCTTGGCAAAAGTAATGAGTGGTTTGCCATTTCCTTCTCAGTTCACTTTACAGATGAGAAAATTGAAACAAATAGGATTATGTGACTTGTCTAGGTCTACACATGTTTGAGGCTGAATAGGTACTATTTAACCCTGAAGCAATTGCATGCCTTCAAAACTGTTTTTTACAGATTCCTTGGACAGAAAGCCTAGAATTCAAATCTGGTCTTAGATTCTTACTAGCTGTGAGATTCTGGGCAAATCACTTCCTGTCTACCTCAATTTCCCTATCTGCAAAATGGAGATAATAATAGCACCTACTTCCCAAGGTATTTATGATATAAAATTATATAACATATGTCATATGTTATGAAATATGTCATAATATATGCAATATAACACATGTCATATGTTATAACATATATATTGTAGTATATCTAACATAACACATATGTCAAAGCATATGTCAAATGTTTTACAAACTTGAAAGCACTAGGTACTATTCCTATTCCTACTCTTATTAATATTACTACTACTAATAACAATCTTAGTCATTCTCTTGTCAGTGTCTTTTCTAAATCATAGTGCTCAGAAATACTAGCCTACTATTCCTATTTCTACTCTTCATCATCATCATCATCATCATCATCATCATCATCATAATAATAATAAATAGTATCAAGACCCTTCTTCATATTAGTCACCCTCCTGGATGCACTTGTCAGTATCTTTTCTAAGTTATAATCCTCAGAACTATTAGCCTACTACTCTTCTTTCTATTCTTAATATTAATAATAATAATAATAATAATAAATAATATCAAGATCCTTCTCCATCTTGGTCACTCTCCTGGATGTGCTTGTCATTATCTTTTCTAAGCCATAGTGCTCAGCACTACTAGCCTACTACTCCTATTTCTATTCCTCTATAATCAGCAGCAGCAGCAGCATCATCATCATCATCATCATCATCATAGCAAGATCCTTCTCTCACCCTCCTGGATGCTCTTGTCAGTATTTTTTCTAAACTGTAGTGGTCCAGTCAAATACCAAGATATAAGAAGTGGAAGAGAGATGGTCATCTCTCCTGTTTTAGACATTAAACTGTCTTAATGCTAATCCCAGATTACAATGATTTTTTGGTTATCACATTCCACTACTGATTCATTGAGTTTATAATCCAACTAAAATCATATCAGAAATACTGCTGACTAGTCAGATAGGCTCCAGAATGAACCTCTGAATTAGAGCTGTTTTTGTAATCCAAATATAATTTTTTCTCTGTTCAATTTATTTTATTAGATTTGGCCCAGAGTTCTAGCCTGTCAAAATCTTTTGGTGTTCTGACCACCATTAAATATATTAACTTCTCCTCCCAACATTGTTCATCTGCAAGTTTGATAGGCTGGGATTACTATCCCTTTATCCAAGTCTTTGATAAAAATGTTAACTAGCTCCAGGCCAAGCACAAATCCTTGGAGCATTCTAGAAGCCTACTTCCAAGTTGAAGGAAAAACATTAATGACTATAGATTAGCTAGCTGCTTAAGGCAACTAGGTGGAGAAATGAGTGGATAGAGGGTTGAGTCTGGAATCAGAAGAGTGAAAGTTGCATCATTTAGCTGTGTGACATAGGATAAATCTGTTAACCTCTTCATATTTACCTCAGTTGTCTCAACTGTAAACATGGGAATAACAAGACCAACTTTTCAAGATTGTTGTAAGGATCAAATGAAATGATATTTGTAAACTTAGCACAGTGCCCAACATACAGTAGGTGCTCTATAAATGCTTATTCCCCTTCTTTTACTCTCCCTTTTCAGCCAGTTTGGAATCCAATTAACTGTGTTATTATGTTGCCCACATCTCTCCTCATGTTGCTCACAGGAATAGCATGAGTTGGGGTTTTTTTTTCAGTTGTTTCTTTGTGTCTAACTCTTTGGGATTCATTTGTCTGCTGTTGTTTGTTTGTTTGTTTGTTTGTTTTTGGCAAAGATAGTGTGGTGGTTTTCCATTTTCTTCGCTAGATCATTTTACACAAATGTAAACAGGGTGAAGTGACTTGCCCAGGGTCATAGAGCTAGGAAGAGTCTGAAGTCAAACTTGAGCTCAGGAAGATGACTTGACTGCAGACCAGGCTCTCTTTCTACTGAGATTTTGTCAAATTCTTTGTTGAAATCCATGTGTAACTATGTAACTATAACTGCAGCATTGGTCTGATTATTCAGTCTAATAACTATATCAAAATAGGAAATGAGGGTTTTTTGGCATGATCTGTTCTTAATGAAGTCATTTGTGATCATTGCATCCTTTTCTACATGTTCACCAAACACCCCTTTAATCATACATTCCAGAATTTTCCAGATGTTGAAATCAAACTTATTGGGCTAGAGTCTGCAGACTCTACTCTCTTTCCTTTTTTGAATATCAGTTCAGTGTTTGCCCTTTTCCAGTGTTGTGAATGTTGTTCTCTTTAAAGGTGGCTCAGTAATCATATACTCTAGTTCTTAAAGTACCATAGGATGCATTTTTCCAGACCTGGTAACTTGATCTCATCAAGGACAGCTAAATACTCTTCTATTCCTCATGGAGAAGAGTCAGGGGGACCTGAATTCAAATCCAGGCTCAGATATTTATGAGCTGTATGACCTTGGGCAAGTCACTTAACTCTGCCTTACATCCAGGGTCACCTAGCTACCCCTAGCAGTCTATTTTTGCTAGAGTATATGAGGGAATTGGTAAATCAACAGGCAGAATGGAATCATTCAAGATTTTTGAGTATTGGAGTGACATGATGAGATCCTTGTATTAGGAAGACTAATTTGACAATGGCATATGGTTTGGAAAATTCGGAGGAAGTTGGAGGTGAGGAGACTACATGGGAAAATATAACCATAATATAGATGAAAGGCATCAAGAAAGGCCTAACAGACTAGAATAAGAGCAAGTGGCAGGGAGATGACAGATTTAAGAGAGACATTTAACAGTTTACATGTCGGGACCAAGAGAAAGAGAAAAGAGTTTTAAGGACAGCACAAAGGAGTTGGAGATGTATAGCTAAGAGAATGATGACATCACAAACCAAATCAAAGACTACTGAAAGAGGAATAGGTTTTGCCTATAAAGGGAGTGATATATTGAGTTTGAGATGATGGCAGGACCTCCATGCAGGTGCTTGCAATGGGAGCTTAAGAGACAGATTGTAGCTGGAGATCTATGTAATTGGGAGGGTGAATCCAGAGCCTGTGTCACACAAAATTTGTGCATTACTCCCATAGAAATGATAGTTCTAACAGTGGCAGCAGATGAGTTCACAATGGGAAAAGCATCATCATAATCTTGGGAGAAGAGGTCAAAGGTGGAAGGAACTTGGGAAATTTCTCTGTGGATAGATGATGTGGAGTGGGAGAGTACAAGGACAAAGTACAAAGAAAGACCTACAAAGTAGACAATTCTTAGAGAGGAAGGAGAACCAGGAGGTCAATGAAGCAGAGGACAGAGTTGATTCAATAAGAATAAGAAGTTAAAAGGACAGGACATTGTGATTGTAAGGGAAATTCTGAATTCAGTTTCTCAAAAGTGGAGTATTACCAGGGGAGCAGCAAGGTGGTACAATGGATAGAAAACCAGGTCTGAAGCAGGAAGATTTGAGTTCAAATGTAGCCTCAGATACTTCCTAACTGTGTGACCATGGGAAAGTCACTTACCTTGTTTGCTTCAGTTTACTCATCTGTAAAATGAGCTGGAGAAGGAAATGGCAAACCACTTTCACATCTCTGTGGGAAAAAATGGGTTCATGAAGAATCAGGCATGACTGAAATGACTGAACAACAAAACAACATTTCTAAGGAGAGACTACCCCAATAGATAGCTGTGCCAGAAAGTTAATGGTAGAGATTGTTGAGATCAAGGAACTAGGAGTCAGATGGTTAGGAAGTATATTGAATATGTATGTAGGAGTTGCAGACAATTTATTGGACAAGTGGAGAGAGGACAAGGACCCAGGGACCAAATGTATTGAGAAAGGTTAGAAGAAGTGCTAGTAGAATTGGAGTATATCGAAGTGACAATGCCTCTGGAAGGCAGGAACATCTATCAGTCATACATACAAGATGATGCAGTAGCTAGTTACTACTTCAATTAGGTGATGTCAGATTCAATCTAAAGAAAAACTTTCTAACAAGTGGAGCTCTTCAAAGGCCAAATGGGCTGCCTCAGGGGGTTAATGAGTTCACCATCACTGGGAGGAGAAAGAACTTGATTGATTATGTCAGAACAAAGGTTTGGAAGTAGCTATAACTGTACAGGAGCATGTCAGCCCTTCCAGGGAGTTGTGAAGGTGGGAGGAGAGGACTCCAATGGAGAGTATTTTGAAGTCTCTGTTGTCTTTAGACTTCAGTTAATTTGAGGAGAAAACAGAAAAAAAAGTTTGAAGATGTAGGAGAACAGGGATTCCATATTTGGTAATAGGTTAGGGGAGGGGATGAAAAAGAATAAAAAAATAAGACTGAGGTGGACAGGGATGAGAGTTTAGGGAGTAGAAGGATCCTAGAATAATAGTATCTTCTAACAGGTAGAGATCTTCCAATCCAACCCCCAAACTGAGCAAGAATCCCCTCTACAATGTTTCCAAATGGTCATTCAAACTTTTATTGAAGACCTCCAGGGATGGTGAACTCATTACTCAGCTTTGAACAGCTGTAATTAAGAAGGCTTTCTGTATATTGAATCTAACATCCTTTCATCTAAAGAGCAAGCAAGTATTGTGGCATCCTGTACTTTGTAGATGATTGACAGATACTACTATTTTCCAGATGTATTGTCACTATGACATTGGAAGGGTTATAAATAGTGCATTCTTAAGACCGATATTTTAGGCACCTTAAAAAACTTCTGTAGACCATGGGGAGACAACCCCAGGGAATCCAGAGATAAGTTCAGGATTAGGGGACAAGGAAAAAATCCAACTAAATAAATTGGAATACCAGAAAATTGAGAGTTAGGTTTGGAGAAGAGACATGTTAGTGGCAGAGGAAAGTGAGTGCTTAAGTAAACTGAATTTTATTCATGAAGAAGCTGTTATGATTATTGGGTCCCCCATTCTTAATTACAATGGCATTGGTTATGGCACACTCAGCAGTCCTAGATAGTATCTCTAACTTCTTTAAAAGGTTGATCCATTAAAAAATATAGGATTTAATTACTCTCATGTTAAAGAGGTCTTTGCTTATGGACTCAGAATCACTGTAAAGAATGTTGATTTTTTTTTGTCCTATATGATGGAGCTCTATCCAAACTAATTTTATTAAATATTGATCAATTTAATAATCAGATGGGCCCCTCATTGGTATAAATCAGAAAATCAGTGAGACACCACCGACTTCCCAGTTTTCTCTCACTGAATATCAACCAAAGTTCTCAAAAAATCAATTGGAAAATGCTGGATTACATTTAAAATTCAATGAGGCACAAAATGGATTAGCCAATCTACTTTGTATCCTGAATTATCCTGTTTATATCCTGTTCACTAAGATGTAATTGAAGGAAATCTTTCTGAGTACATCACACCATATTGGATTTTTTCAAAATATGACCTGTTAACTAAAATATAGCTACCACTACCTCCTCCACTTGCTAACTTGCTTAGGGAGTAAATTCACACTTTTACCCTCCCCTCCCTTTTCTTTAGGGAAAAAAGAATCAATTTTAGGATATTCTAATTTAAAGTTAACAAGAATGCGTATGCTCTGTGACTTCTGAATTTTTTTTGCTGGTAAAAAATTAGATGTCTAAAAAAGTAAATTTGTCAAAATTTGCTCTTTATATTATCACACTCTACTGATTTTCAATTTAATATTACTCTTATTTGATTTTATAATTATAGCTATATGGTTTGGTGGTTTTTTTTAGCAACAAGATAGCACTTGAGGACCAATGATTTGTCATCTTCATTCTGTTCATCCATTAGTTCTATCCCCTACTAAAAAAGAAAGCTCCATAAGGGCAGGAATTTTTTTTCTTCCTTCCTTCCTTCCTTTCTCTTTCTTTCTCCCTTCCTTTCTCTTTTTTTCTCCCTCCTTTCTTTCTTTCTTTCTTTCTTTCTTTCTTTCTTTCTTTCTTTCTTTCTTTCTTTCTTTCTCTCTCTCCCCTTCCTTTTTTCATTCCTTCCTTCCTTTCACTCTTCCCTCCTTCCTTCGTTTGCTTGTTTGTCTCTTTTTCTTTTTTCTCTTATTTTCCCAGAATCTCATATAGTGTCTCAAACACAGTAGGAGCTTAATACATGCATACTGAATCGACTTAAATTTAGAAATTAGTTTGTTTTACCTACAGCTTAGCTCTCACAGTCTTGACCAGGTCTAGATGGCCTTGCAGGGAGCCGTGGTAAATTTGACTGCTCGTTTTTGAGTCTGTTACCAACTATATGTTTCTGAAGGAGAAGCTGAGGCATTTGAGGTTTATCGATTTACCCACAGTGATTCAGTGAATCAGTAAAGGGAACAGGAAATAAAACCAGTTTCCTGGCACCATTCCTCAGGCACACAAGTCTTACCTTGTAATGACTAGTTCAGGAGCCAAGAGTCCATCTCAAAGAATTTGATCAGAAAAAAATAGGAGAGGTGATTCTGAAACCACAGAAGCACTGAGAAAATCATAAAGATGTATAATATATGATGGCATTTACCAGCTATAAATAGGGAAGATGCAGGGAGAAAAACACAGACCTTATAAATCCATTGGGTCAAAAGAAATAGAAACTGCTTAATATTTCATTAAAAATGGATTCTCATAAATTGCACTTTGATATCTTTGGGCGAAAGACAATATGTATGGACTGAGGCATTGTTATTCATTGCTCTTAGTTGTTATTAATAATTTGAACTGTTATTGAATGAAACTGTCGACAAGGTATGTTTTTACTATTTATTGAGACCCTATAATGGGCCAAGCCCTGTTTAGAGCCTACAAACCCACCACAGTCCTTGTCGGTGGGATACTTGTACTTTGGGGAGTTGTGTGTTAATGGAGATGACTCCTGTAACAAGACAGAGGCTCCTCTGGCCCCAGGGAAGCTGAAACTCAGGCTGTGAGTTAGATTAGAAAAGTCTTCATGTGAAGCAGGTCCTAGCTCACTAAGAAAGCAGAGGGCTGGAACTAGGAGGTTGTGGGAAGGTTTAATGAAGTTAAGAGTCAGCATCAGTGGTCCACACATAGAGCAGAGGATAGAGCTAAGCCTGAAGGAAATAAAAGTAAATACAGAACTGAGAAGGACCTGGGCAAAACAAAAACAAACAAAAACATGGGGAGTCTATAGAAATGTAGCCACTAAAGTGGTTTAAAACACTTTTAGATTTGTGCTTTCCCTACCCCACTAAATATTAGTGGGGGGGAAGCAGGAAAAAAGTATTAAGACAAAGTTTCGGTGACTCAAATTGGCCAAGATTCAGAAAGTCCAAGGTTCAAATTTTACCTCAAATGATAGTTGTATGATCATGTAACCTCTTTGTGCCTCAGTTTCCCTATCTGTAAAATGAGTGAATTAGATTTGATGTCCTCTTAAGGTTTTCAATCCATGATAATGGGTCAAATCCAAGTCTTCCTTCCTTCCACCATCAAAACAGATGACCAACTTGTCTATCTTCCAGTATTAGGGTGTGAGTTATCTGGGAACTTTGAAATTGGTTTAAGTAATTTGTCCAGGATCACATGGATAGTAACAGTGGTAGAATCTGAACCCAGATCATCCTAATAACTAAGACTGGCCCTGTCTTCACTAGACTAGTCTCCTGATGAATATTGGGGTCAAACTGAAAGTCATGTACATTCACATTCACCACTTTCATGAGTCAACATTGAAATGCATAGGCATAGTTGTGCATATACTCTTTCCTACTTCCCACCTCCACCCCAACCCCTACACAAATATTATATATGTGTGTGTGTGTATATATATATATATACACATATATACTTTGCATCTCTGTAATGCAGTCCAAAGCAGCAATTGTTCCCTCACTTAAGGGGGTTTGAAGAGGGGAATGGTGTTTAGTGTTAGTTGCCAAGACTGCCAAAGGAGGGGGGTCAAATAGGATAAAATAGGATATTAAAAACACATAAGCCATGCTGTGTTTCTAAACGGTACCAGCATGATATATATGCTACAGATTAGTAGCTGTGTTAAAGTTCAGAACTGCTCAAAACTTCAATTACATACATTTGCAAATAAAGCTTTTTTTTTCCCTTTCTGAGGTTACTTAGTAGCACCAAGCTAATGAAGGTCTCATATACAGACCAGCACCCAGTCCAACATCTTTAGAGATCAGGGTGCCACTGGCTGCTGATGATACCCTTTGGGAATACAGGGTTGAATTCATCCCATCCTTGCCAAAAAAGAAAAAATAAAGACTATCTCTGCCTCAGCAACTTGGAGAGATGCATTAATGTCTCTTGTCTGCAGGCAAAATTCCTTCATCCTTCTCAAAACTGTAATGCACACTACCCAGCACAGATGTGGAAGCAGGGTGATGGTGAAGACCAGGACTCACTCTGACTGTATCATCCCTCCTTTCATCACAGAATCTTGAGTAGTTAGATTTTAGAGAATACTCTAAGCTCTCAACCCAGGCCTCTGCCCTTTTCTACCCATTCCATCTTATTAATCTCCTGTTCCACTTTCCCTTTCCTCCATTCTCCTTAATCATTAGTAGGAAGACAGTGAAATCAATATTTGGAAGAGGCAACTAGAGAGTAGCAATACTGTAGACAGGTAAAAGGTCAGTACCCTTATGAGAATGAGAAGGGGTTTGGGGATGCTAGGAAGAAGGAGATAAAATTTCTCCTTTTCACTCCATCTTTTATTCATCTTGAGAAAGTCATTTCCCCTTCTTTCATTTTTCTAGCTATAAGGCAGAGAAAACTTCTTTGATTTTCTTTTCTTTTTTTGTTACAAAACAAATGTACTATTGGTGTTTTAATTTCTGCACTGTCCAATGACCCCTTCTCCTTTGTAACCAAAAAAGTGTAGTTTTGCAAAAACAAGCCAATACATTGACCATGTCTGACAACCATACCTTGTTACATGCCTAGAGTTTACCACCTTTCTGCTGAGAGAAGGAAATTAGATTTCATCATCAGTGGTCTGAAGTTGATGAGCCACTGCATTAATGTCTTTCATTGTTGCCTCCTTTAACATTATTATGATTATTATCAAATTCATTTTCTTGGGTCTGCTTACTTTATTCTGCATCAGTTTATACAAATCTTCCAAAGTTTCTCTTAATTCTTCAAATAATTGTCTTTTGATGCAATAAAATTTTATTATTCACATACAACACCTTGATAATTTTCTGGTTTTTTTGCTGCCACCATCAGTAAAACTATAAGTATTTTTGTATAAATAAGATCTTTCCTTTTTTAACCTCCTTGGAATATGTGTTCAGTATAAGTATTTCTGAGTCAAAAGGGGGATATGGTTTTATGATTTTTCCAGTATGGTTCCAAACTGTTTCCCAGAACAATCTATTTGTAGCCCCACTAATAGTTTATGAATCTGTCAGTTTTCCCAGTTCTTCAGGAGGTACCATTTTGTCATCTTTACCAATCTGATAGGTGGGAGGTGAAGTCTTAGAGTTGTTCTAATTTGTATTTCTCTTTATTGATTTAAAGCATCTTTATCTGGTGATTGATAGTTTTCATTTCTTCCTGTGAATTCTACCTATTCATAATCTTTGACCATTTGTCTATGGGAGAATGGTTTTATTTATTTTGATATTCTGTATACACACATACCCCACAGCAGGTAGTTCTCACAATAGCTATAACTTTAATTTTGACTTTTCCTAATAGAAAGTCATGAGTATTTTACAAAATGTTGCATTTCCAAGTATACTTATCAGGAAATTCTGTATGGTTAAATGTAAATGGATTAGCCAGAGTAAAGCCTAATTTCAAAGTCTGTTCTTCCTGTTTTCCCTGTAACCCAAGGATCTCTTAAGGCTCAATTATTACTCCTTGCTAGTTAGGGACAGACTGCCAGTCAGTTACCTGATATGCCCCCTACATTTACTAAAACCATTCATACACAATGACTAAGATTTCAGTGCCTGGCAGTTCTGGAAAGTTGTGAGCCAAATAACTATCCCCAGTGTCTAGGAAACTACTAGCTGGAAACAAATAACTCTGGCCTCATCAATACCCTGAAAGTCTGTCATATTATAAAAAACAGAAATTGGAACAGCCAGCTCTTCCTCTTCCCCCCCCCCCCAAAAAAAGCTTTAGCATCCCAGCTGATTATTGTGGGATATGGAGAGCTCGTTTTAAATGGCATGCAAATTAGATAGCTTGGCTCCCAGATTTAGGTAGGAGTTTTGTTGTTATTGGGTTTTTTGTGTGGCTTTTTTTTTTTGCTTTCTCTACCCTGAAGCCCTGAAAACCAAGACAGAAACATAAGTATACTTACCCCAGTTAGTTTAAAAAAAACACAAGAGAGTGCACACACAGAAAAAACATACGGTCCATATGGTAGTTATTGATTCTGGCCATCTGGTAAGTTGGGAGTTGGCTTCTACCATGTTGAATCAGAAGCTGCCCCAAAAAGCCTTTCCTCCCATAAGACGCATATTGGTCAGATGGGGACAGGGATGGATTTCATTACCTGGAGGTGACTTCTCCAGAAAGAAGGCAGGGTTGAGCTCAGAGAGGCCGTCTGGACATCTGACTGTAAAACAAAGGCCAACTGAGAGCGTAGAACCAAGACCCACCAGGGGTGGAGGGGGCGGGGGTGTGTGGGATGGGGGTGCTAAAACAGGATCCATGAATTTACGTGGGAGCTAGGGAAATAGCGTGCAACTGATAGATACAATTGGACAGAAGCTTACAATGAAGAAGTGCAATGTTAATTCTTTAGGATGCCAGACATGTAGATGTGTCTGCATCTGTGTTGGCATATATCTGCATGAATTTGTGTATGTGTTTGCGTCTGTAAGCAGTGTGTTTGTGTGGGCATCCGTATCCATATGTTTATATCTTTATCTGTGTGAATGTCTGAAAAAGTTTGTGACTATCTTAGTAGATTTGTGTGTGCCTTTATCCATGTGTTTTGGGGTATCTATGTCTATGCATCTGTGTCTGTATGTATTTCTATATGTTCATGAGTCTAGATCTACGAGTTTATATGTATCTGTGTATTTGTACTACATGTTTGCATGTGTCTATCTATGTATGTTGGTGTCTGTGTCTCCATATTTATATATATATTTCAGCATCCATGTATATATCTTTATCTTTGGGTCTAAAAAAGTGTGATTGCATCTTCATGAGCATTTGTACATTGTCTATCTCTGTGTGTTTGTGTATAGTTGAATTTCTTGAACTAAATCTGTGTTTGTGTGTCAGTGTTTGGATGCGAATATATCTATAGACACGTGTCTCTAAAAACATATGTCCACATCCATGTGTATTTGGGGAGGGTGAATTTGTTACTCACATATATATCTACTTGTATAAAGAAAAACTAAATTCCAATTCAGGTAAGTGAACAAAGTCTGCTGTGCTTGAAAGGCAAAACATTGCCTATTTCTCAGGTTTCTGGGTATTTCTCCCTTTCAAGTCTTTGCTTTCATTAGCTTATGGTTTTTTAAATGCTTCACTTTTGAGCTAAATCTTCTTAGCCCAGGGGCAAAATTTTCCTCTCTAAAAGTTTTTAGTGAAAACCATTTATTATTTTAAAGTTAGAGAGTAATGAAGAATAGGAAGTTTTTCATGGTAGAAAAGAAATACTAAAGAATGATGTCTGCAGTTTATGGAAAACAAAGCTCAATAGATCTTTTGCATAGTCATTGAATCATAGACCAAGAGCTGGTGGGGATCTCAGAAGCCTTCCCTACCCCTCATTTTGCAGAGGAGAAAACTAAGACCCAAGGAAATTAAGTGACTTATCCAGGGATAGCCAGGTAGCAAGTGAGTGGCAAAATTAGAAAACAGATTTGAATAGCGCATCTTGGTTTCATGTTATAGATATTTCAAGCCAACAATGATGCAACCGAGGTGGTTTTGAACAAGATTCACACTCCAGTGCTGACTCGGTTTATCAGAATCCGCCCTCAGACCTGGCACACTGGCATCGCCCTGAGACTCGAGCTGTTTGGCTGTCGGATTACAGGTAGGCTCAGCCAACTTTGCCCTATTCTCTTCTGTCCTTCCTTTGTCCAGCTCTTGGCCCCAGGGAGGCTTTGGGAGGCAGGTGACAGAATCAATCCATCCAGCTCTCTCCAATGAGAAGCTTTGGTTCCTTCCAAAAGGCCTCAGCAGGTCAATGACCTCTCCCACCTTTTCTGTGTCCTAGTCTGAAATTCTGCCCAAACCCTTCAGTACTCCAGTCTAATGGGCAGAGAGATTCCTTTCTCCCTTCTCCTACAGGCTTTCTTCATAAAAAGAAGTGAATGATGCTTGATACAGGTGTGGAGGTTGCTTCTGCAAGTTGTTGTATCCTAGGATAATTAACATTTGGGAGTGGTACCTTAATCTGGGTTGTTTCACTGGTGGGTCAATCCAAATACCTGTCCTTATGTCATGTGAGTCCCATCCATACAAACTCCTTTCCCTTAGAGCATCATAGTACGACAATCAGAGGACTTGGATTCAAATCCGGATTGCCTCTTCTGCTACTGTGACCTTGGCTAAGTCATTTAAGCCTCTCTGGAGCTCAGTTTCTTCATCTGTAAAGTCATCTATAAAAATGAAGGGTTGGGCTAAGTGGTACACTGGATAGAGCATCAGCTTTGGAGTCAGGAGGACTTGAGTTCAAATGTGACCTCAGTCACCTGTCACTTAATAGTTCTATGACCCTGAGCAAATCATTTAACTCTATCTTGCAAAAAAAAAAATCCAGAAAATAGACTAGATAAGCTCCCTTTCTATCTCTAAATTATTGACCTGTGATTCCCAGCACAGTGTGGCACTGAGTCTTAGTCATCCTCTGTTTACTCAACACACACACATATACACACACACACACACACACACACACACAATATCTCTCTGTCCATGGAGGTCATTCATCCTTGGTCCATGGTAGACACAGCACCACATCCTTCTGCTTGGGCACATTCACAATATCAGATATGGTTTGAAAAACCCATGCTCACTCTCACACCTGGGAACCTTCTCATCCCTCTTATTTGGAGCCAATAATCATTATAATACTACAGAATTTAGTCTATACTTTTGAAGTGGAGAACAATTGAAGAAGAACTCTGCCATCCTGCTGATAAGTGCATAGGATTTCAGAGGAGGGTGAGATCAATGTGGGTTGGTGCAGTCTCAAGTCATGTTCTTCTGAGTGATTATGCATGATAATGATGACAATAATAAATGACATACATTTATGTAGTTATGATTTTTAAAAATTCTCACAATTTTGTGAGTACACAAAATTATTCTTCTTTAAGAGATGGGGAAACTGAGGCTTAGAGAGATTAAGATGACTTGTCCCAAATCAGACAGTCCAATAAATTTAGGAAATGAAATTTGAACCCAGATCTTCTCAGACTAGATCCAGAGCTGTTCTGATTAAATTATTGGTTCAGGAAGTCATGTTTCACAGTCTCATTGATTTAAAACTGGAAGCAGTTTCAGAGGTTAGCATCTAGATAAACCCCTTCATTTTACTAAGGCTGAGCAATTTCCCCTTGGTCATGGAATTAGTGTCAGAGGGTCAGATATGACCCCTGTTCTTTCCAACTGTCACCTTGTCCTTCATCTGCTCCTCTGTTCTGTCTGGGTCTCCTTTTACAGATACCCTGTGGGATATTACTCTGCCTGCAGGATGTCAACAATGACTCAAGCATATGGCATTTTGCATTTTTCTCATTCTCCACTCTCTCTGCAGATGCCCCCTGCTCGAATATGCTGGGAATGCTCTCTGGCTTGATAGCAGACTCCCAGATCACAGCCTCCTCCACTCGAGAATACCTCTGGAGTCCAAGTGTGGCTCGCCTGGTGAGCAGCCGCTCGGGATGGTTCCCCCGCATCCCCCAGGCTCAGCCTGGGGAAGAGTGGCTGCAGGTGGACCTGGGAGTGCCCAAGACAGTGAAAGGGGTGATCATCCAAGGAGCTCGAGGTGGAGATACCATCACTGCCGTGGAGGCCAGAGCTTTTGTACGCAAGTTCAAAGTATCATACAGTTTGAATGGAAAGGACTGGGAGTACATAGAGGATCCAAGAACACTACAACCCAAGGTAAAAGAATTCATGAATTTTAAACAAATTAGGGTGGGGGGTACTTCACAATTCATTCCTCCAGATCAGGAGTGTCAAACATGTACAACACTTCCCAGCAGTAATGGTTGTGGGGAATCAGATTGAATTGGGAGAGTACCTGAGTTCAAGCCTCAGACACTTAGCTGTGTGGCATTGGGCAAGCCACTTAACCCCATTGCCTTGCAAAAATCTAAAAAAAAAAACAGAATTGGGAAATATTTAAAAAATAAAGTAAAAATACGATAGAACACAAATAATGTTAATTGGTGGTTTTCTATGTCAAGGAGCTTCAGGTCTCCTTAATACATAGTTTAGTATTCTCTTGTTTTATTTGAACTTGACACCACTAATCTAGATAGCTCTGATTACCTAATTTCTTATATCCTTAACTGTTCAGTTATTTCCTTTCCTCATCCTCCTTCCCCTCTACATCTCCTTTGAGTGAAAATTATTATAAAACAACAGCAAGACAGATATGACAACTGCTCCTACACATGGAAAGGCCATGGACTATCATGAAAATAATGGAATTTCATCTATTGCCATCCTTGTGCATCTGTGGGATGGCCATCACTAGCCAAGACGGGGCAAATGAACAGCCCCATTGCTTCAAAGTTTCATAAAGGATGGAAACATGTATTCTTGACCTAAAGGAGGAAAGGCAGAAAACAAATAGTTATCAAGAAGCTAAGATCTCTTTTGTTCCTCAGAACAACCTGGGGAGATTGGTGCTAGTTTTCTCCACATTTAACAGTTAAGGAAACTGAGGCAGGTGGTGGTGAAATGATTTGCCAAGGTCACACAGCTAACACATATCTAAGGCTGTATTTGAACTCAAGTCTTTATAAATCCAAACCAGACATTCTACCTGCTGTACCACCTAACTAACATGAAAGCAAATGCAAGAGAGATGAGGTTTGGCAGTAGAGGTTAGGGATGGAGTATCAGAAATGGCTCTTTTTAATCTGTTAGTATGTTGTTGGTGGTGTTATTCAGCTATGTCTGACTCTTTATGGTCCCATTTGGGGTTTTCTTGGTAAAGAATCTGGAATGGTTTGCCATTTCTTTTTACAGATGAGGAAACTGAGGTAAACAAGATTGAGTGACTTGCCCAGGGTCTCACAAGCCAGTGAGGTGTCTGAGGTCAGATTTTAAACTCAGGTCTTCCTGAGTTCAGACCAGGAGCTCTCTCCTAGCTATCCCCATTAGTTAGTATACCTCTTCCCTTTCCCCTGGTGGTTCTGACTGGTTCTATTCCTACTATTCCTGTATCAAAGTGGATGGTCAAGCAATCTTCTGATGACCAATGATCTGGGCTGGAAGTTAGGGTCACCAGTCTCATGCCTCTTTGTCTCTAAGAAATGAAGGTGATGCTTTATCCTCAAAGGGGAAAGGAAGGGACTTGGTGAGCTAGTAAAATGGGGTCTCTCTTAGGGGAGATAAAGAATATTTATCTTGTTTGTCCTTTGGCCTGGCTAGTCAGTTTGGCCTAAGACTCATTTTAAGTTGCTTTTTACACCTTTTCAAAAAGTAAGGGCTCTAGAAAGAAAGGGAAGAAGTCTGCATTCAACTTCCTCTGCTTTGGGAATATTTCTGTTCCAAAAACGGAGGCCAGAGGTGGGTGGAGGTTTGGGAACACTGATGTAAATTCCAAGCTCATAACTTTTGGATCTTGGCAGAATTTATGGGTCGGTAACCCGAACCACAGCAAACTGTCCACCACAAACTTCAGGCATTGCTAGAGAGGAATGACCACAGCTTCTCCTGGGACCCCTCTGGAGACATGGGAAATGAGATGCTTTTAGCTATGGTTAGATTCTTCCTTGTGAACAGAGAAAGTGGCCAACTTTCTCCATCTGGGAGTAAGTTCCCAAGACCCACAGGGGTGAGCTGTTACTGAGAAAAAAAAATAAGGGAGACATAAATGTATTCCAGGTGACTGAATATACCAGCCATGCACATGAATTGATACCTCTGATTAACATCCACACCCACCTTTCACCTTTCCTTCCCCTGTCCTATCCTGTCCCCACAAGAACAACCCAACTAAAATGGGAGAAGGTCCTTAGGATAGCAGTTACCAAGGATGTGCTCTCAAAACTAGAGCAGGGTTTTCTTAGGAGGCTAGGGGGAGATACAATGATAAAGAGACTGGATTTGGCATATGAGAACCTGGGTTCAAATCCTAGCTCTTTTTCTTATTAACTGAATGATTCTGAGAAAAACCAACCTCCATCAACCTGATTTTTTTTTTCCATCTATAATTGGAGCTGAACTGGGCAGGTTGAACTGGATGCTTGCTGAGATTCCTTCTAACTGTGCCTGTGCTTCTGTGATCTCTTGCACAAAGAAATTGGTAGTTTGGCTAATGAGCATTAGAAGAGATAGCACAATTTCAATACATAAAGAACTCTCAAAAGTCAGACTGTGCCAAACTCACTTTTATTCCCTACGGCAAATTTCAGCATGAGATTTATTCAGACTCTGGGGTATATATTGAATATTTCTTAAGTTCCCTGTATCCTGAGATCTCTGAAAGGATAGGTGGTTGCCTGGGTTTCCACAGATGTCAAAGATTGTAAGTCCATGACATCTCCACATCTCTGAGATGTCCCAGGTCATCAGAGTGCATCTCAGGTAGAAAGAGATAATAGATAGAGGGTGGATGCTTCCTGCTTTCACCTGTCTCTTCTTTTTAGTGACATTATGGCATCCTTCTGATACTTACTGGGGCAAGTAGATCACCTGGGGCAAGTCATTACCTCCCTGAGCTTCAGTCTCTTCATCTGTAAAACGAGGGGAGCAGACTAGAAGAGAACCTATCTAGTTCTAGATTTGTAAGACCAAATCCCTTAAATTTCCTGAACCTAGATTTATTCGTCTGTGCAAGTTTCCCTAAGGTATCTTTCATGTATTGTCCTATAATAATTATTGTCCATTGACCAACGATCCAGGGTTGGCTTCCATTCTCCCAGAGAATATCATTCTATACTTGCACCAAGTTGGGTGTGGGAGGAGAGAGTCTGAAGCATGTGGGGAGGAGTCAAATTGCCTCTCTTCCCTCTGCAGCTTTTTGAAGGGAATATGCATTACGACACTCCAGAAATCCGAAGGTTTGACCCCATCCCTGCCCAGTACATTCGGGTGTATCCAGAAAGGTGGTCGCCGGCTGGGATTGGAATGCGCCTGGAGATTCTGGGCTGTGATTGGACAGGTAAGGCTCCCTGCAACTTTTTAATTGATCTTGAACCAGATTTGCTAAGGTTCAGTCTTCCCCAGGACTTCTCTGGGGGAGAGAAAGATTCATTCATTGACCTAGACTGAGGAGATTATTGAAGAGAGTCATCCCTGGAATAAAATCGTACCAGACTAAAAGTCCAAAATCCATCGGCTGATGTTAGCCAATTTTTAAAACTAAATTTTTATTGCTATTCTTTGTTTTTAGATCAGCTTCACTTGCCAGGATATTCTCTTACTCTCTGCCTCCCAGAGAGCCATCCCTTAGAACAAAGAATAAACAAGAGAGGACATTAATAGTTTAGCAAAATTACCTTATCACCAAGAATGATGTCATATGGAGCATTTTGCACCTCTGTAAAGACTGGAGGTACCAGTGGGCCATTTTGTGGGCCTCATGTTTCAGACAGTGAGTCATAGATTCACCAAGATTTTTCTGGGAGTCTTGAAAACAAATAACAACGACCTACCACCCATCCCAATTCAATTACATCCTTACTCTTCAGGCTAGGGTTCCTGTTGATTTAGAAAAGGAGAGGGAGCAGGGAAGAAACCACCTCATAATAATAAAGTAATCTGTTTAAGTCTGAATCTGGCCTCCAGATGTCAGTGGTAAAGAGACTTCATTTTCATTTAGAAGCCACATCTGTAAAATGCATTTGCTGGTTGAGGATTCCTGTTGTGGGGAACTTAAAGGGAACATGGTTCACCCCAGGCTTGTGGCTAGGACCTTGCTCATCTCCTCATCTCTGTGGCCGCCCCAGACATAGTAGAGCTCTTTAATTCTCACTAATGAGGAGGAGGAGGCCTGCTGAGAGCTACTAGTCGGCTCGTCTGGGGGAGCAAGTGTACCCACCCCCTCCTTTCCTCTGGAGCTGGCCCCACCCTCTTCCCGGCTGGCTCTACATCTTACACT
Source organism: Macrotis lagotis (assembly GCF_037893015.1). Classification (NCBI taxonomy): domain Eukaryota; kingdom Metazoa; phylum Chordata; class Mammalia; order Peramelemorphia; family Peramelidae; genus Macrotis; species Macrotis lagotis. The sequence goes on along the minus strand of NC_133663.1, from coordinate 84,130,084 downwards.
TTTCTTTCTGCCACAAAGAGAAACAAGGGGAAGGTTTAGGTTACCTCTCTCTGAGGCCAAGCAGATTTCACACAGAATATGGTCAGGTCTGGACTTTTCCATTACCTACTCTCCACTTGGTACCCCAAAGCCTTAATTTTCCTGTCTTGGGTCATACCGGTCCCCTGATATCCTAATAGGAATGATGAGAAGGCAGCAAGTAGGGAGAAAAGTAGTGTATAAAAATACCAGGATCCTTTTGTGAGGAAAGTCCCAAAGGAGGATATCCACAGAGTAGCCTAGCATAGGTCTCAGTCTTCATGTTATCATCATCCCTAACCCTCAAATTAAAGGAAAACCTCACAGTCATTTCCCTTGGGAACAGTTATCCCTAAATGTCCCAGTTGGTGGGGATGAGTCTACCTGGTGACCCCACCTCTGAGTCCTCTGCTCTCTGGTACTACTCTTCATATGTTTTAGAATATAATCTCTCCTGTTGACACTTGATGACTTCATTTATGGAGCTAGGCAGGAAAGACACTCATATGTCTTGGAGCCGTAACCCTGTTTACAACCAGCTGCCCAGTGGCAACCATTCTCCGTCCTTCCCCCTCCTCCCCCCCACACCCCAATTACACCACTGACCGGTCAGCGACAAGCTTCTGATTTCAAAGCCCCACCGACCTCCTTCCTCAGAAGATCACAGCTGGAAAAGCCTTACCCTATGACCACTCTCCTGACTTTGAAGTTACACACATCTGGTTTCAATTGTTCAACAACTTCACAGTTTGATGGGCAGTTGCTCTCTTAAAGTCCCTAGATGGGACAGACACCAGGCAGTGGCTGATTGGGACAGTGGATGAGAGAATCTGATGCAACCTTTTTTTTTTTCACAACCACAAACTGTGTCCCCACCCTCCCCCCCCCCACTTTTTTCCCCATTATCTATTCCAACCATCTCTACACATTTGGCTCTTGGCCATTTTCTGGATCTGTTTCCCCCAGCCATTTGGTTTCTTTCCCTTTCTGAGTTTCCTCCCATTGCTGTCACTCCACCCTAAATTAAGGTGTTCATGGGTTATTCTGTCACCGCACCCTGCAGTGGTTAACTAATCTAATGTCTTGGGCTAATCATTGAACACATCCCTTTCACCTGTTTTTTTTTTAAATAAAACTATTTATTACCCTTTTGCTTCAAGACTCAGACTGAGGTTTTATGACCTGGTAACAAATTTAAGCTTACATATGAGAAAGCTTTGAGGTTATTTGGTATTTGCTGTGAGCAAGAGGCAGATGCTGAAAAGAAAAACATGAAGCTTTATGTGCCCAACAGTAAAGCCTTAAAGAGGAGAAAGGCAAACATGAAGAACTATTTCAAATATTTCAGCTCCTAGCATTTATTAATGATATTCTTAAACATGTTTGAATAAAGATTGGGACAGAAGCACTTAGTGGATAAAGAACTAGCTAAGCTTATAACCTGGGATTTATAATTTATATATAAATATATATGTATATATGTATATAATTTAGGTTTGTTTTTTTTTTAATTTAAGGCAATGGGGTTAAGTGACTTGCCCATGGTCACACAGCTAGGTAATTATTAGGTGTCTGAGGCCAGCTTTGAACTCAGGTACTCCTGACTCCAGGGTAGATGCTCTATCTACTACACCACCTAGCTGCCCCTATATATAATTTAGAATTTAGAATTCTGAGTTCAAATCCTGCCTCAGAAACATACTAGTCATATGATGCTGGATAAGTCACTTACCTTCTGTCAACCTCAGTTACCTCATCTGTCAAACAGGAAAAATAGATGTGGGGAGAGAGAGAGAAGAGAGAGAGACAGAGACAGAGACAGCAGAGAGACTGGGTGAGACAGAGACAGAGTGAGATAGAAAACATTTTAAGGTTTGCAAAGTGCTTTACAAACATCTGATCCTCACATGTCTAGGAAGTAGGTGCTCTTTTTATCTTCATTTTACAGATGATGAAACAAAGGTAGACAAAGGTTGTCCAAGTTGTCCAGGGTCACACAGCAATTTAATTGTCAGGGGTTTGGGGGGGGGGGCGGGTTGAATTCAGATTTATCCTAATTGCAGGTTAGGTGCTTTATCTACTATATAAGGGATGGCAAACCTTTTTTCTGCCAAGCATCATTTATAACATCTTTCACCAACTATATTTGGTCAAACATTTAATTAATTCACCCCTAAAAAGCTCCCAGATTTATTCATTTCAAGTCCCACCTGCGGTTACCATGGCATTGCCAGAGCACAGGCCTTATATGGCCTGACCCACTGCCAGACATTCTTGACCCCTGTGCTATACCTCCTAAACTGCTTACCATAGCTACCTTACAGAGTTGCCTTGAAAATTAAATAAGTTATTACCATGTTTGCAAACCTTAAAATGTTGTAATAAATACTCATTATTATTATTAATCCAGAATAATAGGAGCAAAGGAACTTTTATGGAACTGGGAAGAATGCCAAAGGCTGTTGCACTTGCCAGACACTGGGCCAGCTTCTATATGAAGATACTCCACCACAATCATTTGTGGCAAGAGCCCTCGTCACATACATTATCAATCAATCTCCAAGCATTTATTCAGAACATCCTCCTTGCCAGACATTGCATGAGGTTGAGTAGGGACAGAAAAAAGAAAAATAATTCATTTGCTGTATTCAAAGAGCTTACATTCTAATTAATGACATTGCTCTCCATTGTCTTTCACTAACTTCCAAAGTCCCTTTAAACCCATGGCCCAGTTCACATAACCATATCATACAAGCAGAGCCTGGCTAAGTCAGGGCAGAGTGAGTGGGTGGGAATATGTATGTTGGTGGGTATGTGTATACATGCCCTGACACACAGAGAGACATATATTTGTTGTTATTCTGTTATTTTCAGTCCTGTTCAACTCTTTGTGACTCCTTTGAGGTTTTCTTGGCAACCATACTGGAATGATTTGCCATTTCCTTCTTCAGCTCATTTGGAACTGAGGAAACTGAGGCATTCAGTGTAAAAGTCACACAGCTAGGAAATGTCTGAGATTTGACTTCACAAAGATCTTAAATTCCACATTTTGTGGAATTTAAGATCAAATAAAGGGAATTCTACTTGTTATGAAAGAGGGTTTCCCAGTAGGGAAGAGATCTATAATGGCACCACATTTATTTGGCATAGGTCAGAGTCTTCCATACTGATGTTAAAGTATGAAATCTTTTTTCTCTATAATTTGCTCCATGGGCCAGAAGACAACACAGACAATAAGGACAGCTATGAAAGTTACATATCAAGTTTTCATTTGCTTAAAAGGAAAAGGTTTACATAATAGAGATTCTCAGTTTCCTGTAGAATTCACTTTTTCTGTTCTACTTTGTATAGAAAAGCTCATTTTATTTGGAGTTCATAAAGTTCAGAATTAAAAAAGAAATTATTTAAAAACCCAACCTCAATTCTTCTCCTCTTCTCTTCATGGTTACTAACATTCTCCTAATCACTTAGATGTCTCCTTCTTCCTCCTCCAGCTCCAAACTCAACAAGTTGCTAAATCTTATCAATTCTTCTTCCACAGTAACTCTTTTTTTTCCATTCCCACTATTACCACCCTATTCCAGGTTTTGCCTACTTTTCCTTAGAACTAGAGTTAGGACAAGATACTGTGTTCCAGGGGCTAACAACTAAAGGACCCAGTTCCTACACACTGTGGTTCAGAGACCACCACATTTAGACCTTAGACTTAGATCATCATTAATGCCTTCCCTAATAAGGGATGGGGAAGTAGACAGTCTGATCTAGAAAATGGAAAGGGAATGAGATCTTGGCCTATCAGATTTTAGATAGAAAACAAAGAGGATGGATTGTGTCTCTGGTACCATTGCTATGCCTGTGGTCAATTATTCCTCATAAAACTGCTTCTTCCCCATGGCCAAGCTCCTGAAGGTTGACTGGATTTTCTTGGGTGTATTTCTCCAATTCTCCACACAAATCAATTTGTCCCAGATGCTGGTATTACTAATTAAGGGTTTTCCTTTCACTTGGATTATGACTGCAACCTCCTGGTTAGTCTCTTTCCCCTTTCTTCCCGGTCTTCAGCTCCACCAATCTGTCCTACCTACTGGCATCTTAAACATTCCTTCACAGCACTCACGTTACACCTCTGCTCAAAAAAAATTCAAGATTCCTTGTTATCTACCAAAAAGAGAAAAACCCCTTTAGTATGAGTTTAAGAATCTGACTTTGCTCTATCTTTCCAGTATTATCTCACATTACTTTTAAATACATGCTTTGAAGTCAACCAAACTTGAACTTCCACCACCATACCTTAGATCACACTGTTCTCTGTTCCTGGGATGTTCCCTTACCCAACATCTCTACCTATTAAAATGCCACTTGTCCTTCAAGGACTTGGTCATATGTCATCTCTTCCATGAAACTTCTGAACTTTCCCCTGTCAGAAGTTATATTTCCCTTCTATGAACTCTGTTTTCAGTTATTTTGTATCTCTTATGTGCAAATCCCATTTTGTATTATGGTGATTTGCAGATGTGTCAAAACACCTTTAATACAGCAATTTTGTCTTATTTAGCTTTATATGGCTCTCTTGCATACCTTATACAGTACCCTTGTATTTAATAGGCATCAGATAGTTTTTTTTAAATAAATTAGTTTCACAACATGACTAATATGGAAATATATTTAACATAGTTATACATGTGTAACTATATCAGATTATTCACTGTCAAGGGGAGGTGGGGAGAGAGAAAATGAGGAATTTAAAATATTACCAAATAATTGTTTAAAAATACTTTTGCATATAGTTGGAAAAATAAATTTATTTAAAAAAATAAAAAATAAATTAGTAAAATGAATTTTTAGTTGAATTGAAGTTAAATGTATGAAACATCAAACTTTTTTTACTATTTAAAAAGAAATCTTCTAAAATATGCATTTTATATACTTTCCTGTCTTCTTAGTCTTCATGACTCAGGGTCATTATTGTAAACATTTAGTAATTGTTTAGTCCTGAGTGGCCTCTCCACAAAGCAAAATGAATGAAAAAACACAAATGGATGAAAAAGCAGTTAATAAGAACTTAGTAATGACAGGAATTGTTTTATGGGTTTTGTGATAATTATTTTCATAGGTTAAAGGTCCTTTGCTCTTCAGAATTCTGAACTGAGTTCTGGATAGTAGGCGGGCTTGTCAGAAGTCTGACATAGATAAATGGCAGGTGGGGAAGAAGATTACTGTATATGCCCATTAGAAGCCTTTTATTCAGTGAGTGAAATAATTTTGTTCCTTCATATCCCAAACACTTAACTCAACCAACATCTATTGAGCATGGGTTCTTCATCCACAATAATCTTGTTCCCATTCCCACTCTCATCACCCTGTTCCATTTTTTGATTATTTTTCCTTAGAGCTATAGCTCTGAGGTACTATGCCCCAGGTACTAATATCCAGGGGGCCCATATTTATTCAATATGTGCAATGCACTGCAAGTGCTACAGAGTTAAACTTGTAATCCCTGCCCTTATGGAATTTATAGTCTATCACCTACTGATTATTACACATTGCTTCCCTTCCCATGCTCTACTAAACAGCAGAAATGACATTATTATTGGTCTTCATACAATATTCCATCTCTCATCTCCATATGTCTTTGCAAAGTCTATCTCCCATGTCTGATGCACCATCTCTTGGAATCCCTAATTCTCTTCATGTTACCTTTCCTTATCAACTCCAGCAGCTAGTGCTTTCTCCCCACAATTATCTTCGGTACTTATGTGAATACTTGGAGACACATGTGGTCTCTTCCAATAGGACTTGGTTCCTTAAAAGTAAGGATTCCCTTTTGTCTTTGTGTCACCTCTGCCTGGGATAGTGTCTATCACACAGTAAGGACTAAGTATATACTTATGAACTCATTGATTTCATGTATAGAATTAACCTTAGAAATGACTCAGATTATGAACCTAACCCTACTGGGAAGATTTTCACTTTCTCTTTGGTTTTCTCCATCAACAAGACAATTAAACATTCATTCCTCTTATATTTTCTTCTCATAGACACGAGGCCCACAGTAGAGACCTTAAGACCAACTTTGAAGAATGAAGAGACAACCACCCAATATCCTACAGATGAAGAAACCACAGATTGTGGTGAAAACTGTAGTGCTGAAGATGGTAAGTGTCCGAGATCAGGTCCTATACTTTTGTGTTTTGTTTTATTTTTTCTTTTATTAAAGATTTTATTTGAGTTTTACAATTTTTCCCCCAATCTTACTTCCCTCCCCCACCCCCCCCCACAGAAAACAATCTGTCAGTCTTTACATTGTTTCCATGTTGTACATTGATCCAAATTGGGTGTGATGAGAGAGAAATCATATCCTTAAGGAAGAAACAAAAAGTATAAGAGATAACAAGGTCAGACAATAAGATACCTGTTTTTTTTCCTAAATTAAAGGGAATAGTCCTTGAACTTTGTTCAAACTCCACTGCTCTTTATCTGGATACAGATAGTACTCTCCTTTGCAGACAGACCAAAATTGTCCCTGATTGTTGCACTGAGGGAACGAGCAAGTCCATCAAGGTTGATCATCACCCCCATGTTGCTGTTAGGGTGTACAGTGGTTTTTTGGTTCTGCTCATCTCACTCAGCATCAATTCATGCAAATCCCTCCAGGCTTCCCTGAATTCTCATCCCTCCAATCAAGTCCTATACTTGATGACTTCTGTCCTGAGATAAGTCCCAGTTTTGGACTTCTCTCCCGCTTGCCCTACCAGTTAAAGCAGCACCATTTTCACAGTTGAATTTCACAAAGAATCCTGATTTATTGTTTTTCCAGATAATCCATTCAGCAACAAGAGAAACCAAATTCATTATTTTGAAGATAGGCAAGGGGGGGCAGGGGTGGTAATTCATCCATTGGTTAAACTAACTAGGTGCTTGCCTAAATGTCCAGTTCACTTTACATCATAGATTCTGACTGAAGAAAGTACAGTGGCATTGATTCTAGAAGAAATTGGTCTGATCTGCTTCTCCCAAGAAATTCATGTGGGTTTGTTTATTTATCAAAATAGCTTAAAGTAAGACAAAAAAAGAGAGTCCGAGATTTGAAAAAAGCACCCCCAATTTTTTTTTCTCAAAAAGAAGTGATCATCTATTTTTGGATCTGACAGTTCACATGAAGAATTTATGTTCCATTTTGGGGTCTTCTGAGTATGTCTCAGCTAAAGACAGTAATTGGCAGAGCCCAAAAATGAGACACATTTTAAATCATACTCATAAGGTCACTAAGCTTGAGGACATTCCTAATAAACCACAAATTTTGGAACATCTGGCATTTTTGGCTAGAATTTAAAGCTTTGACAGCCTCAATTTACAGTAAATTACTGATCATTACTAAATGTTCATTAAATGAAATGAGGGAAGATTGGAGCAGGGACTTGGGAAGTGATGGAGACGTAAAGATGTTTTATAAGCTTAGTTGGAAGATTATGAAATCTCCCAATTCTGCTAACTCAGCCTTTGGACAGTAAGAGATACTGCTCTGATCAACTGGACTTTTTTTTTTTTAAAGAAAAGGATCAAAGAAGGATGGGAAGGAAGCCAACAATAAATGCTGAAGTTATGTGACTGAAAAATGATAATTTAATGCACATGCTTTGGAGAATGCACTTTTGTTTATGTTTTTTTGGGGGGAGGGAGGAGGAGGAACACTATTGGTCAAAATAACTTTATTACAAAGATCTGGCATATTAATGAACTTGAGAAGAGAGGGAGATTTAGGAGATCTTCCAGGATATATTTAGAGTGGCTTGAGACCCCAAAGTGAAAGGCATAGTGAATTAATATACAGTATTGGATTAGTAAAGTTAGTTTCTTTTAAGAAGGGTTTTCTATCCAAATGACAATCAGAGGAACATTTCAAGAGTGTTGCAGCTGAATTTTGGAAATCTGTGATTAATATAATTGCAGAGTTTTCTGATAGATTTGGTTTTTTAAGATTTCTCCCCTCTCTTTTTGCAACAAGTCTATATATGGGCTTTTGTTCTTCATATATGGTGTATCCACATAGAAATTGGAGGCAAATTATAGTATATTGAATTACTCTATTTTTGAAAGCAAAAAAAAAAGAACTTCAAGAATTGGAAGGAGTTGGGGGGGGCGGGTAGGCAAAGCAGAACACCGGCTGCTTCTTCCAAACCACAGGTTGTTGCTCCCTTAATGACTGCCATGTGTTACTCCCCAACCAATGCTAGAGGGAGAGTCAATCTGAAGTGTCTTCTTTTTGGAGGGAAAAGTTGCAAAGTTGTGGTCTTCATCTACTTTCTGTCACTGACACTAGCAATGCCCTTTCCCCTCTGGCATGATCCCCAGCATCCCCACCCCACCATGGCAGGGCAATTAGTTTCCATAAGCTCCCTCTAACTCATTTCGTGTCTTCCTTGAGAACTTTGCCTCTTTGGCTTTCCTAACTTCCCTTCCCCAAACCTCATTTCCTCCCCACTGCTACCCCCCCCCCCAGTCTTTGCTCTTCCTTTGTAACTTGGCTAGCCCAGGAAAAGCTCTAACTTCACATTTCTCTCTATTTCTTCCCCAGCTCTCAACCCTGTAATATTTTCCCCACCCACCCATAAATAAACTAGAATTCTAGCATTAGGGAAGACCTCAGGAGGCCATTTTGGCAGGCAGATGACTAAATAACATGGGCAGAGACTTTGTCTTTTTCTGAAGATAGAGCAGAGGAAAGTCTCCCTTCAGGGAGACAGCCTGGTACAATATTTAGAGGGACAAGATCTAGGCTCAAATCCAGCTTCTGACACTTCCAGTGTCCTAGTGGACAAATCAGTGAACCTCCATGGGCCTCAGTTTCCTCATACATAAAAGGAGTGGGTCGGACTAGACCCTAGAGGTCTCTTTTGATTCTGTTTCTTTGTGATCTATTACAAGACCCTCTCCCCATTGGTACAAAGTGAGTTGGCACCTCCCCACTATGATTCTAAATCCATCTTGTAGCTAGTCTAATACATTTTTTAAACCATATCAGTGAATCTTCTTCCTCCCTCCTCCACCCCTTTTTTGTTAAACAGCTGCAGGATTTTGCTGCTTCTTTAGAATTCACAACTTCCTTATTGTGCCAAGCTGCCCTTCCTGTCATATCTCACTGCAGGGATAAGAGTCTTTCTGCTCTGGCTTTCTACAGTTAGACAAATACCGAAGGGAGGTAAACAGGAACTTCCTCATTTCCCTTGTCCATGAGATCACTTTCTCCTCCATGCCCCCTTCGATGAGGGCAAACAATCTTCAGCTCTCCTGGTGCTAATGGCCTGTTCCATCATTTATTAGAGCCAGATTGGCAAGAGCTAAGATAATACCTTAGGGGAGCCCGACTGCAACTGAGGCACTAGGGAGTCATTCTTCTCTGGTATGTAGGAGAGGAGAGGTTTGAGCATTTGTCTGTTCTTAGATGTGGACAGAAGGAGCTGAATAGAAATTGGAGGCATTTGGTACCCTCATTTATATTTCCTTGCCATGGGAACTAGTGACAGATTTGGCATCTAGTCCTGGGAAGGACAAGACCTAAGGCTACTCTGGAGAACTGATGATCTCCAGGATCATTTAATGAATAAGCAGGGTGAATGATTCTTCTCTTTCCTCTCCACTTAAAACTTGCCAACTGCTTAAACAGTACTGCCATGGCTGTTCTAAGAATCTTATGTCATTTGTCTTCCTTTGGCTTATCTTTCTCTCTTAGACAAAGATTTTCAGCCTCCGCCAGGCTTCAATTGCAACTTTGATTTCATGGAGGAAAGCTGTGGTTGGCTATATGACCATGAGAAGTGGCTCACAAGCACCTGGACTGGCAGCTCAAGTCCCATCGATAGCGCTCCCCCAGGTAAGCTTGACTCAGAACTGAGAATGGTGAATGAGGAAAAGGAGGCTATGACAAGGGCATCCTCTAAATATTTCAACCTAAGTCATCATCTTGTAAGGTTTCAAATCTTCAGTCTCCATGTAAACTTACCAAGTGATCTCTGGTCCCTTACCCTCTCTCCCCTAGCTTATGCTTGGGGGGTAGTAGCATAGCTGGGCTGAGCAAATGACAGCAGGAAAAGACAGAAAGAGGAATAAAGGAGGAATAAAGGGAGAAAGGAAGGAAGGAAGGAAGGAAGGAAGGAAGGAAGGAAGGAAGGAAGGGGTACAAGGATGGCACAGGAGGCAAAGGGAGCCAGACCCATTGTGGAATGTAGCAGACAGATTCCCACTGCCAACATATGACGGCTTTGCAAGCCTCTTCTCCTCAAACCCCTTAAAATTGCCCCCTGACCCTTTCAGTGAATGGTGCCCCCAGGCTGACAGAGATTGCTCTAAGGTTACTCTTGTTTCTGTGGCAAACTGATGGGGGAAAGAGGGGGTTGGATTGAAATGCTCTAATGACTACTGTGTTTCTAGCAAAGTGTTTTAGTAATTTGCCATGCTAAAGACCATTGTTGTTCCTTGAAACATTATTAACCCTTTCTGTCTTTTTTTTAAATTTTGAAAGGCAGCTTTTACAGATATGTTTTTCCCCCCACCTCCTCCTCATTGCCTTGCTTTCTGATTTTTTGGTAGATGGGCATCAGATCCTTTGGTGGATTACTAGCTTATGGACATAGAAACCACTTGGGATACTACTCAGACAAAAAAAATATGATAATAGTTGGAGCCCACACTAGGGAGAGACTTGGAACCCAGGGAAACAAGAGGACTAAAGTGGACAAGGGACAATGGGAAGAAAGGAGGAAAAATGGGGGGTGATGGGTTGGGATGGTGGGTTGTGTTTGTAACTAGAGCAGAAAAAGAGGCTGTTACAGGAATGAAATTAGAGCTAACAACCAGTTCTAGGAGTTCTTAACTCTATTCGTGTGTTAGAGATCCCTTGAGAAATCTGGTGAAGCTTCTGGTGTTCTTCTCAGGATTATGTTTTTAAATGTATAAAATAAAAACCCTAGGATTACAAAGGAAAATTATTATAGTGAAATAAAGATATAATTTTTTTCCAATTCAAGTTCATGGACACTTTGATTGGATAGGATACATAATGAATGTGTGTGCATATATATATATATAAATATAAATAAAATTCCATCTTAAAATTTATTGACACAAAGTAAGACCATTTTCTACAGCTGGTTACTCCCTTTTAGACTCTTTTTGTCTTCTGCCTTTCTTCCCTTTTGTTTCACTTGCTTCCTTGCTTTGGATCTCAGTAAAACATAGTTCTTATTTCCCAGTAGAGTGTCTCTGAACTTAGGAAATCTCTTTTTCTTCCTTTTTTTTTCTTTTTCTTTTTCTTTTCTTACTGTCTTTATCCTTTCTTTCACCCTACTTTTTTTTCTTTCTTTCTCTCTTTTACTCTTTCTTACACTCTTTCCTTTTTGACTCTTTTTGTCTTCTGCCTTTCTTCCCTTTTGTTCCCTTTACTTCCTTGCTTTGGACCTCAGTAAAATATAGCTCTTATTTCCCAGTAAAATGTATCTCTTTGAACTTAGGAAATCTTCCTTCCTTCCTTTTTTCTTTCTTTCTCTTTTTTTCTTCCTTACTTTCTGTCTTTATCCTTTCTTTCACCCTTCTTTTTTCTTTCTTTTTTTACTCTTTCTTTCACTCTTTCCTTTTTGAGTCTTTTTGTCTTCTGCCTTTCTTCCTTTTTTATATCCCTTGTTTCCTTGCGTTAGACCTCAGAAAAATATGGCTCTTATTTCCCAGAAGAATGTATCTCTTTGAACTTAAGAAATCTCTTTTCTTCTTTCTTTCTTTCTTTCTTCCTTCCTTCCTTCCTTTCTTTCTTTCTTTCCTCTTTTTCTCTTTCTCCCTTCCTTTTTTTTCTTTCTTTCTCTTTTGTTCTTTCTTTCACTCTTTCCTTCTTTTGCTTTTTTTTTTTCAGTAGTGCCAAGTGGTCTCATATATAGCTGGCCCCTGCCCTAGCTTCCCTTGATACTTAAGGCTAAAAAAGAATGCTGACTTGAACTAGAACATACTGGGTAGCCTAGGAAATATGGAAGAGGTCTGAGGGAAAAAAAAAAAAGAAATGAGGGTTTGAACTGCTCTTTCCAAAATATGCACCGACAGTCCAAGACTGGTGTTCAGACACGCCTTCTCTCCTCCACTTCCTGGGTCTCATTCACTTTGCCTCAGGGAGAGACCATTATCTTAAGGACAGATGCTTTGTGGTGAGCATAGACTGTGGGGGCATCCAGTGTAACTGTGCCTGCTTTCCCATTGGATCATAGTATCTATTCCAGAGAAAAACATTTTTGTATTTCAAGTGTTTATCTCTTCAGCATTTGAGTGCTCTGAAAGATTAATATCTGAAGATCATCAGGGCCTCAGGCAACAGGAGAGAACACTTACCCCAGTCCCAGACTTAATAACCCTCCCCCATCTCACTCACTGTAATAATGTTTAATTAATATAATGAGCCTCCTGCAAGTAGGAGAAAAAATACTTATTTTTATAACCCAGACTAGATTTTTCATTTCATTTCCTCTCCCTTGAGAATTTCACCAATTAATTGGCTGCCTTTTTTTCCCTTCCCCCCCCCTTTTCCAAATGTAAAGGAGCCAAGCTTGGTGTGTATGTGTGAGGGGGGCAGTAGGGTGAGTTTGGGGTCAGTTTCACAGAGACTCGGGTGGAGGAATGCAAGCATGGATCACGTTCAGTGGGTGAGGTTTACTGGTTCATAGGATCATAGATTTAGACTTGGAAAGAATTTTAAAGGTCAATTTGTCTAAATCTCTTCTTTTTGTACAGATGAGGAAACTGAGGCCAATAAAGGTCAGGTTACTTGCCCAAGATAGTGTACAGGAAAGATTTGAATCCTAGTCTTAGGCTATGAAGCCTAGACTTTTTTTCACTGTGACCTGTGAATAAGGCCTCTTAATAATTCTGCTACACATTCAAGCCCTCTCTGAGTTACAACCCCATCTTCCTTTACTAATTAGGTCTTTTCTTGGTGTGGCTGAGCCCATCAATCCTTGAAAAAGAGCCAAAATTCTCCTCTGAAAACAAATAGTGGGACCTTAGGGACTTCCTCATGACTCAGTCACTCTGGAGCTTCCCTCGTCACCTCCTCTTCTTCTTCCTCTTTGTCCAGCTGTTGCCCCTCACCTGAAGGCCCCTGTCAACGGAATTTCGCTACTGGTTGGGAATTTCAGCCCTTGTCTTCACCACTCTATCTGATTCATTACACCCTGTGGTTTTTGGGGGCCTTTCTGAGCAAGCTCACAGTTTGGGCAGAAGTCCAACATATGGCTGAGAGGAAGGTTCAGGAAGGGAGTTCAACCATAAGGAACTACTAAGTCTAATGTTGATCCTGCCTTAAGAAATTAGGAAGAAAAATAATTATTTTCTCATTCCACCTTCTAAGCATAATCCCCAAGTTTGGAGAAGAGGGGCTAGTAATCCACACATGAGAGTAGAAAAGAAATCATAATATCATTCCCATGTTCACTCCCTCAGTCTTCTCATCCTTTTTTGGGCACCCTCTGTACTTCCCTTCTCCTAATAAAACTCACTGATAGATTTCAAGTGAGAGAGGATAGAAAGCCTTTTCTGTTCAGGGTGGTCTTTTCTTCTTCTTTAAAAAAAAAGCCCCAAGGGTAAGCAGTTGGGAGAAAGGAAACAGCTGTGCTTAGATTAGGGGCAGGGCAAATGCTAATGGAGTTCAAAGTTGCTGGCACCCTCCAAGTCAAACCTGAAAGCTTTTCTATGTTATCAGACACTTTTGCACTTCACAAAATAGGGAAACATTCTGCCTCTTTAAGAGATGGGCACCATATGTCCGCATCTCCCACCCATACCCCTTACTTCTATTAGATAGGTAAACCAAAATAATGAACTTTGGAGAGAAGGAAGGCTCCAGTCAAGCATCACAAGGAACAGAGGAATAAGAAGAAGAGAGGAAAGGAAAGGGAGAGGACATTGGATTAGAATTGTCTGTAGAAACTACTTTAAATTCCTTAAATATTTTCTGGTTTAGTTGTTCCCTATTTTTTTTTTCTTCTTTTCCCTTTTAAGTCTTATTTTTCTTTTTTTGGTCAGTAGTGATTGCTACCCGAGGCTGACTAATAACAGCTAGCATTTCTATAGAATTTCATGATTTGCAAAGAACTTTACAAATGGGATCTTATTTTATCTTTACCACCATCCTGGGAGGCAGTAGATGTTATTATTATCATCCCCATTTTTAATGATGAGGTCACTGAAGCAGACAGAGGAAAGTGATCATATGTCTAGTGTGCACCTAGTGTCTCGGGTCAGATTTGAACTCAGGTCTGCCAGTCACTATGTCAGTACTCCATCCACTATGCTGCCCAGGTAATAAGATGCCTCCTGGTTTCATTGTGCTGGTTTTTGTTTTCCAAAACACTTGCTCTCAGTCCACTTGTTTTCTTTTTTTTTTTTAACTTCTATTTTTACTCCAAATTGCTGAGATTTTTCCTTCCATTTCATTTCCTTCTTAGCAATTCCATGACCCCCACTGATGAGAGGAAAGCTAGTCCCCACAGGGCTTCCAAAATCCTAAATTGTCCAAAGGCATCTTAACTTGGTACTCCCCCTAGTATTCAACAGTGATCCCTAGATGACTGATGCTTAATGGATGTTTGCTGAATGAATATTTGTTGACTGAGCTCTGAATGGCCACATCTGTCCTCCTCTGTTTTGTATACAGAAATCCTTTCAGTTTTCATGTTCCTCAGAGATAACATATTTTCTACAAATTTTCTCAGGCTTCCCATCCATAAACAGAATTCTTCATGAGACAATTTACAGGATTTTCTACAAGATCAAATTTTTGTCTCTAAGGGATAAAGCAAAAACTCCACTGGATATATGGGGAACCTCAGAGACATTCCAATGATAGACCACAGCCGTTTATCCTCTTTGTGAATCATATTAAGACAATGCCAGTTTGCTTTGGTGTAAATCAAGAAGAAAATAATTGGGGGGAGTGTGCTTCTTTTGTGGTAGTCGGAGACAGCTGTCAGTTGTGTGGTGCTGCTAATGGTGGTGCTACTGGTGGAGGTGCTGGTACAAGGCAGAACCTCTGTGTGAGGAAAACTATATATACTAAAGAGTTAGATGGTGCAGAGCTTATTGAGAGGCAACAAGGGATAGGAGGAAGAGTCATTGTCCTGTAGTCAAGGTTCAAGACCTGGGTTTGAGTCCCAATTGGTAGCTGTGTGATCATGGACCTTTACCTCTCTGAACCTTGGGGACTTCATCTGTAAAATCCCCTAGTTGTTAATTTTTTTTCCTTCAAAAAAAATTATTTTATACTGATTTATCTGTTTACATGTTATATTGCTCATTAAAATGTATCTCTTTGATATCAAATTTTTTCTTCTTTCCTTCCTTTCTTCTGTCTCATTTTTTTTACTTTCACTCTTATTTTTTCAATTTTTCTTCCAAATTTTTTGTAATCCCAGTATTTCACACAATACCAATTGTATGCTTAACAAAACTTGATAAATTGAATTTAGTTGAACTTAAATGTGTTCTAGAAATTTTAGTTGTCATTGCATGAAGTCAGAAGGAACTGTTAAATAGGAAAATGCCAATGGTCTGGATAGAGGTATATCGATTGAATACATTTTGGTCATCTTTAGAGACCTAAAGCATCTCAGCAGAGACTCCCTAAACATAAGTCTTGGAGGGACCCCATGTATCAACTGTTCTCTCAATGCCTTTTCATAGGAATACTCCATTTGGATTACTCAGCATTACTCAGTAACAGGAAGAGCTACCAGGGGCACAGGCATTTGGAATAGTGTCTCATTATGAAAGAGGTCATGGTATTTACACATGGAAGGGTTGAAAGAACAGGGCCTTTGCTTCAAAGTTCAAATATGGAGCTCAACTGGGAATGACTCAGGAATTCTGCTATTATATAAGTGGGATTTACAGATGCCTAATATCTTTGTGAAATATAAGCAATCCTCTTATCTCCTTATTTAGAGTCTTGACTAAGAAATGAGTAGCTGATTGGGCTATTGAATTGATTCATTAGAGCAGGGAATGACGCATCTTGAGAATTAAGTCTGGGTGTGGGTGGATGGGTGTTGATTCACAAGGTAAAGAAAGTGGTTTCCTAATTGGTTTGATTTTGACAGTGGTCTAGCCCTGACTGTGTGGACAAATTAAGTTCTGAGGATCTCCACAGGTGGGACTGACAACCTGAACATTAGGTGGGGGGGCAGGGTGGGGGTGATTGAATTGCCTTCAAAGAGATCATTGTGGTTTTGGTGGTTTGGCTGAGGCATAGCCACTGAAAATACAAAGGGTTCAGTTTTGCAGGCAGTAGACAGTGGTAGATCACTGAAGACCAGGAATGATTTGTCTAAAAGAAGGTCATTGTGTAGCTTGAATTGAAAATGGAAGAGAACTTCAAGACCTATGACCTCAAGGAGGTCAAAGACAGAAGGAAAGGTCCCATATACTCCAAAAATATTCATAGCAGCATTTTTTTTGTCATAATAAAGAACTAGAATCAAGACCATCAACTAGGGAATGGCTAAGCAAATTGTGGCACATGAAGGTGATGGAATATTAGTGTATCATAAGAAATGATAGCTATGAAGAATGCAGGGAAGCATAGGAAGACTTGTGAATTGATACAGAGTAAGTAAGCAAAACCAGGAAAACAGCACAATAGCAACTCTGACAATGTTCTTTCTATTTATATGGACTCTAGAATACTGTGGAATTATAAGGACTAAGTTCGAATTCAGAGAAAACATGAGATATACTTCCTCCTTTTTAGAGGTGAAGGATTGTAGGTATGGAATGTTGAATATAATGTCAGATTTATTTAATGTGTTCATTAGTTTTGCCAAACTGATTTTTAAAATTTTCTTATTTTATTCTTTGTTTCAAGGGATTCAAAAAAAGAATGTGATATAAAAATAAAACTAAATAAAAATGTTGTTAATGCAAGAAAGCAGGTAGTCATTAATGGTTACATAAGGAAGAGGGCAGAAAGTGAAATATCCCTGGTTTTGCAGAAGAGACAGCAGGGAAAATTTGGATTCTTTTTACTTGGCCTGAGGTCTTGAAGGTCAGGGCTTCCTGCCAGTGTGTGGAACAATGAAAAAAAGGAAGGATAGGATATAAGAAGCAGGTACTGGGCTTGAATCTGCAGTTGCCAGAAAAGATAGCAATAGACATAAGGAATGTATAGATCCCTATAAGACAAAGCCTGAGAAAGGGGGGTTGGTTCTCTACAAGAAAGCAGGAAAAACCTTGGATACATACTGCTGAGATCATTCAGAGTTAATGTTTTCCTTAACTGAATATTAATTTAGGAACCCAGGCCAATGCAGAATGACCTGGAGAAGCCAGCTGAGGAGCTAACTCATGTTTTAAGCATGACCTATATGAAGAGACTACCTCTCCTGCGGCAGTGAATATTCTTTCAGATGGTTGTCCTCGTAGGAGGGCAAGTTACTAGCCAGGAGATGTGTGTGTTGGGCAGATGGTGCATTTGGTTCCCAATAGCCAGGAGGAGCAGACTGGTGATTTATTTGTGAATTTGGTAAGGCGCAGTCACAATCGATCGAGTTGCTATCTGGCCAGCAAGGGTCATGTGTTTGTGCTGCTCTCATTCAACCAAAGCCAGATGCAGCTATAAATCTCCAGGTGAAACATCAGGAGACCCCCATTCCAGAGACAGCAGCAGGTTAACCATGCCTGAATGGCCCCGTCCTCTGAGATGCCTCTCTGACCTTCTGAACTTTTGTTGTCCATCCCCATGGGATTGTTTCCACGGTGTCATGGGCAACAACAGATGTTTTCAGTCAAAGATCCAGTAGAATGCCTCCAAAGTATTTCAAGTCCTGAAGGAGAGGGATTGTATCTCCGGGATGTTTTTTCTTCCCTCTACTTCAGCAGCTACACATATTTCCTTTCAATTGTTCTTTCTTTGCTGGAAGCTGTCCATTAATGGCACAGGGACCATTAGCTACAAGAACAGTGAGGCTCCAGCATGCTGTTTTTCCCTTTAACTCAACCATTATCTTGTTCTGGTAGAACTCCTTAACACATCTGTTTTGTTTGGGTCCTATCATGTTAAGAGAGTGACCCTTTTGATTTCATGCCTACCTTTCCCCCAATCAATCAACAAGTCATTTATTGAACACTCCACTCCCTGTGCCCAACAGAGCGTCCCCTTGAAGAGACTGCTTGGGGCTGTAGAAAGAGCTGTCATGAATTTGTGATGCACTGTCATGATACCCCAGGCCCACTCCAGGCCTCTTCTTTTCAAATTAAAATTAGGAAGAAATTTGTGATTTCTGATCAAAAATCATATCGGGCAGGTTTTTCACCCTGGTTTGTGTTTTGATGGCTTTCCACATCATGAGTGTGTTGGGAGTCCTCATGAGAATCTGCCTTTTCTCATTTTCCTGCTCATTTTCTCAGTTTAGGGCTCAGGACACAGCTGGGTGTGAGACCTTCTGCTTCCCTTGCTGTGCTCTGATTCCCTCACTTTGCTCTCCAGGCTCTCCCATTCCTGAGGCTTCACTTTGCTCCCCCGAACTTTGCTTCACCCCATAATGACTCTACTGAACACACAGCTGTTCTCCAGGTACAAACCAACCCAACAGGTTGAGCAAGCTGCTGGCACTCAATATATACGTTCCTTTATGGCTTTCATGCTTGTCTCTGACTGGTCACTTTCAAGACCACTTCCTAATGTTTATAGCTTTTCCGTATGCTGGAGAAGATCAAGGACCTACTTCTTCCTAAAGTAAACCATTTGGTCTCTTAGCATCCCCAGGTCTTGAATACTGGGTGTGAAACCTGAATTTGTATTTCTTATTGCATGATTCTCAAGTTTGCAACCCTGTACTTTTATGAACATCAGTTCCCTCCTCTATAAAATGGTCACATAATACATTCTCTATCTACTTCCTAGAGCTTTGTGAGTAATGTACTTTATAAACCTTAAAGCTCTTAATGTGAGTTGTTATTATCTGACCCAGTTCTGGTTAGTCACATCTTAGGGCTTTTCAAATAACAGGTAGGGCAGCTAGGTGGTACAGTGAATGGATGGAGCACTGACCTTGGAGTCAGGAGGATGGGAGTTTGAATACAGTCTCAGACACTTGACTCTTACTAGCTGTGTGATCTTGGGTAAGTCACTTAACCCTGATTGCCTGGCATCCAGGGGCATCTCCAGTCCTGAGTCATATCTGGTCATTGAATCTTAGATGACTCTGGAGGAGTCACTGGACCCAGATAATTCTGGAGGAGAAACTGAGGCTGGTGACTTAGCACAGCCTTCCCTCATTCAAATCCAGTTCATATGCTTGTTATGGCATCACCTCCCTGATGTTATGGTCTTCTTCAAAAATGAAGGACTGATGGGGCAAAACCCACCCTGGAGTCAGGAGGACCTGAATTCAGTTTATAATAATTACCTAACTTTGTGATGTTGGGCAAGTCACTTAATCCCATTGCCTAGCAAAAAAACAAAAACAAAAACAAAACAAATAAATAATATTTTTTTAATAAATGGACTAATATTTACAAGTCCTGTAGTGTAGTAGATTCTCCCAAGAGTAAATATCAGATTTCAGTGTTCCAAAATTTAAGGTCAAGGTTTTGAATCTCTGAGACTAGACTGGAATTCTCAGGGTCATTTTGAGCAGGGATTTCTCCCACTCCTCTTTAGACTTATTCTTCACTGTGACCTTGGATCAGCTCTGACCTCGCCCTAAGTGAAAGGAAATACTTTTCAATCCAGCATGTGTTTGTCTGGTATCTTCTATTAATGCCTCAAATTTGCATATCATCTTTCTTCCCTAGAGCTCATAGCACTTTAATAGGAAGTAGGGCACAAATGGTTTAATAGAGATGACCAAATGGTTGAAAAACTGAAATTCCTAAGTTCCAAGATCACATCTCCTGGACAAGTGAAGAGAAAGCCACATGGCACAGTGGAGCTAACATCAGCTATGAAACCAGCCAAGTAACCTTCTTGGGTCTCTATTCTTCTCTAAAATCAGAAGGTTGGGCAAGATGGCATTTAAGGTCTTTCTAGCTCCAGATCTTTACACCTGACTGTGTTGGGAGGGGGGGGCTTTAAGTGTTACCTAGGTAAATGATTATAAGTTATATCAACAAAACATTTATTTAAGCACAAGTACTGAGGATACAAAAACATAAATGAGACCATTCATCATCAAGGAGTGAACCTATTGCAGTTTGCTAGAGAGAAGTACTGTTTTGAGTGGGAGAGCACTAACAGCTGTAAGGATTAAGGTAGTCAGACCCTGCCTCTTTCTCACATACCCACATCCAAGATGGTAGCAGCCTATCTCCAGGACCTAGGGAGAGAAGTAAAGGCCGGATGTTCTCCATTATGGAGGGAATGGAAAAAATCAATGGACTTTAAATTACAGCAGGACAAGTGGTGGCTGGGTAGAAGAATGTTCTTATGGTGAAGGTTGTTAGACAGCAGAGTGTACAGATGATGAGCCTAAGGAATCTCTTTCTCCAAGAGTCAACATCTGCTTCCTTGGATATATAAGAACAGCTGCCCGGAGGCAGGGGGTGGACTAGATGACCTCTGGGGATTCCTTTCTATCTCAAAATTCTATATTAGTGTGAGACTGAACCGCCACCTACTAAAGTTGGATAGAAAAGCTATGGGGATAATTAGAGCCTAGTGGAACTTTTGGGGAGCAGCAGGGTCAGAAGGCTTAAGGGGTCCTAGGAGAATGGATCTTGTTTCTAACAAAAAAAAAAAACTTGGACAAATCAGGGAAATCTGGTCTTCTGGCAGACATCTTGTTTCTGATTAAAAAAGAAAAAAGCTTGGACCAATCAGGGGAATCCGGTCTTCTGGCAGACATCAGTCACCCTGAGGATTTTCCTACTTTGTTATGACTCAGGGGGTAAGCTCTTAGAATTTATTAATGGAGAGATAATATATAAAACAAGAGTGATTGTAATAGTCCTGCTTTACTCTTCCCTGGACAGACCACATCTGGAATATTATATTTGGTTTTGTGTACCACATTTTAGAAGACGTTGACAAGTTCAATTAGTATTCTTCTTGGATGCTTCCTCATGGTGTGAGTGCTAAGTTCATGGAAGCTTATCACCAAAAAGTTGGCCTCCAGTTGGTGAATTTTTCTTACCACAGGAAATTTATAAAGATGATCTAGTGAGACATAGAAGGATTAGGATCTATTTTGGTCAAATGGAATATTCACACTAATGAATAATGTATAGTTGAAGTATTGAATTATTATTGGTAACATGGTGTACTTTTAGAAGAAGGCAATGAGGATGATAGACAACACCAAAACATAATTGGAGAACGAGAGGTGCTCAGCCTGGAGACAAAGATATTTAGAGATTGGAGCAATTGTTGTCTTTGACTATTTGAAAAAGATCTCATGCTGTAAAAGGATAAGAACTGTACTGTTTGACCTTTTAGATTATATCAAGGACCAAGAGGTGGGAGTAATAGATAGGTAGATTTCAGGCCCATGGAAGGAAAATGGTTCCTAACTATTAGAACTTCAAGAAAGTGGATTGTACTGCCTTGAGAAAATATATTTAGATAGCAATTTTCTTGTCATTCTTGGACTTCAGGTAGAAATTAAATGATTAGTCAGGTCTATTGTAGATAGGATTTCTGATTCAGATCAGACTAACTCTCTGGAATCCCTTCCAACTCTGAAATACTATAAGTCAGTCCATTTTCACTTCAGTATTATCTTGAAGACCTCTATAAATCTTCCAGTCAAATCAAACCCTCTTTCTCTCGGTCAGGGGTATAGACTCCTGAGACCAAAGCAGAATCCTCAGAGTGACACTGAAATGAAATATCTCCTACCCCTCCATGGATTTGCCCTACTTGGGACCCAACCTCTACCATGACCTTGGATCAGTTCTGGTCTCCCTTTGTGAAGGACAAGAGATACTTTCCAGTCCAGCACGGGCTTAACTCATGGGTACTACTAATTCCTCGAATTTGCATATCATCTTTCTTCCCTAGAGCTCCTAGCACTTAATAGGCAAATAGGGAGCAAATGGTTTAACAGTGAAAACCAGAGCTCTGCTGGTCTCTGGATACCACAGATGAGTGGATTAGCTTGGATGTCAGTGGTGAATTATGTTCCCCTCAGCAGCCTCCACCGTTCTTAGCACTTCACCAGCATTAACTCCCTGATCTTCAGAATGGCCCTACAAACTACAGTATTATCACCTTCTTGGAAAGCAAGGAAGAAGACACCCCTGCATCCTTGGGGTAGCAACTCCATAAGGTTTTGGGTTGAATGATACCCTTTGTTTGGGTAGCAATATATGGAAGTAAAATAGACTTGCCAGCGCCATTCTCCACACCTCCATGCAGATTCCTTTTCCACCTAGTAATTTCTCACTGTTGCACTGTCTCCCTGACTCTTAAGAACATAAATTCACACGAGTGACAGCATTTCTTGCCAAGCAATTTTTAGTCAGTAAGTAGGTCTTGTTGTTTGAGAAAAATATGAAAGGGAACATAGATTGCCAAGTCTTTGAAATGCAATTCCTTTCACCCATGAGGAGAAGCAAGTGATGACTTTTAAATTATAAGGAGTGGGAGAGGGGACCTCTTTGGTTAAGTAGATGGCTTGGGATGATCTTTTCTTTGCTCTTGCAATGCCTAGGGAAAGGATGGGAGCTCCAGAAGACTGATATGTTTTGAAGGATACCAAGGCTCAGCGATGCCCACTTCTTTTCTATCTCTAACATCAACAGTTGTAATTTTTTCTCATTCATTTATCATTTATTCATTTAATTTATATTTATTAAGTACCTATATATGTATAGAATCAGAGAGTGACTGAAAAGAAATAGAAGTGTTTTATACTAATTCACCAAGCATTTATTGAATACCTGCTACTTGCCCAATACTGAGCTAGGCACAGAGACTAAAAACAAAAAGACAAATGGTGTTTTACCCTCCAAAGAGCTTACATCTTATGGGGGGGGGGGGATGGCATAGACAGATAGACAGAAAGATAGAGAGATGGAGAGATAGATAGATAATAGATATAGCTTGATAGATTATAGACATATATAGATGATAGCTACATATAGATTGATAGATGTAGATGATAGATGATGAACAGGGATAGGGAGAGAGACAGAGACAGAGAGAGAGAGATAATAATGACAAAAATATATGGAGAGAAAGTATAAAGTGGCTTTTTTAGGGAGAGAAAGTACTAGCATTTGGGAGATAACATGTAGTTGGTAGTACTTGAGATGAAATCCTTTGAAGCTAGTCAGGGGCTTTAGGAGGTAGAGGTAAGGAAGTAATGCATTCCAGGTATGTGGAAAAACCAGTACAAAGGCAAGTCATGGCTCTTGCCCTCTAGAAGCCTCTCATTTAGTTGAAGATGAAACTAAAAATCAAACAATTTGGTGACAGTATAATAGGCGATGTGTAGTTACACGCCCAAATGAATGAGAGATGCAGAGCAGTTAAGTGCTTCTAGAAGCTGAGAATAGGGAGAAATTCTTGTGGACTAGGTACAGTGGGGAGGGAAGTGCACAGGTACTGAATAAATACAAAGTATTTATGCTATGGTAGAGTGCAACTATTCCAGCTTGAAAAGAAGGTTCATGTGAGTTGGCAATCCTATGGTTGGAAAAGACTGGGCCAGATTATAGAGGGCCTTGAATGCCAAATTGAGTCTATTCCCAGGGTAGACTCTATCCATAGAAGAGATTTTTAAATGCTATTACCTAACTAGGATAGTTGTTGCTGTTACTGTATTTTAGAATCTCTCCTGTGCTTATTTGAGTGTGAAATGGAAACCACTCACACTTAGTAAAAAGAGATCTTGCTTGTTTTGGTCTTTGTTTTGTTTTGTTTTGTTGCAACTTGGGTATGGAGGAGGGGAGGGAAGCCAAGGAGCCAAATTCAATTCAGGATAATTTGGGGGTGGGTGGGGAGGGGGATAAGACAGCAACAGAAGTCAGAGCATATGCTGTGAAATTTGTGTAATTTGACTCGAAGGCTAGAAATGAAGGAGAAGGAATCAGAGGGAACGGAATTTGACAGTGAAAGGGCATTTATTCTTGACTTATTGATAAAGAGTCTGGGGAACAGGACTAGGCCGGAAGAGCGAGGGGGAAGAGACCATTGCCTGCTAGGTAACTTCCAGGGTGACCACCTCTTGGATCACCTGGTCCTGGCTTAGCCAGGATGGTGTTAGCCAAGGTGGCAGTGGCAGAAGAATAGTAAATAATTCTAGAAATTACCTAGCTTCTGCTGCACTGAGGTCTCAGGGTCTCTCAGCCTCATTCTTTACCTACCCAGGCTCCCTATTTTTACCTGCATGTAATCATCCAGTTGTGGAGGATACCAAAGTGTTATGCTATTTATTGCCTATGTTCTATGCTAGATCTTCAGTGAAAATAGTATTCCTATCACTTTGCAGGAGATTTTTAGGCATAGCTTTTGAACAGAAGGTATGCCTGTATGCTTTATGTTTACCTAGAGGCAGATGCAATTGATTTACATCGACAATGGCCAGTCTGTCCTTTGGACAAGCGGTCAGATACCCCCATGAGTTGAGATTTGCAGGTGCAAACCACTGGCCCCAGTTTCTTATTGGTTACAAACTGGCAGGCATGGTATTAGCCTATAATATTGGGAACTTGGTATTCTGCTTGGTATTTGATTTGTTTTTGAAACCAAACAGCAATTAAATTCATTCTCCAAAAATCTGGAAGGGGAAAACCCTAATTTTCTAGGATATTTATATTCGGTGCTAAAAGTGAAGCTCTGTTCTAGAGGCCCCCAGAGCTCATTAGTGATAATGATGGTTGTTGTTATCATTGGATCTGCGTGTGTATGGCTTTCTACAAAAAGGCAGCCAAGGGCAAGGCTCCCCAGGCTGGACTGGGAAAGGAATGGGTTGTATGTGCCCATTTGGTGACACCCTTGCTGTGCCCCCTCCTCCCCAAACCCTCCCACTTCCCCAAACCCCACCTCCTCCTTACATTGTGGTTTCTAAATGATGATAGGTGTCTCTGAATCCCAGAAGTCATCTAACATCATGGGTAGAGATGTGACAGCTAAAATGCCTCCTTTGTGATAAGAGCTAAAGGCAAGATATTATATAGGCTAGTCACAGCAGTCTGGAGGAGGCCTTTTGGGTGACTCCAATTGGCAGCCACTATCCCCTACACTTAGGCCAGTTGTGGTTTGGGAAAAGATCAAACCAGTCACCCTCTCAGCCTCAACTTTCACCCCAGGGTCCTGGTCCATTGGGGTCCTATTTGGAAACAAAGCTCCAATCCTTAGTGTCATTGAGAGGGGCTAAAGGTACCACTCTGCTTTGGGTTTGTTTCTGGCAGATGGTCGGAACTATTTGAGGCTGCAGAGCAATGGAAGGAGAGAAGAGCAGCACGGCCGGCTCATCAGCCCTGCCCTCTACCTGCCCAGGAGCCCTGTGTGTATGGAATTCCAATACCAAGCCACAGGTGGCAGTGGGATCGCTCTGCAAGTGGTTCGGAAAGCAAGCCAGGCCAGCAAGCTCCTCTGGGTCATTCGAGAGGACCAAGGCAGCGAGTGGAGACAAGGAAGGATCATCCTGCCAAGTGATGAAATGGAGTATCAGGTGAGGTGATCAAAGGAGATTTGTGTGAAGATTCCAGGGAATCATCTTGAGCCTTATTTCAATATTTCAAAGGACTGTGCCCATTCATCATTAGGGAACGTGGTTAAGCTCCGCTGTTTTCATTGTGTTTCTCCCGTTGCCATAGCAACTAAATGACACTCTTATTTGTTATTCAGAATGTGCCTATCTGTACACCCAGACTTGGCTCTTTGTTCCTCCCATTGCTTCTCTATTACTGAAATCTTTTCTGGACAAATGCTTCACACCCCCCCCCCTCCATTTTATTTTAGATTGTTATCTGGTAGCCAGACAAAGGGACACAAAAAGCCAGAAAAATAAATACAAACAAACCTTTCCCTCTAGAAAGGAAAAGCCAAGTCTATTACTTAAGATTCTCTGAAGGAAATATAAACAGCCTTTCCTGACCTGCCTTAATGAATCTGTGCCAGGGAAGGGGAGTGGAAGCTGCCTAGCTCTCTCTGTGGCCCTTGTATCTGATCCAGTCCTAAACTAATCATTTCTCTCCAGTTGATCAGGCTTTTATGATCTTAAGGGGGGTGGGGGGGGGAGAGAGAGAGAGAGACTGAGGCACAGAAGAAGGAGCTTCTCTGGTAGGCTGGGCAGAAATCACCCGAGGCACCCTTTGGAATAGGTGATTCCATACCAGCTTCAGCATTAACCTTCTCCTCCCCAGCCAAGAAGCAGCAACAGATGGCGGGTGAGGCAGCCAACTGTTTGCTTAGCTTGCCAGAGGACATGTGCTAGTTTGCAGAGAGAGAACTGAGTGAGGGAGAGAAAAAGAGTGATGATTTAACATTGCAGAGCAAAGACACCTCTGTTTGCTCACTGCCCTTCCCATCCCCGTGTTAGAGGGGTGTTGTTGAGAGTCATTTTCTCCTGGTTATAATGAAGCTGTGCCCTCAAAGCAAAGTGAATCCATATGCTGCCTTTCTTCCAATGTCCCAACCTATTCATTTCCTCTTGAGTTATAAGAATACTTCCAAATAGCCAACTTGGGTATTGAAGGGGGGAATAAAAGGAAAGAACTTTAAACAGAGCCTGAGTTAGTTCCCTTCCTTTTAACAAGAACCAATTATGGTCCTTTTTATTCAACATGTTCTAGTTAGTGGACATAAAAATTCATCACCTTGTCTGCATTTTTTTCTCCCTCCACCCCCTCATATATGCATTTGATTTGAATCATTTCTTTTCAAATTAAGATTTTTTTAAATGCTGTTGCCATGTGGGTAACAGATGTATACCAGGTGCAATAAATAAATGAATAAACAAGCAAACAAATAAAGACAGGTAGGGAGGAAATAAGAAATCTTTACACTGTTTGGTCATGGAAACTTCACCTAACCATGGGATTTGTTCTTATTGTTTTCATAGATTGTGTTCGAGGGAATTCTAGGCAAAGGACGCTCAGGAGAGATTGCCATTGATGATATCCGGATAGGCACTGATATCCCTCTAGAGAACTGCATGGGTATGTCAACATCTGTCTCCTCTTGGCTGCTCCCAACTAGCCAATAAGCACTGGTGTACACACCAGAAGGCAGTCTATCATTGTGTTAGTTGTCGGGCTTCCTGGTCAGCTGAGTTCCAAATTTCAGTTGCTACCTCGCTAAAAGGAGATGGCTATCGCTTTTCTTCACTACTATGGAAGGGAAAGGAAAAGAAAGGGGAAAAGATGCTCTCGACAGAGTGAAGGCTCATTTGCTTGAGGTTAGAAGAGGGTATAATTCCCTGGCACTGTTTAGGATAGCTGGAATGTGACATGAGGCAAAGCTTAGCATGCCCTGTTCCCAATCAAAAATAGATGTACACTAAGTATAAAGAACTTCTGAATGCCAACCCCCCAATCATCAAACTCTAGCTTTTAGCAAGGAAAATGCTACAGTATGAAAACTACCTGCCAGTCAGGATTACATGCTCAGAGGACTTGATGGATTTAATGGAAGCCTTCCCAAGCAAGCAAAAAGCCACAACTCCCCCCCCCAAAAAAAAACAGATTAAAAACTTAGACTGTGTTAGCATAGCATAAATTACTTAAGAGATACTTTTACCTGATTGAATTAAAGGGAAAAACTCTGGCATATAAAGCAAGTTATTGGAAATTTGATATCTCATCTATCAAATATATAAGCTAAATATGTTCATTGAAGAATTGTCCAATGTTCATTGAGTAGTTCAATGACTCCAAAGAAGAACAAAGTGCAATACTGTTAGCTGTCCTTGCAAACTCAGTGTCTCACCTTGGGTTTATGTTTTCCTATTTGGGTTTCCCTGCTATCACTTTGCTAGATATTTTGTCTTCCATGCCATAACACTCACTGTGAGCAATAGAATTATGTCATTGTAGGAAACAGGTAGCATTGAGAACAAACTAGAGCTTCTTTGGCCTGAGCAATAACTCTAATACCTCACAAAGTGCTTTTCTTGGCACATTTGTCTTGGGTATGTGTCTATGTGGTGATATCACCAGCACCTGGGATTGCCCTGGTCTCTCTGGGAAACTCCTAGGCTCCCAGCATCTAAAAGTGATCCAGGCTCTGAGAAAGTAATCAGTGGTAAGTAACTGATTACAATACTTTGGGGATCCATTAATCCATGAAGGTTTTTTTGTTCCAATGAAACTTTAGGCACCTTCTTTCTTTGATGATGTGTTAGGTATGTTACAGAATATGTAAGAGACACAACCCATCTACTTTTGGGTTTGAAATTTCAGAACCAAGACCAGAGGGTATTATGGAAAAGTTACCAGGAATAATTTAGCTTCATTCATCCTATTTCATTGTCACTTTTACCTTCCCCTGTCTAATCTAAACCATCTTTTTTTTTTCTCTTTCAGAACCTATCACGGCTTTTCCAGGTAAGAATTTTTCAGGTAAAAGATGTTTTAAAATATACATATATGCTGTTCTTCTGCCTCCCCATTCTCTTGTTCCATGTAATATGAATTTGTAAAACAACATTTTTAATCTTGATCAAATCTTTGTGCTGTCACTATTTAGGGCAATATATCTTCCCAACACTAGATGGTGCTAACTACGCCTGCAGTGGTAGGAGAAGGGCTTGAGAGTCTCACTATCTCTTGTTTAATTAAAGTTTAGAAGCCAATAATAGAGACAAATAGGTTACGGATAAACCTCTCGGCCCTACATTGACCAATGGGGAGTAACGAGCCTTGAAATGTATGAGTGGTGTGGAAAGAGAGCCAGTAGACAGAGTTAACGAAGAAATCAGTAGCAAATTAAAAGTGAAATGAGGTGGCAATGATTTATTTTAGTATGAAGATGGTTTCTTTCCAGTTTCCGGGCACCAAGACAGCGGTCTCAATTATTCCACAGTAAGGTATAATGGCAGGTGGTTTTGTGAAGGAAGAAAATTAGGAAGTCGACTCTGGAAATGACTGTCAGAAGGAGGGACAATTAGAGTTCAAAAGTTGATGTTTAAAAATAATCAAAACAGAGAGAAATGGTGTATTTAGTGTCTGGAACAGAAGACTTCACATTTAGGGCTAGAAAATAGAAAAATGAGATTTTTTTAAAAAAAATCTGCCTGTTAAATTCAAGAGAGCATACAGCAATGACAATAGAATTTTGGGGGCCCACCTCATTCAGAAAGATAGGGATACTTTTTGGAATCTAAATGAATGAGAGTTCTCTGTGCTATGAAAATTTAATTGGCTTTTTGTATCTTCCTTTATCCATAACCCCATAAAAATGACATTTCTAGTCTTTATCAGCTGGTGATTAATGTATGTGTAAAAGGAGGGGAAACACACCAAGTAAAGGATATTTAGCCTTTTACACTTTGTCTGTGTATAAACTGCACACAACAACACCCACATACCCTTCTCTATATTTGCAGTGTTTAATCATATCCTATTCTATGCAAACAGAGTTGTGTGATGCCATTATGCCCCATTAAGATTTACTGGATCTCACCCCAGAGGTGATAGTATATCAGAGATAAAGAGAGTCATTTTTATATCCAAAGTCTAGACTTTATCTTTATTCCCATTAATCTGCCCAAATTATGGCTATCTCAGAGTCACTCAGGAACAGCTAAGTCCCTGGTTTTTTACCTGATGTACTCTAACTCCCTCTTAGCTTGCCTAATTTACCACTCACCAGTCACAGTTCTAAAACAGCAGATAAAGGTGGGGATTGGAGTGGGGTTAGAGTGGAAATAGCAGGTTTTCATAGTAAAAATTATCTTTATTATCCTTCTGTATGCTATTTCCATCTCATCAAGACACATCCCTAAGCATACACACACACATACACACACACACACACACAAACACATGCATAATATACACAGACCCACACATGAGCACATTTGTTCAAGATATTAAGTTTCTATGCTTTGAAATTATTTGAATATGAGATATATTTAAATTTGAGTCACAAATTTTGGAAGGATTTTCAGAATTTTGCTTGATGACAGTTTAAATTCAAATATGTTTTTCCTTTAAGGTTCTAGGTGCAATCTTTATCACAATAAAATAGAATCTTTATCTTCTTGTACACCTGACTATCAGGTCAGGTCATAATTGCCATAATATATTGAAGCTCAGTTTCCATATAAAGATAAGAAAAGATTTCTTAGAAGTGGACACACACCCTATTATGATATGAGTGTGAGATTCCATGATTCAGGCCATAACTGATAAATGTGATACCTGGGGCTTCATGTCTCTAAATTCAACCCATGTGCAAAGTGTGTTTCCCATAAAGCTTAGCAATGTCTCTTTTAACAAATAAACATGTAAACAAATGTTATGTTAGACCCCTGTGGAGCAATGTTGGGTATACTGAGTATTAAAACATCCCCTTTCATGTGAGACAGAAAACAAAGTCAGAAAGTTACATATCCCTAAACATAACAGGATGAGTTGGGAACATTGGGATCTGGTAGTGGTGGGGAAAATTATATTGGTAAAGTATTTTGGTAGCACAGATGGATTCCATGTCTTGGTGGGTTGGGATTTGTTTGTTTGTTTGTTTAGAATAGAGGCAGGATTAATTCTGAATGATTTTGAGACAGAAAATATCACCTTCTTGGGAAGACCTCCGAATGTTTTTAGAGTAAATAATTAAGGCAACTGCTTTTGGACCTGGATCCTTTGGGAAACTTTGAGATTTGGAGATGTCTTTTAAAATTTTTATTTTTTTTCTCATTTTTATTTGTCACCATGAAAAAATTTTCTTTTGCATTCAAATAGCCTCAAATGTGCTTTCTGCTTTGGCATGTTATCTGTGGCTTTATAATGGTGTGTGAGGGAAAGGGAAGAAAATGGATAAATTGCGTGTTCGTGTGTTTTAAACAAAGTCCAAAATTTTTGTTATGAAATCACTTAGAATAACATGCAGTCTGAATTGTATGTTTTTAAAGCATTTCATACAAATGTGATATGATCATATAGTTCTTTTGTGAATTGAACAATTAAAGAATAAAAATGTGCTTTATATACAGAAAAGAGTGAGAAAGCCCAGAAAAGTAATCCAGTTAAAATGATGGATTATTTCCTCTTAACCAATACTTTAAAAAAAACCTAATAGGACAGTACTAATGAAAATACATAAAGTAGTAATCAGTGTTTAGCAGTTAGTGGGCAAGTGATTATTTTTTGCGCCTTACAGCCTAAGAGAGAATTATTGTTACTATTACAGTATGTTTGTTTTGAAACAAGGAATAGTGAAGATGAATGTGTGTGGCTTACCAACTATTTGGCCCAAGATCCTAGACTGTGTGCTAGATCCTAGACTTTTCTATTAAAGAAGATGGGGGGATAGTCTAAGAACTATGGCTCTACCCATCAAATACCCAAGGGATGAATAGAAACAGTAAACATTGCTTCATTGTAACTTGCTCATTTCTCTTTGAAGTGTTTCATACAGCCAGGACCATCTGGGACTTGAAGTATCTCAAGGGGGTGGGAGGGATGAAGATCTGGCATACCATGTGGTTTTTTTCCTTCTCTTGTTGGTCCCCCAAACCCAAGAATGAACCAATTGTGGATGCATCATGTATGTTTAAAATGAACATCTTGAAGGAGGAAAAAAATGTCAGAAGAGTAGTCCAAGTGGGAAGAAGTGGGAGATGGTCCCACTGGTTTATTGGAGACAGTTTAGGGGAATTTGAGCAGATTATATACAAATAAATCTTAGGTTTAGTACCAACTAGTCCATTCACCTTCTAGCTCCTTCCTTGAATACCCGCAGCCCACAATCTGGCTCCCCCAAAGTATAGGACTTGAGACAGTCTTACTGTTTCAATATAATCTAGGGATGACTCTGTTTGGAGTATTTTCAAGTGTTACAAGGATGCTTGTGAGGGTTGATTAGTGCTCAGCAGAGTGATCCTCGGATGAAAGAAAGGAAACTATTAGTAATCAATCCATGCCCATGTTTCAGATAGGCAGCTGTGGTGTATGAATTGTTCCTAGCTCCTCTCTTACCCTCCTCTAACTGCCAGATTAAGAATAGGTGTTGCTGAGCAAGGAAGCATGGAGATCAGATATGTGAAAATGGAATAACTACTTGGCTGACACTGTTTGCTTTTGGAGACGCTCATGGGTTATGTGTGAGGTATACTGTACACCCTCCAAAAGGTCGGACACATTCCCCATAGTTTACCATTAATCCAAACAACTGCCAAGGTCAATTTGTCTGAAGGGATGAAAATTTCTTTCCCTGACCTCCTTTCACCATGAACATAAAGGACAATCCTGAGTTGAAAGAAAGGAAAACAAGCTCTAGGGATAGGGGAAGAAGGCACAGATTTTGTGTTGTCATCGATCTGAATATAATGGCAGTTAGAACTCCAAAGATCAGAGCAGCTTCTGGTGGCTTTGGTGAAAATCCTGTGATGTTTCTCACTCATCCTTTCACTGAGTGGCAAACAAAGATCAAGGGGAGATATTTGCCTCATTAGTCATGTTCAGGACACTTTGTACTTCTCCGTTCTCTCTCAAAAGAGATCAGTGGGCGGGTTACCTCATTCTTCCACCATCTTCTGTAAACCTTCTGTCTGGGGTGGAACCAACCGTTTTCTTTTTTTTCTTTTAATTACATCTAGCAAATTAAACAAACTCCTTGTCTTTGAAGCTCTTCTCCTCCTCCGGGCCCTTCATTTCAGCCTATGAAGATAACCTCAGTGCATGTCCTTACCCATGTTAGCTCACAGAGTAAATTTCACATGTTTTTAAGAAAAAGACAGTTTTTGTTTAGAAAACATCTTTCCCCCCTCAATCATCACTGTTGTTGTCAGTAATTTCAGTTATGTCCAACTATTCATGACCCTGTGGACCTTTTTCCATGGATTTTTCTTGGCAAAGATGCTGGAATAGTTTGCTATTTCATTCTCCAGTGGTAAACAGAGGTTAAGTGACTTGTCCAAGGTTAAATAGCTAGGAAGTTTTCTGAGGCTAAATTTGAATTTAGATCTTCCTGTTTCTAGGCCACCTAGCTGCTCTATGAAATAACAAATTAATGTAAAATAAAGCATTAGAAGTAATTTGAGGACTTTTTTTTAAAGATATGAGTAATAGAAATAACAGAAACCATGTCATCTTTGATTCTATCAAAATGAATTCTTAGGGGAATAAATTTGTTTGGGACCATGACATGAACAGTAAAAAACCTCAATGCAACTCAACCAAGGAAGGGTCATGCCCACACATCACAACACCTGGACATGAATGAAATTTCAGAAAAGTATTAGCTCCCTGCCGGTCCCATTCATCTTCTAGAACAGAAGTTTTCAACAGTTGAACAGTGGAATTTTAGAATTTCATGAGGGTCCTCTGAGGATCTATATTTTAGGTACTTTTCCTATACATGATGAACATATAATGAACATTTTAAGTATATTTTATTTTTCTATGTTTTGTCTCCATTAGATTGTGAGTTCCTTGAGAGTAGGGACTATCTTAATTTTATTTCTATCCCCAACTCTATACATAGCAAACAATAAATAAATAAATCATTCATTCATTCATTCATGTATTACCATGAATGAATACAGATCCCTGATTAAATTTCTAGATTCTAGTATCTAAGAGTTGGATGAGAGAGACCTCAGAGATCTGTCCTGTCTAACCCACACCTAATTCAGAATTTCTTCTCAACTTAGCAGTCAGTCAATCTCAAAGAATTCTAGTGAGAGAAATATGGATCCCTTTGAAGGCAGCCATTTTTGGATGATGCCAATTATTAGAAAGTTGTTCCTTATATCAGACTTAAATCTGACTCTCCCCAACTTCTAGTCTTTGCTCATAGTTCTGCCTTCTGGAGACAAACTAAACAAAGCCAATTCCTCTTTCTTGTGTGAAAAGTCCTGTGTAAGGCACAAGGGGAGATAAAAAAATAAGATATATTCCTTCTCTCTTGGAGATTATATTGTAGTAGGGAAAAATCTAAAGATAATGTATAATATTGTATTATATATTATAAATTATTTAACATAAGTTATATTATATATTATATCATAATTTATGTGTTCATATAAAACCATGTACAAAAATCAATCATTAAGAAGCATTCATTAAGAGCCTGCTAGGTGCTTGTGCTCTAGAGATAGAATGAAAGAAAAAAGATGCCCTTTGTCCTTGAGGAGCTCTCAATCTAATGGACAAAATACTAGATGATAAACATTCCACTAGAGAAGTGGAAGCAAGGTATTGTGTGAGAGGCCAGGATCCAGCATCATCACTAATTAAGGAGCTCTCTCTCTTGCTCTCTCTCTCTCTCTCTCTCTCTCTCTCTCTCTCTCTCTGTGCATATTAAGTTTATCACCTCTATGACTGAGGAGTGAGCTCATTCTTCTGTATGCTGATCCTTTTATCTTATTGACATCTGCCATAACCTAAGCACATCAGAAGGTCGAGATTCCATATGATCCCATCCTTGTTTGGTTAGGAAAGAAAGAGCTGAATTGAATTCATTTCCATGGATTCAGATATGGATATCCATGCTGATTCCATAGCTAAGTTCCCCCTAATTATTTATCCCTCTGCCCCCCCATACCCCTTGCTTAGAAACTAGAAAGACAGGCTTTTTTTGGTTCAGTTTTGTGATTTCTTTGATGAAGGAAAAATCTGATATTGAAACTCCTTCTGTCAATGACCACTAGCAACTTTTGTATAATTTATGGTCTTAGAAATGTTTACAGGTACAGAGACAGCAAGTGATTTGTCTGATGTCATACAGCTAATATGTTCATGGAGTGGGCTCATTCTTATAGAGTTCAAAGCTGGTTCTCTATCTACTACACCTTATTGCTTGTTGGGTTAACTGAAATAATGAAGCCCAATTCCAGTGATCCCTGGCTCATTGACTCAAGGGGAAGCTCCTAGAGGTCTGGGAGCTCCTGGACTCCTCTGACTTCCAAATCATCTACATAGCCATTTAGAAGTTCAGTGAAAATGGCATTTTTTTTAACTGTGACCCTCTACCATTAAGCTGGAGAAAATGCATTTTACTGAGAATTTGGGGGGAAAATGAAAGATGATAATAAGGTGAGGAGTAGACATTTATGACTGTTTTCTGATTTGATAGAAATTGGATTGTTGCTGTTGTCTGGTCAGGTGCTTTGGATGTGGAGTTAATCCCTATTGATTCATTACTATCATTTTTCTCTGACTGGGAAACCATATCCTCATTAGAGAATGTCCCTCAAAGGCCATGAGAGCCAAATCCCTAATCATAGGAAAATACCTTCCCCAGAGAATGCTATTTGAGGAGCCCTCCTCTGGGTCATTTATTTCAGGCCCCCTCCTTCTTGTAATTTATTTTTCCCCTTGAATTCTTCTGAGTCTACAAAAACAAAAACAAACAAATAGAAACAGCAAAAAAAAAAAAAAAAAAAACAGTGGCAGAGACAGTTATCAGGCAGCCTATATTCTTAGACTTCAATAAATGAGTTGACAACATTTTGTTGGGAGTTTCAGGCTGGCCATCTGAAGCCAACTTTTCTCACTTTCCAAATTTCCAGTATGCCCACAAACTACTTTTACCAGCTTCTGTGATGTAACATTGTTGAAAGGCAAAAAAGGTTTTCCCCAGATGTGTGGGGATTGAGTAAAAGGAAGAAGGTGAAAGGGTAAATGTGAGACAAGAAGAGAAAAATGAGAAATGTTGCATGGTAGTATTCATTCAGTCAAGAATATTCATTAAGGGCCTCCTATGTGGAGCAGACTATGCACAGAACTAGGATTACTCTGTTATATCCCCTGGGCCCAGAAATTCTCATCAGCAGCTTTGATATAAATAAATAAGGATAGTTGTGATGAAGTCTCTCTCTCTGTCTCAGCTGTTCCAAAAGGACAGATGATTCTGATTGACAGAGGTACAAAAAGGATTCCTTTTTCCTTGGTTTTTTCAAAGCAATGGGGTTAAATGACTTGCCCAAGGTCACACAGATAGGTAATTATTATTAAGTATCTGAGGCCAGATTTGAACTCAGATACTCCTGACTCCAGGGCTGGTGCTCTATCCACTGTGCCACCTAGCTACCCCTAGGATTCCTTTTTCTTTGGAAAGAGATGAAGATCTCTTTCTAGAAGAGCTAGCAAATCACATCAATAAGGCAAGAAAGTTAAGCTCTCTCTGACAGATTGTTTAAGGGAAGTGGATCTTTGTTCGATTACCAATGAATGCATTAGGAAGTAAACTATATTCTACAAGTCAGAAAGTAAAGGTCTGGCATAATGTATATTTTTGCTAAACCATAGCCAATGTAGGAAACTATGGGTGATTCACATGGTATTGTCCAGAATGAGCCTAGAAACCTAAGTAACCCAAGCTTTTTTGCACGTTCAGTAAAGAACTTGACCAAGGATCATCTGGGAGCCCCAGAATGAAGATAGGTAGTAAGTCATTTTCCTGAGGTCAAAGATAAGACTATATTTATTAGGAGAGATCAATTCTGGTTTGAGCAATCTCAGAGTTTCACAGAAATATTCTGAACCTGATTCTCATCTGATGGAACTCTCCAGGAGAAATAAGCCATAACCTTACTTGAAATCATGTGGGACTCTAGCCAATCCTCCTCAAAGACTCCCATTGGGTACAAACTTGATATATCATCTCCATGGCAACCTGAGTCAGACCACTGAAATCTGTAGCCATCTAAATTTTACTCTGCCAGATTAATTTTTATTCAATAACTTTTCTAGAATCCAGTCTTTTTCTGTGCATGTGTGTGTATGCATGTATGTGTGTGTGAATGTGTGTGTGTGTGTGTGTGTGCTTCCTTCTGTGCTTCTGCTTGGACATTTTTCTCTAATAACTTCTCTTGCAAATTGCTATTAAAACTCTACCTCCAATTAAAAAACTAAGATGTGTTAGTCATTGCTTGACTACTATAATTGTCCTATATAGACAAGACTGGGCTGATTTTGATGGGCATAACAGAGTTGGCAAGGCAGGGAGGAATTTGCCTTTAAGTCTAGCCAGGCTAATTAATAAACCGTTTGAGAATATTTACATGCCAGGCCAGAATTGGTATTTCCATCCAAATTGCACTTTCATAACTCATAACTCAGTAGTAGTTTCGGCATCGCTTTGTACTTGCCTGTATTCTTGAAAGCATGTGTGTGTTTCTCTCTTTCTTTTTTTTTTAAATTAATTTTTTACTAGTGTGCATGCTTCCCACCTAGCAACACTCTTCTATGTCTCTCCACCAGGGAGCACCCTCCTCCCAGGGACCGAGCCCACAGTGGACACGGTGTCAGTGAAGCCCATCCCAGCCTTCTGGTATTACGTTATAGCCGCAGGAGGTGCCGTTCTGGTGCTGGTCTCCGTCGCATTGGCCCTGGTGCTCCACTACCACCGGTTCCGCTTTGCGGCCAAGAAGACCGATCACTCCATCACCTACAAAACCTCCCACTACACCAACGGGGCCCCTCTGACAGTGGAGCCCACCCTAACCATAAAACTAGAGCAAGACCACAGCTCGCAGTGTTGAGAGTGGATCAGTACAGAGGACAAGGACAAAAACCCAAAACAAAACAAAAACAAACGAAAAGACTTCAAAAGCGTTGCCTCGATTTTGCACTTTTCCCTCCTCGCCTAGTCTCTGTGTGGACTTCTAGACATCTCTTTCTAATATCCTTAAGCTCCACTCAATTTTCTACCCTATGTTCTTGGATCCCATATCACCCATTCTCCCGGTATTGGGGTTCGTTGGGGTTTTTGGTCTGTTTGTTTGTTTGGCGATTATTGTCAAGCAAAAATGACTATAATGCTGCATCGTGGATTATGAGAAATCTATGTACCCTCCTTCCCTTGATCCCCTTAAGACCTGACACAACCCACCCACCCAGAGACTGATTCCTTATTTTTTTTTTTAGCCTATCCCTTGTACCTCCCCTCAGTGGGCAGTCTGCCAAGAAACTTGATGGGAAAGAAATGTGTGT
The DNA here is from genome assembly GCF_037893015.1 of Macrotis lagotis. NCBI lineage: Eukaryota > Metazoa > Chordata > Mammalia > Peramelemorphia > Peramelidae > Macrotis > Macrotis lagotis. Next base: position 84,091,990 of record NC_133663.1, on the reverse strand, counting down.
GTATGTATGCATATGTATAGATATATGTATGTATGAGTGTGTGTATGATTATCTTATCTATGTATCAGAGATGGTGTGTGTATGTGTGTGTGTGTGTGTGTGTGTGTGCAGATGTGTGTGAGAGAGAGACTGATTCAATGTGTGTGTGTGTGTTCAGTGAGGGCCCCTTTTCAACTCTTCCTTCTTTTACTTCTCCTGGGGGTTCTCTCTCACAAGAAAATAATATGCTAGTTTGTTTACTTGGGGGAAGAAATGGAAGCTTTTGTTGCCTTATCCAGCACTGGATGTGTTTCTGTTGGCTGTCATTATCATCTCTGGGTACCTAACAAAATAGAGAGGGTGTAAGACAATGGCAGTTGGCCTACTGACCTTTCTGGCCCAAGAGAAAGATTCCCCCAAATGGATTCAGGAGCCCTTTCATGGCCCTTTCATAGTGGATATGTGGCAGTATCTTAGAGTGATGGGATAGCACAGAGCCATTGGGTGCTAAAGGAACCTTCCCTGCTGCCACCCCTGAAGCAAGTCTTCTTGAGTTGCCTTATAAAAGAAAAGCTTGTAATGAATGTTTAGTTTTTATTAGTTAAAACCAGCCTTGGAGTAAGTCATAAAGAACAAATCTTAGAATTATTTGTTGAAAATGGAGTAAAGTGGAGTGGAGGAGCAAGAAGAAAGGATTGGAATATTGTACCTTATGTCTGCTCACCTGGGAAGGGGAGTTTATTGAGTCCTGTGGAAGGGCAGGAAAATAAAAAATGAGAGTCTCCCTCACCCCTTCTTTGGTATCATGTTGAAATTTTGGTGTTCTGGATTTGTGTTCTCATTGATCAAAAGTTTCCTCTAATTAGACAGAACATGGTCTATTGATGCCTGCCCATCTGGTGTGACTCTTACCCTTGTCCTTCCAAAAGTTCACTAGAGGGGATTCACTCAAGAGGCTTTCCTCACTTTCTCCTGGTATGACCAGGGTACCAATAGAGAACTCTGGTTGTCTCTCTTTCAGCCCCTGAATTACACAGCCACCCATCTGATTTAATATATGATAGGAAAACTAGAATCTTTAAAAAATTTACCAATGTGCTATTCCTTAAAGCGTCAAGTAATACCTGGCAGATGGACCTTATTTTGCTGATCTATAAAATCCAGATGTTGACTTTATCTGAGAGTAGCAAGCATGGTGAATAGGATTCTTCTATTGCCTATTAAAGTCATCTAAAGCCATGCAGAGAAAGGCTTAACAGAGAAATCACCAGATAATATAATGAAATGGAATCTAGATTCAAGTCAAGATGGTTTTTCCCGTTTTAATGTTTCTGCTTATGTTGTCATGTAGCCTTTGAATTATTTGTCACCAGGGAAGCAATGGATTATTCCACCACTAGAACAATTTGTGGTCATCGTCACCTCTGTGGAGGAATAGAGACATTCAACTCAGAGAGGTCTCCTTACCCTCTAGGTAGCCACCAGTACACAGTACTAAGTGTCTGGATGCTTGGGAGAGAGAGAGATTCAGCATTTCTTCAAAATATCCAACCTCTAGCCAGGAAAAAAGTGGTTCTTTAGGATTAAGTGTTTTCATCCTTTGGAAAGGAAGATGCTTTCCTTCTGTTTACTGCAGTCTAAAAAGCAACTCTCTCTGTACTTTAAGCTTTCTGTTTCCAGTTTTCTCTACTCAGTAAAGGAAAAGATAGACTAGTTGAGCAGAAAGTGTCTTGACATCTCAAGCAGTTATCTCCCTTCTCAAAAGTCCTGATAGGAAATAGAGATGAGGTGAGCAGTTGCATAATGTGTGATGTAGAGGGCTCTGTTGTGATTTCCATGTCAGCAGTAGATCGGAAGGTTATTTGGCCCCAATGAAGCCTCCTGTCCTGACAGTGAACAGTTTGGGCCGATTTGGTTTCATGATGCTTCTGTAGGTGCCCTAAGAAGATGATGAGTTAGGAAACAACACCCAGAAATTCCAGTCAATGTAGTGGCTGGTTGACTTTTCATCTACCCTCAGAGATTTTCCCTTCTTTAAAAGAAGATGACAGCAACTTTGTGAAATTTCTGCATCTTTATCAGATGCTCCATGTGGGAAAAATACATCGTCTTTATGCACATGTCTAGGTAGAGTCTATGGGATTGCTCTAGTCTTTGTGAATTCCCATGATGTACTTCAACTGGGGATGTCACATATTCTCTCTCTCTCTCTCTCTCTCTCTCTCTCTCTCTCTCTCTCTCTCTCTCTCCCTCTCTCCCTCTCTTCCTCCTCTTCCTTCTTAGTATTTTCCATTCCTTCTTAGTAATTTTTGAGGTACTGTGCAAAAAGGCAGGTTACTCTGCAGATGTTAAAAATATGCCACAACCTGCTGCTTTTAGGAGTAAAATTAAAATTCTTAATTCCAGTGGAAGTGGGGTGGGGTGGGGGTGGGGGGGTTAGGGAAGCTAACCGTGCTTTAAAGATGATGTGGTACATGAGTCCATGCATGTTGTAACCCAGTTGCATCAGGATTGAGAGAGATATGAGATCACCTGACAGAATGCCACAGGCTTGTGAAGATTTTCCCACATGGAGGTCCCTAGTCAGTATCTCCTGCTCTTGAACATTAAAGATGGAAACCTTTGTCTCTGAGGTGAAGTTCTCTTCCTTGTCATTATATTAGCAAGTGTATCATATAGTCTTTGTCCTAGAGCAAAAAAAAAAAAAAATCCATATGGTTGTCCTTGCTAAAATATGATGCTGGGAAGTGAGATGAAACCTAGTCTTTACCATGCACGCTCCCCACCCCAGCATTCTTTCTTTAAAACCAGAATTGGGCAGGAAAACAACTAGTAACATTTCAGAAGTTGGTACAGATACCCTCTCTTTAAAATGAAACTAACAAAACTATCTCAAATTACCAAAGACAAACCAAGAAGAGATCACTTAGAGATTTTTACTCCCAATTCTTATTCTCTAGAACTGTGACATCCCCTTGCATTGCCCAGTTGCCTGTGCGTGAAAATAACTTGTGGACATTGGAAATTATTTGAAGATGTATTGTGTGGAATGTAATAAAATGATGATATTTTTATACAAACATCTGGGTTTTTTCTTCCTTGACTGTGAGAACAAAGTCGGAATGGAGACTTTGAACAAATTGATGATGCTAAAGTTAACATGTTACTTTCTAAGCTACAGGGTATTTCTGTGGGAGGTAGGTGGGTTTACTCCTCAGGGCTGAATGCCAACTTTTCATTCCTTTATTTTTATAACTCCTTGTTAGGAATTTCATCCAATCCATGCAGCTGAGCCAACTTTTATGATTGGTGTGGGATTTTGCAAAAGTTGCTAAGTGCTAAATTGCTAAATGTGATTCTACAAAATTTCTCTTGATAGCAAAGCCCTAGAGATGGGTGGTATCATTTCATAAGACCCCACAGGAGAAGGCCTGACAAAGCTGAGTTATACTCTCAGGCCTACTCAGAGAGTTAACTTTGGAAGATAAAGAGCAGTTTCTATTTAACCCTTTCCTTGCATCTTGTCTCATTCATAACATGGTTCTCTGATGCTGAATACACTAATCCACTTTTCTAAGCAAACGATTTCCCTTACAAGGGAGGTAACTTCAGTCTGAAGTATATCTTGAACCTAAAGAGTTTCTGGATTACATTTTCAAGCATTTAAAGTGGTTTCTAATAAGAAGGCAATAGTCTTCCTATTGAAATAAGCATCCACATAAATAGGAGGACTTAGCCTGGGAGCCATGAACTTGTTTTAAAAAATATTTTTTAAATTACATTTTTCTAAAATTGATTTTCTTTATATTTTACACATTTAAAAACATTCTGAGATAAGAGTCTACAGACTTTTTCAGATTACCAAAAGTGTTCATGATATAAAAAAGGGTTAAGAACTTCCTTAGGGATTTTAATAAATGGGTAGCAGCATGTCAGAAAGTCAGCTCTTCCATGACTAGATATGACTAGATATTTCATCCAACCTTCCTCTTTGGTATTTGGAGACTCTGGTCATCTTAATTATAACTTATATGACATGAGAGGTAGAGCAAGACCCCATTATGAGAAAAGATAAACTCTCAACTGGCAGAGTTCAAGGAGTTGTTTTAGATTGGGATCAAGGAGAAGGCTCAAAAGTATTTGACCGCTAGCTCTCATTTAGGAAAGGTAATGAGATATTTCTTTAATCTAGGAGTTGTTCTTTAGGGTTCAGGGACTTTAGATATTGTTCTTTAGGTATCTGTACAGTTAAAGGAAAAAGAAATGGCTCAAGAATCATATTTCTGCCAGGTTCTCTCTTTTTCTGAGCTGGCTGTAGATCAAAAGTTCATAACTTGAGACCCATGAACTTGTTTTGAGAACTGTATTTCAATATAATTGGTTTACTTTGCAATTCAACTATTTTATTTGATATATTTACAATTATTATTCTGAGGTGTCCATAGGGATCTACGACATAAAGAAAATTAAGAACTCCTGCTTTAGAGACAAGTTCCTATCAAATATTCCTGTCTAGATTTTGGAACTGGTTTTTTGAAATACATTTCTGGAAGCATCTTATCTCATTCATAACATGGTCCTCTGATGGTGAATGTATTAATTCACTTTTCTAAGCAAAAGATTCCTCCTACAAGGGAGATAACTTCAGTCTAAAGTGTGTCGAACCCAAAGAGTTTCTGGGTTACATTTTCACTATTAAAAAGGAAGCAATTATACTCTTAATATGTGTGTGCCTATTGAACATGCAACTTTAAAATGTAATTGGAGACACAACTCTTTTATCTAGTAATGTAGAATCACAGCAACGAACTGGGAAGAACTTAGTGATAGCTGGCTTATGAGTCTCCTTTTATAGGATGAAGAGATGGAATCTTAGAGAAGGGAAGTAAGAGCTAATGATTGGCAAGGATGAAACTTGAGTGCAAATCTGCCAACTCCTAGTTAAAGGCTCTATCTACTCTATCTCTATCTAATAATACAGCTCAGTATTATGAATGTGAGACCTTAGTAAAGGCTACTTACTGCTTGCATGTCTAGATTTCCTAGATTTAGACATTAATTTCAATATGTATGATTACATATCATTTACATACATCCATATATAATATATATATAGTATATATGTATATATGAGAAGATTCTTGTTCAGCTACAATTTGAATTAAATGGTCTTTGGGGACTCTTCCAGCTCTTCAGTTCCTGTCCTAAACAGAAAAGAAAGATTAGAAAATTCTTTGCTGTTTGCACTTCAGATGCCAAGGTTAACCAATTTTTAACCAAGATGCTGTGCTCTTAGTAAAACTTTGTAGCCAAGATGTAGCAAATGATAATGTTCAGATTTTCATGAGTAAATTTGAATTGTGTTTCATTTTACAAAGATCCAGGTTCAATCAATCATTTTCATTACTGACCTGTGACTGAGTTCTAAGGCCTTTAACTTGAATTTGTTCAATATTCTTCCTCCCTTGGTTACTAGCTGGATAGCTCCCCTTCTTTGCTGTAATGTCACTACCACAAAAGGACAAAAGACCTTCAGCCCTGTGGAATTCAACCCAGAGTGCACTGTTGTAGGTAAAGCATTCTACAGTGGTTTTTCAAATTCTGCCAAAGCATAAATATTATAGTCAGAGTTTCCAAGGATTATAAATCTTGAGGCCCAAGTCTCAGAATAGCCTTTTTGTGGACTTTCCTAGTTCTTTATCGAGTTATATAAGAACTAAGATTCTGAATGTTCTTAAACTTGTTCAGATACTAAGGCTATAGAAGTACATCCACTCCAAGTGGTGCCATATTTATTTTCTTCCTCCTTCCTATTGTCACCAGGTTCATTTCACACAAATGCAGACTGGCCTCCCTGTACCTTGATGTGAAAAGACCTGAATTTTTAAGTGTTGATTTGTAGGGATTATGCCATGGCACAAGCCCAAATGGAACTAAAGATCAGCAATTGCATATTTTTCCTTTAATTGTGCAGATCACTGGGACTCCCCCAGCTATAATTTGCCTTTCATCTACTCCAGCAACTATCCAAAGAAAATACAATAGGAATCTAAGGGGTCTGGGAGTGTGAGGGTTGTGGAAGGTGGGCTGGAAGATGAGGGAAGGGCTAGCTAAAGCCAATGGCCTTAGACAAAGTGAAAAAAAAAAGAATCTGCTTTAAGTCAATAAACTGAAAGCAAAGAAAAATTTGGGGTTTAATTAAATCTTACATATAGCCTTAACTCAGGAACATATGTAAGTGAGCAGCTGAGATTTGTAGACCACACTGCATTTAACAGCTTATGGTAAAATAAACCTGTGCAGCAAAGAAATTATAAGCCTATTGGCCATTTGAAGGGAGTTCAGTTGGGGCTCATTTGAGCATTGAAGGTATATAAGTTTGGGAAAATTCCAAAGAGCAGAACATTAACAGGACAGTTCCAGAATAACATAGAATCAGGGTTCTGATCTAGCATCAAAACCATCTGCCCTTGATCCAGCACTTTGCCAGTTACAAAACAATCACAAAGACCAGGTGGATGAAGTCTGGCTTCATTTGTAGTCAGGAAGACCTAAGTTCTGGACTCTTGTTTACTATGTGACCCCGGCAAGGCACAAAAACATGGTCAAAATGAGTTTTCTCATCTGTGAAAATGAGGATAGTCCTCACCTTGTGGTGAGGATCAAATGAGATATTAAGATGAAGCACTTAAAACAGTGACTGGTACATATTAGTTGCCATATAAATCAGATGTGTCCAACCTGTGTCTGTAGATCACATGTGGCCCTACAAGCCCATTCATGAAACATTATTATATTTTATTAGTATTTTATTGGTATTATGGGTTACAATGTAGATGTAAATAAGTATTAAATTATTTTTTTAATTTTTATTTTGAAAAGACAAAGGGGTTAAATGACTTGCCCAAGGTCACACAATTAAGTAAGTATTAAGTGTCTGAGGCCAGATTTGAACTTAAGTCTTCCTGACTCCAAGGCCGGTGCTCTATCCACTGTGCCACCTAGCTGCCCCATAAATATTAAATTCTAAATGCTTGGACCATGCAGCCCAGAAGAACTAAAAGGTTGGACACCCATGAAAACACTTGTTTAATAGCTCCTTTCCCTCAACAAGTCCTATGAGATTATGGGGGGGGTGGGGCGGAGTGCTCTGGATCTGTGATTTCAACAGTATGATGAATCATCATTGTGGAAAATGCCTTTCCACCCATGCCCCTCTTTAATTTATAGTCTATGGGTAGATAGAGGTTAAGAGACTTGTCCAAGGTCCCAAAGCTTCAGAGGCAGGACTTGAATCCAGATCTTCAGACTTCTGTCCATAATGCCCTGCTTCATCTGTGAGGTAGCTTGTGTCAGAATTATTATCTCTCTTCAAAAAGGAGGTCTTTGGGGCGGCTAGATGGCGCAGTGGATAAAGCACCGGCCCTGGAGTCAGGAGTACCTGAGTTCAAATCTGGCCTCAGACACTTAATAATTACCAGCTGTGTGGCCTTGGGCAAGCCATTTAACCCCATTTGCCTTGAAAAAAAAAAACTAAAAGTAAAGGTCTTTGAGCACTGAAAGGTATAGTCCCAAAGTCAGCATCAGAGGCAAGACTGGACCCATATACTCTGACAATTTGTCCTCATGCCCAATGCTCTTCCACTGAAGTACCTTGAGTGTCTTGAGCACTTGTAATGCTAGAAGAAGGACAGGTATTGGGGGGAAACCATGGGTGGTTTCAGTAACTTTTGTGGTAAATCCTTCAGCGGAAGCTTCCTGGCTTTGTTCAGGACTCAGCTAAAGTCTTACCTTCTATGAGAAGTCTTTCCCAGCTCTCCATAGTACCAGTGCCTTACCTCTAAGAGGACTTCAAAGTTATCTGTAGGCATTTTGTTTATAGTTGTCTGTGTGTTGTCTTCCCCATTGGACTGTGAGCATACTGAGGGCAGGGGTGATTTTTGCCTTTCTTGGTCTCCTCCAGTGCTTAGGACAGGGCCTGGCTCAGAGGAAGTTTGACTAACAGAGTGGGGTGATCTCTCAAGTAGGTTGAAACACAATGATAGAGTTTCAAAGTACTTTCAAGATGAGCTAGGCTAACCCTTTGATTTTAGATATGAGACTTCAAGGATCTGAAATGATTCACCTAGATTGTCAAGGGAAGATTTACAGTGGCACATGCCTGTAGGTGTGTACACATATTTAATGGGCTATTGATCCATTTAGAGAAACATAGAGAGACTGGGGACTAGATCATAGGACCGAGGGCCATGTACCCTCACTTTCTCCCCTGCTGCAATTGAAGGAGCTCAAAAGTAATGCAAGGTGCACAAATTTAGAGAAGCCACCCCAAATGTTCACACGTGATACAGCTTTCGAGCTCACATTGGTCTGATCTGACACAGTGGGCACATTTTAACATGACTCTAGCATAGTGATATTATTTTGATACTCTTTGAGGACGAAGGGCAACAACCAACCAACCATTTCTCTCCTGCAACAATGATTTGGTCAAACCACATCAATTCTCTGTCTCCATCTGAAAAAGGAAGAGAATATTCTCCTGAAAGGAACTTTTTTAATGGAAGAGTATCTCCCAAGGTCTTTCATTCTGTGGAGCGGGTTGACAAGTATTAACTAATCCTCAGGTTGGGAAAGCTGATAAATTAAAATCTTAGTTCTCTCAAGTCTTCCCCACTAGTGCCAACAGGTAGTTCTGTCCCCAGGTCTAGGAGACAAGGTCCTATTCTCCATGATTAATGACTTTCACTTGATTTCTTCAAAGAATGACTGTACTGTTTCCCTGCATTATTTATTTATGTTCTCTACTAAAAAATTCATGTAAAAAACATTCTTTAAGGTCAGTGAGATGTGCTTTGCAGCAGCTTTAAATATTCAAGCGAGCCACAGGTGGACCCACATACTGAGTGAGTACCTGAGCTTGTGGCCTTCAAATCACCCATGCTGGCCCTGGAAGGCTATGGCCTTCTGGATGAAAGAAGAAGGTCACTTGACAGAAAGGCTTCAGACTGTGTGTGTACTTTCTGGTGAGGTGTTTGTAATTTGTAGGGAATGTTGCTAGTCCCAGATAACTCTGATGCATAGTAACATACAGACGAGAAACCAAGGGGATTGTTAAAATCATCATTTATTCTACCCTTAGTCTCTGTTATTCTCTCAAAATAAGAAGAACTCTAAAACATGTCTTCTCCTGTGACATATGGTGATGTCTATGGCCATGAACTTTTCTCTGGTCTTCCATGATCACCAGATTGCCAGACACCTTTGAGCAGAGGCGCCAGAAGCTAAATCAGCCCAAGTGCAACCTGAACCAGATCAAGATGTACTTGGGAATCATTGAACAAAATAAATGAAAATGCAACAGAACACAGATGTTAATATGCGGTTTTCAAAGTCAATATGGGGCCCACAGGGATTTTTATGTATGGTTTAGTGATCTTCATGTCTGTTTGAGTTTGACACCACTACCTTAAAGATCATCTAGTCTAACCCATTTATTTTACAGATAAAGAAACTAAAGTTCAGGGAGGTTAAGAACCTTGCCCAGCATCATCTAGGACAGAAAGTGGCATAGGCAGAATTCAAATGCAGAACTTCTGACATCATATTCAGAACTCCTTGTACAGTTTCAGTTGTATCCTAGAATGTGAGAACTAGAAGCTAAATTGGAGACAATTTAGGCCACCCTCTTACTTTAGAGATGAAATCTGTAAAGGTTGGATAATGACTTGTCTATGGTCACCCTCCTAGAAGCAGAGAAAGGATGTGAGCCAGAGTTCTGACTCCAAGTTTTGTGCTTTTTGCCCTAAACTGAAATACATGCAGCTGCTGTCTTTGAACTGCGAACACTATAGAGATGACCTTAGAAATCCAGTCATAAGATTAGAGCTAGAGAGTGTGGAGAGACAGTCAATGCTTGTTCTCCTTCCTGAGCTGAAATAGGTTGCAATTCAACATATCCTTTACTGTTAGCTCATGTCCCCAAAGAAAGGATCAAAAGAGTTCCAAAGGGGGCCTGAAATGATGCAATGAGATGCTTTAGCTGTCAGCGCGTGGTTTCATCAACTACAGTAGGAATCATTAAAATGGCCATTGGGATGTAGCTCACTTGTTAGGGTACAGCCAGCTCTAATGCTGAGGAGGTGGAAAGGAAAGTGAGCAAGGCGGCTGCTTCCACCCAAGTAGCATTTGAACTTTCTGCTGTTTTCTGAGTCTTTTTCAGGAGCTACTAGAATATGGAGATACTATGTCTGTGCAAAAATCTTTTGTCTCTCAGTTTCTTAATCACAGTGGATGGACTAATAGAAGGGGCAGAATAGGGGAGAGGGAAGAAGTGTTGGCTTTCTCTTTCCTCCTTTATAATAATTCCTTTGGGGGGAAGGAGGCTTCTAAGAAAGAGAAAGTATGGAAGGATCTTTTTCTGTTCTTTGCAATTATTATCTTAATGTTTCTCATCACAACTCTGGGAGGCTTGTACGAGCATTATCATCATTTTACAGTTGAGGAAACTGAGGCATGGAGATGTTAAGTGATCTACCCAGAGTTATACAACCAGTACCACTCTGAGGCTGGATTTGAACTCAGGTCATCTTGATTTCTGGCTGCCTCAGGGACCAGGTTGGGAGAGCCAGAAGAGCCCTTGAGAATATCTCCCATTAAACTGTCTTTTGGAAACCAAGGAAGTAAAAATATGTCCTTAATGTTCAATTCTGATGCCTTTCTTTTGGTCAGCACACATTTATTGAGCACCTACTACATGACAGACACTGTGCTGGCAGAAGAGTAAAAAGACAAAAATGAAACACTTCCTGCCCTCTGCTTCTTGACTGTGTACTTGAGGTCCAGTATTGGGGCTCCTGGAAGTAGACTCGCACACATATCTAAGATACTACAAAAAGACTTCGAGTTCAATAAGGGTAGAATGAAGGAGAAATGGCAACGAAAGGATTGGTACTTCAGACAATGTCAAAGACAGGGCCAAAGATTGCTGGAAGTAATAGATACACTCTTCCTATAAGGCTCCCCTTGGTTCTCCTCCATCTCTCATTCCCCACCCCTACCCCTGCCCCAGCTCCCACCATCACCATCAGTGCCATACTCACAGACTCTTGTCATAATACCATTTTGGAGAGTGTCCAATGTTTATTTGGCCACTTGGAGAGGATGATGATCATGGGAAATGGGGGATAAATCCCTTTGTTCTTGTAATCATTCATTTCATAGCAAACTGAGAGCCTGGAGAAGAGCTCACACCTGGACCATTTCTAAGCTTCTTTGTGCCTATAATAAATAGCATGTCCAAACAGGCAGAATCTTGTTCAGTTGTAACCTGGGGTGTCTATCAACAGTTCCTCAATACTGAGAACTAGGCAAACAGCAACTTTTGGGAAAGTCTGGTCCTTGCTTTAAATATGTGTGTATCTATATAGACAAAATATGCTATGAAAGTGTTCACATACAATTGTATATGTGGAAAGAGGGAGGGAGTGCTCTTTTTCTCCGTTATATTTGAAGATTGTTGTTAATTAAGACTGAAAAGACCAAAGCATGGCCTGCCTCTAGGTCAGCCCCAGGCAGAACTATAAAGCAGATGAACATGGTCTCTGGCTCTGAGTCCTACAATATCTAAGGTCGAAAGAAGGATAGAATAATAGATTGTCAGAATTGGAAGGGACCTTAGAGCTATTCTAAAACCACTATCACCCCAACTACCATATCACAGGTGAGGAAATAGAAGCCCTAGAGAGAAATGGGATGAGTTGCTCAAAGGGACCCAGCTCATTAGAAGCAGAGCCCAATATAGGATCCAATTCCTCCATTCCATCCCTTGGCTGATCTGTTTTGCCACTCACCCACTACCCACTTGGCTACCAGGAAACCAGGGCCTACACAGTTGAAGCATCTTACCATCTTGCTGTTATGGTACCCTCTATTCTCCTCTACCTCCAAACCTCTTGCCCTCTTTGAGAGTAGTAATCAAACCAAAGATAGTACTCCCACTAGGAGGGGTACAACTGCCTGCTGGTCACCCCGCAGTTGCTATAAATCCCCAAACCCAAAGTCACAGTCCTTACCTGTTTGTGTTGTTGTCTTAATGTAAGCATCTTAAGGGAAGAGACTATCTCCTTTTTTATCACCAAAACACAGAAAAATATCTGACAAATAGTAAGTGTTCAATAAATTTTTATTCATTGTTTATTCATTCATTTGTTCATTCATTCATCACAAGGAGAATTTTTACAAAGAGAGTTAAAGAAATTTGTAGTCACTCCTACCAAATTATACTCACCCCCATCATTGATAGGTATTCTTATAGCCAACAATTTTTCCATTTATAACCTTTGTTATATACTTGGTAGCTAGGTGGCACGATGGAAGGAATACAGGACCTGGAGTCAGGAAGACTTATCTTCCTCACTTCAAATCCAGTCTCAGAAACTTACTAGCTGTGTGACCCTAGCCAAGTCACTTCATCCTGTTTGCCTCAGTTTCCTCATCTGTAAGATGAGCTGGAAAAGGAAATGGCAAATCACTCTAGTATCTTTGCCAAGAAAACCCCAAAGGGAGTCACAAAGAGTTAGACACTACTGAACAAAAACAATAACAGCAACAAGAGATTGTTCTGCCCTTTCTTTTTGGTCCATTTTCCAATTAAATTCATCAAGCATCTATTCACTGTCTACCATTTGCAAAGCAGTGAGACATAGTAAATAGATGCCTGCATTCAAGGCCTCCCTCTGACCCATACTAGTTATGTGACCTTGGCAAGTTATTTAACCTCCCTGATTGTTCTAGACAAATCTCTAAGACTATAAATTGCAGAAAAGCTACTGATCACATTGAAAGAAGGAGTTTTCTCAGGAGGCATTATCTATAAGAGTGAAATAACAGGTCTGAATAAAGAAAGAGTCTTAGGGAGACAGGGTGAGGAAGACAAAGATAAAAATGTAAAAATAATTTTTTTTTCCTTTAATAGCTGCTGTTTACACTGATAAGAAATCGCAAATTAATTTGAGGAGGAAAAGAACACAGCTGAAACCCTGGGGAAGTCTTTGCATAGGAGGGTGGCATTAATGTTAAATCTTTGAGAAAGCATGGAGTTCTGGGACCATTGGGCATCCTCTGCTACAGTTAGAAGCATTGCAAGGTTTTTTCATGGTCTTTTTTTTCAGCTATTAATCCCAAGCTCTTTCAAATTTTTTCTTAATTATTCAACTAAAAACATCATGAACTAAAGGCTGAAAAAATCTAGAAGAAACTTTTCCAATAATCTCAAACCAGGTTCAAACCCCTTCTCCCTCCCCATCTCTCCATTCCCCTCCCCATCTTGAAAGGCATTTCGAAAATTCCAAACAGAAATTTTCTTTTTCATGACCTTGCAATGGTTGGCTGTAACCCAGGTGATAAAAACCCATGATAAAGGGTCTTTGGGTGGTGTTTCTAAAATTGCACCAAACACAGCTAGTGCTAAATAGCTCCCAAAGTAGCCTGACTTTCTACCAGAGGAGATTTGGCAAAGTGGAGATAAACATCTGAACTTCTGGCTTCTTATCGGAACTGGAAATGAACAAACTGAATTAGGAAAAGAAAGGACAGAACATTTAGCCAATACCATACAGAATGCCAAATCGAATTAAATACTTTGAAGCCCAGAGACATTGCTACTCAACCCTCCATCATCCCTCATTTTTTGTGGCCTTCCAGCTTAGCATTTCCTGCTACAAACAAAGGCAATATGGATGAAAGGCCTCCCAAAGGTGCTCCTGTGTGAGCTCAGCAGGTTCAGAAACTTGGGAGAAGCTTTGGCCAAAGATCTAAATAGCTAATGGCTGCTCCCAGATACATAAATCACTCAATCTTATGTAGTGGAGACTGCTCAGAATTAGGTGTTGAAATACCTCAGTTTTTATTTCCAAGTTTACTTCTATTTTTTTTCTGTGATTTGTCTCAGATCCTCGTACTATTCTGTCAGGTCAATTTTCTTCAAAGTATAGTACAATAAAGTTTAGTGTAGTAAAGGCTCAATATAGTTAAGTACTAAGAGTAAAGCTTTATGTAGTGAAAGGACAGTCGGAGGATCTGAGTTCAGATTTCCCCTCTGACACGATACCAGTATAACTGGTAAAAATCACTTAGCTTCACTGGATCCTGGTTTTTTCCTGGAAATTGAGGGTGTTGAACAAGATGACCTCTAGGGTCTCTTTAAACTCTAGGTCTGTGATCCTGAAATTTCTAAAATAGGATTGTGAAACTTGGCATCCAACCAGCCCCTCAGTATTGTTGCTGTTCATTCATTTCAGTCGCATCTGGTGATTTGTCATTTTCCTTCTCCAGCTCATTTTACAGATGAGGAAAACTGAAACAAATGGGGTTAAGTGACTTGCCCAAAGTCACACAGCTAGTAAGTGTCCAAGGCCAGACTTAACTTCAAATCTTTCTTACTCCACTCTATCCACTGTGCTACCCAGCCTCTTGCAGATTTGTAAAGATGAGAGATTGTTGAACTAAATACAGGCATAAAACATGTGTTCTTAAATGAACAGATAAGTCTTCGCTTTTCACAAGAAGCAAATCCAATTGGAAGAGGTTGGCCCAAGGTCAGCATTACCCTTCCTTCTTCTTCACCTGCTTCTGTTGGATTCACCCCTGCACCCCTGAGATATTGAGGTGATGACCCCTTCTGCCTCTCTACCTGTTCCATCCATCTTGACTGATTCCTAGGGATTTTCACCCTTGGCACTCCCTACCCCTAATTCCCCTATTGATTTTTTTTTGGCCTTACTATGGATTCATTTAACTTCTCATCTCATAGACTTAAAGTGTCACTGAAGGTGATTCTATAAATTAGACAATTAACAAGAATTTATTGACAAGAATCACTATGTGCCAGCATTATACTAAAATGAAATGAATGCCAGACATAAGGAACATATATATTAATGTGGGAAATAAGGAAATATTTTACATATATTATATGTGTATGTCAATGTCGATATAGAATGAATATGAAGTTAATAAATATAAATATATACAAAGTAATTCAACCCAAGGTCATTTGGCAAGGAGTACATTAGTAGTTAGTAGAGTCAGGAAAAGCTTCGTGTAGAAGACTAAGACAGAGGTAAAGAAGGAGAGCATTCTAGGCATGTGGTTTGGCCACTGGAGATGTAATGTAATCTGTGAGGAACAGAAGGAAAGCCATTTTGGCTGAATAGTGATTCTGAGACAGGGAGGTAAATTTGCTTTCCTCGTGCCCTTGCACGTGGCCTTCACCTTCTCACAGCAGGCTCCCATTACACCATGAAAAGGAAACAAAGCCATGCCATTCTGTTCTCCAAGGTCCTAGCATGG
Organism: Macrotis lagotis; assembly: GCF_037893015.1. Taxonomy (NCBI): domain Eukaryota; kingdom Metazoa; phylum Chordata; class Mammalia; order Peramelemorphia; family Peramelidae; genus Macrotis; species Macrotis lagotis. Next base: position 84,076,660 of record NC_133663.1, on the reverse strand, counting down.
CAGATCATGGTCCAGAAATATTGTGATTACAAGTTATCATCTTCCCAAACCAAACTACAGAAATTAAAAATGAGCCAAAGAAACCAAACTCCCAATTGAACTGCCAGGATCAGAGAGGAAGAAAAGATAGGGGGAAGGGGAATTTCTGTGTGATGAGTTGGAGGTGTCTCTGGGTAATCTGTGTGGTCTTGCAACATTCGGCAGTGTTCCAAGCCCCCTAGGGGGAAGCTCCTTTCATTAGACTCGGGTTGGTTTGTGAATGGATGCAACTATTCTGTTCACCTCTTGTTCAGTGGTGTTGCAATTTATTTACCAAAAGCATGAGAGAGTCTATGGCACTCCTGTAGTTTTGAGGGATTTCCTTGAAGAGGCTAGTGTGCTTTTTAATAACTAGATGCCATGAGGTTTTTACTTTTGAAGAATTATGCTAACCTGAAATGGGTAAGAACCTGAACTGCACTTAACCCTCCTTCCCTCCCTTGCCTCCCCCACCCCCAGGGATGCCAACTGAAGGGGCACCTGGGGAAACAATGGGGTGGGAAGGCAGAGTTCTTTTGTCGTTAAGGCCTGGAAGCTTCAATCTCAATATGAAAAGGCACTGGATTTCTTTTTTTTTAAGTAGCAGCTATTTTGCCACACTTGATTAGTCCAACTCTATTAAACTCCATTAGAGCTGCTCTGTTATTTCAGCTCTTTGGCTCATGGTGGGTCTCCAGTGGATGGTGAAGTGGTGAGGAGGTGAGGATGAGTGGTGATTGGGGGGAGGGCTTACTTAGTTAGAGAAATATGATGTGGAAAGGATGTGGTGGTTGGGATACAATCACTTTACATCCCAGAGAGGATTGGTTAAAAAGAAAATGCACTTGAACAAAGTAGAATTGAGTAATTAGGGTATTGGGTAAAAAAATGCTAAATTGCCATGTTTGAAACCATTCCTTGTGAAGAGGCAAACAGAAGAGATGGATTTTCTATTCAGTCTCCTCTTCACACTCCCAGATCCCCCAACCCCTGTCGGGTTTTTGCTGTGTAGAATTGTCCAACCATATTCTTAATTCAGAGAGGAACAAAAAGTTAGAGGTGGAAAAGATCTTCAAAGTCAGCTAGTACAATTTCTCCCTCCATTTTATAGATGAGGAAACTGAGACCCAGCTACATACACATACTCCTAGAGACCCTCACTTACATCTTCTGACTCCACTCTATTCTGGTGCTCATTCCACTAGATTCTTCCTTAATACTTAGTCCCAGACTGTCTAACAATGTTCTCTGATTACATTCCAAACTAGACTTGGGCCTTGTCATGTCTGTGTTCCTCAAAGCATCTAGTACTTAGGTGTGCTACAAGTACTCATTGGTTGGTTGTTTAATTAGGATTTTGTTTCATATTTCCTTTGCACTATCATGATAGTAAAGTTTCTTCTTAATTCAGCAGCCTAGGCTAAGTACCCTGGCTAGGATAACCAGAATAATTCCGGGTGTTATAGTCACAAATTTTAGTCAGATGGACATGATAAAAATGGAAAGCCCAAATTCTCTTGGTTTGCCTATCTGTTCACATGTTGAGTCCCTTAGGAGAATGTACACTTCTTGAGGGCAGGGGCTTTCTATCACCAAGCATCTAGCTTAGTGCTTTGATTAGAGCATGAACTTAATAAACACTTGTTGAGTTAAATCTAGTACAATTCTCTTGTTTTATAAAGGGGAAAACTAAAAATCAGGAAAGTGTCTTGTCCAAGGTCATTCAGCTAGTGGAGCTAAGACAAGCCTTGGCTCCCAGGCCAGAGGGAGATTTTTCTCACCATTCAATGCAATTTCTCATGATTCACTTTAATTCACTTCATGATGCCATGACCCTCAAGGCCAAACTCTCTTAGGGTTTGCCTTATATAATAGAAAAAATCACATTTCTGACTCCATTGTCCTTTGGTCTCATTCGTCTTTTCCAGTTTGCCAGAAGTTGTGGTCATTAGCCTAGAGGTTAGGCTCGAGGATCCTATTCTACACTCACAATATTCTGATCTCTCTCTCCTCTTCTCTCCTCTCCTTCTCTTCTCTTCTTCTTCTTCTTCTTTTCTCTCTCTCTCTCTCTCTCTCTCTCTCTCTCTCTCTCTCTCTCTCTCTCTCTCTCTCTCTCTCTCTCTCACCCTCTATCTCTCAAATTCCCTTCCTAGAGTTTCCATGTCACCTTTCCATATCTACTCATTTAGGAGGATTATTTCACATGAACTAAAGCTGCTACATCCCCATCCATCACTTCAGCTTTCATTCATGGTTCCCATAATCATTTTCCATGAGAAATGTGACCACTTTGAAAAGAATCAGTCATTTTAATAGCCTCCTTTTGTCTGACCAGCTCAGACATGTGTTATGTGTTACCCCCAGGAAGTCTTGTCCTTTTTTTTCAGGGAGCTGGAGTTTGATGAATTGATCCTTTCCTTACCTCAATATGACCTGGTCCATCTTCAGTGGTCTCTCAGTGTGATTTTTCTCAGGACAGGTTCCTATCACTAATAGAGCACTATTCAAATGGTCACCCAGCAGTGTTAAACAGGTTGTTCATCATTTCATTATTCTCCGGCCCTTTCTGGAGTTCTAGAAGGCTACATTATGAATTGTGAGTATGCTAGATTCTATAAGATAAGATGTAGTAAGGATTTTTTTCTTCATCTTCTTGTGGACATCTTGAGAGGTGAGGCAAACAGTTCCTTCCCTTCTCTATAAACTGCTCACACACATACACACACACACACACACACACACACACACACACACCTGAGACCTATCCTTTCTCATGAAGCCAGTACAAAGGAAGGTAGTAGCCCAAGGTTTCTACCAAGTTTGGATAAAAGAATAGAACCAATCTCCTTTCTCTGCCATCTTCTAGTTACATGGGCTATGCCCCTACACCTGATAGTGCCACTCCTGTTTCTCCTATGGTAACAGCTACCTTACTGTTACTGGTCCACAACATCTCATCTCCCACCTCAGTGGGAGACTTTGTGCAATCTATCTCTTAGATGCTTAGATGTTTCACTCTTTCATCTTAATTTTTTATCTGAAATGCTTCAGGGCAACCTCCAGTCATTCTGACCTAGGTCTTGTCATTGGACTCTCTTGGCTCTTGAGGAAAGAATGAGACTGATGACTCTTCACAGCTCTGTCTAACTTAAATTCAATTCACTTGCAGGTCAAGACATCACCCTCCTCTTGACCTTGGTCCTTTCCAAGAATGAAGGACAAACAACAATATCTGGAGTGCCACTTCTGATGTCAGTTTTAATTCCCTACCTGCTGAAATTCTTTTGTAAATATTTTTGTATTTAATGTTCTGTATACATGCTGTATCTCCTCAGCAGAACAGGAGATTCTTATGAGTAAGGGACAATTTACTGTTTTCCCCCCACTGTTTCTCTAGTGCCTCAGTTAGTGTCTGGCGCATGGTAGGTCCTTTATACATATCTGTGGATTTGAAAGGAACTATTAACTGTCAACACATGCTTTGATTATCCTTGGCTCTTGGTGATGTTGTTCTTCCCCTCCTACAGGCACTAAGAAAATCTCTTAATATTTTTTTCTTAAATTGATGTCTACAAGTGATCTCCTTTCCTTTGGCTGCTGTTCCTTTGGTCCAGCCCCCATCCCCACTTTTGCTTCGCTGATTGGGGAATCACAGGACTCGAAGGAAGTGGCACAGCATTCCTTCCCACTAATCTCAAGAGGGGAATGAACCAAGCTTTAACTACTGGACTGAACAGAGAAGAGTGACTGGTGAAGGGCAAAAAAGGCTTTTGAGGAAGAAAGCTCTTAATCAAACACAAATATCAGGGATATTAGCAAGGGGAATGGAGAAAATTGCTATCAAACTAAATTGCTTTTTGTATAAATGTTCTCTTTATTCAAGTTTTCCCCAGCGTGCAATGCTTTCTTTAAGGCTTGGTGAACAGATGCTCTTTTGAAAATGTTGATTAACTGATGCTTTTTTAGAACCCTTCCCACTCACCCAAACAAAACTACTGGGATGAGTGATTATCAGAAGGGAAGGGGGGTGGAAACGAAGAAAAGTCAAGTCTCCAGGGCTTTCTTCTTCCTCCTCTGAAGTGGCCTTTGATTCTCCAGGTGCAGAAATCTCAGCCACATCTGAGCAAAAGCTTTCAGAGAACCCCTCAGGACTAGAAGGGACTCTGTGAGACCATCGAGCTCAACCCCTTGCCTCTAAACAAGATGGAATTCAAACTTTCCCCTTAGAAGTGCTATCCTAAAGCGAGGGAAAAGTGACTACTTTGTAGTAAGAAGAGCAAGGTTGGAATCCTAGCTCTGCTACTTACTAGCCTTGTCATGTTCAGGTTACTGCATCTCTTTGGACCTCAATTTCCCCATCTGTCAAATAGATGGCACCAAGTAACCTGTAAAGTCTTTATATCTTTGAGCCTAACAATTTTTCCTTTCTTCCTCAATATAGAAAGGCTGTTGCCTTCAGTCACAGCCAACCATTAAAGCCAGGGCAGTTTTTTTTCCCTTTTTTCTTAAAGGTTAGTGTTCTTTTTGCCCTTTTCCCTGGCAGCAGTCACTTTCTGCTGAGTGACAGCTGCCAGAAGCTCCCTTTCCTGGGGGGATGAAATGAAATAGGGTCATACTCTCCCTTCCAACCATTTCTCCTCCCTTTGCTGGGGCCTTTGCACCTGGAAGCAGATACTGATTTCATTGGCATGTCATGCTACTTGGTTCATGAGTGGATCCATAGACTCACATCCAATATCCTGGGCCTTTCAGCTGTGAAGATGTTAGGAAATATGAGCATCTATCACCTCAATTATTGGTTGGAAGTATTGTGTAATGGGATTTCTGCCAATTCCTTCTCTCCTTCTTCCCCACCCCTATTCTATTTCTTTTTGGATGGAAGTAAAAACAAGAAAAGAGCTTCTATTTGATTTATAACAAAAAATCAGCTCAGCAACCTAGTTCTCCAGATTCATTACTTGAGCCTTCTGATGGACACCACCTGTCTCTTGTTGGTTCCTGTTCCTGTTCTCCTTCCAAGTAAACAATCTGCTTTGTAACAGCAGAGAAAGAATAATGAAGGGGATGAGAACCAAGGTAGAAATGCTTGGCTTGGTCCCACTGATGCCAGTCTTCCTGTTGTCAGACGGCCAGGAAAAACCTGGAGATAGAGAGGAATGGTGATTAACATTGTGGATGACAAACCCTCTCTAGGACCTGGGCCATTGGGATCTAAGTGAACTTTCTATTTGCTTCCTCTTCACGAAGGTGGGTGAGAGTTTGAAGGATCTCTTGGTGCTTTAGTCAGGAGTGCAGAGGATTTCCTCTATTGATTAGAAACTGGAGTTGGGAGTGTGACAATAATGGATCAGAGTGCATTTGGGGCCGTGGTTGAGAAATTTCTCAGTTGATGGTGTGGACAGGCTAAAATTTTAGACTACTTTTGGGATCTATGTTACTATTTCTTTCTAAATCTTTTCAATTTTTTCCTTTAAATTCTTGGCATTAATCTTCAGAATCATGCTGAAATTCAGAAAGCACAATTTTAGGCAGAACAGAATTCTAAAAGGGCCACATATACATGCAGTGGGGTTATACTAAGCCAAAGATTTGGACTCTAAAAATTAACATGTAAGATCTGAAGAAACAGCAGCCTATTGCTTTTCAGGCACATATTTAAAAAAATGTTTTACCATTTTAGACAAGCAATTTTCCTTGGCTTTTTCCTTTTCTCTCCTCAGCTGTGATTTCTGTGAGATGGACAGAGTAGTGAATAGAAAGACCTGTATTATCCCTCAAAATTATCATATAAAAGAAAAAGATAGACACTGATAATACTGGAGAAATTTCAGAGTAAATTAACTAAGCTCTATTCAAACCTGGGATAGCTAGATTGGTTGCCAATGTTTGATCTATTCTAAATCATAAAGAAAGCCAACACATAGAGTAGCTTGGGCAGGAGAGATGAGTGATATTAATGCAGATATGTGGATATGGGCAGTCATTATGACATTCTTTTCCAATTCCACTCCTACAGTAAAAATGTAACAATAATACATGACTTGCTTAACTTACTTTAAATTTATTTGAAATCCCAAGGAGAGAAGCCCTTTAGGCTTTGCGTCCACTTAGATATATGCATATGAGGTGCTAAAATGGCTTCAGCAGTAGTGGTAACTAATGGCAAATGCCAAGACATCATTAAAAGGTCCAAGGATAATACACAGGGTAATATTGATAATGAATGGCAGCTATTATGAAGGAAGGCACAAGGAACAATATCTTTGCATGCTGGTTACCTGGCCTTTGGAGTTGTTTTTCTTTTTCTTCTGGGTGTTGCATAAAGAGGGAGCTGCTAACTTAAAGGAGTAGGAATCTAATACCCAAGAAATGGCCTATTAGAAAAGTTTGAAAGACTTAAGATCTGTGATGAATACAGTGACCAACCACAATTCTATAGTGTGGAAGATGAAAAATGTGGCTTTACCTACTGAGAGAGAGGTGATGACTTCAATATGTAATACAAAACATATTTTCAGACATAGAAAATGAGAGGGTTTTTTTTTTTTTGCTTGAATAGGTTTATTTGTTATACACAAGGATTTTTCCCCCTATATTTTTAAGGAAACTTAGTAGGGAATGAGAAGGCTAACAATAACACTACCCAAACAAGAAAAATAAAAGAAAGAACTGAAGGTCATTGAAGCATTATTTAAGAGCTATTGAAAAAAAATAGGAGAGGGGCGGCTAGGTGGCACAGTGGATAAAGCACCAGCCCTGGAGTCAGGAGTACCTGGGTTCAAATCCAGTCTCAGACACTTAATAATTACCTAGCTGTGTGGCCTTGGGCAAGTCGTTTAACCCCATTTGCCTTGCAAAAACCTAAAAAAAAAAATAGGAGAAAGACCAGAAGAAAACAAAGACAAGGAGGAAAGCTCAGAAAGTTACATGTTGAATAAATTATAGTCTTAAAAAGCTGTACATAAAAGAGGTTTGCTATTTTGTATACATCTTTTTTCTTTGTAAAAAAAAAGCTTGTTTTATTTAATGTTCATTAAGTCAATCATTTTTTTAGCACCAAAAAAAGAAAAAGAGAATGATGGTGTTCCCTGATTGTTCAAAGTAGCAAATATGATGGAGTCAACTCTACAAAGGTTATCTTCTGACAATTATTGCTATAAAAATGACTTCTGTTTTGTTTGTTTCTCCTTACAGTGGATATCCCAGAAATACGAATTCCATACAGCGAGGGATATGAAGATGATGATGGTAAGCTGATTTCGACCCACCTTCCCCCCCCCTTTTTTAAGATACCCTCCTACTTAAAGTTAAGATTGGCCGGATATGAGTCTTAGCCAGAATCCTAGAGGGCAAAGATTGAAAAATAAAGGTCAAGAATGAAAACGGTAAAAAACCTATAAAATATCATATCCACCTATAAAGTTCAAATTGGTGATTGCCACCACCTAGCTGTGTGACCTTAGGTAGTCATTGTCACTCTCTAAACTTCAGCTTTCTTAGCTATTAAAAATGAAACATCATGAGCATCAAAATTATGTGAGGCATGCAATTTTAATGTAATCCTAGATTCTATTTTATCATTTTTATGACTGATTTTTTGTAAGTTTTATGTCTTTTGTTTTTGTACTCTTTTGAGTCTGTGATCTTGATATGGATGCTTTCTCCAGTGATCCATAGCACAGTCACACATCTGGCTATAGTCCCATTCCCCTCCCCCACTGCAAACCACAGTGGAATTGAGCCCTCTCTAATAAAGAAAAAAATAGTTAAGCAAAGAACACTCAATTCAGTAACCATGTTTGACTATGTATACGCAATATTTTACCCTAGTAGTCCTTACAGGGAAGTGTGTTTCATTGTCTATTCTCCAGGACCATTGCTAACTTTTTACTTGCTAGTGATCTTTTCATTTACTTTGCTGTGATCTCTGTGTATATTATCCTTTTGGTTTTGCTCAGCCCATTTTGCAATAATAGTTCATAAAAACATTCCCATTTCACTCAGAATTCTCATTTTTATCATTTCTTACCACACAATGTTATCTCTTATGACATTCATAAACCACATTTAATTCAGTCATTCCCCAATCAATAGGCATCCACTTGGTTTTCATTTTTTTTACAACCATGAAAAGTGCTATGGTAGAATTTTGTTATATAGTGAACCATTTAGTTCTTTCTTTGACCTCTTTGGAGTTTAGTCTAGGTTTTTAAAAAACTGTTGTCAACACTCTGAGCATCTGGATTTACCTTGCCAATCTTATTCCTGGGTAATTTGAATCTACTCAACATGTACCAATTATTCACAAAGCAGCTCTTGGGGGAGATAGATCTGCCCCCTCCCATCTACCTGTGGGTAATGTTTTTTTAATGAAAAGACTACAGGGCTCTATGAACTATGCAAATCAGATCTGTGATATTTGTCAGAGCTTTGTCATCACCAAACCCAAACATTAGAATTTTCTTTATGAATATTAGCACCAGGACCCCACAAACCTCATATCCCTGGCTGGGGTCCCTTGGTTCATATCACCTTAATTCTCAGTCATCATAAATGGAGATTTGCTGAAGGGGGCAGACCAAAACTTCTTCACATCCAAAGATTGCAACTACATTCTTCCTGACGGTTCTGCCCTAAGACATTGATTCTTTGCTCCATTTCTACACATTCAAGTTAACTAATTACTCTTTCTGTTTCCATACCCAAACCCAACACTAACATTATTGCTTCTGTATACTCAAATATCATTCCACATTTGGTCACAAGCAGCCAGGGAATGACTTTCAAACCACCTATTCCATTGATTACCAATATGAGGAGATGATCTGCTTGTTTCTTTAGAGCCTAAGTTTGAAAGTTCTCTAGCTCAAGTGTGTAGCTGCCCACCTTGTCAGGGGCCAGCAAGCACTAGATGGGCAAGAATAAATTTGTTAAATATAACATATACATACATACACATTCATATATAAATATAACATATACATACACATTCATATATATGTTTTTATATATATAATGGTATATGCTATATAAAATTACAAAAAAAAATTTGGAACCACTGATGGTAGGTTCCCATGGAGTGATAAAGAGTTCAGTCAGTTTCCTTCTTTTGTATTGTAGATGAGTACGAAGTGGACTGGACTAACACCTCCTCCCCAACAACTGGTCCGGCTCTTCCCAAGGAGGACCGGGAGAAGAGCTGGCTGTATACCCTGGACCCCATCCTTGTTACCATCATTGCAATGAGCTCCCTGGGTGTCCTTCTTGGAGCCATCTGTGCAGGCCTCCTGCTCTACTGCACATGTTCCTACACGGGCCTCTCGTCCCGTAGCTGTACCACCCTGGAGAACTACAACTTTGAGCTTTATGATGGCATCAAGCACAAGGTCAAAATAAACCACCAGAAGTGCTGCTCAGAGGCATGACGGATTGCACCCAAATCACATTTGACGTTTCATTCCAGCAAGAGTGGCTGGTGAAGATTACTTTTTTTTCTATGGGAACTGAATGCCATAATCTCGAACAAACCGATCCCGGACACGGACAGTGAGGGCAAGGCAGACTGGGGGAGTAGAAGTGGGGAAGAGGGAGGCGTGGCCCAGAGGGGAGACTGGCTCCCACCCAGGACCACAGTGGCTGAGGCATGACTGTAATGAGGACTTGCTCTCTGCTGGGACAAGGACAGGAGCTTGACTCTTGGGGGGTTGATTTTGCCTTTTTGTTTGAGGATTTTCTTAAAAGAATTTTTTTTAAAAAAATTTCATCTTTGAAGGACTCAAAGAAGTAGAAGAAAAGAATGACCTTTGTGGTGTGAGAAGTACAGATCGTTACTCCCCACTTTCTTTTCCTAATCGGTGGTTGAAAAGACGAGGGATTTTTCAGCCGGTCTATCTTTAGAAATAAAACACAAAGAGCCGTCCAGCTTATCCCCTTCTCAGATAGGCTTGTGATTTAAGGGATTTGCTACCAGGGCAGATTCTGCCAACCAAGTCTGTGTGCTGCCGTTTTTCCGTCAGTTCTAGAACTGAAATTGAATGTTGTTGCCTTTAACTTTTCTTATCCAGGGGAAAATTGCCGTTTGAGGGTCAGCAGAAACAGCAGCTCTTTCTTATGTGTGATTCAAAACAAAACAGAAAGGAAACTTCGCAAGTCACCATCCCTAGGAGCACCTCCTTGGGAGCCACAGAAGGGCCTTAAAAGTGCTTTGTGAATAGGAGCCATTTATTAAATCCAGAACCCGAGGCTGTCGTGATGGCTGAGACCTTCCTGACAAGGCCTCTGGATCTTGCTTTCTTTCATACTTGCTTTCTTTCTTTTCCTTCCCCCTTGTTCTTGTAAAAATGAAACCACCACAGACAAAGACACCCTTGTAAGGTTTCCAAGCCCCAGGAGATAGCTTTGTGTGATATTCTTGGGGGCAGGGGGGATGAGAGTACAAGCAATTATTGTTTTCTCTATTAACAAGACATTGAGGATGGTGACCACCAGAATTCTAGGGCTGGAAAGGAGACCCTCAGACATTATCTAATCCACCTCCTTCATTTGACACAGGAGGAATTTACAATCCAGAAAGATTATGGGCCATATTGAAGGTCACACGGCTTGTTAGTAGGAGGGCCAGGGATAGAAACCTTGGTTTTTTGACTCTTGTCAGGTGCTTGTTCAGCTACACCATGGTGCCTCCTGAGTAGGTAGAAAGGGGAGAAAGAAAGACAGAGAAAGAACAGTTTAACCTCTGTTATCCTATCCTTAAGTAGGAAGGCTTGAGGGGACTGCCCTAGGGAGACAGTTTGATTAATGAGTCCCTTTCCTCAGCTATGAACCCTGATTTCTGCATTGGGTTATAGCCACAGTCTTGGCTTTCCTGGGGAGTCAAAGTTAAGTTGTAGGAGATCCTGCCAGAGGCTAGTAGGCAGTGTGAACCAAAATATTAACACCTCTACTTCATCCTCTCCCCCTCACCACAGGATACATCCAGTTTCTTACTCATTCTCATACACACACTCGTTGATTTATGAGTTTTTGTTATCAAGTGCCTTGAAAAGTGAAGAAAAAAAAAGTATTTTTTCCCTCTATCTAGAAATCCATGCTCTATCATACAAGTAAGGCATTCATCCTTCCCTGACCCAGCTGCTTCTTCTCTGAACTCCTCTGAACTCTCCACTAATGGAACAAGACCTGTCCAGATGGCTGAATGGGTCAATGGTTGTAGCCCTCCACATACCTCACCTGGCTGCAGAAAGGGAGGGTTGGGCAGGGATGAAACGAAAACTGTGCAGAGGAAAGATTGTCCAAATAAGAGTAGTTTGACTTAGGCTTAAGTGAACGTGTAAGAATTTTCCTGTTTGCAGGCAACACTCATCCAAAAAGCCAACCACCATACCCAGCTTATCATATATGAATGGTAAAACTCGTCAGATCATTTTTGCTGCTACTATCATGTACAATTTCATTTGTCTCACACCCAGGCTAAAGGGGAAGGGTGAACGGAACAAATCTGTTCTGATTAATGTTAACTTATGGACCTGATAGTTAAAATGGTTAATGTCACAGTGTATTGTATGCATACAGAGAGTGAGAGTTCATATCTACATATATTTATACATATATGTGTGTGTTTGCGCGAGCATGTGGGTTCTCTGTATGTACTGTGTATGTGAATGGTCATGTGGGACTAAATAGTGTTAATGTAACTTTGATCTAGGGCAGCAGAGTACTGCTGTTGTTGGCGTTAATTTGGCACAGTGTTAGTTAATGGTGAAGTGCAAAGTTATGAAGCCCACATGCTTAGCTCAATGCTACCCTATGAGCAGGGCGAGCAGAAATAAATTTCTAGTTCTTCTCCCTGTAGTGAGGCCTCTAGGGCCTCAGGTAACACTGGTTCCAGGAGGGATGCTTGGGTAGTAAGGATGCCCCCCAAGAATCTTCCAGCATACCTTGAAGACAAAGATCTCCCCGCACCTATTTCTGTGCTGACTGCCCCGCTCGTGGCCTGGTTAATAGGGTGCCAGTCCCACTAGCCTCATTCCAGGTTTGCAGTTCATCTCTGAGTTGTCCCCAACAGAAAATGCATCCACTTGAAGAGTCCCACATTCATATTTCCCATCAGCTGGTACGGGAAAGCTGACTGTGCTCCCAGTGCGGAGCCAGAGCAGGCCATCCAACTAGCTACAGTGTGTTATTGTTAACCTGAACAGGGAAAACGAAACAAAAATATTGGTGCATTCAAGTCATTGTTCTCTTTCTCTGCAGCGATGCTTTGTCATCCTCCTTGGTGAGGTGAATCTAACCAACAGTATTGACATAATTTCATGCCTTGTATGAATGACCTATTACCTCCACGCTCTCAAGGACTGGGTGGTCAGGAGGGCCATGCACTTGCTTCAGGTGCTCTCTCCCCTGGATGGGGAGGGGGTCACTAGGGGTGGGAAGCTTAGGGTTGAGCATGGGGTGAAAGAAGGGAAAGAAAAGTTAAGAAAATGGTGGCTTAACTTTTCCAAGGCTCACAGTTGAAGGTGTCAGACCATTCACTGACTGAGTCAGATTGTAGGGGACTTGAGAGCATTTACTGTGATTCTCCACAAGGTAAACAATAAACTGCAACAACAAACTGTGTTTATATGATTTGTATAAAGCCTTTTTAAAATTACTATTTAAATAAACAGTATACCAGGGATTCTTTCTGCATCTTCTTTATTTGAGACAAAAGGGCTCAGGGTCACTGCTTTGCATACTACAATGGGTGCTTAATAAATGTGGGTGACTGGCTCCTTGAGGGCAGGAATTATTCTTGTTTTTAAAATATTTTTAACCTTGCATCTCTGGTGCTCAAACATAGTAGGTACTTAATATTTCTTGAATTGAAATGAATTTGTTGATTAAATGACTGATGGGGGAAAATTGTCAGAATCAAGAGTTTAAGGAATGGGTAATGAGCTCCAGTATCTCCAAAGATTGACTTGAGAATCACTGCCAGTTGGCAAAACCACAAATCATGCCTCCTTCATCACCTCCCCAATATTCCCTTTCTGTAATTTGCAGTTTGCTAGCACCTCCTACCCTTCCCTTTTCAAAGTCTTCATAGCCAGCATTTCTCAGCCCTTTTTCACTCCCCAGTCTTACATCTCCATACACAGTGATCTCAAAGCTTTGCAAGAATGAAAAATAACTCCTCATAAAAGGATAGAGAACCATTGTTCACTCTGTTCCAAACAACCCCAGGCGTGGATCATCTAAAATCAGCCAAAGTAAGAGGCATTTATTAAGCCCTTCTAGAGATGCCAGGAAAGCTAATGATGGCTCATCATTTGAAGATAGTTGCAATGAAGCTCAGCTCTAGGCAACTGGCTAAGACTAGGAAGTGCACATCTGCATTGATAGACAGAGTTAATGAAATTACAAGTTCAGTTTCTATCTCTGCGTTTTAGTGCAAGGATCCTTAATTTTATTTTTTGTCTCATAGATTCCTTTGGCAGTCTAGGAAAGTCTCCAGATTCTTCTGAATAATGTATACAATAACATTTAAAATTGTATACAATTTTATTGTATACAATTTAAGGATATAAAATACATGAGGTTAAAAAGAAAATCAATAATGTCAAAATACAACTATCAAAAATTAAAGTTCGGGTGTTAAGAATAAGAATCCTTGTTTTTAGTGTGAAATTTTCCATCTCAACTTGAATCTACCTGAAAAATTTTGTACCCAAAGATCCTTACTTCTTAAAATTCATACCAAACCAAGTTCTCTGGTATCTTGATCCCTTCTTTCTATTCTCTGTCCCATTTGTGGAGACTCCCAGAATCAATATATAGAGTTGCAAGGGGATCTGGATATTTTGCCTATCCATAGTATAGCCTTTATAGGAAAACAAATGACATCTGAGTCACTCTCAGAAGTTAACAATGGCACTATGAAAATATTGGTCAAAAGAGACTGAAGCTCTCTCTTCCCCTCAGGTCTGGGATAGGACTGGGGTCTTAGTCTTCAATAACTGGTACCCTTTAGCATTTGTCCACTTGTCAGAAGACTCATAGTCAGATGTGAGATGCAAAATCTTTGGAGTGTCTTTATAATTCATTCAAACATTCAAAGGTGGCCATCAAATGGTCCCATCTACCTTTGAATGTTGGCAAGAAACAACTTGTTTATGTTCCTACCCTTGTCTCCCCATCCTTATTTCTATTATTTCATGTGTCTGATGAGATATTTGATTTCTTTCTTCATTAGTGCTCTTTATTAACAAGGTTTAAAAAATAAAACAAATCTCAGCTTTCTTTAAACTTGGCTTTGAGGCATTTTTAATGCAATAGTAAGCCAATAAAATGCCCTAATCTCTAGCTATCCCTGTTTATATGAAACATTTTTCTCTTATCTGAATCCTTCTAGAAATGTTTAGACAAGCTCTAGTGGAAAGGTTGGGGTGAGGGGAAAAGTGGTGGCACTTAGGAGGGTTAAGTCTGGGATAGAGGCAGAAGAATGAATTAAAGAAGTACTCAGGAGGAGTACTCAGGAGGGAAACAAAGACCAGCTGGATGTCAAGACCAACTGTTCCACTGTGACTTTGATAGTGATGGGGAAGAAGCTACTGATGAAATAAAAATAGTTTCCAGTCCCCATAGATTAGAGGTGGTGCTTATCTCAACTGGAGTTCACCAAAATTCTGGAATGCTTTCTCTTGTAGTAGAGTGGGGAGAAAAGGAATGCAAAACATTCTCTGATGCATGACCTCAGGAGCATACTGCCTTTTACACAAAGAACCTCAAAACACTTCAAAAAGTCAGTTTAGAAGCGACATTTCAACAAATGGGGAAATGGGGGTCCAGAGAAATCAAACAACTAACCTCAGACCACCTAGCAAGGCAAACACAAAAGAATAATTTCCTTTGACCTTCAATCATCTCTGAATGCTCAGCTTGCAGCCTGCCCCCACATGCTAATAACCTCCTGAGAAAATAGTCCCTGTTCCCCTATCCCTTGGATCAGTAGAAGTGGAGGATATGCCCTTCCCTCTCCCCAGGGGTCAAAGCAGGTGAGGAGTGGAGGGTGGTGCAGACACAGTTGCCCAGAGAAATTTTTTGGAGCCAAGAGTCAGGCTATTTTGGTAGCATCTCAGGGCTGTGTATTTCCTTTCTCTTCCCTGCCAGGAGAGGGAGGGAGAAAGATAGGGGCTGGCATGCATATGTGATGTATGTGATGTGTGTGTGTGTGTGTGTGTGTGAGAGAGAGAGAGAGAGAGAGAGAGAGAGAGAGAGAGAGAGAGCCAGGCTTTGAACCCAGGTCCTCTGATCTGGATGCTTTTTCTCCTTATTCTAGTATAAAGTGACTTTCAGGTGACTTAGGATAGGAAATGGGGATCAATTCTCCTGTAACAACATGAATGTTTGGTTTTACTCATGGTCTCTCTGAATTAATAATAATGTTTGTCCTTCATTTTCAAAGAGGACCTCAACATCAGGGAGGTAATGCCATAACAAGCACATAAACTGGATTTGAGTGAGGGAAAACCATACTAAATCACTAGCCTCACTTTCTCCTCCAGAACCATCTGTATTCAGTGGCCAGATATGAATCAGGGGACTGGAGATGGCCCTGGATCCAGGTAATCAGGGCTAAGTAACTTGCCCAAGGTCACACAGTTAGTAAGTGCCAGAGGCTGGATTTGAGCTCATGTTCTCCACATTCGAAGGTCAGTGTTCTATCCACTGTGCCACCTAACTGCCCTTCTCTTTGAGTTAGTTAGGACAATACAATAATATCAGGTCATGGCAGAGGGTCTACTTCACTGAATAGCTCAACATAAACTTAGATTTAGGACTTGCTTTGACCTAAGTGCAAACATATACATACATATATATATATACATATATATATATATATATATATACATGCAAACTTTAAAACACTGTAAACGGTATAATTATTTTACATATGCATATGTATAAATACTCAGTCAATTGAAGGGGTAGGGAGAGGAGATGAAGGAGTGACAGGATCCTTCAAAGGACTCTTCTGTAGACAATGTAATTCAATGGATAGAAGATTGAACATGAAATCAGAAAGACTGAGTTTTGAATCCTGCCTAGCTGTGTGACCTCATCCAAGTCAATTGATCTACCTGAACTTCATTTTCCTCATCTGTAAATTGGAGATAAGTATCAGATGATCTAATGAATGCAAAGCATTTCAAGATGAATCATAAACTATAATTATATAGCCTTTGTAGGGGTCCTAAAGAATACTAATGACTGTCCATTTTCCCCACCTTGCATATATAATAATACTAATATGTATAAAGCACTTTAAGTTTTGCAAAAGCACTTTACAGATAATCCTCCAATAAGAAGAGAGACCCATGCCAATGAGCTTTGGGACTCAGATTATATCCATGTTCTTTCCTTTGCACTTCAAAGCAATTCTGTGAAGTTGGTACTATAGATATCATCACCCTCATTTTACAGATGAGGAAATGGTAGCTTGAGCAAGTTAAGTATCTTGCCCAAAGTCATACACCTAAGCATCAGAAACAGAATTCAAACCCAAATCTTTCTGAACCAGAACACCCTGCTTCGTCTGCTGTTGGAGCACTAAGAGCAGAAAAGCATAATATGGAGCCTGTTTTCTGTCTCCTTCCACTTCCCTGCTTCATCCATCACTTAAAATCACTTTGGTTTCCCCTTGCTGACAGAAAACAGCATCTTCTGTTTCAGGAGCTAAATTTCTCTCCACTGCTGGATGGTCTTGGCCTGAGTCCAACCTCCACTGGGCATTAGTGTCATCCTGACCTTTGCCTCCTGCAGGTCTGAAGACTGCCATCAAGAAAAGGTTCAAACACTCCCCAAAGAGCAATCTTCCCTTTGCCCTCCTCTTTTGAGTAGTCCTGGGCTTTCCCATAGCTGCTGCCTAACCTTTGCAGGTATTCCAATTCCAACTGATTGAGTGAAGGAGGGCCAGGAAGAGCAGAAACCAGGGAAGCATTCCTTCTAAGCTGCAGATCAGCACTGCAGGTGGTAAGGGTGGAGATCTGGAAGGCTTTTTATTGCCAAGGCCCAGCAGCAGCAGCAGCAGCATCAGATCATCATCATGATTACTAAGGCCCATCCAACTATTATCAGCAGCAGCAGCAGCAGCAGATCATCAACATCACCATCACAGAAGGAACTGTTCCATCAGCACCATGGTAGGTCACTGCAATTCACTCGACTCTACAACTCCCCTGCTCAGGGCAATGACTCCTCCAGCCAGACTTCTTTAGTTTGGAGGAATAACTCCTTAATAAATCCCCTCTGCTCTGAAGTCCTGGATTGCCCCTGCTGTGAATGAAAGAGCAGCCTTTCTGTGTGCCACTGCCAGACTTCATATCTGCACAGTTCTCTCTCTGGCTCCAAGTGTGAGCTTTGTGACATGGCGACATGGTATTTCTGCGTCTGCTGTGCCGGAAGCAGTTTATGAATTCCACTTGCCCTCCTCCAAAACATTAGTTGCCTATTTCTCCCCACCCCAAGCATTGAAGCCAGTATTTAAAAGATCCAAATTCCTTAAGTTGCCAAATCTATCTGGCTTTCTTCTGCCTCTTCTCCACTTAGAAATCCATCAGTCAGATTCAAGTCCTCATCATTTCTCACCTAGACTACTTTGCTAACTTCCTGATTTCTCCCCCTATCCTCAATGAATCTCACAAAAGAATCTTGTGCAGGCTTACATCTGACCATGGGGGTCATCTGCTCAAAACCTTCAGTGGCTCCCTATGACCTCTAGGTCAAAATACAAGTTCTTTAGTTTGGCATTTAAGTTGTCTGGCTCCAATTTATTTTGCCAGCATTATTTCTCATTACTCACATTCCCTCATGTGAAAACCCAAATGGGCAAGTCACTTAACCCTCCTTGCCTCAGTTTTCTCCTTTAAAATGGAGATTACAATAAAACCTATATATTATATAAATGCTTATTCCCTTCCCTTTTTAATTATACTAAAAGGGGAGCAGTATATTACAGTGGAAAGAGCATTGGTTTTGAAGCAGAGGTCCTGTTTCAACACTTCAACATTTACTACTTTCATTACACTGGACAAGTCACAACCTCTCTGAGTCTCAGTGATCTCATTTCTAAAATTAGAGGATGCCCCAAATGACTACTAAGGATCTATCCAGTTCTAAATCCATGATCCTAACATATGTTCTGTTCAAAAGTTACCAAATCTAGGGGAGGCTAGGTGGCCCAGTGAATAGAGCACCGACCCTGGAGTCAGGAGTACCTGAGTTCAAATCCAGCTTCAGACACTTAATAATAGCCTAGCTGTGTGGCCTTGGGAAAGCCACTTAACCTCATTGCCTTGCAAAAACCTAAAAAAAAAAAGTTACCAAATCAAATTTATTTGCATACATGTCCTCATTCTTACAATGCTTCTCTCATCATCCAAAATCTTTCAAATTCTTTATTATCAAAGGATCAGGTTTTTTTCCTCCACAAATTGTCTTATATTTACTCCTCTGTGCACAACATACCTCTTCAATTTACTTTTGTAATCTTGCAGCTTTATCCCCAGCTCCTAGCATGATGGTTTATATATAGTAGATACTTATTAAATTGAAAGGCATTAAATATAACAACGTTAGGGGTGGAGGAAGATACAAAGTTTAGGTAAGACAATGTCTAAACCCTCATAGGGTTCACAATCTTGTAGGAAGAAAAGACAGATACATAGATAACCATATCATATAGTACTGTAAGCTAAGTAAATCAGGACATAAACTAAATGCTTTGTGAGGGATAAAAGGGTTATCTCAGATAAGAAGACAATCTGGGAAGACTTCAAGGGAGATGTGACATTTGAGTGAAATTTTAAAGAGAGAAGTAGAAAATATATTTCCTCCTCCGATCATTGCCTTGTCAAAATGGTGGGGCACCAAATGGTGGGGTGATGGACACATCATAGTGGAGAGTTCTACTGATCCCTTAGAGAAGATTACATTAAAGCCTTTAACTGTGTGGCTCACAACAAAATGTGGCAAGTCCTCAAAGAGATGGGAGTACCAAATCATCTTACCTGTCTCCTAAAGGACCTGTAAGCAGGCCAAGAACCAATAGTTAGACCTCAACCTAATTGGTTTAAGATTGGAAAATACACATGACAAGGATATATATTGTCACCTTATTTATTTAATTTATATGTAAGTGATCATGTAAAATGCCAGGCTGGATGAATTAATTGAAAGTTGAAATTAAGGCTTCTGGGGAAAATATCAACAATCTCAGATATGCAGAGATACCACTCTGAAGAGGAATTAAGAATTAAGAAGATGAAAGAGAAGAATATAAAAACTGATTTGAAGGTTAACATTCAAAAAACTAAGATTTTGGCAACTGGTCCCATCACTTTCTGTCAGAGGGAGAAGAAACGGAAATCAGGTTTTTATAGGCTCAAAGATCACTGCAAATAACTGCATCCATGAAATTAAAAGATGCTTGCTCCTTTGGAGAAAAGCTATGGAAAATCCGGACAGTATATTAAAAAGCAGACACACCACCTTTCTAAAAGAAGTTTCAATAGTTGAAGCTATGGTCTTTCCAGTAGCAATGTATGGTTGTAGAAGTTAAATTTTAAGGAAAGCTGAGCTCCATAGAAAAGATGCTTTCAGGTTGTGGTCCTGGAGATGATTTTTGAAAGTCCATTGGACAACAAGGAGGTTAAATCAGTCAATACTTACAGAAATTAATTCATCTTATTCACTGGCAAGTCTAATATTGAAGTTCAAGCTTAAATACTTTGACCACATACTGAGAAAATGGGATTCATTGGCAAAGATTCTAGGCAAAAGGAAAAGGGGACAGCAGAGGAAGAGATGGATAGATAATGTCATGAAAGCAATGAATCTGAGTTTGGGCAGATTTCAAGAGATAGTGGAGGAGAGAAGGGCTTGCCATGCTGTGATCCATGGGGTCACAAAGAATTAGACATGACTAAATGACAAGAGATATTGTGGATTTAACTCTACAGGTCTTAGTTACTGATTATATGTGAGATTTAGTACTTGGAGGGCACTCTCCATTACATGTGGGGTCCCCTTAGATAAGCTACCTAAAATTCAAGGTATTTTGTGGGGTCCACATTCATCAAAAGTCATAAAGTATAAACCTCCACTGATGTGTTACCTTTTGATGGTCAACCAGAGAATAAAATAAATTCCAATAAAAGGGCTTTGAACAAAATGAAATAGCATTGAGCACTTGAACCCCTCCTCTAACTATTTCATACTCTCCCATAAACACTAGCAATGGGAAGAGCAGTCATTCACATAGGGAGCAAGTATGGAAAGGTTCACACAAAGGCAACATGTGTGATAAGGGAACATATTTGGAAAGGCAGTTCATATCTACTGTAGATAGAGCCACCAATTTCTCTAGGTGCTATCATTGTGCCACTCCCACTGAGGCTGCTCCCTGACTGTCCCTTGTGTAATTCCTGCCAGATAAATAGTGTATTCTTTATTTAGATTGTTGGAGTGGTATGTAGTTTCTGTTGAATGTTACTCCCTATTAATATAATATGGCATTAATGGGTGGTGCTCTTAGCAAAGGTGTCAATCACACCTAAGGGCCCCAATACTGGAGTGCAACCTGAAACAAATTAAAATGAAAATGGGAAATATTTAGCAAAAGAAATTTTAAAAAATAGATAACATTACATCTTAAAAATAAGCCAATGCAATCCATAGAAATCCCTAAGTAGAATTTAGAGGCCTTGTTTGAGTTTGAAACATTTACTCTATAGATCTCAGTGGTTGGCATTGTGGTTGCAATATCTCTAGCAAGAGTTTCTGGGCTTCTCTTCATAGTTGGTCATATCAGCTCCTGTCTCTAGGGTGCAATGTCTAGAAAGCCTCTATGTGATAAAGTGTGCTTACTAGATAATTTTAGATAATTCTGTGAATTATCTATTATCTATCACACCTAACTAAGGTTCAAAACAGGAATAATGGCCCTAGACTAAGACTGTCTATTTTTTTTAATTCAATTTTCTTCTGGGTTCTTGTTTTTATTCTAAGTTTCTATCTAAATTAGAAAATTCTTTCCATACTCCCTTAAGACCTGTGCTATGAACTCAAATCATAGGGTGTAAAAAGGTGGTGCTGAACCAAAGAAAGAACTGCGTGGGCCTCAAGCTTTACGAATCTTTTGAAAATGAAAAGAAGGAATAAAGTCAAGTGCAAAAAAACCTTCAATGGAACGATATAGAAGCACCAAGATTGACCTCAAAAGGAACTTTCTGTTCCTAATTCTTGACTTTTTACCATGTATATACAAGTGACAACAAGCAGCTCTACAGAGAGATAGGAGTGAAGGAAGAATTTTAAAAAAACAACTCAAAACAAAGAAGATTGGGTGAATGACGATCTTACAGACAAAAACAGTATGGTCATAAGAAGGAAGAGGCTTAGGGAGAAAGATAATTAACTTAGTTTTGGCCATGTCAAGTTTGAAATGCCAGGGGAATCTCCAGAGGATATTCCATGAGCAGTTCAAACTATGGGTCTTCTTCTCAAATGAGAGAAGAGAGGTCAAGTCTCTTAGTCGAGGAGTTGAAACTGTAGGAGGGAATGAGTTTGTTAAGGAAGAGTGAAGGAAGGTTCCTTTAGGGAATACTCATTAGAAGGGGTCAGAAAGAGGACATGAAGCAATTATAGAACAAGTGGGGATTTATAAAAACAAAACACATTTTAAAAACTTTCTATCTATCTCTGCTCTTCTTCCCCATGGGGAACCTCCCACCTCTTGTACTTGGGCCAAGGTAAGTCCTATTCATTAATCTGTCTATGTAGAGAGCCTCAGAGAACTGAAGACTCTTAAACACTTTTCCCACAATAACCTGATGTTATTGTATTGCTAACTCAAAAAAGGGCAGCTTGGAGGTATAGTAGATAGTGTTAGATCCGGAGTCAGGAAGACTCATCATGAGTTCAAATCTGACTTCAGAGTATTACCATAAGTAAGTCATTTAGCCCTGTTTGCCTCAGTTTCTTCATCTGTAAAATAAGCTGAAGAAGAAAATGGAAAACCATGCCAGTATCTTTACCAAGACCCCAAATGGGATCATGAATAGTTGAACATGACTGAAACAACTGAACAACAAACAACAAACTCAAAGAAACTGTGGATAAAACCAAACAGCCATGCCATGACAATGGAGCTAATCTACAGATCGCAGATCATCTGAGATTTAGATTTGGAGTTAGAGGACCTGGGTTCAAATCTTGTTGACTCTGTTACTTATTATGTATGTAGACATTAGACTGTGTGCTCCTTGAGGACAGGCACTGTATTTGCTGTTCTTTGCATCCCCAACTTTTAACATAGTGTCTGGAATATAGTAGGTATTTAATAAGTTCCAGTATAAGGAAAACAATGCTTCCTACAAGCATAGCAACTGTTCAGTGTAAAGAATATATTCTGGACTTCAAGTCAGATAGCCCTAGTTTCAAAATCCCACATCCCAAAACTACTCACTAGGTGACAATGGCCAAATTACTTAACCTCCCTAAACCTCAGTTTTCTCATCTATAAAATAGGAATAATAATACTCATTGTACCTGTCTCCCAGGAGTGTTGAGAGGGTCAAATGAGATAATGTAGGTAAAGTGTTAAATAAAGTTCCACTACTGGGTAACCCTGGGTAAACCACTTCATTTCTCTACCTCCTTTTTCACATTTATAAAATGAAGGATTAGATTAGATGATCTCTAAGGTCCAAGATTTGGTTCTGAAGCCAATGACATTTTAAACTCTGACCATCTGACAAATAGACCTTTCCTCTTCCTATGAGAACTGCCTGGTTTTCAGCAGTGAAAGGGAGCAGTAATGACTTGCTCAGTGTTACTGGTAAGAAAATGCAATAGCAAATCCTCTAGCATCAGATTTTAGTCTCTGTATTCACAAAATAAAAGTAACTGCTGCTCCTATAATGCTTTTCAGATTTATGAAGCACTTTACATACACCATCTCATTTGACTCTAGCAAGTCTGTTAGGAGGCTATTGTCATGTCATTTATGCTTTGGATGCAGCTAGATATGTTGATGTCTATTGATGCATGTATCATTTATTATTGCATTTTTCTGATTTTCTAAAAAATGGTTTTGCTGCTACTGTTTACTAGTTTATGGGCTATGTTTGTGCAAGGTATTTATGTCTGTTAGGGATGTATTGTTTTGCTATTCATATTTGTGAACATGCTAATGATTATACATGCATTGTTACTACAGGGGCTTATTAGCATGGTTTCCATTAGCTCTGCCCTATTTGCTGCTAGCTATGTATTGTTTTTTTACTGTTTGTGATTATTTACTTATGTATTATGAGTATGCATGCAACATCATGATGCGTGCCTGTGACTAATCCATTTACAAGCCTATATCAACCACCTACTGTGAGTCAGGCAATATTCTGGACACTGGATAGGTCTGAATATATCCTATGTGTAATTCAGATATGTAGTTGTCATTGAAGAAACCCACTGATACTGTCAAGTGATCCTTTGAATTCTGCTATGGCACTGTATGTAATATTTATATGAAGTCAACAGTATTTTAGAATTATAACCTATGATGTTAGGATTATCATTTTTGATATATTTAATTAATTAGTTCAGAATCAGAATTTGAGAGTTGTTAGGGATCATAGTGATCATCTTGTCCAACCCCATTATAACTTAGTCAAAAAGAAGACATCTGTTTAAAGACCACCAAAGAGGAGGAATCTACCACCTGCTAAGGCAGCTCATTTTATTTTTGAACAGTTTTAAGTGTTAAGATGTTTTTTGTTTGTTTTTACTGATGTAAGGCTGAAACTTGATTCTTTGCACCTTTTAATTATCCCCCCCCCCAATTGTTGCCCCTCTAAGGTCAGCTAGACCAAATCTAATCTCTCTTCCATATATATCAGGTTTTCAAATAAATGAAGTAAGCATTCATCTTCTCTCTGAAACTTCCAGGCAAATCATTCCTAGTTCCTTCAACTGATCCAAGAGATCATTCCTTGCTTCATTTCTTTCTTATCTGTCTTAATCTCTGAAAGGCATTGCCTCAATCAAAATGAAACCCATTAAAAACCCTAGCTTAAAAGGGTCAAGGTCTCTTACTGCATCCAGGGCCATTTCCAGTCATTTTGATCCACATCTGGCCACTAGATCTAGCTGACTCTGGAGGAGAAAATTTGCACAGCCCTCTATCATGTAAATCCAATTCAATTGTATGTCATGGCATCTCCTCCATGATGCCATGGCACCTTCAAAAACAAAGGACAAACAGCAACTTCCCATAATATGGTCAAGGCTCTTCACCAACCCTATTTGCCTTCCTCGGGATACTCTCTAGCTAATCAAGGTTCTTATAAAATTGTAGTGCCTAGAATTATACATTGATACTCCAAAAGAGGTCTGATGAAGTTTGAATCTGTGTACTCTAGTCTGTTACTGGTAACTATGCCTCTTGTAATGCAGCATAAGAAACTATTAGTAGTTTTGTTTATCACAGCATTCATACTGAGGCTTGAAGTTGATTAACCCCTCCACCCCAATTTTTTTTCAAAACAATGGCTGTAAACCATGTTTCTCCTAATCATATACTTGTTAAGTTGATTTTTTTAATCCAAATAAAAGACTTAGCATTTATTCTTTTTGAATTCTTATTCAAGTCAGTCCAGTGCTATCAGGTCCCTTTGGGATCCTGACTATCACCCAGTGTATTAGCTATCTCTCCTAGCTCTGTCATCTGTATACTTGGTGAATAAAACATAAAAGTTTGCCCTTGTCTAAGGCATTGATAAAAATGTTAAAGAACAAGGGGCAGATTTCCAGGGCAGAGCCAAGATGGCAGAGTAGAGAAAGCACTCAGCTGAACTCTCACAACATTTTGCTCCAAACAACTTGAAAATAACACTTCAAATAGAATTCTGGAGTGGCAGTAGAGACAATAAAGCAGTCAGAAGGAACCCTTCTTCCAGCCCAAGATGACTTGGGAGGTCAGAGAGAGAGTTCAAGGGCATGGTAGAGATAAAGCCTGGCCAAACTCCAGTGGTAGTACTAAGTATTGACAACTTGAGAAGCGTTCTAGCCAGAGATAGTCAGGGGACCCGGGCACTAGTTCAGAAAGATACTCCAGGGGACCCCTCTCCTAGCCCTGGATGTAAGGCCAGATGCTGTTTGTAAATCCATCGCCTGGGCCATAGCTCAAAAGCAGAGAGGTGCACTTCCAGCCAAAGTGGGCAGGAGCCCTGAAGAGTCAGAGCATTGCATTCCCAAGGGATCAGGGCCCCTTCCTGCACAGGGAGCCCAGATTGCACTGAAGTGGGAGAGCTGATTCCACAGTGAGAACCACTCAAGAGTCCAAGTCTTGTTCCCAGTGAGTGAAGCAAAAAGCAAAAGCAGAATCAAATGGCAGTCAGGGACCCACTGGTCAACTGAGCTTCAGAGTAATGGGTTTTTATGGGCTTGGAACAGGAAATGAAAAGTCCACCCAAAGGGAGGAGTTGGGAGGAGTAAGGGATGGCAATTCTGCCTAGGGAGGAACTGGAGGCAGCATGGAAGTGTCCTGGATATGGCAGCAACTTCATGTCAGTAAACATAGATTTGCCTCTATAATAGCATGTTAATGATGGGCAAAACATCACAAAGGTAACTATGAGCTAGGCAGGAGAGCCACCAGGTGCTGGTCAAAGGAAAGTCCTTTGGCCACAAAAGCCCATGAGGTTTGATTAAACTGTCACCTCACAACAATGAGGGGCTGGAATGTTGCTAACCAGGATTATGTTTCAAGTGCTTCTAGCTACTGTTTCTAACAACACACCACTCAGGAGAGGAAGGTGGGGGGACTTCTAACTGCAAAAGGGATGGAGTGCTTCTAGCTGTATAAGGGATGGGAAATTTCTAGCTATATAAAAGGGATGGGTGCTTCTAGCCTTAAAAGGGATTAGGGTGCTTCTAGCTGTAAAAGGGATGGGTGCTTCTAGTTGTAAAATGGATAGGGTGCTTCTAGCTGTATAAGGGATGGGGTGCTTCTAGCTATAAAAAAGGATAGGGGGCCTCTAGCTGTAAAAGGGATAGGGTGCTTCTAGCTATAAAAAGGGATAGGGTGCTTCTAGCTGTATAAGGGATGGGGTGCTTCTAGCTATAAAAAGGATAGGGGGCCTCTAGCTGTAAAGAGGATAGAGTACTTCTCTCTGTAAAAGGGGATAGAGGTGCTTCTAGCTGTAAAAGGGATAGGGTGCTTCTAGCTGTAAAAGGGATAGGAAGCTTCTAGCTCTAAAAGGGATGGGGGTGTTTCTATCTGTAAAAGGGATAGGGTGCTTCCAGTTGCAAACTGCCACAACACCACCCAGGAAACCCTGAAACTCCCAAATTCCCCAGAATTATTAACTTTGGAAACAGTAGTGTCAAAAACTCTGAAACTTAAGACTGTGACCCTCTACTCCGAAGTTGGCAACAGAGCCTAACTTTTTTTAACATTTTTTTTCTTTTTTTAATTTATTTTTATTAAAGATATTATTTGAGTTTTACAATTTTCGCCCAATCTTGCTTCCTTCCCCCCACCCCCACCCCACAGATAGCACTCTGTCAGTCTTTACTTTGTTTCCATGTTGTACCTTGATCTAAATTGGGTGTGATGAGAGAGAAATCATATCCTTAAAGAGAACATAATTCTCAGAGGTAACAAGATCAGACAATAAGATCTGTTTTTACAGAGCCTAACTTTAACATAAAGTTCAAAATCAAGAAATAGAGTGGAAAATGTAAAAATTGACCATTGTGAAAGGGAAGATCCAATTGCAAACTCAGAAGATAATGAAATCAAACCAGCTACCAGTAAATCCTCAAAGAAAAATGTGAATTAGACACATATCCAACAAAAATTCCTGGGAGTGCTAAAAAATTATTTTCAAAATCAATTAAGAGTGGTAGAAGAAAAAATACATAAAGAAATTAGAGCAAAATAATAAAATTATGAAAAAGACAATTAGTAGCTTTGGTAAAAGGCACACATACCCACACCCACACATGCACACACAAAAAAATACCTTAAAAACCAGATTTGACCAAATGAAAAGAGGTACAAAAATTTCCTGATGAAAATAACTCCTTAAAAAAAAAGAACAGAATTGGCCAAATGGAGAAAGAGTACAAAATCTCACTGAAGAAAATAATTCCTCAAAAATCAGAATTGGACAAGTGGAAGCTTTTGACTTCATGAGACACCAAGAAACAATTACATAAGGATGATAAGTTAGAAGAAAATATGAAATATCTTATCAGAAAAAGAATTTGGAAAATAGGAGAGACAATTTAAGAATTACTGAATTACCTAAAATCCATGATCAAAGAAAGAACCTAGGTATCATATGTCAAAAAATTTCAAGGAAAACTGTCTTGATATTCTAGAATCAAAGAATAAAATAGAAATTTAAAGAACTCACGAATCATTACCTGAAAAGATCCCAAAATGAATACTCACAGGAATATTATAGTCAAGTTTCAGAGTTACCAGGTCAAAAAGTAAATGCTTTAAACCACAAGAAAGAAATCATTCAAAATACTGTGATATCACAAGATTTAGCAATTTCCATCTGAAAGGAGAGGACTTAGAATATAATATTCCAGAATGTAAAAGGACTGAAATTACAATAAAGAATAACCTACCCAGCAAATAATTCTTCATGGAAAAAGTGTCTATTTAATGAAATAGAGGACTTTTAAGTGTTTTTGCTGAAAAGATCAGAGCTGAATAGAAAATACAAGAACTGAGAAAAGCATAAAAATGTAAATACAAAAGATATATAAAGGATTTAATAGGGTGAAACTGCTTATATTTCTACATGAGAACATGATATGTCACTTCACAGAGCTAATAACATTTAAAGGTAGTTAGGATTCTGCAAAGAAAGTTCAGGATTGAATCAATTATTGTAGAATGACACAAAAAAATGGATAGGGAAGGAAAAAAGGTACCCTTGGAGAAGGGGAAAGGGAGAGGAAGAGTGGGGAGAATGATCTCAAATAAAAGAGTCATGCGAGGAAGAACTTTTACCATGGAGAGAAATTAGTGGGGCTAGGGACAGCTATGCTTAAACCTCACTCACATCTAACTAGGTCCAAAGAGGAAAAGCAGAGAGAGAGAGAGAGAGAGAGAGAGAGAGAGAGAGAGAGAGAGAGAGAGAGAGAGAAATTGGTTATAGAAATCTATCATTGATTATAGAAATCTATCTTATCCAACAGAGAAGTAGGAGGGGAAGGGAGTAAGTAAAACAGGCGATGGTAAAGGGAGGGTGCATCAAAAGAAGGCAGTGATCAGAAGCAAAACAGACTTTTGAGGAGGTACAGGATTCAAAAAAGAGGAAAGATAAATAAGAAAAATAGGATTAAGGTAAATATTCAGTTTTTAATCATAACTGTGAATGTATGCGGGATGAACTCCCCCATAAGCAGATAGCAGAATGAGATTCTGAATGAATGAAATTAGAAACCAGAATTCAACAACATGTTCTTTATAAGAAACATACTTGAAATAGAGAGACACACAGAGTTAAAGTAAGGAACTGGAGAAGAATCTATTAGGTTTCAGCTGAAATAAAAAAGGCAAGGAAAGCAGATATGATCTCAAACAAAGGAAAAGCAAAAACAGATATAATTAAAAAGTATAAGCAGAGAAACTACATATTGCTAGAAAGGCACCACAAACAATGAAGCCATATCAGTATAAAAGATTTATGCACCAAACAGCATAGCATCTCAAATCTTAAAGGAAAAAGATAAATGAATTACACAAGGAAATAGGCAGTAAAACTATACTAATAAGGGACCTCAACTTTCCTCTCTCAGAGCTAGATTAAATCTAATGATATAATAAATAAGAAGTTAAGGAGGTGAATAAAATCTTAGAAAAGTTAGATATAATTATCCTTTGAAGAAAACTGAATGGAAATAGAAAAGAGTATGCTATTTTCTCAACTGTACATGGAACCTTCCCAAGAACTAACAATGTATTAGAGCATAAAAACCTTACAACTGAATGCAGAAAAGCAGAAATAGTAAATGCATCCTTTCAGACCATAATGTAATAAAAATTACACTCACTAAAGGGCTGTGAAAGCATAAATTAAAAACTAATTGGAAACTA
This sequence comes from Macrotis lagotis, assembly GCF_037893015.1. NCBI lineage: Eukaryota > Metazoa > Chordata > Mammalia > Peramelemorphia > Peramelidae > Macrotis > Macrotis lagotis. The sequence goes on along the minus strand of NC_133663.1, from coordinate 84,047,481 downwards.
TATAACCTAATCCTAAAGAATGAATGGGGAAAAGAACAAATTATAGGAACAATCAATAATTTCACTAAAAAGAATGAAAACAATGAGAAAAATATTCCAAAATTTTTAGATATAGCCAAAGCAATACTTAGGGGAAACTTTATATCTCCAAATGCATAAACATCAATAAAAGAGAGAAAGAGCAGCTTAGTGAATTGGTCTAGCAACTAAAAATAAAAAATTTAAAAGAATAAATTAGGGACGGCTAGATGGCGCAGAGGATGGAGCATCAGCCCTGGAGTCAGGAGTACTTGAGTTCAAATTTGGCCTCAGACACTTAATAATTACCTAGTTGTGTGGCCTTGGGCAAGTCACTTAACCCCATTTGCCTTGTAAAAACCTAAAAAGAAAATAGAAAGAATAAATTAAAAATCCCCAGTTAAACATTTAAAAAATTTCTAAAACTCAAAAGAGAGAGATTAATAAAATTGAAAGTCTAAAAAAGTAATTAAACTAATAAATAAAAATAGGACTGGTTTTTAAGAAAAACTGATAAAGTAAACCATTGGTTTAGAAGAAGAAAACCAAATTACTATTATCAAAAAAAGAAAACAGAGAATGTACCACCAACAAAGATGAAATTAAAGAAATTCTTAGGAACTGTTTTGACCAATTATATGTAGTAAATATCAACCTAAATGAAATAGATAAATACTTGTAAAAAATATAATTTGCTCAGATCAACAGAAGAGAAAATAGAATATTTAAGTAATCCTATCTTAGAAAAAGAATTGCACAAGCCCTGAAGGTACTCCCTAAGAAAATACTCCCAGAACTAGATGAATTTACAAGTGAATTATACCAAATATTTAAGAATGAATTAATCTCAATATGATAAAAATATTTTGAAATAAGTAGGTAAAGAAGTCCTTCCAAATTCCTTTCATGACAGAAATGTAATTGTAATTTTGATACCTGAACCAAGGATAGCAAAAACAGAAAAAGAAAATTATAGACCAATTTTAATGAATATTGAAGCAAAATTTTAAAGTAAAATACTACCAAGGAGATTACAACAATATATCACAAAGATCATACACTATAGCCATGTGGGATTTATATCATGAATGCAGGTCTGGTTCAATATTAGGAAAACTATCAGCTTAACTGTCCATATTAATAACAAAAATAACAAAAATCCTATGATTTTATCAACAGATGGAGAAAAAGTCATTGATAAAAATATAACACCCACCCTCTCCTATTAAAAGCACTAGAAAGTGTAGAAATAAAAGCCACTCTTAACATGATAAGTAATATTTATCTAAAACCAAAAGCAAGCATTATCTGTAATGGAAATAAACTTGAAACCTTCCCAGTAAGATTGGGGTGAAGAAAGGATGTCCATTATCACCACAAAAATGCTAACTATAGCAGTAAGACATTAAAAAGAAATCAAAGGAACAAAAATAGATAATGAGGAAACAAAACTATCACTCTTTGCAGTTGATATGACAGTATACTTAGAGAATCTTAGAAAATCAACTAAAAAACTAATTGAAAAAATTAACAATTTTAGTCAACTTGCAAGATAGAAAACCCACATAAATCATCAGCACTTATATTTATTACCAACAAAGCCTAGCAGGAAAAAAGAGGAGAAACTTGATTTCAAATAACTTCAGAAAATATAAAATACTTGAGAATCTACCGGCCAAAACAAACCCATAGACTATAAGAACACAATTACAAAACACTTTTCACGCAAATAAAGTCAAATCTAAACAATTGGAGAAATATTAATTGCTCATGAGTAGGTCAAGTCAACAGAATAAAAATAACAATTCTACTTAAGTTAATTTACTTATTTTAAGTTAATTTACTTAATTTACTTATTCAGGCCATTCTAAATACCAAAGAATTATTTTATAGCACTAGAAAAAATAGTACCATGACTTATCTAGAAGAACAAAAGGTCAAGAATATCAAGGGAATTCATGAAAAAAGTGTGAAAGAAGGTGATCTAGCAGTACTAGATTTCCATTTCTCAACATTCTCCCATTTAACTCAAATATTTGCATGCTTTTATTAGTAACCTCACCTTCACTTGTGTGTTAGCTGCCATCCACATTCACAGTTATACACAATAGAGAAAAAAAGGAAAGGCAAGATGCATTTGTTTTTCTAGTAGATGTGTTACTGGTCTTCATTGTACCATTGTAAAGAACCTCCCTGCCCCCACCATGCATTTGTTGTATATTTTCATTGTTTTCCCTTAAAAACTCAAGTTTTATATTGCAATTATGCTTAGTACAAATCTTTCAGCATCTAAGCACATTAGAAAAACAGATTAGTAAGAAAATAAAGGAGTTAGATAAATTTCATTCCAGAATGTCATTGATGAATTGTTTCAAATTGGTATATCCTTCAGTCTTCAATGCCATCCACCAGCTATGAAGGACAGAGTATTGAAGTTAATGTTGAGAACTCATCAGACTAGGTATCTTCCAACAGCAGCAAGTAAAACCCCAGTGACCTCTCCCTTAGTTTTCAAAGGCTGGCCAAAGTATAGAGGTTTACAGCAGCTTAGTAAACAGTACAATGCCATCATACCATCATCCAACAATGAAAGGAAAGATTCAGGTTAAAAAATGTTTTCATTTTAAAAGTTTTATATGCTATACAGTATGGTATTGTAGATTTCATGTATTTTGAAAAGTGAATATTGTCTGAAATCAATGTTTTAATTGAGATGTTAGCATAAAAATTGCTAGTAGAATTATAGGAATTTATACTATCAAGAAACATGCTGTGCATGCTAATTTTGATTTATGTACTGCATATTATAGGTTATTTCATGATTACTAACATAGAAAAAGTACATATATTCAGAATTAAGATTTTATTATGAAAAGTTATATGCAGAAAAGTCTACTTTCAGCAATGTGTAGCCAAAAAAATTAAAGTTTTGATGACTGCAGGAAACCAATCTCCTATTTGCCATAATTCAATGTATGGATATTTGCATTTTTCTTTCACACCATTTTCTAGGACTCTCTAGAACCACTACCCTGTAAAAGTTGAGGATTGACTTTATATAACAAAATGATAGTCATCAAAACAATCTGGAATTGGCTAAGAAAGAGAGTGGAAGATCAGTGGAATAGATTCGGTACATAATCCATAGCAGTAAAGGAACATAGAAATCTCTGCTTTATAAAACCAAAGATACAAACTTTTAGGATAAGAACTCACCATTTGAGGGGAAAAAAATGCTAGGAAAACTGAAAAGCAATTTGGCAGGAAGCAATAACCAACCAATATCTCATACCATCTACCAAGATAAAGTCAAAATGGATAAATGATAAACATATACAGAGTAATAGCATAAGTAAATTGGGGGGGGCAGCTAGGTGGTGCAGTGGATAAAGCACTGGCCTTGGAGTCAGGAGTACCTGGGTTCTAATCTGCTCTCAGACACTTAATTACCAAGCTGTGTGGCCTTGGGCAAGCCACTTAACCCCATTTGCCTTGCAAAACACAACCTAAAAAAAAAAAGTAAATTAGGGGAGAATGGAAAATGTTCCTCAGATCTATGAATAAGTAATTATGACCAAGTAAAAGATAGAGATGATCATGAGAAATAAAATGGATAATTTTGATTATATAAAATTAAAAGGATTTTGTACAAACAAAATTAATGTAACAAAAGTAAGAAAAATAACATGAAATTGAGGTGAATTTTATAATAAATTTCTCTAATAACAGCCTCATTTCTCAAATATATAGGGAACTGAGGTAAATTTATAAAAGTAATAGCCATTTTCAGATACAAATGAACAAAGGATAACAGGAAATTTTCAGAAGAAGAAATCAAAGCTAGCAATTGTCACATTAAAAATGTTCTAAATCACTACTGATTATAGAGTACTAGTGCAAATTAAAACAAGTCTGAGGTCCCACTTCACACTTATCAGATTGCCTAAATATGGGGGAAAATGTCTAATGCTGAAGGAGATATGGAAAACTTGGGACATTAATGCACTATTGATAGAACTGTAAACTAGTCCAATCATTCTGGAGCAAAATTTGGAATTATGCCTAAAAAAGCTATAAAGCTGTCCATACATTTTGGTCCAGAAATACCATTACTGCAAAGAGATCAAAGAAAAGGGGAAAGAACCTATGTGTACAAAAACATTTATGGCAGCTCTTTCTGAGATAACAAAGAATTAGACATTGAGGGGATCCCCATCAACTGGGGAATGACTGAATAATTTGTAGTACATGATTGTGATGGAAAACTATTATGCTATCAGAAAGGATGAGCAGAATGGTTTCAGAAAAACATTTATAAACTCATGCAAAGTGAAGTGAGAAGTTCCGGCCAAGATGGTGGAGAGAAGACAGGCACAGTTCTAAAGTCTCCTGATCTCTTCCCCATCTATCACATGAAACAAACCGACCCACAAAACCCAGAAAGAAAAGCCAGGAGAAAGAACATCTACGTCAGGATTTGTCTCTGGCAGCAGCTTTAGCCGAATTTGGGCGGGTGAGTCTGGACTCAGAGGGAGGATCAGCCAGATTAACAGCTGAATTGGAACCGGGAGTCTGAGGGCCCAAGAGCCGGACCTGCTGGATCAGCAGTGCGGCTGGACGACAGGGGCTTGGGTCGGCAGGGGAGCAGAGGTGCTGGTGTTGGTGTTGTCCCCCTGGAGCTTGGGGATGGGGCTGGGGGGAGAATTCTGGTGCGGGAGAGCTGCAGACACCATCCCTGGGCCCCTCGGGTCTGAGGAACTCTGAGTCCACACCTCCATTGCAGCTGAGGCCTCTTCACAAACAAACAAATGCAAACTACTTCTGCCTCAGGCCCAAGTGTGTGAGCAGAAGAACTAGCCCAGCTGAGGAATGACCTTAGGCCAGGGTAAAGCCCACCATTGATTGAAGGCAAAAGAATTCAATAACTCCAACCCCTCCCTTCAAGCAAAGGGAGAAGGCCTCAACCAAGGTCACAGACACTCCAGAGAAAGCAACCAGCACCTCCTACTGGCCAGCCACAGAATCTGCACTCAGTGAGCAAAGCCTTTAGCGATCCCGAGCCCTGGTGAACCAGCCCCACCCCAATGCAACATCTTAGCAAAATGAATAAGATTCAGCAGAAAGGTGGATCCATTGAAAAATTCCTGGAAGGGAAAGACCCTAGCTCAGAGAGACCTGGAACCTCTGAGGAGAATACAATCTGGTCTCCAGCACAGAAAGACTTCCTTGAAGAAATAAGGAAGGAGCTTAAAACTTTGGGAGAAACAATTAATACCTTGCAACAAGAAAACAAAACCTTAGAAAGTACAATTGGACAAATACAAAAGGAGAATAAATCTCTCAGATCATCAACTGGACAATTACAAAATGAGAATAATTCTCTCAGATCCTTAAATGAGCAAATGCAAAAAGAAATTAATTCTCTCAAAACCTCAATTGGTCAAATGGAAAGCTCTTTCAAAACTAGAATTGAGCAACTGGAAAAGGAGTTGCAAAAGGTTAATGAGGAAAACTCCTCCCCCCCAAAAAAATAGATTCTACAGAAACTAATGACTCCATGAGACAGCAAGAGTCAGTTAAACAAAATCAAAAAATAGAAAAAATAGAGGCAAATGTAAAATACCTCATCAACAAAACTACTGACCTCGAGAATAGATTGAGGAGGGGCAACCTGAAAATTATAGGACTTCCTGGAAACATTGAAGAGAAAAAAAAACCTGGACTTAATATTACAGGATCTAGTGATGGAAAACTGCCCTGATATCATAGAATTGGAGGGCAAAGTAGTTATTGAAAGTGTACATCGATCCCCACCAGAAAAAGATCCTAAAATGAAAACACCAAGGAATGTTATGGCCAAACTCCAGAACTATCAGATGAAAGAGAAAATCCTGCAAGCAGCCAGAAAGAAACAAATTAAATATCAAGGAGCCACAGTAAGGATCATGCAGGACCTGGCTGCATCAACATTAAGTGATTGAAGGGCCTGGAACGAGATATTTCGAAGAGCAAGGGAGCTTGGAATGCAACCAAGAATCTACTTTCCTGCAAAGCTGAGCCTTCTCTTCAGGGAAAAAGATGGACATTTAACAAAATGGAAGAATTCCAAAAATTTCTGATGAAAAGACCAGAGCTAAACAGAAAATTTGGACATCAAACAGGAGGTTCAAGAGACACATGAAAAGTAAAAGGGGGGGGCAAAAGGAAAAAATGCAATCCAGTAAGTTGAAACTGGCTATATCCCAATATGGGGGGGGGGGGGCGGGGAATTCTCATAAATCTTGAGAATTGTAACTCTAACAGAGAGAACACACCTAGCCAGAAATGATGGACATTCATGACCTATCCATGAGACTGCTATCTAATGGGATAGCTTTAACTAGCTTTAACTCCACTTGGGAGATAGACTAATAACTCAGGAATTTTGACTCTATTCAATAGAATATACTGAGCTAGAAGGGACAGACACTCAGAATTTTCTATGACTTAGATAGAATGATCTAAAAAACACTACCTCCTTAAAAAGGGCGACAGGAAAGAGACTGGAGGAGGTAGGGGATTGAATGGGGTAAATCTCATTACACTAAGAGGTACAAAAACCCTATGGTAATAGAGGGGAAGAAGGGAGCAGAGGAGAAACACCTGAATCTTCTTCTCATCAGACTTGGCTTAAAGTCAACCTACACATACTCAGTTAACTTATAAAACATCTAACCTTTCAAGTATTAAAAGGGGAAAAGTGGAGGGGAGATGGAAAAAGGGAAGGGGAGTGGGGGGGGGGAGGGGAAAATAACAAAAGGAAGGGAAGGTAAAAGGGGAAAAGGGAAAGGGGAAAGAAAAGGGAGGGTGTGATATAGGAGGGCAAACACACTGAAGGAGGTGATATTCAGAAACAAATACTGGGAAATATGGATAAAGGGGGGGAAGGGAAAAAATACAAACAGAGGGAAGATAGCACAGAGGGCAATAAAGAATTAGTAATCATAACCTTGAATGTGAATGGAATGAACTCTCCCTTAAAACGTAAGCAAATAGCAGAGTGGATTAAAAACCAGAATCCTACAATATGCTGCTTACAAGAAACTCATTTGAAGCAGAGAGATACATATAGAGTAAAGGTAAAAGGTTGGAGCAAAATATATTTTGCTTCAGCTGAAGTAAAAAAAGCAGGGGTAGCAATCCTTATCTCAGACAAAGCAGCAGCAAAAATAGATATCGAAGGAAACTTTATCCTCCTAAAAGGTACCACAGACAATAAAGTCATTTCAATAGTGCATATATATGCACCCAGTGGGACAGCACCCAAATTCTTAGAGGAGAAGCTGAAAGAACTACAGGAAGACATAGACAGCAAAACTCTACTAGTGGGAGACCTCAACCTCCTGCTATCAGATCTAGATAAATCGAATCATAAAATAAACAAGAAAGAAGTTAAGGAGGTAAACAGATTGTTAGAAAAATTAGATATGGTAGACTTATGGAGGAAACTGAATGGGGATAGAAAGGAATATACCTTTTTCTCTGCAGTACATGGAATTTATACAAAAATTGACCATGTACTAGGACATAAAAACCTAATGAGCAACTGCAGAAAGGCAGAAATAGTGAATACATCTTTCTCAGATCACAATGCAATAAAAGTCATATGCAATACTGGGCCAAGGAGATATAGACCCAGAACAAATTGGAAACTGAATAACCTCATTTTAAAAATTGAGTGGACCAAAAAACAAATTACGGAAAGAATTAACCATTTTATCCTAGATAATGATAATAATGAAACAACATACCAAAACCTATGGGATTCTTTCAAAGCGACTCTCAGGGGATATATTATAGCTCTAAATGCTTACATGAATAAATTGGAGAAAGAGGAAATCAATGAACTAAACATGCAACTAAAAAAATTAGAGAAAGAACAAATCAAAAATCCCCAATTAAATACCAAATTAGAAATTCTGAAAATTAAAGGAGAAATTAATAAAATCGAAAGCAAAAAATCTATTGAATTAATAAATAAAACCAGAAGTTGGTATTATGAAAAAAACAATAAAATTCATAAACCTCTGGTCAATTTGATTTAAAAAAAGAAAGAAGAAAACCGAATTGCTAGTATCATAAATGAAAAAGGTGAAGTCACCACCAATGAGGAGGAAATTAAAGCAATAATTTGAAATTATTTTTCCCAATTCTATGCCAATAAATTTGATAATCTAAGTGAAATGGATGAATATTTACAAAAATATAAGTTGCCCAGGTTAAATGAAGAAGAGATTAAATACCTAAACAACTCTATCTCAGAAAAAGAAATTCAACAAGCCATTATTGAACTCCCTAAAAAAAATCTCCAGGGCCTGATGGATTCACAAGTGAATTCTACCAAACATTTAAGGAACAATTGGTTCCAATACTATATAAACTCTTTGGAAAAATAGGGAAAGATGGAACTCTGCCTAACTCAGTTAACTCTTACTGGTACTGTTACCTAAACCAGGAAGAGTTAAAACAGAGAAGAAAAATTATAGACCTATCTCCCTGATGAATATACATGCAAAAATCTTAAATAAAATCTTAGCAAACGATTACAACAAGTTATCACTAGGATAATACATTATGATCAAGTAGGACTTATTCCAGGAATGCAGGGTTGGTTCAATATGAGGAAAACTGTTAGTATACTCAATTGTATCAACAACAAACCTATCAGAAATCATATGACCATATCAATAGATGCTGAAAAATCTTTTGAAAAAATCCACCATCCATTCCTCTGAAAAACACTAGAGAGTGTAGGAATAAATGGATTAAAATAATTAGCAGTATCTATTTGAAACCATCAACAAGCATTATATTCAATGGGGATAAGCTAGAGGCATTCCCAATAAGATCAGGGGTGAAACAAGGGTGCCCATTATCACCACTACTATTCAATATTGTATTAGAAATGTTAGCATCAGCAATTAGAAAAGAAAAAGAAATAGAAGGAATTAGAATTGGGAAGGAAGAAACAAAACTCTCACTCTTTGCAGATGACATGATGTTCTACCTAGAGAATCCCAAGAAATCATCCAAAAAACTACTAGAAACAATTAGCAATTTTAGCAAAGTTGCAGGTTATAAAATAAACTCTCATAAATCCTCAACTTTTCTATATATGTTTAGCAAGAAACAGCAGGAAGAGCTAGAAAGAGAAATCCCATTCAAAGTAACCTCAGACAATATAAAATATTTGGGAGTCTATTTGCCAAGCCAGACTCAGTCTTTTTGAAAACAATTATAAAACACTTCTCACACAAATTAAATCAGATTTAAATAACTGGGCTAATATCAACTGCTCATGGATAGGTAGAGATAATATAATAAAAATGACAATTCTACACTAAACTGTCTGTTTAGTGCCCTACCAATCAAAATTCCAAAAAAATTACTTTGAGTTATAAAAAATTGTAATTAAATTCATATGGAGAAATAAAAAGTCAAGAATTGCCAGGAGCTTAATGAAAAAAAAAGTGCAAAAGAAGGTGGCTTAGCCCTACCTGATCTAAAATTATATTATAAAGCATCAGTCATCAAAACTGTTTGGTATTGGCTAAGAAATAGAGTGGTGGACTAGTGGGATAGAATAGGTGTAAAGGCAGGAGATGATTATAGTAATCTGCTGTTTGATAAACCCAAAGAGTCCGGCCATTGGGATAAAAACTACCTCTTTGATAAAAATTGCAGGGATAATTGGAAGTTAGTATGGAAGAAACTTAGATTAGACCAACACCTCACACCTTTTACCAAGATAAGATCCAAATGGTTACAAGACATAGACATAAAAAACAATACTATAAGCAAATTAGAAGATCAAGGACTAGTCTACCTGTCAGATCTATGGAAAGGGGAGCAGTTTATGACTAAGGAAGAGTTGGAGAACATCACCAAAAACCAATTAGATGATTTCGATTACATTAAATTAAAAAGCTTTTGCACAGATAAAACCAATGTAACCAAAATCAAAAGAAATGTAGTAAATTGGGAAACAATCTTTACAACTAATGATTCTGACAAAGGACTCGTTTCTAAAATATACAGAGAACTGAGTCATATTTTTAAAACAAATACCACTACTGGGTCTATACCCTGAAAAGATGATGAAAAAGGGTAAAAACATTACTTGTACAAAAAATATTTATAGCAGTCCTGTTTGTGGTGGCAAAGAAATGGAAATCAAGTAATTGTCCTTCAATTGGGGAATGGCTTAGCAAACTGTGGTATATGTATGTCATGGAACACTATTGTCTAATAGAAACCAGGAGGGATGGGATTTCAGGGAAGCCTGGAGGGATTTGCATGAACTGATGCTGAGTGAGATGAGCAGAACCAGAAAAACACTGTACACCCTAACAGCAACATGGGAGTGATGTTCAACCTTCAAGGACTTGCTCATTCCATCAGTGCAACAATCAAGCACAACTTTGGGCTGTCTGCAAAGGAGAGAGCCATCTGTATCCAGATAAGGAGCCATGGAGTTTGAACAAAGTACAAGAACTATTCCCTTTAATTTAGAAAAAAACAGATATCTTATTGTCTGATCTTGTTACCTCTTAGACTTCTTTAAGGATATGATTTCTCTCTCATCACACCCAATTTTGATCAAGATACAACATGGAAACCAAGTAAAGACTGACAGAGTGTTTTCTGTGGTGGGGGGGGAGGGAAGCATGATGGGGGGATTGTAAAACTTAAATAATATCTTTAATAAAAATAAATTTTAAAAAAAAGTGAAGTGAGCAGAACAAAATGAACATTGTACATATTAACAGCAATATTTCAAGAATGATCAATTCATCAAGACAACTCCAAAGGACCCATGATGAAATGATATCCACTTCCAGAGAGAGGAAATGAACCCTAAAGGCATATTGAAGTGTATTTCTTTATTTTTGTGGTTGCTGTTGTTTGCTCTCTTTTTGTAACATGACTAATATGGAAACATGTTTTGCATGACTTCCCATATATAATCGATATAATCAAGAAAGGGAAAGGAAGGGAAAAAATTTGGAACACAAAATTTTTAAACATTAATGTTAAATATTTTATATGTAATTAGAAAATTTTTAATAAAGTAAAAATATATTTTAAAAAAAGAACAAGGAACCAAGTATGGATTCCTGGAATATTCCACTGGAGACTTATCATGTTGATATTGCACCAGTAAAACAGAATAAATGACTGAACTCAGCCATCAATGCAGAAGCTATAATAGGGTTATACATAGCTATCCTTTTATATAGGGATCGTGTTACAATGCCACAAGCAACCATTTGGAAAAGTGTTCTATTATCTTTTTATTTTTTTATAGCAAATGTAACTAAATATAATGTGAGTGTGTTTTTCTTTTAGGTAGATAAAAATCTTAATAGTAAAATGAGAAATTAGTTGTATCTGGAGATTTCTCCAGTTATTTTTTTTGTGGAGGAGGATATGAACTGAATTTATTATACATATAAATTTATGAAATATATGCAAGTGTTTTTAATATTTTAAAATCCTGGACAACCTAAAGCAAAGGGTATATACATATATATGTATATATGTGTGTGTGTGTGTGTGTGTGTGTGTGTGTGTGTGTAGAGAGAGAGAGAGAGAAAGAGTGTGTGTCATAGACCCATTTGGTGAAATCTATGCACCCCTTCTCAGAAAAGGGTTTTTTTTAACTGCTAAAATAAATATACAGGATTACAAAGAAAACCAATTATGTTTTAAAGTTCTCAGAACCCAAGTTAAGAATTCCTCTCCCAGAGGAACTTGGACTAAGGGTAAGACCAGGAGTGACTGTGAGAGCAGGTGAGAATGGGAAAGACCAGGAGGACAGGTGTTTGAAGAAGTTAGATTAACTTCATAACTCTTCTACAGAAAGGTGAAATAAACTATATTTCCTCTACCTACCTTTAGTGATTAAATTCCTCATTTTATAAGAATCTGTGTGGGTTATTGTAGTATAATCAACAGCTTATAAACATTATTTTATCATATAGATAACCCACCTGGTATACACTACTATAGTGTAAGAACTGGAAGGGGGCTTAATACTCATCTACTCCAACTTTACAAGATGGTGGGTAAGCTGAAACTCAGACAATTCAAGTTTTTCAAAGAGGGGATATTGTTGCCCTTTTAAAAAATAAATTTTGTTTTTTAAAATCTCCTTTTTTCTCCCTCCTACTTCTGGCACCCCAGTGGAAAAACAAAACACAAACAAAACCCTTGTGCAATCCCAGTTCAATAACTAATGGTACTATATTCTTTCCTTACTGATGGAGATAAGACAGGCAGGGTAGAGATGGTGAAAGTGGAAGAGAGGAAAGGGTTTTTCCTTGTTTTCAGACTTTTGAGTCTCTTCAACTCTCTATGGATTCTGCAATCTCTTTGGGTGCTTCTGGCTTCCAACCTAGAGAAAAAATGGAAGAGACCAACCCCACTTCAAGAGACTGGAAGAAAGGTCTCTGGGAAGAAGCCAACATCAGAGGAGCTTCATCGTTTCTATTCCCAAGTTCCTATACTAGAGACTTTGGGGAACTTGCCCTCTGTATCTCTTTCTCTGAGAGCAAAGTGACCTCCAACTCCAACCTCCTCCATCCCTCCCCCCCCCAGCAGGAATTAAAGTCTCCCTTGGAGAAGGACAATGGGAAAAGAGGCTAGAAGCTGGAAGAGGCTATTCTGCCCTCCTTCAAGCCACCATACTAAATGTGGAGGGTGGCTAGTACCATGCTTGTAACAAATAAACATAGTCAAGCAAAATAAATTCCCATATTGGCAATGTTAAAAAATGTTTGCTTCATTCCACATATTATTCCATCACCTCTCTGTCAGGAGGTGGGAAGCATTTTTCATCATTCGTCGTCTGGAGCCTTAATTAGTCAGAATTAGATACAGACAAGACAGACAAGATAGAATGATGGATAGATGCAACAGATGAACAGAGACATTTATTAAATACTACTGTGTATCAGGTCTGACACATAAATGCTGAAGATTAAAAAAAGGAAAAAAACAAGATAGTTCCTACTCTCAAGGATCTTTCATTCTAGTGGGAGACAACACATAAAGAGGTATTGATGAGAATAATGTGATTGTCATTCATCTTCAAGGGAGAGAGTAAGACAATTGTCTTATATGTGGAGAAGACTTGGGAGTGAGCTAAGTGTGTGTGAGCAGTGTCTGGGACTTCTGATGAAATGGCAGTTCTTAAGTATTTCAAAATTGTTCATTTTTATAATATTTATGTTATAGTATCATTATTCTTTTGGTTCTGCTCATTTCATTCTGTATCAGTTTTATAAAAATCTTACCACGTTTTTCTGGAACTGAATCTTCATTTCTTATAACTCAAAAGCATTCCATTACATTCATATAACATTTTGTTTTGCCATTTCCAATTGAAAGGTATCCCATTATTTTCTAGTTCTTTACCATTACAAAAAGAAATACTCTATTTTTGTATATGTAGAATATTTTCTTCTTTCTTTGATATCCAGGATATAAGCCAATGTGTATTGCTAGATCAAAAATATGATCAGTTTAGCAACATTTTTGGACATAGTTCTAAATTGCTTTCCATAATGATTGTACCAATTCATGCTTTACTAACAGTGTGCTGGTGACTGGCATCCCCCTGCCAATATTTGCTATTTTCCTTTTTTTTGTTAATTTTACCCATCTGATGAATATGAGGTAGAACTTCAGAGCTGCATTTTTGAATTATTAGTGATTTGGAGCATGTTTTCATATGGCTAAAGAAAATTTATATATCTTGTCTTGAAAGTTATCTATTCGTATGCTTTGGCCATTATCTTTTGGGGAATGGCTCCTAGTATTATAATTTGAATCAGTTCCTTATATGTCTAGTTTCTAGTGATATGTCAATATTTACTCAACTGTGGTAAATTCTACTCTTTCATTTTTGATATGGTTAATTTTGTTTTCTTCTTTTTTAAATCAATTGCCCCTTGATTGTTAGGATTATAGTAAAGGAGAGAAAACAAGAAATTATGAAGGAGATTTTGAGAAGGTTTTAGAAGTGTGAAGAAGGCCAGAGGCTTAATGGGAAAATTAAAAGTGGGGGGAAGAAGTTAAAAGAGTAAAACACTTAAAGAATAAAAAAGAATTTGTATATGGTCTCACAGCTAATTTAGTGTCAGTTATGCCTCTAGAATAGATCTCCTGATGTTTAGTCCAGTACTTTTTCCACTATATCATGGTGGCATTACTTAATGACTTATCCAACCATAAACCATCTATATCAGTGGGAAAGTAAGGATCAGATCTCTTGTCCTAAATCTTCTCTATCTTTGTACAGAAATACAGCAAAATCCTCCTGCCTCTGGAGCACATAAGTTATACTAAATTTCAGATGATAAAAAATTCAACTACCCATTTCTTAAGCATCCAATATATATAGGCACTAAAGAAGGAATAAGACATAATCCCTAACCTCATAGATCTTATCATCCAATTGGGGAAAAGCCACACATTTAAATGACTATGGAACAATTGCCCTCCTGAACACTTTGAGCATTGTAGCTTGGGGAACCTTTGGTTCTTTTCTGGGGTTCAGTATGAACTGTTTTAAGGACTCAGATATGTACAACAGAGCCCAAGCTCTACTAGACCACCTTCTTACAATCACAGGATTAATGATAAAAGCATTTTTAAAAGACAAAATAATAGTGATATAAAGAGGGAATCAGTAGAATGATTTACAACATTTTGCGTTTCCTAAAGAAGTGGCCTTCATGGAAAAGGTCAAGAGAAAGTGGGAGAAAGTCTCAGAGTGTGAGGAAATTGTCTGTCATCCTGGCTTCCCAACCCACCTCCTTTCAGGATGCTTCCAGTGGCCATCGCTCAGATCTCTTCCAGTCCCTTGGGGCTAATTTTGCCTCAGCTTTGGAGATGGCTGCCATTCCCTCAAAGTAAAAGTCAATCCTTTTGGTTCTTATTTTCCACTTTTTCTATACCTGAACACTCTTAATAAGCTTATACATCTCCCTGCTTAGTAGACAAGTCCCATGACATCAGGTTTTTTTTTTTTAGTTTCTCTGGCCTCCACTTTAGCTAAGGACTGTCTTATGTCTCAAGTCCAGGGAATTCTTCATTTCTTAATTCTCTTCTCTTTACAGATAGTTTACTCTCTCTTTTCTTCCTTCTCCAGTTCTAGAATCCTGACTCAATCATTGTATCCAAATACAAAGCCTCACGGGATTTTGACATCTTAGGGTGTCTTCTAATGAACCACCTCCCATGCTTCACCATTTAGGGCACCTGAATTTATATTGAACAATTTCCATTAAGGACAATACAAAAGGGATCTTAATAAGTATATAGGAAAGGTGGAAAGGCATCAAGTGCTATTTTAAGTCTGAGGGGAAAAAGGAATCATTTCAAATGAAAAGGGAAGGGGGGAGATAGTCAGCAAAGGCAGAAATAGCATTTGAGTTGGATCTTAGAGTATGGATAGTGGATCTTACTCACAACTCTAACATTATCCCTGCCAATACACCAGCATCAAAATAGTTAAACAATGCTTGTGAAGAATCTGTCATGTTTGCAAATACCCAATTACACCCTCCTTCACACCCATGCTTGCCTTTTAGTTGGAGGGGGAAAAAATGCATCTGCACCTCATTATCTATGCAAAAACAACAGGTGCAAAATTCAGAGGCCACTCTGGAGACATTCAGGCCAAAGAATGTACTTCAGTGTGCAGTGCCCACCGACTTGGCATTTTGCTGCTGATCTTCCTATGAGATGTGCTGGGAATTAGTCCATGA
The DNA here is from genome assembly GCF_037893015.1 of Macrotis lagotis. Classification (NCBI taxonomy): domain Eukaryota; kingdom Metazoa; phylum Chordata; class Mammalia; order Peramelemorphia; family Peramelidae; genus Macrotis; species Macrotis lagotis. The sequence goes on along the minus strand of NC_133663.1, from coordinate 84,031,648 downwards.
ACCCAGCTTCTCACAGCACGAGCAGGTGGTCCCACCTACTCCTTCCTTGAACACAAGACAAAAGGCAGCTGGGAGGGCATCTGATGAGGGGATGGTTCATGCTCAATTTGTTTTTACAATCTCCTGACAAGTCACTTGTAAAACCTGGAAATCTTTATCACAGTCAAAACACACACGTGTGTACACACATGCATACACAGTGGTATATGCAACATACATATGCATGCATACATGCTAAATACCTATCTGCCTGTATATCTATCTAATGATCTCTTCCTCCCTCTCCAAACAAGTCCTAATGTAATATTGGATGATTACCAGAGAGGAAATTTTTACAGTTAACTCCCCACTCAAGCTGGATAGGATGATGGAAGGTCCCCACAGCCCTCTCTCCCTTTGCCAGTCCTGAAATGACATCCTATGTTTTCAAATTTTGTTTTGTGATGTAAGTGGAGAAGAGTTGATTCAGTCTTATGCATCCAAAAGGTAGCAGCAGCCACAGTAGGAATCAACCCTGCCAGCACACAACACAAAGTCCTTTCTACTTTGCTGGCTGTTAGTGCACCACAGTCTAATACCTATAGAATCATATCTTTTCCTGATATTCAAACAAGATGATTTTTTCATGAACATGATTTACTTTCTCATTGAGAAATTAAAATAGGTGTTTGTGAATGTAACTGCCCTTTGGCAGTCAGACCCTCTCTCATCCATTCACCATTCATGCATTCATTCACTATTTCAACATGTATTGAACACCTATTATGTATAAGGCATTGTGCTTGGGACAAATAAAGATAAATGAAACATGTCCCCACCCTCAAGATCTTTACAATCTAGTATGAGAGATAAAACATGTACACAATTAAATATAAATATAAATCAGAATAGGGAAAGTATCATAAAAGAGAATGACAGTGTAAGCACAGCATTTTATAAACTTCCAAGCACTATATAATGTTGGTTGAGAAGGAAGAATAATAATAATAATAATAATAATAATAATAATAATAATAACCTGATGCTTAGTTCCCTCATATTTAAATGGTCTATAGTAATGCTTATAAAAGTGACAAGGATCAAAAGAAAAATGCAAAATATAATTGAATAACTATAAAATACTAGATAAAAATATAAATAACAAAATACTATTTTGTATTATAATTGTATGTTTTCCCTAATTGATGATAAACTCCACTTCTTATGAATTTTTATATCCCTTAGATTATGACACAGTGCTTTGCACAGAGTAAGGTAAACCATAATATCCCTTCCAACTCTAAACCTATGATTCTATGATCCTAGTGACTTAAATAATTGTTTGTTGATCTGAATTGAACAGACTAATGTGATTTCCACCAGGGATCATGTAACAAGAATAAGGGTTGGAAAGGCATGAGCAAAGGCACAAAGGAAGGGGAAAAGTACAGGGCATGTTCAGCAAATGTAGTGAGAACATCATTTTTTTGAAGATGATGGGGCTAATGTTGGATATGTATTGAGTTTGAGGTGCTAGTAGAACATACAGATAGGCATATCCAACTAACTGATAGAAATGTGAGACTGGAGCCTAGGAAAGAGTCTGGAGATAGAGATAGAGATTTGAGAGTCCTTTCATCAGAGGTGATAGTTGAAGCTATGGGAGTGAATAAAATCTCCCCGGGAGAAGATAGAGAAAAAAGAGCACAAGGGACAAAAACATTGGAAAAGTTCACTAATCAAAGATGGGCATGAAGGATTCCCATTTAGAGGCCTCAGAAGAAGATTTGAGAAGGAAAAGTCACTGATTACCTTCAAGTAGACAAATTGTAAAGAGTTTAAAAGCAAATGAGTGTGAGTATGAGGAGGCAGTAAATAGAGGGATCCTCTTCTGAGAATTTTAGCAATGAAGGAAGTCTTAAGATTGAATATTGGCTCAAGGGAGGAACAAGGTTGAGGGTAGAATCCTGCAGCTGTTCAAGAAATGTAATCCTAACTTCTTTATGCAGGCTTAAAGATGATGTGATAAAATGAAAAGAATCCTTAAAACAGCAATTCAGAGAAAATGAAATTTTAAAAAGCATTAGGATTTTCAGTCCACCGGTAGATTGGTGTGATATAGTGGAAAGAATGATGGGTTGAAATCCAAAGTTACCTGGATTCAAGTCTTGAGTCTACCACTTACTGCATATCTTTGGGCAAGTCACTTAACTTCTCTGTGTCTCAGTTTCCCTATCTGTAAAATGGGGAGGTTGGATCAAATAACTTCTAAGGTCCTTTATGACTCTAAATCAGTGATTCTATGATCATATTATTGATTATCTTCTTTTGTAAGATGAATAAGTGCCAAAAGTATTAAAAAAAATAACTTAAGTCCCAGGCCACCCAAGTGGGGATGATAGGGACAGCAAAAATCAAGTCCCCCATTCTGTGTCCATTTTGTTATGGCAGAGTGGCACACTAGAGATCAAGAAGCCTTTAGTATCTCACCATTCCTGTCACAGGCAATTATTGTTTTATTCTTCACTTTAATCTTTCTTCCCCAATTACTGCCTCCTACATTAAAGAATCAGAGTCCCTAAATGGAAGGTTAGCTGGAGAGTCAACGCTGTGTAGACAGATGGGTCAATAGTTCTTCCTTAATGGGATTTCTCTCACTCCCCACTCCTTCAAGATGCCATTCACAGGCAGAGGGGCCAGTCAGCCGCATCTGCTTTTAAAGTCAAATGCAAGATGGGGCTGGAGGATTTGCTTTGTGATGCCTTGGCTCTGGGCTCTCTTTATGTGAATGGGGACATTACTGATGCTTCCCCCTCAGTCTTCTCTATGCTCTGATCAAGTGATATAGGGGGAAAAAGGGAAGAGAGAAGTGAAAAATAGAGGGGAGAGAGATGGGAGAGAGAGAGGGAGGGAGGGGGGAGGGAGAGAGAGAGAGAGAGAGAGAGAGAGAGAGAGAGAGAGAGAGAGAGAGAGAGAGAGAACACCAGCTGAGCCCTTGTTTCAAATGTCAACCTAAAGAGGATAAGCTTGCCCTGGTATACACACCAGCCAATAAGATGTTAAATATTAAACCTCCCAGCAACCTGCCTATGCTGAACATGGCCGTTTCATTATGCAGTCTTCTCTGGGCTTAAGAGGAAGAGATCGTATCTCTTCAAGAAGCACACCACAGAGATTTGCACTCAGCCTCCTCTGCACGAAGGAAGCCTTCAAAACTGTTCAATTTGTCTAAATCCCATCCATCTTTAATGTCATCGTCTACATTTTCTCCTCTCCTCTCCTTTCAAAGCAGCAAAAAGGAAAATGTCACTGCAATTGGGGCCAATTCAAAAGCCAGGCTTAGACATATATTGTATTTTGATTCCCATCTCCCCTTGTCTCCCCTTGTCCCAGGTCTCCCCATACTTTTGAAAAGATTGTATCCAGTCTCCTCAGCAGTCCTGCCTCTTTTAGCCTTTGGAATCATCCTGCCTTTCTTTCAGTCTTCTGTACTCCCCTTCCCCCCCCCCCCTTCTACAGTACAGGACCATGGCAATGGATTTAAAGGGGACTCTATCTTGGACTAAACTCCTTATTTTGGAAATGAGGACTTGAGGCTCGGAAGGATTAATTGACTTGTTCAAAGTCATACAAATACTAAGTGACAGAAATGGGGCTTAAACCTGTCATCTGACTGGAAATCTGGGGTTTCTTCTACTTTGCCTTTATGTGAACAGATATTCTCATTATCTGGATAGTCTGTTTATTCTAATTACATCAGAGGGAGAATTCCCTATTATCTCCAAACCAAATTCTGTGGATGGATACTTACAGGCTGAGCATCCCAGAGAGGAAAAACACCCCAAACCTTCGGACTTTTTTTTATATCTTCAGAAATGAGAATTAATCAGATATCAAACTGTTCATATTATATGGGATCATCCAACAGCATGACAGGATTGCAGTTGCTGTTTTCGATTTTCCCTTCTCCCCCCCCCATATAAACCACCTCATCCCAGGTAAAAAGACTCTTTAAAGGCACAAAGGGCAGGTGGCAGTTTAGATGAAGATGACAGTCGGTGTGCCTGCCTGACAGCAAGTCTCCCACCTAGGAATAGGAGCTGATGCACTGATTGATACCTGAGGGAGAGGCTGTCATCAACAGGACACAGACGGGAGATAAGCGACTCCATCAGTGTCAGACCTGTCCTGCCATAACACCGCCTGTAAATCACTTTGGTTAAAGATTCTCGACTACAAAAGCAGAGAGGGGAAGGAAAGCCTCAGAAAACCTGGGGGGGGGGGGGGGAGGAGTGGAGAGCATTGGTGGGCCTGGGGTGGGCTTGGACTCTCTGCTTACAGCCAGTACAGCCACAGCAGGGGGGAAAAAACTGGTTCATGAAAACCTCCTCCTTTAACCTTTTCAGATAGAGTTAAAGTTCCAGTCTTCCTTTGCTTGGGTGGATTTTCAGAGATTAGGGGGAAAAAATCTCAAAGACTCTAGTGGAAATCCACTGTGTAGGAGAGAGGGAGGGAAGAAGGAAGGGAAGGAAGGGATGAGAAATTCTTGTTGACATCACGGCCAGGCGCTTCCTCCTCCCCAACTCTGAGAGAGAGAGAGAGAGAGAGAGAGAGACGAGCTAGTTATGCCATGTAAGGAAAACAATAATCAAAGCCTCAGCATTTTAATGAGGAAAGATTTTCCCAATTTTCAAACTTGAGATTGGGCTCCAACAGCTCCAAACCATGCTGCCAATTTGATTAGCAACTACTAAACCCATTTTAGAGATTGCTTTTCAATGTATCTTAATTAAGCATTGAAAACAAAAAAAAAAAACACCATCACAACAATTCACATGTCTCTCTCTGTCCCCCACCCCACCCCCAGCAGAATGGGAAGAAGAAGCAAATAATGAACGGATTAGTAATTAATTAATTGCTGGAAGGGGCGGGTAGAGCAGTCTATGGCTCCTTGCTGCTTTCCTCCCCCCTCCCTCTCCTAAGATCTCTCTTTCTTAATTAATTTTTTTGCTACCTCGGCAGTCTTTTATCAAATATTCAAATAAATTAAACAAATGGAGTGCACATAGCCCAAAGTACTCTCAGTAGGGCTTTGAATTGGAAGCACAGTCTTGATTTATGTTTGTATTGAATCTAGATGGCCAGAAGCTTTCTCTGACATCACCTGAGAATCCAAAGGACACCTGTTAGCACCTTTGAGCATTTTCTTCTCTGGTGTCTCAGAAGGAGTGGGACCCAACTTGACCCTGGTTTAGAAGGGGTCTGGCCCTGGAAAACCCTCAAGAAGCCAGGAGTCCTCCCTTCTCCACCCTGATTCATACACACACACACACACACACACACACACACACACATCCTTAATCCACAATCCCTCCTCTGAACCTTCCCTACAGTGGCGGATGTCTTCTTGTTCCATGATCCAGCTGTTTTATAAGCCACTAGCTCAGGGGCAGACACATTCTATCAGCTGCCAATTTTTCCCTGGGCTTGGCAGAATGGCGAGGATTACAGTTGGCTCTCTCACATTAGAACAAGTAAGCTAGGGGGAAAAAATCCAACTAATTCCCCTCCTCCAAAGCTCCCTTGCTCTGGAAGGAGTGGCACAGAGGATCAGGATTCTTTCCTCCAAGGACCCTAAAAGTTGTGTGAAAATGGTATTCAATTCTCTGACTCTGCTTAGTCACTTGCTGCCTTTGTGACCCTGGACAAGTCATGTAACCTCATCTGTAAAATAAAGGGCTTGGACTTGATGACCTCCAAGGTCTCTTCGCACTCCAAATCTATGACTCAAGGATCTCCAGAGACACATTCTTGGACACAGTTAATCGTGCAGTCAGCTCACTAATAGATGTTTCTGAAGCCTGGCTGAAGCATCACTTGAATCTAACTTCAGGAGAGGACTTTAGGGACTTCCAAATGCCTAGAAAGAGTTATTTCTGCTCCAAATGAATTATTGGTTACATCATTGTGGTGACAGTCATATCTGACCACTTAGGAGGGAGGTGGAGAGGGAATTTAGGATTACTTTTTTAAAAAGAGATAAATAATAGCTGATGTTCACATAGACTTCTAAGTTTACCAAGCATTTATGTAAGCTCATTGGAGACTCACAACAACCTATTTTAGAGTGAGGAAACTAAGGCTCCTTAAGGTTAAGTGATTGTACCATGATCACATAGCTAATAAGTGCAGGTCAGGATTTGAACCCATTTCTTTCTCACTCCAAGTCATAAATTTATTGAGAGGAGGTGACTGGAAGAAGCAAAGAAGAGTTTCAAATGAGTTTTGAAATGAGTTTTTGGATGATGAGTGAATATTCCAGTCCAAAAGATTTTGTCAGAATCAATAAAAACAGAATTATTTTCCAGTGGCAGGTTAAACTTAGATAATTTCTTGTCATACTGTCAATAAAGCTGAATTATTTGTTGCTAAGCAGAGGCAAGGTGAAAAAGCATAGTTAAGGAGGAGCAAGCTACTGGTTGAAGAGGCAAGAAGGAAAAATCTATAAGAGAATGAGGCAAAGAAGAGTCACTTGGTGCCCCAGAAGTAATTTTAAGTTCAGAATAGTCTGAACTTCGGGAAAAGAACTGCTCAGACCTTATCTAGAAGACTCTGTCTATCTCAGGCCTTGTCTAATCTAGAAAATTGTAGGGCCTCCTATTTTATGAATTTAAAAAGTCTGTGGGTCACAAAACAGACTCTAGACAAAAGATCCTGGAAGAAGTCATGTGAATGGTTTCATATGATACCAGCAAGGATGAGGTAATGATGTCTGGGCCTTATCTGACTATAAGGACCAGGGAATGGTCAGTTAATTGAGTGGTCAGCCAGTGACATGCTAAGCCCAACATAGCATGCGAACTAGTCAACACCTGGGGGAGTTCTGGGGTAACCACCAAACTCCTTGGGTATTTTTGGCCATAAGAACATAGAGTTGTTACTTTCCTCTGAGATCCATCCTTCTTTGTGAGTGATGTCATGCTCTCCATTATTATGTAGGTTAGTAGGAGAATCCAGGCAAATCAGTAACCCAGGTTCTAATTAGCTACAGTTCCTTTCTTTTTGTCTTTTTTTTTAGGTTTTTTTTTTTTGCAAGGCAATTGGGTTAAGTGGCTTGCCCAAAGCCACACAGCTAGGTAATTATTAAGTTTCTGAGGTTGGATTTGAACTCAGGTACTCCTGACTTTAGGGGTAGTGCTCTATCCATTGCCCCACCTAGCCACCCCTACATTTCCTTTCTTGCAGATCAAAATTGTTCAGTAGCTTTTCATGTGGGTCCAACTCTTTGTGACTTCATCTGAGATTTTCTTAGCAAAGGTATGGGAGTATATGCCATTTTCTTCTTCAGTTCATTTTACAAATAAGAAAATTGAGGTAAACGAAGTTAACAACTTACACAGGATTTCATAGATAGTGTCTGAGGTCAGATTTGAACTCAGGAACATAAGACTTTCTGACTCCAGGCCCAGAACTCTACTACATCACCAACCTGCCCTTGTCAATCAAAGACCCAAGCTCAAATAATCATTTATATCAGTGCACTATCAAATTTCATTAGATTAAAGAAAGGGGTAATAAAGTAAGCATATATGTTCTGAGAGGAAGTGACCAATTAGATGAAGAGGTTGCAGGGCCAGAATGAACTTTCAGGGTAAGGAGGCTGACCTGGGGGGAGAAAGTTCAGAAAAAGACTTTCAGTCCAATACAGTCAGTAAGGAATGATAATAATGATAATTATGTTTATCTTTCATTTTCGAAGAAGATCATGACATCATGGAGTTGATGCCATGACAGTAACATGAATTGGATTTGAGGGAGGGGGGCTGTGCTAAGTCACCAGCCTCACTTTCTCCTCCAGAACCATCTGGATCCAATGGCTGGATATGAATCAAGATGACTGGAAATGGCCCTGGATGTGAGATAAAAAGGGTTAAGTGACTTGCCCAAGGTCACATAGTAAAAGTCAAGTGTTTGAGGTTGGATTCAAACTCTTGTCCTTCTGACTCCCAGGCCAGTGCCACCTAGCTGCCATCATCACATAATCCATATAGTGAACACCAATGGGTACTGGGCATTGAAAGGATTCAATTCCTGCTCATTACTCAAAATGGGCAACTAAATGAAGAGAATGCAGGGGCATGGAGTTGGGAAGACTCATTTTCCTGGTTTAAATGCAGTCTCAAACATTTTAAGTTGTGTGACCTTGGGCAAGTCACTTAACTGTCTCAGTTCCTTATCTGTAAAATGAGCTGGAGAAGGTTCACATACCACTGAAATAACTAAACAAAAAGACACCAAAAACTAGCTATGCAGGGTCCTTGATCTTACTCCTGACTGCTTGCTGGTCAACTGAATTATATTTGACCTGCCAATAGCCTTGAAATAGCTGCTTGTTCATTGACTGGCATCTCTACTAATGGAATAGCAATCCAGGGACAAGGGAAGGAAGCAGTTAGACAGAGACAAAACACCAACTCCTTCCAGTAAATCAAAATTTACCTAAACTATCTCCCAATGTTAAAAGTAGTCCTTTTAAAATCCCCCCTTGCTTTTGACTTCCTCCATCAATTTTTAGGGTTCCTCCATCAATCCCGTAGGCACTCTCAGTCATGATGCTATCCAGGACCCTGTGAGAGGGTACAGTGTTATATAAAAAATCATCAATTTACAAAAAGCTCACTGAGTCTAAAAATACACATGGACCCTCAAGCACATTTAGCAATGATAACTTCTTTACCCTTACTTCCTTCGATAGAGCAGTGGGCTAAGAAAATGTAAGCATTTGCCCGTGTGGAGACCTCACACTCATCCCAGATATAGATTCCTATGAAAAATTAGCAAATTTGGGAGCATCCTAAGTGTTTTTCTCTCTCTTTCCTGATAATCGGCTAGGTCCCAGGCACATTGGCCAGTGTTTACTTTCATGGCTGTCATAGAGGCTAATTTGATCCAGACTTGTGAGCAGTGGAGCTTCAAATCTCAGAAGATACATTAGTTGGAAGACAAAACCAGTAGCAGCAACACACTTCTGGTTTAAGACACAGGAAGCTCCCTCTGTCTCCCAAAAGGAGCAGTCCACAAATGATTGGAACAGAACATGGGATTAATTTAGACCCCCAAATACAGACACTCCCACAATGTCATAGCTAGGAAGCCCTGATTTGAATTTAAATGGTCAGCTGAGGTCTTTTGTAAGAAACTAAAGCTTATTAACTCTTCTTCCAAGTTGCTAATCTCACAGGAATCTCCAACCCTTCAGTACATGACAGGGCTAGTTATAAAGCATTAGCCACCTGTTTTCAATTGGGTAGAATGAATCATCAGGGATCTCTATGAACTTTTTTTGTCTCTAAGTTAAATGAACACCAGAATCACCCCCATTGTTCCGGCCAGTGTTGAAATCTGGCACAGACCCCAATACTCAGCCTTCCTCTGGGACAAGGTTTCCAAAGCTTTAAGACATAACAGTCATTAAGAGTCACTGTCTCAAGACTACCTGAAGCTTTTTGGATATTTTAAAGGGCTAAGCCTATTTGGAGGGCAAAACCAATGCCATGAAAGTTTTTGAGTCTTTAACAGAGCCAAGGGAAGGAGAAAAAAACTGCCTACAGGCCAATAGGAAGTTAAGACCAGAAAAGACTATTAGCTTTCCATTGCCCCCAAGGAAACAATGAATTATTCAACAGCTGCAGTTTATTAAAAATTAATACAAAGGATCATAGGATTTAAGGCCAGAAGAGATTAAAGTCAATTCATTTCAACATGTATTAGGCATCTACTGTGTACAACATAGTGTACTAGGTGCTTGTGATAGAGACAATCAAAACAGACCTTGCTCTGTATTCTATTAGGGTAAGAAGGAGGGGAATTCAACACTTACACAGAAGATTAATGTAAAGTAGACATATAGTAATAAAAAAAGGTTTCAAAAAAGCACTAACCAGATAGATCAGGAAAATAAGTATGAGATGTATACAAGTAAAAATACAAGGTAATTAGGGAGAGATCACTAACAGGTAGATACAAAGATGTGCTGGTAAATACTTAAACAAAAGGCTTTCTGAAAATGTGCAGCATTTTTAATTTAATCTGCATTATAAACATTTTCCCCCATCCCTTTTTAAGACCTAGATAATTAAAAAGAATAAGTCCTGATTTGTAGCATTTGTTCATTTCTGAGTTCTAAAAACTCACATTGAAAATTTAACAGTTGGCTTCCAGCATATGCTGCCTGAGTCTGCTTTGAAGGAAGTTAAAGAGTCCAAGGGGAAAAGTTGAAAAAAGTTCATTCTAGAAATGGGGGCCAGACAGGGCAAAGGCATAGACATAGGCTATGCCTAAAGATCATGCTTTGTTAACTTGAAACTAAGTCCAGACATTTTCTTGAGAAGAGTGTCCATCTTGAGTTGCTTAAAGATTCAGATAAGAAAATGAGCCTCTGACAAACAAAAGGAATATTTTAAAAATATAAAATACTAAAAACTAACAAAAACCCAATTATGGATCTTAAGTAATCTAATCCCAGAAAAGGAAATAGAACTGGTTACTGAAAAACTGCCAATGGATTTACAGGAAAATTCTATCAAAATTTTAAAAAACTGTATTCATATTACACAAAATGTTATCAAATTGTCTTGGATCATTGTATTACTGAGAACAACAAAGTTAAATGTTGCCATTACTGGGTACAATGTTCTCTTGGTCCTGCTCACTTCCCTTTGTATGTCTTTCCAGGTTTTTCTGAAATCCACCTACTCCTCATTTCTTATAGCACAATAGCACAAATGTGTATTCCCCCAATTTCCAATTCTTTGCCATTACAAAGAGAGCTGCTATAGTTTTGTTCATAGGGGTGGGAAAGGGGTGGCACAGTGGATAGAGCACTGGTCCTAGAGTCAGGAGTAACTGAGTTCAAATTCAGCCTCAGACAATAATTACCTAGTTGTGTGCTTGGGCAAGTCACTTAACTGCATTGTCTTGCAAAAACCAAAAAATAAAATAAATAAATAAATAAATATTTTTGTACAAATAGGTTCTTTTCTCTTTTTTTCAACCTCTCTGGGATACAGACTTCATGGTGGTATTTCTAGATCAAAGGATACCCACAATTTTATAGCCTTTTGAGCATAGTTTGAAATTGTTCTCCAGCATGACTGGATCAGTTCACAACTCCATCAGCAATGTATTAATGTCCCTGTTTTCACACTCCCTCTAACATTTATTGGTTAGTTATGTTGATTTTTTTTCTTCTTCTTCTCCTTCTTTTGTCCTTAAAAATACTTCTTGCTATATGGAATGGCTCTCTGGGAAAAAGTGGGAGAAAATACTGGAGGAAAACTATGATGATTAAAAAAAAATCAATAAAACTCATTTTTAAAGAAAAGAAAATGCAGGGCAGCTAGGTGGCACAGTGGATAGAGCACCAGCCCTGGAATCAGGAGTACCTGAGTTCAGATCCAGCCTCAGACACTTAATAATTGCCTAGCTGTGTGGCCTTGGGCAAGCCTTGCAAAAACTAAAAAAAAAATGAATTTCCTAAACTACCACATGCACTGGTAGGCATATTAATGGACAAAATTCAGTGAAATAATCCGAATAGGATATGCAAGTGCCTAGTTAAAATGGAGTTTTCTTATAAAGTCTAGAAGTCCTATTCCCAGTCCTCATGAAATAGAGATGAAACAAAATGGATAACATACTAACTAACATAGTAAGTGAAGAAGAAAAATGCTTTGAACCCAATAGGAAAAAAGATGCCCACTATTATCATCCCCTGTTCCTTATATACCTTCAAGTAATTATGCAGTCTTGTATGGGGGGGAGGGGAATACACTCTGAAACAATATTTTTAAACTGTTCTCCTTGTTCAAAGAGTCTAAGATGTTTGGAAGAAGAAAGAGCATTTGGCCCCATTAGGAACCCTCAGGCATGAAATGAGTTGGAGTAGAAAAAGTTGCCAAGAGTTGCTAGGCTACTCAAGGGACAATCTTCAACTATTTTTTTTTTGGCAAAATAAGTTTACACCAAAGTTGAATGGATCACTTATCAGAAGGGACTGAGGGACTTGGTTGCCAAGAGAACAAACTTCTTGACTGGATAAAAAGAATCTTGGTTTTACAAAGACCAAGGAAGGAGGGGGAAAAAAAAATCACATAGCATATACATTTCTTCCTTTACTCTGTTTGACCAATGAACTCAGCCCATCTCTTGAGAGAGATCGGGGTTGTTAATCTCAGGGAAGTTGTCAGAGCTCTCTGTTACCACCACCATGACCATGTTTTCTTACTCCTCTAGAGAAACAGACATAAGAGGCAGAGGTAGCAGAGTTAAGGCACAGTGATGGGATGTGTTGGAGATAAGCTTTTATTAACTTGGAACTAGGCCTAGGAGCTTGTTGAAAAGAGTATTCATTTGGAGTTGTTCTCAGTTAAAAGCATCAGAAAGGCCTGGAAGTAGATCACAACAAGGTCGAAGGCCTCAGACAAAAAAAAGATTAATAATCACAGAATCAGATGAAGGGGTCAACTATCATACACTCCAACCCTCTCATTTTATAGATGAGTAAACTGAGGTCTAGAATGAGGACGAGACTTGCCCAAGATTACATGGAGTAAGTAGCAGAGCCAGTTTTCCATCCAGAAACCTAGAATTGTCCTTAGAGTAAAAGGAGTTAGTATTCACAACCTAAACAAAACTTATCAATTACACATCAGACTTGGTACATACAAATAATTCAACAGAATGATTCCTTTTGAGGAAGGGAAACTGTTGCTGCATAAGACTGCCAAATGCAGTGTGACATGATTCCTCAAGGCAAAGAACACTGAGCCTTGAGCAAAAAAACAAAAACAAAAACAAAATCATCTTATCGAACCAAAGCTTATCTGTATCCTTCCTAAAATGTCACCCAGAGTTCCACATAATATTCCAGCAGGTATCAGCTTGACATTGTTCATTTGTGTCCCACTCTTTCTGATCATAGTGTCCATGGGGTTTTTTTTTGACAAGGATACTGAAGTGATGTGCCATTCCCTTCTGCTGTGGATTAGGGCAAACCGAGGTTTAGTGACTTACCCAAGGTCACACAGCTGGTAAGTGTCTGAGGCTGGATTTGAATTCAGGTCTTCCTGATTCCAGGTCCATCCACTGGGTCACCTAGCTACCTAGGATTCAACTTGAGTAGCCCTGTAGTGTAGCTTTAATAGCTTAAACAGGCTTAAACAGTTTAAAATGTTATGAAAATCTGGGTAAATCATAACTGCCACAGTTGGCTTTAGAAGGAATGAGATTTACATGGTATAACTTGATCTTGATAAAGTCATACTATTAGTATTAATTCCTTCTTTCTAGATGTTTATTTTCTGTCCTTTAATAATATATATAACCCTTGTTTAAAAAGTATACAAATATTTTCTCCAAATTTGCTCATAATTAAAGTTTACAGGTTGCAAGCCCTATTTTATTCATTTTTTTTAATATTGGGACCATATTTTTCCTCTTTCAGACATGCAGTTCCTCTTCTGGTCTCAACAATTCTCTCCTTCATTTACTTCATCTTCCTCTTCTTTTTCACTTTTTCCTTCTCATGCTTTACTTTTCCTTTTCATTCTTTTTTTACATTTATTGACATTTTATTTGGTCACAACAAACTTTTCCAGACAAGGACCTTCATTAGTGTATGTCATTTTTTTTTTAGGATTTTTGCAAGGCAATGGGGTTAAGTGGCTTGCCCAAGGCCACACAGCTAGGTAATTATTAAGTGTCTGAGGTAGGATTTGAACTCAGGTACTCTTGACTCCAGGGCCTGTGCTCTATCCACTGCACCATCTAGCCACCCCGTCATTCTTTTTTGTTTTGTTTATTCTGTAATATGCAATCCTCAGTTCCCTGGGTTCTTTATATTTGTCATTTCTCAGAGAATAGGAATAGTCCATGATATTCATAGACTATAATTAATCTAATTATTGTACCTATGTTTTGTTTCAGCTTTTGGTTCTCACAAATGATGCTGTTATTAACATTTTTGTACAAATGGGTTTTTTTTTCTTACTTTAAGTATTTCTTTGGGATATACTCTTAGTCATGTAATATCTAGTTCAAAGGTTGTGAACAATTTAAAATCTTTTCTTGCATAATTGTTTTCCAAAATAACTGATCCAATCCACAACCCTACAAGCAGGGACTTAACATATCTGTCTTTCTACAGTCTAACAATGAATTTTCACATCTTTCAGTATTTTAGTTCATTAGATGACTATAAGGTCACATGCCACAGGTTAATTTTGATTTGCATTTCTCTGATTATTAAGGATTTTTACAATTTGAATTATTTATTGATAGTCTGCATTTTTTATTCTGAAAACTATTTTCTTCACCTTGCTTGGCCACCTATCTAATGAGAAATTACTATTAATCTTGTATGCTTTGTCAATTTTCTACAGATTTTGGATGTCAGACTTTCATCAGAGATTCTTATTGCAAACTTGGTGTTATAAATAAGCAGCCAAACTTGAAGTCAGGAAGACCTGGGTTCACATCTTACCTGTGACATCTGTGATCTTTATTGATGGATAGAATTCCCACAGTGACCAAATCACAGGTCTTAGATATATTTAAGATAAATCTTTTTTTCTCTGATTGATATTTTTTCTTCTGAATCTATCCTTATTGATTGGATTTATGCAAAAGCTTTTTAATTCTTCATAATTGAAATTGTCTCTTATGTCTCTTGTAATTTCTTCTATTCCATAGAGGTTTCTTAATTTTTCTCATATACTTTAACTGTGAAAGATATAAACTTTCATTTTCCTCTAATTTTTATGTGATTTCAATGTTTAGATTGTTTACCAATTTAGAATTTATTGTGATATAAGATATCAGAAGTTGATCTAAACCTACACTTGACCAAATCACATTTTCCCCCCAGAGGTTTTTGATCAGTAAAAAGTACATTCCTCAAATGATGAAACACTAGATGCTATGCATTTTTACTTTTGTTTAACTGACCTATTCCATTGAACTACTATTGTGTTTTTTAGATATTTTTTTCAATACCAGTTTTTATAGTTATCGGTTCATATTCTGGCTTGAGATCTGATGATGCCCAATGATCCCCTCTCTGCTCTCATTAAGGTTCCCTAAAATAATATCAATCAGAATCCATACTTGCCATCCTGTGAAGTTATTGTTCATATCTTCCTATAAGTTCAATAACAGGTGTTTCCCAAATGAATTTCAATTAATTCTATAAAATATTCCTGTAGTAATTTAATTGATATACATTGATAGAGTAACTTGTGAAGTATTATCTTGTCTCCATATTGGCATAGAACAACACAAAACATTTTAAAGTCTCTATGCTTTCTTGACACTATGTTTTTATGTTTCACAAAGCATTCCATAGACAGTTCAAGAAGAGCTTAAACTACAATTGAATAAATCTTCATTTGTAAATTCTAGCATGTGTTTGATATTCTCAAACAACACTTTTTCAGCATTATATTCAGTTCATAGATTCAGAATATGTAATGAAATTCACTATAGTAAGTTTGTTCAATGAAGATGGATATTTTTTATGGGCATAAGATTGTTTTATTTTAAAAACAAATGGGGGGCAGCTAGGTGGTGCAGTGGATAGAGCACCTGCCCTGGACTCAGGAGGACCTGAGTTCGATTCTGACTTCAGACAATTAATAATTGCCTAGCTGTGTGACCTTGGGCAAGTCACTCTTAATCCCATTGCTTTATACAGGTAAAATTTAAAAAAAAAATTTCTAGCTAGAGTCTAGTTGTATGACTTTGGGCAAGTCACTTAACCACATTACCTTGCAAAACACAAATAAAAATAAAAATAAAAATAAAAACAAATAATGGTGTTTATATTCTTTGAGTTGTATAGTCAGTTGGCTAGTATTTATTAAACACTTATTATGGATCACATACATAACTCCTAGAGATTCACAGAAAAACAAAAGACACTCTGCTTTTGGGAGTTCATAATCTATTGTGAGCAATAATATGCAAATTATGTGTGGGATATATGTGGGATAAACTGGGGATACATTTAGAGGGAAGACACTAAGATTAAGGAAAATTTGGAAAGATTGGAGAAAATGGGACTTTTAGTTGAAACTAAGGAAGTCAGGGAAGTCAGGAAATAGAGATAAAAAGGGAGAATGTGCCAGTCATGGGCGACAGCCAGTAAAAATGCTTAAAGACGATAGCTGGAGATGGACATATTTATTTAAATTCCTAAGGTATTTTTAGATTAATTCCAAGATAGTTAATTCAAGATGTATTAGATGGAATTTTTCTTCCTATATTTCCTCTGGAATTTTACATAGAAAAACTGATGATATTTGTGGATTTATTTTCATATTTTATTGCTTTGCTGAAATTATTGTCTCAACTGTTTTATTCTCTGAAGTTCTCTGTTTTTAATCCTTTTGATTTTTTCTTCTTATCTTATTATTATAGTTAGTATTTCTAGCAATGCCAAATAATGGTGGAGGCCAATAGGCATCTTTGTTTATCTGACCTTCCTGGGGAATAGTCTACTATTTTGTGATTAGAAATAAATCTAATTCCTAGTTTTAAACAGAAATTTTTGACCACATTAAAGGTCTTTTTTTATTGCTTTTTAAAGTGGTTTTTTTTCATGTTTGTTACATATATCTACTATGTTTACTTTTCAAAGACTATGCCCAGCTCTGGTTTTCTCAAAAGAAAAGTCTGGAAATCATCAATTCTGTTAACCCACCCACCATACCAAATTATGACTAATTTTGCAAAATAAGTTTTCTCTTTCTTTAATTTCTAGCCAGCTTTCTTTTTATTTCCTGTGAAAAACAAGTAGTCCAGCTTTATTTTGGCTAGATTTCCTTGACATGGGACACTTCGTTTACTAATTGCTTGCAATATTTTCTATTTAATCTGTTAACAAATCTCACCATATTTCAGGATGAGTTTAACCTGAGGGTCCTTCTCAATGGGATCTTAAAAATTCTATAGCTTGGTATGTTGCTCTCTGGTTCCAATTTTGGAGGTAATTTTCTTTTGTGATTTTCTAGAATATAACATTCAGGCTTTTTTTGTTTCTTTATGCTTAGTTTTGTTTTGTTTTTCCAGTTAGGTACGTGATTCTTAAATTATTTCTTTGAGCCAAGATTTCTAAGCTAACTTTGCACTGAAAATCAATTTTTCTGGTTTTTTGCCAGGTTTTAATAATTCTTATTGTATCCTCAAATTAATTCTGGCTCTTCTATTTTTTTTCAAGTGACCACTACTTTGCTCAGAATTTGTAATTCTTGGAATCAGGTCTAAGCTTGTTAATCTCTTTTTGAGTTTTTCATTAAGCGTTCTAATTTTATTCCTCATACCTTCCTTTCATTTTTAATTAGATCTTCTGGCAATTCTAGGGTTCTCATTTCTGTTTTATTTTCTTTCCTAGGATTCTAGTAGAATTTTCCTCTTCAGCTGAGGGAAAAGAAAGAACTCTTAAGGAAAACTTCACAGCGGGGCTAAACATAGTAGTAAATTAAAATTATCTAATACAAGAAGAAGAAACAAAATGGGGTAAAAAATATACGGAGAATGTTCTAGAGGAAAGAACAAAAACTTCAAT
The DNA here is from genome assembly GCF_037893015.1 of Macrotis lagotis. Lineage (NCBI taxonomy): Eukaryota > Metazoa > Chordata > Mammalia > Peramelemorphia > Peramelidae > Macrotis > Macrotis lagotis. Next base: position 84,014,046 of record NC_133663.1, on the reverse strand, counting down.
AACTATGATTAGATTGCTTGAAATGAAAGATGAAACAAAGAACCTGAATATCATATTTTAAGATATTATACAAGAAAAATTTCCAGAAGTATTAGAATTGGAGGCAAAGTATTGATTGCAAGACTCTATAGGAACCCAAAAGACAGTAACCTCAAGTCTTAGACAAGACTTGGACAAGAAAATGATCTCTACACTCCCATATTTCAGGATCAAAGAACAAGTTTTAAAGTTTCCAAAAGGGAATGATTCACTTTTATGGTAATATCACTTAAAAGCACACAAAGTATCAAAAAAAAGAAAGAAAATGAAAATAGAAGAAATGTGATATGACCAGAAATAAAAGTGAATGACTTATGTACAAGAATAATTTATTGTGGAAAGCTGAGTATATTCTTGGATGAAAAAGATGAAATTTTTAACAAAATTACTGACTTTCAATTATTACTTTTGAAAAATCTAGAGATGAACAAGCTCTTTGAATACAAACTCAGAGGATAAAATAAATTTTTAAAAGGAAAACGGATCTACAAGCTAGAAAAAGATTAAATGATAAGGCTTTGTTTATATGTTGCAAGGGGAAGAGTCCATTAGAAATTCTATAATATTTAAAGGATCATTGATAGAATAAGCTGCTTAGGTTTTAGGTAACCAGATAGAAATATCCTGGAGGAAGAAAAAATGACAAGTTGACATAATTTTTTTGAAATGAGGTTACATAGGTCATGCAACCAATGAAGTGTGAATTCATGAGCCATATTCTTATTTCATTTGAATAAATGAAGTCTAAGGAACATTATATATCAGTAAAACTGGTTTAAATGTTTATGAGGGGCAGCTAGGTTGTACAGTGGATAGAGCACTGGCCCTGGAGTCAGGAGTACTTGAGTTCAAATCCAGTTTCACATACTAGCTGTGTGGCCTTGGGCAAGTCACTTAACCCCATTGCCTTGCCAAAAAAAAAATGTTTATTCTAAAAAAAAAAAAAGGGCAGCTAGGTGGCGTAGTGGATAAAGCACTGGCCCTGGAGTCAGGAGTGCCTGGGTTCAAATCCAGTCTCAGACACTTAATAATTACCTAGCTGTGTGGCCTTGGGCAAGCCACTTAACCCCATTTGCCTTGCAAAAATCTAAAAAAAAAATGTTTATGAGGTTAGACTGAGCAATGGAGGTTGAATAAGTTTATACAGGGCAATGAAGGGTACAATTCTATTATTTTTAGTAAAACAAGCTACAGGTATCCAACGCTTATTTTTTTAATGAAAAATGATAAGATAATTATATGAACTTGGTGGATATAAAAGCAAACAACAGTTGTAACTATGAGTGTCAATGGAGTAAATTTACCCACAAAATGCAACAAAGTTACAAAAAGAATTGGAAAACAACACAACATTTTGCTACATACCAGAAATACATCTAAAACATAAAGATTCATAAATAGAATTAAAAGGAAGGACTGGAGTAAAACTGATTATGTTACTACTGACTCAAAAAAAGAAATCAAGAAGCAATTATGATTTCAGAGAAGGAAACATTAAAAATAAACAATGTCAAGAAAGACAAATGTGGAAATTATGTTATGCTTAAGAGTTTCATAGACAATGAAACAGTATTAATATTAAATATAGATATACTTGCTTATATGGCACCTAAGTACTTGAATTGCAATTATCTGAATTACAGTAATTAAATGAATTACAAAAAAGACTTAATTATAGGTCAAAGACAATAATTATTGGTAACAACAATAAAATCTCTTGGTATTCATTGGCAAATCTAGAAGAAAATTAGGGTTGCAAATGTAATATTAGGAAAGTCAATATGGCAGACTTTTGATAATTATTTCATTGGAATATTAAGAATTACTTATCTTTTCCAATATCACATGGCAAACATTTTAAAAGTGACCATGCTGTAGATACTAGAATCCTGACTTTAAAGAATTTAAAAATGCAGAAAGACAGAAACATTAAACACATCTTTAATGTACTATTGCATAATGAGGATTATAATAAGCTAGGGAAATAGAAAAAATAGAATAATTAATAATATTAAGAAAATGCTAACAATAAAGTAAGATACTCAAATTTGTGGGCAACACCAAAATCTAGCCTTAAAGGAAAATTTGTATCTCTAAATTCATACTAACAATACAAAGAAAAAAATGAATTGAGCATACAATTTTTTAAAATTAGAAAAAGTGAGGGAAGAAACAGGAAGGGGGAAAAGAGAAGATTTTAGAGGGAGAGCAATAAAGGAGGGGTATAGTCACTTCTGGGAGAAAATGCACAAGATGAATATTCCAAAAGCTAATTTCTGAAGCAGGGAATCTTAATCAAGGGAATATACTCAAAGAGCCATGGGAGAATGAATCCTGAAATTACCATACCTTTATCTAAAATGTGCTGAAATGAAACTAGGGCATTAACAAAAATAATGATGATGAGTCAGTACTTTATGGTTATAAAGTTTTTTTAATATATTATTTTATTGGATCTTCAAAACAACTCTGGAAGATATGTAGGCAAGTTGTTCCCATTTTACATGAAAGAAATTGAGACATAGATGAGTTAAGTGCCCTTAATTACAACAGGGTAAATAGCAGAGCTGTCATTTACTTTAGTAATTTTCTGACTATAAATCCAAAATATATAAATATAAATACACACACACACACACACACACACACACACACACACACACTATGTTACTCTTGGAACATTTACAAAGTAGTCTCATCTGATCTGTGGCAATGTTTACCATATATAAATGAATAAACAACTTTCATGTACTACACAAAATACTGTGTGTTGATTTAGTAATTGTTGGGATCCATACTGAACGACATGAACTTAATTTTTCATTCAATTCCATGAGAATACATGGGCACAGGGCATTTGACTGAGAGGTCATCTGTCTTTTGAGTTTAACCATAATCTAGAGTCAATAAATACCCAACTTTCTAGGCAGACAAAAGTAAAAATGTAAATTAAATGAAAGAATAGCCACAAAAATAAAATATATTCATACTTAGAAAATGGAGAACTTAAACCTAACCTCAGGTAGAAATTGAGTAAATTGTACACAATAACCCAAAAGGGAAAACAACTCCTGTTAAAAATTTAAAAACAAATATGGCATACTGTGCTATATAAATTATTTGCAGAAATGATCTTGATACACAAGTGAATGAAGGATAAAGCTGAGAAAGAAAACTATAGGCCAATATCACCCATGAATATTGTTGCAAAAATATTAAGAATGAGTTATAAACAATAAGTTCAAAAATAATCCCCAGACTAAACTAGGATAAAAACAAGAATATAAGGATTTTTAATTTTAGGAAAACTACTAGTATAATCATATGAATAGCAAAACCAACAATAAATACATACTTTCAAGCAATGGTGATAAAGGACTTTATCCAGATATCTACTGGAATTCTCTCTATATCAAAAGTAGAACAGCTAATAAATTTTGAACCTGCTTTAATGAAAACTTCATCACTTAGAAAGTGAAAGAAGAAATTAATATGAGATTTGGATCTCATCAGTGAGGAAGAATTATTTTCTGGCATGGAGATGATGGAAACTTTGTAGGGAAGTGATGCTTTCCTACTCCAGCTTATGTATTGATACAAACACACACACACACACACACACACACACACACACACACACACACACACACACACACACACACACACATAAACAAATATAAATTTAAAGAGGGTTCCCAGACCAGTCATCTTGCCATTTCCCACCAGCTGTACTTCGTCGACCATATTTCACCATGCATACAGGAAATCTCATTTTCAGGAAAGTTATCATCCAGAAAGAGATGATGGTATCCAGGACTGGAGAGATGACAGTCCTCTATGCACTATGCCTTGGTCAAACCATATCTAGCCTTTATCTAGCTATATCTAGCCTCTCTAGATCTTTGAATTTGTATCATAAAGATTGGTTGACAGAGCTGCATATGCTCTACTTAGAGAAGTAAAGAAAATCATAGGTGTAGCTAGGTGGTGCAGTGGATAGAGCACTGGCCCTGGAGTCAGGAGTACCTGGGTTCAAATCAGGCCTCAGACACTTAATAATTACCTAGCTGTGTGGCCTTGGGCAAGCCACTTAACCCCATTTGTCTTGTAAAAAAAGAATATCACAGCATTCTTCAGTACTTAGAGGGTTGCCTTGTGGAAGAATTATTACTCTTACTGTTTGTCCCCAGAAGGCAGAATTAGAAAGAATGGTGATGGGTTTGCATGAAAATGGGATAGGAACAGGACATTTGCAAATTGGGAGGGTGAATATAATTTTCTGGAACAATGAGCAGAAGTTGCAAAAAGGCAAATTGGGCTTAATATTAGGAAAAGTTTCTTAATAATGAAAACTGTTCATCATGGGAATGAGCTGTCTTTGGTGGTTGTAGGTTTCCTTTCACTAGAGGCCTTCAGACAAGCAAAGCTTGGCTGATCCCTTGCTGAGTAGGTGCTAAAGAGGGATTCTGGATCAGGTGGGGTTGGTTTAGGGTCCCTTGCTGGTCCATCTGCAGCCAAGGCTATGGAGAGGGCAGATCTGTTCCTCCCATTAGAATTTGAAACACATTCTTTCAGAGATATACCATTGTACATGGTAGTTTGGTTTCCTATTTCTATCAGCATGAGCAATATTCTTGCTATTATTGTGTTTATAGTAATTCTTGTATGTCATAGGATGGATAAATTTCTGTGGATTCACTTGAGAATCTAAACAACAGACAAAATATATTCTGAGTTCCAAACAACTGATTTCTAAATTAATTTTGGAAACAAAATGAGTTATAATTAATGAATTTATGGCATTAATATTAATTAAGCACCTTCTGTGTGAAGGGGAAAGATAATGGGGTTCTTTTGTCCTTCATTCTCAGAGGAGGACAAAACATCAGGCAGGTGCCACCAAGACAAGCACATGAATTGGATTTGAGTGAGGGGGACTGGGCTAAGTCACCAGACTCACTTTCTCTGCTAGAGCCATCTGGATTCAATAGCCAGATATAAATCAAGACAACTGGAAATGACCCTGGATGGGAGGCTGAGTTAAATGACTTATCCAAGTTCACCCAACCAATTAGGGTCAGTTGTCTGAGGTCACATTCAAATTCTGATCCTCCTGACTCCAGGGTCCGTGTTCTATCCACTGTGGCACCTGTCTGGACAGGGCAGAAAGAAAGATAAATTATGGGGTCCTTTAGTTATAGACAGTGCTACTTAACAGGGAGTGGAGAGAGTATTTATTATAGTACAGTATTAGAGAATTTGCTCAATATGACACTATTACTTAGGGCCATTTTCTAGTGTGAGGGACCTTTCACTCATGCCCATAATGTAGGTCCCCAGGGGCTTACAATCTTCTCTTGCAGAGATTAAAGGGACCACAGAAGGCGCATTCAGATGTATAAACTGAACAAACTTCCCCAATGCCCATCCCAATATTAATAATCACTGTGTAGGACACACTGAAGACAGATCTGACCCCTACAGCATACCCTCATATTTCCAGGCGATTCTACAAACAGGCTTGGTACTCTAAGATTCCAGCCCCTCCCTCCTGCTTTACTGTTTTGCATCTTAACTCACTACCTCTGAAGTATTTAAGCTTCTCTTACTCAGTTTCCTTCACAAAAATATTCTCTTTCTCAAGACTTTTCCCCACTGCCTGAGACTAGTTTTCACCATCTCATCCCTCTTGAATCTTATCTACTAATGGCCACCACAAGCAGTTTTTACTTCCACAGTCTCTGGTATAAGGCTATTGAACCTTTGCCAGGCTGTAGTAATGGCCCTGCTTTTTTATTTTCTTCTTCCTCTAAGAGTTGAGGGTGGGGATACATCAAGAGGAAACTGTACTCACCTTCCCAATATGTATAGGGTTTTTCTTGGTGTAATAGCGCTGAATTCCAACTGTTTTACTCTATTGTTGGGTAGGTACCTTTTTTCTTATGGCATCACAAAAGTGATATCTGAATTCTTTCTCATTCTAACTTCTCATCAATGGAGTGACCAGCCCTATGGAAATTTGCAGGAATTGCAGAGAAGAATGACACCCATCTCCAGAAGAGAGATAGTCAACAATTGGTGTGTGACCTTGGGGAGGTCACTTAGTTTTAGTTTCCTCACCAATGGGAATAATAAAAGTATCAACTCCCTGATGGTCTATGTGAGAATCTAATGAGATGTTGCATCTAAAGTGTTTTGCAAGTTTTAAAGTCCTATCTAAATGCTAGGTATGTTTATTATTAGGTCCAGAATGATGTACTTTATGGTCAGGTTTGGCCTGACCATTAATTTATTTTGTTTAATTATGCCTTGTCACAAGAAAAGATTATATGAAAAGAAATGGGGAGAAGGGAATGTATAAAGTTATATAGAATATAGTTTTACTGATCTTTTTTTCAAAGTCACTTTCCCCTTGACTTAGAAAAAAAATCAGTAAAACTATATTCTATATAACTTTATACATATATGTGTGTATATGTATGAAGAACTTTATATAAAAGATACATTCATAAATATTTTATAACATTACAAGTGATAGATGTAAATATGTTTATACATGCATGTGTCTATATATGTATACTGTGTACATTTATATACTTTTCTTTCTCCCACCACTATTATTCATCTAAGCATTGTTCATCCCCATTTTCCTTTTACCTAATTCTTTCAACAACCACTTCTTCAGCCTAGACTTCCTCCTCATCCTCTTCTTTTCCCCTTTCCTTTCCTTTTTCCATTATTCTTTTTCTTTCCTCTCCTCCCCTCTTCCTCTTCCCTTCTCTCTCCCCCTCATTCTCTCCTCTTCTTTTTTCCTTTCCCTCTTCTCCCACTAATTGCTCTCCTTCCTCTTCCTTCCCTTTCTTTAACTCTTCCTCCTCCTCCTCTCCTCCTCTCCTCCCCTTCTCCTTTTTCCCCTTCCATTTTCTTCTCTTCCTTTCCCCCTCTTCATTGTTCTCCCCTTCCCCCTCCTCCCTTTCTCAGCTCCAGACCAATAGGGTATTGATTAGCTCTTCCCCACTCCTATCCCTAATCTGGAGGGCCAGCTAGCAAACTGCCTCTCCTCTCCCTGATCCTGAACTTGGGTTTCTATTGTTCTACAGATATTGTTGGCGGATCATTTTGCACTCCAAATTTCCAACTGGACTGAAAAACTGACAAAGATATCCCACTGAAGGAGGATTAGAATATATTACCTAAGCCTCAGGAACTGGTGAAACAGGAACGGGTGTAACCTGCATCAGTGGTGATTTAACTCCCTCAGGGGAGCTGAGAGGGACAGAGCTGCTTCTTTTGCTGGGCTTGTGTGAGTGTTAGGGACCTCTCACAATCATGCTGCTCTCACTTATTGTGCTGTTGTTAAGTCATTGCAGTCATGTCTGACTTTCCCTGACCCCATTTGAAGATTTCCTGGTAAAGATATTGAAGTGGTTTGTCATTTCCTTCAGTTCATTACAGAAGTAATTACTTTTCAAGAATTGAGACAAACCAGGATAAGTGACTTGCCCAGGATCACACAACTGAAAAATGTCTGATGTTCAGGTCCTCCTGACTCCAGGTCTGGTGCTCTATCCACCGTACCCACCTGGCTGCCCCCTTCTCATCTGAACCCTGTGCTCCAGGTCCTCTTGTGACCATTCAGCACACCATTTTCCCTTGTGGAGGCTACTATTGTTGCCGATTGTTCAATTATCCACCTGTGAAGAATCACACTTTCAACCCAGGAATACAAGTGTAAAAGAAAATAGAGATTTATTAAAGAATTTACAACACAAAAAAAATGATATGAAAATTAAGAAAAGTTTAAGGAAAAGACACATGGATTGCTATTTAATCTAGGAAAGTCAGCTGCCAGACTCAAAAGACGTCTGGAAAGGTAAAAGAGAGATGGACGGGGCGAGGGGGGGGGGGGGGGGGGGGACAGAGAGAGAGAAACAGAGAGGGACAGAGAGGGACAGAGAGACAGAGACAGACAGACAGAGAGAACTCCTTGAAACAATTAAATTCAGCAAAGTGGCAGGATATAAAATAAACCCACATAAATCATCAGCACTTCTATTTATATGATCAACAAAGTCCAAGAACAAGAGATAGAAAGAGAAATTCCATTTAAAATAACTGTAGATAACATTAAATACTAGGGAATCTACCTCCCAAGACAAAACCAGAAATTGTATGAACACAATTATAAAGCTTTCCTCACCCAAATAAAGTCAGTTCTAAATAATAGGAAAAATGTCAAATGCTTATGGTTAGGTTGAACTAATATAACAAAAATGACAATTCTACCCAAATTAAATTACTTATTTAGTGCCATACCAATCAAACTACCAAATAAATACTTTACCAAACTAGAGAAAATAAGTAATAAAATTCATCTGGACTAACAAAATGGCAAGAATAGCAAGGGAACTGATGAAAAAAATATGTAAAGGAAGGTAGCCTAGCTCTACCAGATCTAAAAACTATACTATAAAGCAGCAGTCATTAAAACTGCCTGGCACTGGTTAAAAAATAGAGTAATATATCAATGGATTAGGATAGGTTCAAAGGAAAATGTAGTAAATAACTACAGCAATCTTTTATTTGACAAACCCAAAGACATCAGCTTCTGGGATAAGAACTCACTATTTGACAAAAATTGTCAGGAAAACTGGGAAAAAAATATGGCAAAAACTAGGTATAGATCCATATCTCACACCCAATACCAAAATAAGGTCAAAATGGGTACAGGATTTAGACATAAAGAGGAATGGTCATAGCTAAATTAATAGACCAAAAAATATTCTATCTGATCTATCTATAAATTTATGACCAAACAAGAATTAGAGCACATTACAAACTGCAAAATGAATTATTTTGATTATATTAAATTAAAAAGGTTTTGCATTAATAAAAATCAATGCTGCCAAAATTAGAAGAAAAGCAGAAAGCTGGGAAACAATCTTCACAACCAGAAGTTCTGATAAAGGTCTTATTTCTAAAATAAATGAAGAATTGCATCAAATTTATAAGGTCACAAGTCATTCCCCAATTGATAAGTGGTCAATGCATTTGCAAGGTAAATGGGGTTAAGTGGCTTGCCCAGGGCCACACAACTAGGTAATATTTAAGTGTCTGAGACCGGATTTGAACCCAGGTACTCCTGACTCCAAGGCCGGTGCTTTATGCACTGTGTCACCTAGCTGCCCCATATGAACAGTTTTCAAATGAAGAAGCTATATATTAGCATATGAAAAAATGCTCCAAGTCACAATTGATTAGAGAAATGCAAATTAAAACAACAATGTGGTATCATCTCACACGTATTAGATTAGCCCAGATGAGAAAAGGGAAAGATGATCAATGTTGGAGAGGATGTGGGAGGATTGGGGCATTGATGCATTACTGGTGGAGTTGTGAACAGATCCAACCTTTCTGGAGAGCAATATGGAACTATGCCCAAAGAGCAATAAAACTGTTCATACCCTTTTGACCAAGCAATTCCAATTCTAGGACTATATTCAGAAGAAATGATAAAAAATGAGAAAAGTCCTACATGTTCCAAAATATTTATAGCAGCCCTTTTTGTAGTGGCAAAAAATTGGAAATTTAGAGGATGCCCATCAACTGGGGAATGACTGAACAAGTTATAGTACATGAATACTATGGAATATTATTGTTCCATAAGAAACAATAAATGGCCAAGTCTAGAGAAGCATGGAATGACTTTTGGGATCTGATGCTGAGTGAAGGGAGTAGAACCAAGAGAAGAATTTACACATCAACATTATGAGATGAACAACCTTGATAGAAGCAACCCCTCTCAGCAGTCCTGAGAGCTAGGATAACTGTATTTGACAGATTAGGGACTATATTATCCCCAACCAGAGGAAGAAATACAAAACAAAACAAACACAGAAAAAAAAATACCCCTACAGAATCTGATGAACACTTTAAAAAGTTATCTCTTATGTATCTCTCTCCCTTAATCCTAATTCCTCATGCCAAAAATTACTAATTTGTAAATCTGTTTAACAAAATATGTATGTAAAATGCTAACCTGACTGTTCCCAGCTGAGGGGAAGGGAGGGTGGAGGGAAATGTTGTAACTTGGAAATATGCATGTACAAATGGATGAAAATAGATTTTTAAAAAAGGAGAGAGAGAGAGAGAGAGAGAGAGAGAGAGAGAGAGAAGGCAGCCATGAGGCTTGAGTTAACCAGGCCACATGGTGAAGCCCATGTAGCTCCATGTAGATTAAGGAAGAGTCAGAGAGAGCCACATCCTTATGGAAGGAAGGCCAGCAAAGGATATCCTTCCATTGTAGGCTAGACAGAGGGTAGTGCTTGGGGAGTGGTTTTTCACCTTGGAGCCAGGTGACCCCCTAATGGCAAACCATGGTATTAGTCCCTCTTGTCCTTTCAACGCGTCGTTTCCTGCCAGGCAGTATCTACAGTCAAGGTTAGGTGAAGAGGAAAATGGGGGAAAGCAACAGGGCCAAGAGGAGACAGGATACAATCAACAGTGTCCAAGGGAGGCAGAATCTCAAGAGCTGGAGCCTCTACCCATTTAACAGATTTTGTTTCTGCTACATTACAATTCTCTACATCACTAATAGCTCAAAAAGCTAAGGTCCAGCTTAGATTTTAACCATACTTTTTCATCACAGTTCCCAATGTGGGATGCAGAACCACAGGGATCCAGAATATAGCTGATACACTGGCATCCAGATACACTGACAGTCACATTTCTTCCCAATTCCCTTACAAAGAGGACCTATGCTTCAAGGTCCAAGACACACTCTCACATCAGACATTTCTAGTCCATGTTCATTTCCAGGGCCATAACTGTGGGACAATTAGGACCCCGTCTCATGATGACAAAATTTAGAGACCATAGAATAGTGCCCCAATGTTGTAGAAATAGCTCAGTTTAGCACACAGTAAGAAGAGTTGTTGATACAGGAAATTGCCAGATGGTTCCTGTGCTCCCTTGTCCTAGGAACATCCCTGCTGAATTCTCTCTGGCTCCTTTCCTCCCCAGGAAGCAGGATAGCCTTATGGGACCCCCAGATTTCTGCTCTTTCCTCTGTGAACATACCCTACTTCTTGAGACTCTTTCTACACTCTCAGGGGTGAATTCATAGCAATGTATCTCTCATTAATACCAATGGTGAGAGATGCTTCTTAAGCAAGCATGGGGCTAGAAGAGTTTCAAGGTGCTGGTGTCTTGGACACAGCCATGACATTTTGCTGGAATTCCTAGGCTCTAACACCTAGGCTGGAGGAAAAAGTTTCATTTTAATAGTATGCAGTTATGCAGTGCATAGAGTTCTGGGCCTGAAGTCAGGAGGACCTGAGTTCAAGTTTGACTTCAGACACTTACTACTTACTAGCTGTGTGACCTTGGGGCAAGTCACTTAACCCTCCTTGCCTTGAATCTACGGCCATTCCAGGCATCCTGATCACATCTGGCCACTGAACCCAGATGGCTCAGGAGGAGAAAGTGAGGCTGGTGACCCCTTCAGTCAAATACAATTCACATGCTTGTCATGGCATCACCTCCCTGATGTTGTGCTCTTCTTCCAAAACAAAGGACAACATTATCATCGTTGTCATAATCATCATCATTTTACCTGTACAGGAGGCACTCTGCCTTCATAGATAAGCGATTCATGTTTTGAGTTTTTTATTATTTCCCTGGACTAACCTGTGCTCTTTTTCAAAGGATGTGGAATCCTGTGAGTTACAAAGCCATTTGGTAAAGATGAGTAAGGTAGGTTAGGTAGGGCTATAATACTAATTCAATATATTCTATTTTTTGTCTGATAAGGTTTGTGGTAGAGAGAGTAAAGGAAGAGAATGATAGACAGAGTATCTTAAAGTACCCTGATAACGAATAACAAATAACAAATGTAGATCCCACAATTAGACATGACCCATGAGCCAGAATGCCAAACTCCAGGTTTATAAAGACAGCTACAAGGTTCCCAAATTTTATCTGTTTGGATCATTTTGTCCTCTGGGAAAAATCACTATTAATAACCAATGATTTAGATCTCCCCTTTGCTCCAAATTCCAGATTTAGAGGTTCAAGTCCCTTGAAGGACATTACTGATAATGAGATTGGATTCAGACCCCTCCCAGATCCAGAAACCATTGTGCTCTACTCAGGTTTGATTAAGGATCAATTCTTTGAATAGGTTGCCCAAGGCTGGGGGTAACTTCAAAATAAATGACCTAATCAAAATTCATTGTAATAGTCATTCTCTCATTAATGGTTATCCAATCAGAGTTGATTATCACCCTTGGGAATAGCTCTTTTCCAATGGGCATATAAACTGAGAGCCCATCCACCATAATTGTCTTTGGTCCAAGAGAGAGACAGCCAAATGACCATCTTTTATTAAGAAACATGTTGACCTTATTAATAAAATTATTAAATTACCCAGAAATTATGTCTCTCCAATCTTTTTAAAGGTCACACCTCATTCTGATTTCCTCTGGAAAGTTCAGGATTTGGCTATATCTCCTTAGATGTAGGTAAAAAGGCCCCAGGTCTCATGTGAGCATTCTGTTCACAATGCCAAATAAAGGGCAATCTTCATTTTTACCTCACACAAAATGCAAAACAGTACAAAAGACTCACAGTGGTCCTTAGACAATCGATAATTTCCTACTTTCAGTGAATCTGACTTTTCAATCAAGGGGCTAAAATAAACTTCTAACCTAGACTATCCTAAATTTCTGGATTTTCCACAGAAGGAAAAGAAACTTTCATCTGCTAGGGAAGCAATCCCTTATATTCTGATGATCATTCACTTTTTCATCTTTTGCCCCAGGGATCTATATAATTCTCTAATATTCTAGTATCATTTTGACTCCTTTCAGAAGGAAAATGAACCTGGGGTTGCTTGGGCAGGTCATTTAACCTCTCTCCACCTCAGTTTCCTCATCTGTAAAATGGGTGATAATAGCACCTCTCACAAAACTGTTGTGAGAATCAAATGAGATAATACTTGTAAAATACTTTGCAGCCATTAAAGTACTACAAAATGCTAACTATTATTATTATTATTATTATTATTATTATTATTATTATTATTATTATTATTATAAAGGACATCCTTCACATTGAAGTGAATTCAAGGAGTGACGTTTTTCTTGAAAAGAAACACATGTTGAATATCCAGAGAAATAGGAACCTTTGATGTGAATCCAGATGTCTGAAGTATCACAGAATGCCGAGTCTCAGGGACTCCCACTACTGGGCCACAGGGCTCCACCAATGCATGTAGGGTCAGAAGGTTCTGCCACTGCCTTTCCACAATTTGGGTCATAGCCTTAGTGTCCAGGAACTTGGGCTCCAGGAACTAAATGTAACTCTGCTACTGCATCCAACTATTGCCATCCCAGTGGTCATCTCTAATAACTGTAAGGAAATGATGAGTGTAAGGAAGTAGGCCCTGAGAGCTTGAACATCCCCAAAAGAACATTTTTTTCTTCTTTTGAACGAACGAATAAAAAAAAGTATTTATGAAGCTCTTACTATGTGTAAAAGACTGATGATAAAATAGAAAGGTTTGCTCTCAAGGAGTTCGCAAATACCAGCTGCAACTCAAATGGAATAGTCCTTAGGATGTAGCAGCAAAGCAGATGGTAATGCATCATTTATAATGTCATTTCTACTGGAAAAAAATCATATTCATTTCTGATAATGAACCATTTGACAGTGCCAAGGATTTTGGTGGCCAGAACTTTCTCTTCTGGGTCTTCTGGAGCTGTGGCTGCTGAGGAGCCAGAGGCTCTAGCACCCAGGCCACATTGCCACAGGATTTACTTCCTAGGATTGATGGCTATGAGGACTGGAGGCCTAGGAAGGGCTGCCATGCCTGGGGTTTTCAGGCTCACCTGCCAACCAGGCAAGTGGTCACAATGGTGGTATGGCAGGGAAGAGGACTCCTTCTCCACAGGAATTGTTTCCCCCAAGGAAGACAGGAGAACTAGAAACAGGAAGTAGAGTGGGAGGCACTGCTATTTCCAAAACCCTGGGGTTTAGGATGTTTCTAAAAGATAGCTCCTCACAAACACTCTGACTTATATATCCAAAAAAAAAAAAAAAAAAAAAAAAGGACTGGGGCCAGTCAATGACAATTGAATTATTCCCAGAGCTATGACACTTATTCTCAATGAAATGTGAATAGGTGTGTCCACATCTACCATAGGGAGCTTTTGTACCTACTAAATCAGTTTTAGGGGATGTGAGTCCTAATTACCCCAGAAGAATGTGCCCATCTAGAAAAAGTCCCTTTAGAAGTACAGTTTTCTTTTAAAAAAACTTATTTTTAATTTATGGTATAAAATAAGTATTTCCATAATACAGTACAATAAAAAAGGTGATTGCACATGAAACTGCAAATATACTATGCACAACTTGTTATTTCTTTAAAATATACAACAGAATTATCATGTAAATTTCTTTCTTTCCTCTTTTTCTTCCCTCCCCCACTAAAGATTGCTACTATTAGTCACAAATTAGATATATATATATGTAAAATTATTCAATACATATATGTATTTATCAGTTCTTTCTCTGGATGCAGAAAGCATCTTTCTTCATATGTCCTTTATAGTTAATTGTGAATTTATAATAGTCAGAAAAACTTACTCACTCAAAGTCATTCTTAAAATAATATTGCTGCTATTATATACAATGTTCTCCTGGTTTGACTCATTTTACTCTTCATTGTTTCCTGTTATTATTTCCATGTTATTCTAAAATCATTGAGCTTATCATTTCTTATAGCATAGTACTATTCCATCACAATCACATACCCACAAATAGCTCAATCATTCCCCAATTAATGGGCATCACTGAGATTTGCAGTCTTTTGCCATCCCAAAGAGAACTATTATAAACACCTTAGAACATGGAGGTTCTTTCCTCTTTCCCCTAATCATCTTTGGAAATAGACCTAGTGGTAGTATTTCTAGGTCAAAGAGTATAAGTAGTTTAATAACTCTTTGGGGGAATTAGCTAGATGGTGCAGTGAATAGAGTACTGGTCCTGGATTCAGGAGGACCTGAGTTCAAAACCAACCTCAGACATTTTCTAATTGTCTAGCTGTGTGACCTTGGGCAGGTCACTTGACCCCATTGCCTTGGAAAAAACAAGCAACAAACAAACAAAAATAACTCTTTGGAAATAATTGCAGATTGCTCTCCAAAATGGTTGGATCAGTTTACAATTCCACCAATCATGAATTACTATTTCAATTTTTCCTCTCCAACATCTATAACTTTCCCTTTCAAACATTTTAGCCAGTCTGGTGGGTATAAAATAATCTCTCGATTTAGAACATGTGTTTATTTGTTATTTTCTTACCTTGCATCCCTAATATCTAACAGGGTGTTTTGCATCTAGAAGGTACTTAATAAATGCTTTTTGAACTTGAGTAGCCTGGAATAAACAAATGGGAGGTTAAGGATTTCCAAGTTGTCCCAAAGACACATGCTATTTGTTAAGCTTTGCGTGCACAAGACACAAGGTGAATTTTGGATCTGCCTTTGCTTTTATCCCCCCCTCCCAAAAAAAAGGGCAAGAAAGGTAAGTGTGCAACAGATTGCTCTAGGGTTGATTTTAGCTCTGAGAACAATCTTGAATTTAGGTTCCCAGGGTCTGCTCAAAGACAAAGGTCCCTCAAAGCTCTTTTTCTCCAGATTATCATTAGAAAAAATATACATTCATCATCTTAGTGGAGTTGATTATATCTATCTAAATGACTCCCAATGTGGGTCTCCAGTACTATATGTATATTAGTAGCTGTAACATTATACCGAGCCCAGTGATGTGTTAGGAATTTGAGAGAGACATCTGCATCTCATAAATGGGTACCCCCTTCTTTAATGAGATAACAGTTACCTGTCTTAGGCTATTTTAAAACACCAGATGTGTGTGGTAATGCTCTTTCTTAACCATTGCATACAGCAGTACTGTGGTCTCTAATGGGGAAACAATGTTCATTCTCTACAAGAGCCCAGGAGAGGGAAAAGATTATTGTAAAACCAAAAAGAAATGGGACAATGAACATTGTGAATTGTTTTACCAGATACAACTAGGTAAAATCAGATTAAATTATATTGTAAGGCTTGCCCACCATCTTGTATGCCAGACACAGTCATAGACAGGTGGCTGTGTCAACCAAAGAAGTCATCGCTAGATAGGTAAGTTTTCAGTGCTGAGCATGTCTATATTTAGCTTTCTAAAACCTACCACAATGGCCCAAATTTCTTGAGCCTAGAATCATCTTTGTGCCTTGGTAGGATTATTAGATCAGAATTTTGAGAAGGGAAGGGAAGAAAAAGGAAGAGAATGAGCAGTCTGGTAACGCCAAGATGGCAGAGGAGCATCTGCCACCCCAGACTCCTCTAAACAGATCTAGAAAATGCCCCAGACTGAATCCTGATAGGAACATCTAAGAAAAGGTAGCAGTGAGTCTTTTTTCCAGCCCTGGTTGCTGTGGACATTGGGGACAGAATCTGGCCAAGATTGTGCTGGTGATTGATTAGCACTCCAGGAGTAGGGAATCATCTAGATAGATATAATCAACTCCACTAAGATGAGAAAGATTTTTTTCTTTTTAATGATAATCTGAAGAAAAAAGAGCTTTGAGGGGGCCCTTGTCTTTTAGCAGAACCTGGTGACCTAAATTCAAGATTGTTGTCAGAGCTACCTGTTGCAAACTCACCTTTTCTTCCTTTGTTGGGGGATAGAAGCAGAGGCAGATCCAAAATTCACCCTGCATCTTCTGAATACATAGTTTAACAAAAGGAATGTATCTTTGTGAAAACTTGGGATTAGAGCAAGAGGAGGTCCAAACCCAAACCAGGGCACTGCCCGGGAACAGACCAACTGTCTCTTTTGCCTACCACATGCAGGCCCCTAGATTGTGTACAGAGGAAGGAGCAGGTTCAGAAGCAAGCAGCAGTGTGGCTTAGCCTCCCAGGAGCAGAGTAAGGTCTGGGTTCAAGCTTCGAATCTAATCTAAAGTTTATGAGCAATGAGCAGAGTAGGAATCCTGGACCAAAGAGAAACCTGCAGTTCTGTCACTTTGAACCAGCAGCACTTCCCAGCTGGTTGAAAGTCACCAAGTTCAGCAGGAGCTTGGGCATAACTGGAAATAGAATTCAGGAAGAGATACAGCAATAGCTTAAAGAGTTTAAAAAATGTTTTAAAGTGAAATGAGAGTACTAGAGGAAATTTTTTTTTTTAAAAAAATGAGACTCATTGGAAAGGGAATTAACGGCTTGGCAAAGGAAATACAAAACTACCTAAGCAACAAACTCCCTGAAAATTAGAAAGGAACAAATAGAAATCTTTGATTCCACAAAATAATTATTAAAACAAAGTAAAAATAGAAGCAAATGAAGTGACTTGGAAAAGAGATCAAGGGGAAAAAATTTTAGGGATCAGTGGGCTACACATGTACAAAAATATTTACAGCAATTCTCTTTATAGTGGCAATGAATTGGAAATTGAGGGGATGCCCATCAATTGGAGAATGGTTGAACAAATTGTGGTGTATGAATGTGATGGAGTATTATTGTTCTGTAAAAAATCATGAACAGAAGGACTTCAGAAAAGCCTGGAAAGACATACATGAATGGATGCTGAGAGAAGTGAGCAGAACCAAGAGAACATTGCACATATGAACAGCAACATGGTGTGAAGAACAAATATGATGAACTCCTCAGCAGTACAATAACAAAGACAATTCCAAAAGACTTATGATGGAAAATACCATCCATATCCAAAAAAAGAACTATGAAGTCTGAATGCAGACCAAAGCAAACTATTTTCCATTTTATAAAATTGTTTTATGCTTTATGGATTTTTTCCCTCTCATGGTTTTGTGTTCACTTTTGTTCTGGCTCATTTTCATAACACGACTACTATGGAAATATGTTTTACATAGTTATACATGATTATTTGCTGTCAAGGGGAGGGAAGAGAGGTAGAGAGAAAAATGTCAAACTCAAAATATTACAAAAACTGAATGTTGAAAACTATCTTGGCATGTAGTTGGAATAATAAATAAATTTAATTTAATTTTTTAAAAAGTCATCTAAATGCCATGACAAAAAAAGGCTAGGCATTATAATTAAAGAAATCTTAAAAGAAAACATCTCAGAATGCTTAGAACCAGAGGGCAAAGTAGAAATAGGAAGAAATAATTGGTTATCTCCTGGAAGAAAATTTCAAATAAAATCTCCCAGGAACCTCCCAAGAACAGTGTAATCCCAATCCAGAATTTCCAGTTTAAAAAAAAGAAACATTGCAAGCAGTGAGAAAGAAAGAATTCACATACAGAGAAGTCAGTCAGGATCACATACAATTCAGCAACCACAAGGAGCAAAGAGCTTGGAATATGATATTCCAAAGGGCAAAGGATGTGGGTATATTGCCAGGACTAGTTTAGCCAGCAAAGTTGAGTGTAATTCTACAGTGGAAAAATTGTTGTTTGGTCGTTTCAGTCCTGTCTAACTCTCTGTGACCTCATTTGAGATTTTCTTGACAAAGATACTGGATGATATCTACAAAGATACTAGAGTAGTTTCCATTCCCTTCTCTGGCTCATTTTACAGATGAAGAAACTGAGGCAGACAGGAGTAAGTGACTTGCCATGGGACACACAGCTAGCTAGTAAGTGTCTGAAACCAGATATCAGCTCACTCCAGGTCCTTTCACTTGGTCCATCTGCCTGGAAAAAATGGATCTATATTGAAATAGAGGACCTCTAAAAGCATTATTGAATGAAAAGACCAGAACTATAGAGAAACTTTGAAGTTAAATACAGGTGTGAAGAGCAAAGTGAATGAACAATGACGAGGAGCAATCACATACACTAAAATATGAGGAGATGATACAAATGTCCCTTCTGAACTTGCTTGAATCATCATGATCCATAAGGAGAGTCCAATTAAAACAAGACTTGGAAGTTGTTCTTTTAGTCTTCATTAGTCCTAAATAAAGCAAACTCTAAAAATGGACAAAAATATTTATTTTTTGACGTGACAAATAATGAGAATCTAAAATGGTACATAAATGTGATGGAGTACTATTGAACTGGAAAATATCATGAAGGAGGTAGTTTCAGAGAGACAAGGAAGTCTTATTTGAGTTGATATAAGGAGAAGTGAACAAAACCAAGAGAACTACCTTATAAAGACAAGCAATTTTAAAAGACTTAAGAATTCTGATTAGTATAATGACCAACTACAATTGCAGAGACCTAACAATGAAACATGCTACCCTTCTCCTGTTAAAAAAATGAAAGATTCAGGGAGCCAAGTGAGACATATTTTGGGCGACATATCTAATGTGGAATTTTGTTTCACTTGATTCTATATCTTTATAACTGGGTTTATGTATTTCTCAACTGAGTAAAGGGGTGGGTATTTGGGGTGAAAGGGAGGGAAAGTAGATTTTTGCTGATTGAAAAAATGTATAGTTAGTTTTTTGTTTGTTTTTAAAGAAAGAATTTAAGGTAGAAACTGGATATTTTTAAAGAAAGTATGAAATAAAGGACAAAGCATTCAAATCCTAGTTCTGCCATTATGAGTTCTGGGTTTCAGTTTCTTTATCCGCAAAATTGTGGGGAGTGGGGAGTAGTAAATTAAATGATCACTAAGGTTCTTTTTAATTCTAAATCTATGATCCCAAAAATAAAAGGGAAACTATAAAGTGCCTTCAGATTCTGATAAAGAGTTTTAGGATATGGGTACACTAAAGTGGAAAGAGTTCTTGCTTCCTGAGTCAGGAAATGAGTTCAAATCATTCCTCTGAAACAACTTGTGTAGGAAGTCACTTCATGCTCTTGGGACTTAGTTTCCTTATATGTAAAAAGAAGGAGTTGGACAATTTGGTCTCTGCAGTCCCTTCTAGCCCGTCCTACCATATGGAAGATGTTTTCACAAGGAAGAATGTGTGAGAGCAGACTATATATTGGGAGGCATCCCCACAGTGCCCTTGTCTCCTAATATCCTTGGAATGTAGTGGTCAGAGACTAGCCCAGGAAATTTCACCAAGGGAAGTACCAGCTGTGCAGGCAGCCAATATAATAAGCTTACATGTTATGATTTATTACATACACTACCATTCTTTATATTTCTGTCTTCTACCACCCACAGGGAAGCAAGAAAAAGAAGAAGGCAAACATCTCTGGGACTGTCTTTCTTAAGTTAATATACCAGGAATTTCCCACTTGGATCTTGAGAGGTCTCAAAGGTCTTTGAACTTGGCATTGTCAATAGAAACTGTCTAGTTTAAATAATAATAACGTAAATCTCAGGATGTGAAAGGCGAGCCTCAGAGGCATCTTGGTGTAGTAAAAGAGAGCTAGAATATAGTCAGAGGATCCAAGTTTGAATCTCAGTATGCTGAATGAGTCATACTGACTCTTTCTACTTCAGTTTCTTTATCTCTAAAAATTAGGATATTGGTCTAGATCTCTAAAGTCCTTTCCAGCGTTAGATCCTGGGAAGGCCTGTCATCTGAAGACTTCAACACTCAATACTAATATTATTATGGGGGTTTTTTTCAGACCTAGGAGGCAGTACCATGCTCATTTGTCAGGTGAGTTAGCTGGGTACCTAATGGTGGAGCTAGTCACCATGATAGCAAAAGTGTTCATAGAGAAGACTGATCATAGCCCTAATCATGTATCTATATAGATTTCCTCTAATTTAACTTATTGAAAAAATTCAGTAGCCAATTAATTCTTCTGACATACTGAGACATGCCCATGGTCCTTGGACTTGGAACAATTTTGCAGGCCTCAGTTTTACCCAATGTAAAAATGAAAGGGTTGGAACAGGCAACTTTGGAAGTCCCTTCCAGCCTTAGACTAATGACTTTAGGATTTTTATTACAAGCTGTGAAGCAGAGAACATCACCCCAAAGTCAGAGATGGATTAATAGTCAATTATCCATTAACTGTTGAAAAAGTTGAGGTGGGACAGCTAGGTGGCACAGTGAATAGAGCACTGGCCTTGGAGTCAGGAGTACCTGGGTTCAAATCCAACCTCAGACACTTGATAATTACCTAGTCATGTGGCCTTGGCCAATCCACTTAACTCCATTGCCTTGAAAAATCTAAAAAAAAAAAAAAGTTGAGGCAAAAATGACTTTGTTCATTGACTCAATAACCAAGTGTTTACTGGGCATTCATTATGTCTTCATAATTTTCCTAGGGATTATAGGAGAGGCTTCCAGTCTAGTTATTGGCAAGCAAAGTATATTCTTTTTGTTAAGTATCAAAAATCATATAGGCAAAAACTGTCTATGCAAATGAACAAGGTGAACAAGTGATAAACCCTTAATATTGATACAAATTTTTTTTAGACTTCTCTAGACTTCAACACTAATACAATCCCCCCTTATATCTGCTAATTCTTCTCACAGAATTCTATAACTTAAAGTTATTTCATGGAATTATAGTGCCTCAGTGCTAGAGAATATCTAGTCTAATTTATATCTGACCAGGAATCCCCACTACAATATCTCTGACAAGTGGGTACCCAATTTCTGCTGGATCTCCAATGATAAGGAGGCTCTATCCCCACAACAATCCATTTTTTTAATTGATAAGAAGTTTCCCTTAAATAGAAAAAAAAATTGGCTGAGCTCTGTCCTCTGCCCCTGGAACAGGACTCTGGGGCTCTGACCACATTCAGATCCTGATTGCAGTCTAGGCCCCCCATAGAACAGCAGGGCCCCCCCACCTCAGCCCCGTGGCATGGGGGTGCTTATGGTGATTCACAGACCAGGAGGGAGGACAGGGCCTCACACACACTGAGACCCTTGTGGGAGTGTCCCAAAAGCTCAGGAAGTACCCCAGAACCAGGCCCAGGCTGGGAAAATGAGCAAGCAGAGAAATAAGAGGAAGACTATTGAGAAATATTTTGCAAATGAGCCCAAGAAGGATCAAAATACTCAGTCTGAAGATGACGAAGCACAAGTTCCTGCATCTAAAGACTCCAAGAAAAACAGAAATTGGGCTCAGGCTATGACAGAGCTCAAAAAAGACTTTGAAAATAAAATGAAGGAGTTGGAAGAAAAACTGGGAAAAGAAAGGAGAGAGATGCAGAAAAAACATGAAAATGAAGTCAGCAGCTTAGTCAAGGAAATCCAAAAAAATGCTAAAGAAAATAGCATGCTAAAAACCAGCTTAGGTCAAATGGATAAAACAGTTCAAAAAGTTATTGAGGAGAAGAATGCTTTAAAAAGCAAAATTGGCCAGATGGAAAAAGCGATAAGAAAACTCTCTGAGGAGAACAAATCCTTCAGACAAAGAATAGAATTCAGGGAGATTGATGAATTTAACAGAAATCAGGAATCAATACTTCAAAACCAAAAAAATGAAAAATTAGAAGAAAATGTGAAATATCTCATTGAAAAAACAACTGATATGGAAAACAGACTTAGGAAAGATAATTTAAAAATTATTGGAATACCTGAAAGTCATGATCAGGAAAAGAGCCTTGACATCATTTTCAAAGAATTACTACAGGAAAATTGCCCTAATATCCTAGAAGCAGAGGGCAAAATAGAAATGGAGAGAATCCACCGATCTCCCAGAGAAAGAGATCCCAAAAAACCAACCCCTAGGAATATTATAGCCAAGTTCCAGAACTCCCAAGTCAAAGAGAAACTATTACAAGCAACCAGAAGGACACAGTTCAAATATCGTGGAGCTGCAGTCAGGATCACACAGGACTTAGCAGCAACTACATTGGAAGCTCGTAGGGCTTGGAATATAATATACCAGAAGGCAAAAGAGCTTGGAATGCAGCCAAGAATGAACTACCCAGCAAGGCTGAATGTCCTCTTCCAGGGAAAAAAGATGGACTTTCAATGAACCAGGGGAATTTCAAATGTTCCTTTTGGAATGGCCAGAGCTGAACAGAAGGTTTGATCTTCAGATACAGGACTCAGGTGAAGCATGGAGATTGGAGGAGAGGGGGGAAATATGAGGGACTTAATGATGATGAACTGCATGTATAGAAAAATGATACTGATAATATTCATATGGACCTTCTCAGTTAATAGAGCAGGTAGAGGGAGCTTTTATAGTTGAAGCACAGGAGAAATCTGAATTCAAAGATAAAATATGGTGTAAAAATGGAGTCAATAGAAAAAAAAGGGAAATGTAATGGGAGAAAGAAAAAGGAGAGGGAGAATAGTCCAAGATATTTCACATAATAAGATTTTTTTTAATTACAATGAGCTATTGCAATGATATGAAGGGGGGAGGCAAGGGGGAATGAGGGAACCTTTGCTCTCATCAGAGGTGGCTAGGAGAGGAAACAGCAAATATACTCAATGGGGTATAGGCATCTGGAGTAAGAAGGAGGGGGGAGCAGGGGAAGAAGTGGGGATGTGAATGAAGGAGGAGAGGATGGACCATGGGGGGAGAGTGGTCAGTTATAACACATTTTCTTTTTTACTTCATGCAAGGGGCTGGGATTGGAAGGCCTGCCCAGGACCATAGGGCCAGGTGGATTCTGGGCCTAAGGGGTGGTATGGGGGCTCAGGGCTTCTTGGCCCCAGGACCAGGGATCTGTCTGCTGTGCCACTCAGGAACCCTACAGCAGAGTCAGAGTGAAAGGAAGGAGAAAATATAGTATATGGTAGTGGAGAAATACAAAAGGAGGGAGTTGCAATCAGCAATGGCAACAGTGGAAAAATATGGAAGTAACTTTTGTGATGGACTTATCATAAAGAATGTGATCCACCCGTGACAGAGTTGTTGGTGTTGGAACAAAGACTGAAGCACATTTTTTGTTATTATTTGGGGGAGGGTGCAGGGCAAGTGAGGCTGGGTGGCCTACCTGGGGCCACATAGCAGGGTGATCTTTGCGTGTCTGGGGCCGGATTTGGACCCAGGTGCTCCTGACTCAAGGGTCAATGCTCGGTCTGCCACCCAGCCACCCCTACTATTATTACTATTTTATTTTATTTTGGGTCTTTTTTTTTCTTCTTTTTGGTTTTTGCAGGGCAGTGGGGATCGGGTGGCTTGCATGTCACATAGCTGGGTGATTGTTGGGTTTAATAGGCTGGATATGGACTCGGGTGCTCATGGCTCCAGGGCTGGTGCTTCGTCCATTGCACCACCTGGCCATACCTACAATTATTACTATTATTTTTTTTATTTTAATTTTTTTTCGCTCCCCTTTACTTTTTTTCACCCAAGCAAGTCTGTCAATATTCATGGGGGGAGGGGTATTTTGTTTACTTGTAAACAAGAATATTTTATTAATGTAAAAAACATTTGTACAAAATGAGAATTAAAAAATAAATTTAAAAAAAAGATTAAAAAATAGAAAAAAAAATTGCTTCTTTTCAATTTTCATCTATTGTTCCTGGTTCTGCATTCTAGGGTGAGTCAATCAGATTACAATCATTTATTAAATACCTACTATGAGATGGACATTCTCAAAGTATTGGGAATGCAAATCAGGGTAAAAGCCAGTCTTTGCTCTCAAGGTATTCACAATCTAATGGGGTAGGCAACAGCAGACAATTATGTGTAAAAAAAAAAAAAAAAAAGAAAAAGAAAGAAAAGCTAAATACAAGACAAATAAGAAATAATCAGTAGAGAGATGTTACTAGAATTAAGGGAAATCAGGAAACAGTCTTCTGTAGAAGAAGGGATTTTAGCTGGGACTTGAAGGAATCCAGGGAAGCCAAAAGACAGAGATGAGGAGGGAGAACAATCCAAGGCATAGGAGATGGCCAATGAAAAGACACAGAGGTGGGAGATGGAGTTTCTTGTTTAAGTAACCACAACAGAGCCAATGTAGCTAGATTATAGAGTATGATAGATAAAGTGATAAAGAGTTTGGAAAGGTAGGAAAAGGACCAGCTATGAAAGGATTCAAATGCTTAAACAAGGGCTTTATTTTTAATCCTGAAGGTAACAGGCAGTCACTGAGGTTTACTGAGGTATGTAACATGGTCAGTCCTATGATTTTTTAGGAAAATCACTTTGACAGCTGAGTAGGGCCTGGTTGGGATTGGGGAGAAAATGGAGGTAGTTAAATCAATTAGATTCTTGCAAAGGTCCAGGCAAGAGGTAATGAGGGCCTGAACTAGATGATGGCTATATGAGTTGAAGAAAGATGTACATGAGAATATTTTAACAGTAAAGACTGGTGAAGATCAATGAAGAAGAAACTGAAGTCATTTTATCATTGAGTATCTTAACCAACAATGGACTATACGAGAGATTTGAGAAGTAGCTAACAAGGTGGGCTCAGCAACAAGACAAAGCAATGTTGGGAGATTTTAATTATCCAAAACCTGAGTTAGTGCTATCTTCATGACAAAAATGGACAGTTAAAAATGTATTGATTTATTTTCATGGTAATTTTATTTTTCAAAATATGAGAGATTAAGCAAGGAAAAAGACTGTTTTGTATTTGATTCTTACTAAAAGGGAAGAAGATCTTGTGATTGAAGTGGAAATGATGAGAACCTTGGAGGTAACAGATAACTCCAGTAATCAAGTCAGTGATAGAGAAAAGAAAAGTTGGGCATAATGTGACAAGAACCAGAGTTATCGAGGAGAGCAGATTTTAAAGAGTTTATCAGAAGGAAAGGGAATTAAAAATACTACTGGGGAAGTCAGCCCAGTAGGGATAGAAAACTCTTAAGAATGAATGTTTTTTTTTGGGGGGGGGGGGAGCAGCTGGATGGTGTAGCAGATAGAACACTGACTATGAAGTCAGGAGAACCTAAGTTCAAATCCAGTCTCAGACACTTATTAGCTGTGTGACCCTGGGCAAGTCACTAAAACCCAAAAGCCTCCTCCTTCCCCCCAAAAGTGGCAACACCTCCCAGATCACCCCTCCTGCTTGAAGAACAACACCCACAGCCATCATATGAGGAAGCAATTCCTATGGAGAAGGGGCTTTAAAAGAAAGGGCAAGCGAGATGAGCAAAACCAGAAGAACATTGTACAACCTAACAGCAACATGGGGGTGATGATCAACCTTGATAGACTTGTTCATTCCATCAGTGCAACAATCAGGGACAATCTGGGGCTGTCTGCAATAGAGAATACCATCTGTATCCAGATAAAGAACCATGGAGTTTGAACAAAGACTAAGGACTATTCCCTTTAATTTAGAAAAAAACTGATATCTTATTATGTAATCTTGCTATCTCATACTTTATTTTTCTTCCTTAAGTATCTGATTTCTCTCATCACATTCAATTTGGATCAATGTATACCATGGAAACAATGTAAAGACTGGTAAATTGCCTTCTGTGGGGGGAGGGAAGCAAGATTAGGGGAAAAATTGTAAAACTCAAATAAAATCTGTATGTCCATAAAAAATAAATAAATAAAAATACACAAGCATAAAAAAATAAAAAGAAAAGAAAAGAAAGGGCCACCAATTATTAATCAACTACCACACACAGGGAAGGTAAGTATAACCTAACTGAAGCAGCAAAACCCTCTGAGGAAAAGAAAGGAGGGAGTATGTGCCAATCAAGTCAGACCACCCACACTTTGAGCACTTTCCCCCAGAACCTGATGGGGACCAGCCTAGGACCCTGAACTCAAGAGCCTTGGGAAGAGCAATGCTACCAATCCCAGACCCTTAATCCTCATTCTGAGAAGCAGCCCCTGTGGAGATGAAACCTAGCACCTAACAACTCTTGCAAGTATTATAGGCACAGTTATAGATGACTTAGGGAAAAAAGTTCTTATCACCAAAATCCTTGGCATAGTCAAATTGTTCAACTGATATCTGATATAATTTTATCATCAAGTGAAAATATCATTAATTGAAACTGATATTTTAATGACATTAAAACAGACGATATTACCATTTCGCCCTAAGGACCACAGGACTTTTCCATTTGACTTGCAGTTGAAACTTCCTATGTATGTTATCTGCCCTATTACACTGTGAGCTCCTTGGGAGCAAGGAATATCTTTCTTTTCTCTTTGTATCTCCAGAATTCTGAGAATACACTCTGGGCTTTGCATACAGTAAGCACTTAATAAATGCTTCATCCATTCAGGTAGCAGAGGATGAGTTCATTTTTACAAGATCATTTGGGTGCTAAGAGTTAGAAGGAGCTGGGACTGGTGTAGAAGGAAAAACAAAAGTGAGTTTTTGTTAGGGAAAACAGAAGAATTAAAAGGATGAGATTACTGCTAAGGGCAAATAGGAAAATGAGAATCTTGGAGAGAGACTGAGAACTGCCCAATTTTTATTCTGTTTCTGTCTCTTGGGGGGCCAGTGGTAAGAAGAAATGAGGACTGGAGGTTTTGGCCAGTGTTGGGAATAGTTTAGAGCATACACAAATGTTATTTTGTTTGTGCCTCATTGATTTATACTATTTGATGCTATGTATTTGCCTGGTTCCCCTCCTTTTCCATTTGATTTGGGGGATTTTTTGATTTATCATTTCTCTGCTTTTATATAAGTCATGGGGGGGGTGTCACCTAGGGATTTAGGTTTTCCTGATCTTGTATGTAAGCACCCTACATTTGTGTCTTATTCACTTAATAGATTTTAAAGGCGAAGAGGACTAAAACTGAACCTTTTCTGAAATTCATTTAATGCCCATTGATTGGCACAGTTCTCTATACATAAATTCTATTTCTGTTTGCTTAATATTGTTTATGTTTACTGAATAGATGGTCTCAGTTAGCTTCTTATGGATTTCTGTAGGTCTTTAGAACTAAGCTACAGGAAGTATTTGGCCCAAAGCTTTCACCTCTCACTGCTTTTGGAATCCTATTGATTAATGAACCCCAACTCAAGGCAGCACCCCATCCTTGGCTCCCTAAGCCCATTAGCATCCTGAGTTCAGATATCTGCCTCATTTGATCTCTAATTACCTTTCCTAATTCTTCAGCCACTACCATTGTAATTAGATGCCAGATTCTGTAATCCTCTCCCTCTTTCTCTTTTTCATCTATATCCCACATTCTCTAAACCACAAAAATATAATCTATAGGATTTATTCACAAGAGAAAAGAGAATATAAACATTCTGAAATAATACATCAGAGTAAGGCAATTAGAAGGAAATGTACAAGAAAACAATCCAGTCCTAAATTTTCTCTGTAACTTTTTTTTAGGTTTTTGCAAGGCAACAGGGTTAAGTGGCTTGCCCAAGGCCACACAGCTAGGTAATTATTAAGTGTCTGAGACTGGATATGAACTCAGGTACTCCTGACTCCAGGGCCGATGCTCTATCCACTGTGCCACCTACCTACCCCTTTGTTATTCTATTTGGGTAGAGCACATTGGGATAGTTTGACCCACAAACTTCTAGGCCTGGAGTAGGAGAATGATATCTTCAGTATTATCAAAACAGCACTCTGCTGATTTGGGATGTAGCCAAAGGAGAAGGGAGGGCTCTGGATCCATTTTATTTGTCCTTTTGACAATCCCAGGCTCACTGCTGGCCAATCAGAAGCCCCTCATTTGCTGGTGGGCATTTTGTTCTTCACTACCCAATCACTTCGTTAACTAGACCTATGGGCAAAGGCCCAAAGGGGAGAAAGGATAAAAAAGAACTATCAAATACAACAAATGTTTTCCCCATCACCTCGAAAAATATAATTCAACACTACTCCAAAAGTACACACAGACAAGCCCATCTGTCACAGTGTATCACAGTATACTAATTGTGCCTCCTGGCTATTGACTGAATCTGAGACTTGGCTTTTGTTAAACTGGGTTTATTCCTTAATTTAGCACACACACACACACACACACACACATTCTTCCCCTCTCCCACTAATGATAATTGTTAAAGAGAAAGACATGAAACAAAGGAAAACAACAGTGTTTGTGTGTGTGTTTGTGTGTGTCTTTGTGTGTGTGTGTGTGTGTGTGTGTGTGTGTGTGTGTAGGAGAGGGCTGCTTTGCTTTTCTCATGCCTCAGCACATACTAGGCTTTGAAATCAGCCACACACCTTGCCATGCATTGCTGCTCCCATGGAAAAATGCCCCATGGGGTATATCATAACTAACACCTGCAACAAGACTACAGTTGGAAGACTGTTAGTATTTTCCTCAGAAACTTGGTTTATGTGGGTTGAAAGCTTGCCCTAAAAATTCCCTCTTTGTTGAGGTTTAGTGAGGCTTTGAGAGGAGGATAAATTGCAATTGTCATCAATGATAGACCCTAAATCAGTGGCCAATACTACTTTTAGTCTTTGCATTCAAGAGGCTTTCCTCACTCTGCACATTTTCAGAGATAATTAAAATACCCAATGTACCTTGAGAAAATGTGGTAATTCTTTTAAGGTGAGTGAGGTCATGGGAAAACCTATTAGGCCTGGATCTTTGATCTCCAAGTTTCAGGTAGCTGCTTAGACCTAGATGCCTTCTGGAGGACACCATCTGGAGTACTTATCCTTCTGACCTCCACATTCCCTTCTGTATTTATCACAGACTAGTGTTGCTTTCAGCTATATAGCTGTACCTAACTGTGTGATGAGACTATTTTATAAGATATTTTATAATATATTGGGTATGTTAGAATTGGCCTCATTCTGAAACCTAAGCCATCCTTCTGAGATATTACAGTATGAGGTAAGAAAAACCTCTTGGTCAGAGACTCAATATTATAATTCTTCACTCTTATGCTTCCATGGGTTTAAATTCAGACCTTTAATGTGATTTGCAAATGACTTTGTGTGATATGATATTAGTGGTTGGGAGGCTTCACAATCCATCTAAGAAAACATAAACACACTGCAACCAAAAAAGCCATTAAGGAGTAGAAACAGCTAATCCTTAACATAGGGGGGATGAATAATTCACCTTCAGGCTTTCCTTCATAAATCAGTTCTGCTGTTATCAGAACCCAGTGCTAGAATTGAAAAGCAAAGCAGCTGTATTCAACTTCAGCAATAAAAAGGAATGAAAAAAGGTGGGGCTGAAACATTTGTGTCCCTTTTCTATAGTTTTATGAACTGAGAACATGACAAATGAACAAGGATAGGCTGCTGACAATTCCATTTCTGATGAAAGACTTCCTTACTTTTTACCTCAGCTGAAGGGTGACCAATATATGGAGCTCTCCCATTCTGTGGATCCTGGTAATGCCATGTTCTTGTTGTAACCCCAAGGTGTTGTTGGTAGCAACTGACCTGATACCATTGACCTAATGGGGCCTTGGTCAGTCCACATTCAAACTAGTGGTTATATGCTTCCCTCAACTGTGGCGGGGGGGGGGGGGGGGGGGGGGAAGTGCTGGAGAAATTTCAAACTCTCAGTAGTTGCAGAGAGTAAGTAACCTATTCCCAGCTCTGTCTCATTGGTTGATCATGATCATCTCATTCCTATTGATGCTCAATTCACAGTATACAATAGGACCAGTCATTAGATGAAAGACTTCGGGACTCTGGATCCAAGACTTACTTCTTACTTAAGGGGCAGGAAATGGACTTGAGAAGAGGCCAAAACTCCTTTGGCTGGTGTTGTTCCTTAAATGACCCATTTCAGGCAGGGACCTTCAACTGAGGCTTGCAGACCAAAGGTGTAGTCAAGAGCAGAGAAAATGGAGAAAGGTTCCTCTCTGCCATACTTCCCTTATTGCTTCCTCTGCCTCCCTGTATCTTCACCTTGTCTTCTGCCTCCTTATTGCTGGGCTGCTGGCTGTGCTAAACTATCCTGTTCTTTTTGAAGTATCATCTTCACAGGTCTGCCAGTCCTCAAAGGCTTCATGAACAGAGGTCAACCTGAATCATGGGGTCCTTGTTATACCTGTAATTCCTCCCAGCATGATTCATCCTTCTGCAAATGCTTTGCCACTACCCAAGCATGGGTTCTAAAGAGTAGTACCCATTAGGATCACAAGATCAGTTAATCCAAAATTCAGTCCAAGTTGGTGAGCCCTTGTATTTCTTTGCAATGACCTAGAATTTTCTCCTGAAATTTTAAACTAGTGAACTTTGCAGCTGGGAATGTCTGTTTATCTGCAGAACCAATCTTGTAATATTTGATATTTTCCTAAAAGTAGCTTAGTGGTACAATGGAGAGAATGGTGGGCAGGGAGTTAGGGAGATGAGTTCAAATCCAGCCATAGACACTTATTAGCTGTGTAACCCAAGCTAAGACAGCCTCTGTCTGTTTCAGTTTCCTCAGCTGTAAAATGAGGGTAAAATATAGTCCCACAGTTCAAAATAATAATAACAATGACAGCACCTATAACCTAATAATACCTTCCAGGTTATTGTGAGAATCAAATAAGATATTTGTAAAGGACAGATCTTGATAGATTGTAGGTGCTTAATACATGTTTGTTATCTTTCTTCCCCAAGTCAGTCAAGGAGCCAATTATTGAAATGAGGAAGCTGCCAACCATAGAAGAAACTGTATTAAGTGAGCCTAGGGTTTGTCCATATGCTATGATGACATGTTCATTTTGGAGGGGATCTGTGCTTTGTCTCCCATTTTCAGGTACATACTTCTTGAGAAGGAGGGACCTTGACCTTCCACCTATATGGTCCTGAACAATGATTCCAGTAACATTCTGGTGTCTTATAGCCGAATAAAATAGGATTTCACAAATACATATACATAAAGATACAAGCATACACATCTTTTTCCTCATCCAGTTTCTATGGTCCCCCTAGTCAAATTCTGTCTAATTCTAACTCCATTATACCTTAAGGAAATCAGAAGACAAGATTTTCTTCTTTTTTCCTATATCATTTCATTCTAATGAGCACTGAAGAGGAACAACAAAGTCAGGCATTGGGAATACAAAGACCCAATGAAAACTGTTCCTGCCCTCAAGGAGCTTACATTCCACTGGGTGATAAAACATTACAACAGAGAAGTAGATATGTGATAACTTGAAGAAGGGGAGAGCATTAATAACTAAGGGGATTAGGCATGACCTCTCCTAGGAGATGCCTTGGAAGGTAGGATTCCTAGAAGCAGGTCATATTTTTGCCACTTTCCATAGGCATGCAGAATGGAGGTGGGAAAGAGTGGGATAGGAGGGAAGCCTGGGGTAAAGGCATAGATGGTGAGATGCTATTCTGTGTTCCAGAAACATTCTACATCTACATGTCAGTGCTCACATATCTATAAGGCCATTTAACAGAAACTTTTAAAGCAATTGCTTGAGAGACACTGAATCATATTCTTTGCTTTTGGCAAGTTTTATTCATAAATACAATTAGCTTGTCTGTTGAATGCCTACATGTGTCCTTCAGGATCTGAATTATATTAATCCTGACATTCTTATTGTAAACTAAAGCAGAAGGCATAAAGAAGTTGCAATTAAATGGAAGGAAGGCTAACAGGTGTTTCTTAAATTGGCAAATAAAGAAATTGGACAAGTTGGTTAAATCATGCATCCAAGATAATGATAAGTAGAAGATTTCATAGGAAATATTTTTTTGTTTTATATTTCAGTGCTCATGATGAGCAAAAGGCCACCATGAAGATAATAACTTATTTATACATCAGAATCTGTTGCAGAGATTTAGAAGATAGAAAAATTATATGAAAAACATATTAAGATACTCCAAATTAAATCCTAATAATGTTTGGAGATTTCAGCCACAAAAATGAATGGAGAAGAAAGATACAAAAATGTCAGAAAATTTGGTTCAGGAATAATAATAAAAAAAGATGCTAAAGTCTTATAAAAGACATACCTATTTATCTTGACTATTTTCTTTGATGGAGGGCAATTGGGTGGCACAGTCAATAGAGCACTGGCCATGGAGTCAGGAGGACTTGACTCTTATTAATTATGTGACCTGGAGCAAGTCACTTCACCCTAATTGCCTCAGATTCAGGGCCATCTCCGTTTCTCCTGATTCATATCTGACCACTGGACTGATGGTTCTGGAGGAGAAAGTGAGGCTGGTGACTTAGCACAGCACTCCCTCACTCAAATCCAATTCATGTGCTTGTCATGGTTTCACCTCCTTGATATCGTGGTCTTCTTTGAGAATGAATATTATCATCATCATCATCATCATCATCATCATTAGATAGGTTAATTTGACTCCCATACTCTTGCTGCTCTGAACAAAGTTTTAGAAGTCAGACTAACAATTCCATTGGCATCACAAAGGCAATGATACAAAATGAATCCTGAAATTATATCTCAAAAATCTTCTCTGTGCTTTCCCCCAAGTTGGTGAGTTTTGTATTTCTTGGCAACAACTTGGCCCTTTCTTCTAAAATTCTGAGCTAAGGGTTGGCTAGGTGATGCAGTGGATAAAGCACCAGCCCTGGAGTCAGGAGTACCTGGGTTGAAATCTGGTCTCAGACACTTAATAATTGCCTAGCTGTGTGGCCTTGGGCAAGCCACTTAACCCCATTTGCCTTGCAAAAAATAAAAATAAAAACCTAAAAAATAAAAATAAAAAATAAAATTCTGAGCTAGCAGGCATTTCCAGTCCTCTCAACTGGGGGGGGGGGGGGGGCCTTTATTATCTTAAGGTGTGAAAAGTTTCTTCTGGCACAAAACCTTGTTCAGAGAGAAATCACAGTGATTTAAATAGTGCCCAAGAGCCTTAGAGATGGAAAAGAGTGCCCCTGACACAAGAGAGAAGTAAAACGTAAGGCTTGGGTGCATCTATTAAGTGGAGTGGAATATCTGCTCAGCCAACCTCTTTTTAAATGCTCAGATATCATTTTAATGAAAATCTATCACAAGTCCTCTGCAAATCATGGCTTCGAAGGAAAAATGTCAATCCTTGTCAGGCCCCAAAGAATTGTTAGAGCCAATGGAAACCTAAATTCATCAATTAAGCATTTTTCAGAATTCTTTTTTTCCCTTTTGTCTTCTTGTACCAGGTCTAGGCCCTGAACCAACCTGCTGCCCAAGAGGGCAAGAGAGAAGCAGCAAATCATAGCACTGGGGACATCCTATTAAATAATAAGAAGGTCTAAAGAAAGGTTAAAGTAAAAAGGAACCTAAATTTATAGGCTTAGCATTAAACTCTAAAAGGACTTTAGAGATGGCAATGAATCTGATGTTAGGAAAGGCAGGGACTGTTGGAGGCCATGGCAGGAATGCTTGACAAGGGCTATAAATCTGAGCAAGGAGGAAAGGCAGAAGCCTTCGTGGGGATGAAAAGATTCAACCTGAAGTCAAAAGAGAGATGAGGACACAGACAGTGTCCTGGGTGGGGGAAGGGAGTAGTCCACAAACCTGACTGAAGTTCACAAAAAAAGAAAATAAAAGTTAAAATGGGAAGCTGGAAAGGGAATAGGGTCGATTCTGGGAGAGATGAACTACAGAGAAAATCAACACATATTTAGCTGTGGGGGAAACTTTGAAAGAGATCCCTACAAGAGAAGAAGGCAAAAGCCAGGGTTGCTTTGCACTGAGCATTTGAAATGGAATGTAAAAGTAACCTTGTAATAGAACAGAATAAACATGTGTGGTGAAGGAGCCTGGGGCCAAAAGGGACTTGGAAAGAGCAAAGAGGGAAGGTATCATCATCTAATGGTTAAGATGCAGAATTAGAAGCCAAGAACTCCTGAGTTTGTTTACCTTTTTTTGTTCATTCATACATTCAAGGTTTTTTTTTCAATTATGCCCTTCAGGCCCAAGAAAAATAAGTTAAAACACTAATTAAAATACATAAAACAAATGCAGCAGAGAACAACGTATCATAAAATATCATTAACATGCCAAGCTCAAGTTGCCTTCCCTGCAGGGAAGGCCTGTTTTGAAAAGAAAGACTTGCACCAATCTAATTTCAGTTCCTTTGCTAGTTCTATCAGCATCTTAGAGCAAAACACTGTTTTTCAGTCTTGGTTCCCCCCATATGGAAAATAAGGATAAAAAAATTAGTTTGCAAAATACTGGAGAAAATTAGTTGAATTAATTTGTTTTAAGAGTCTTCCAACAATTGGGACTCTATTTAATTTTAGAGAAATAATAGTTATTACATATCTGGTATGTATACTTTGAAAACTCCATGACTTCTTTGTAGGCGTAGTTCTTCCATTGAAACGGTTTGTGTTTTCCTCCATGTTCTGGTTTTCATGAGTTGCTATGGTCAAAAAAGAATCGCCTGCTGGCTATGAGTCTTTTTGATCCTAGCTAGGATGAGATAATCATTCAACCATGTACATGCTGTAAAAGAATAATTATAATTATAATAAGAATAACTAGCATTTATATGATGCTTTAAGGTTTGCAAATATTATTTCATTTGATCCTCCCATGCCAGGTAGATCCCATTATTTTTCCCATTTTACAGAGAA
Organism: Macrotis lagotis; assembly: GCF_037893015.1. NCBI lineage: Eukaryota > Metazoa > Chordata > Mammalia > Peramelemorphia > Peramelidae > Macrotis > Macrotis lagotis. The sequence continues at coordinate 83,978,741 of NC_133663.1, read as the reverse complement.
GGAAACTGAGGCAAAAAGAGATTAAATGATTTGCCCAGGATTAAAGAACTAATAAGTATCTAAGGCTGGATGTGAACAGAAGTCTTCCTGATTCTGGGTCTTATCATATCTACTGAACCACCTAGATCCCGAAGAGGTTTTGTGGTGCTAACACCGACTTTGAAAAGGCCAGGTCCTCTTCATATTGCCATCAAACATCAGAAGAGGGTCATGATGACAATGTTTCTAGGTGTATTCATATATATGCACACACAGACATACAATGAGAAGCAGCCTTCTTGCTATTAATCACATAGGAAACTCCCATTTCTCAGGCCATCCCAGATGTTTGGAATGAACTTCCTTCTTTCCTCCATCTCTTGAACTACTGGTTTCTTTCAAGGCTCAGGAGGCCTATCTCAGTCTCTGAAATGCTAGTTAGTAGCTTCTTCTCTAAGGTTACCTTGTGCATATTTGTATATTTATATACATATATATATATATATATCTACATATATATTTTTGTGTAGGTACATGTATATATTTATATAATATGTATATATATGCATGTTATCCATTTCTTCCCCATTAGAATATAAGCATCTTGAAAGCAGAGTTTTCATTTTATCTTTGTATATCATTTGATAGAGGGTCTGCACAAAGTATTTCATAAATACTTGTTGACAATTGATTGGTAACATATGTAATTGGCTGAAGAATAGGGAACGCACAGAGCTAGAGTGGGGAAACTCAACTAGGCCAGCTGAGTCTGGACCCTCGGATGCCCCATAGGAGAGAAGTTACCATGATGCTGGAGTGAGAGAGAAGGGGATCAGCCTTACCCTTACCTTTCCAACGTTTTCTCTGTACCTCAGAAGGAAAGAAATAACTGAAGGTTTTGTGAGTCCCATTAAAGCTAAAGAGTCACAGTTCATGCTCAGTGGCCAATGAGGGATGGCTTCATTGTCCCCAAAGTCTGGGAGTGCTAAGTCACCCACATTTGGCTAGAGACAATAAAGGAATCCACTTCCCAAAGTGCCCAGGCATAGTTACAGAACACTTGCTGGCCCAAAAACAGCTCTACACCATCCTATTTGACTCTGATTATATACACATATATTTATGAGCTGGGACTTTTTTTTTTAGATATGTCAGTCAGTAGGCACATCTAAAATATGCTCTTCTCCACCACCCCATTCCTTTTTTCTTATAAATCCTCATTCACTATATTGCTCTATCCAGGCCCTTCTCCTTGAAAGAGGAGTCAATATTTTTTCCCACAGTCAATATTCCTTCTCATTCCCTACTTTGTATGTCGATCTCACTTCTGACTCTTCAATTCATATTTTCAGCATCTCATTTTCTTCATCTGATTTGCCTGTTAGAAATGGAGCTTGAAAACTAAGTAGGGTTTTCAGCTGTCTTGTTTCATGGGTGAATACATGTGGTCTTGACCATTCACTAGTAATTACTCACAATTAGTTAAAAAAAAGTTTTACATTTTTTTCAGTGACATGAGGTTTGATTAACATGTTGTGCTTAAAGAATGAATCATTTGAGTCCTAACCTGGTTCTCATCTTGAGTCATTCTATGGAGACAATTAATTAAGGCCTAAATATTTCAATTTGAAACTTGAATCCTGTAACAGCTGTGGTGGTGATAGGTTCCTGGACCAGCAGTTTTCCTGAAGAGAAGTAAAATCAACCAAACTGAAAGAGGTCATCTCAGGAAGGAAGAATAACCCCAGCTCACACTTCTACTATACTCCAGAGTTTACAAAGGGGGTATTTTTACCATAACCCTGTAAGGTAGGTAGAAGAAGTGTGATCTTTGACACTAAATGAAAGCCCAAAGGGCAGACACCAGGGACTCCCTAAGAATTCCTTGATTTCCTCTGCTAAATCTTCTACAGAGTCAATAGTGGGAGAGGGCTGTCCCCCTTATCTTTTTACAACTAGGAAAAACAAAATGCAGAAGCTTATTTGAAGTCACAAGGCCAGCAAAAGGCAGAGCAAGAATTTGAATGCAAGTCTTTTGACTCTTAGAGATTAATGACTATAATAAAATTCTTCAGTGATGTAGCCCAAACATCTGATCCTAGCATATTCTTCAAAGATAGTGAGCATGACCCTACCTACTGACCTACCTCATGACCAGGGATCATTCATTTCCCTCTCAGAAAATATGGAATAAGGAAAAACAGAAATCTAAGATTAAACCAGAAACATAAAAGATATTGCTTCAAACAGAAGACAAAACAGATCAGAAGAATAAAATATAAATTGTATTTGATATTTCCTGTTTCCTAGAAAAATTCAGTGTAGAACTAGAAAAACTGATGGATAAAAGTCTGACTTGATATTATTTTCCATCTATTATCTTTTAAATTTTATTTTATTTTTAATTTTTGGAATAATACAAGTATTTCCATAACATAATACAATAAAAAAGATGATTATACATGAAACTACAAATCTACTATGCACAACTTGCTTTTCCCTTCAATAAACCATAAAATTATCATGTAAATTTCTATTTTTCTTCCCTCTCACTTCCCCTCTCCCTCAGAAATGGCTACCATTAAATACAAATAGCTGTTTATACATAGATGCATATATGTGAAAAATATATATATTCACATGTATGTATATGTGTGTAAGACTATTCTATACATCCTTCTAAGTTCTTTCTCTGGATGTAGATAGTGTCTTTATATGTTATTTATAGCTAATTTTACAATATACATTTTCACTAAAGCAAAAAAGAACAGGAAAAGAATTCAGAGTTGAGAACAAATAATATCAGAGCTTTGTAAGGAAAAGTCTAACATTTGGATTTCATGATGGAAAGGTCTAGTTTTTTTAGAAGTGGAGGAGGGGGAATAGGTCTCTGAATTCAAAGGTGAACACACTTAACTTGATTTCTAACTCATTTTGTGGAAAGTTGAGTGGACCAGAAGTTTATTTGCAGAACCAGGGTCTTTCAGCAACTCAATAACTGGTTTCCTGTTTGAATTTGGACAAGTTATTTAACCACTTTATATCTTAAGTTACCCATTTCTAAAATGAGTAAAACAATATGATAGTTATATTATTTTTGGCTGTTGGGTCACTCCCAATGTAGGATATGTAACTGAATCTCACAGAGGCATCTCATAGAATTAGTCCACAAAGCACTTAAGGACCCTAGGATGAATGTTTCATTCAGGGAGGCCTATTCATAATAACATCATCATGGCCCCTCTTCCTAAATAATCAGTTTCTTTTGCCTAGTTCCTTATGCCTATATTTAAAAACACATTCTCCGAAAATTCCTTCAACCCCACCATCAACTATAGCTATTACCTTATCATTCTCTCCTATACTTCCAAAAGAAAATTTATTTCAATTTTTTTCAACTCTTTTCCTAGTCCTCGAGAGATGTTGCTTCTGTCCTACCCCTTCAAAATGAATGGTACTGTTTGAATCAATCAGAAATTCTGTCTGTGACAACTTTTCTGTCAATCAATAAGTATTTATTAAGCACCTATTAAGTGCCAGTCATTAGGGATACAAATACAAAGAATGAATGAAACAATTCCTGCTCTACTCTATCAGGAAAACAATATATACATATTAAAGTATATCCAGAATAACTAAAAAAAAAAATAAGACAAATAGACATAAAGAAGAAATAAAGAAATTAAATAAAAGAGAACTACAGATGGAGGGTATTAATAATTGTAAGGATCCAAAAATTTGTTGAGAAAGTGGTACTTGGGGCAGCTAGGTGGCGCAGTGGATAGAGCCCTGGCCCTGGAGTCAGGAGTATCTGAGTTCAAATGAGACCTCAGACACTTAATAATTACCTAGCTGTGTGGCCTTGGGCAAGCCTACTTAACCCTATTTACCTTGCAGAAACCTAAAAAAAAAAAAAAGAAATAGCTCAAGTACCACTTTCTTTTCTTTTTTTAAGGTTTTTGCAAGGCAGTGGGATTAAGTGGCTTGCCCAAGGCCACACAGCTAGGCAAGTATTAAATGTCTGAGGCAGGATTTGAACTCAGGTACTCCTGACTCCAGGGCCGGTGCTCTATCCCCTCCGCCACCTAGCTGCCCCTTGAGCTATTTCTTGAAGAAAATGAGAGATCATTCTATGAAGTGAACATGAGGAGAGTGGAATACATGGAGTTCAGCCCGCTCAAAGGCATGGGGAAAGAGAAAGAGGGAGCAGAAGCAGCATAAGTTATCTAATGACTGGTCATCTCTGCAGTAATGGCATCCTTCTTCTGATAGCACCCAGATCCTCTGACATTTCCTGTGTCTTAAATGTCAGAGGACCAATCTATCCTGATTTCAGAACTACCTAATTGTCCTATGGTAGAAAGATAGGGTTCATTCTGCTTGCCCCACAGAGCAGGACCAGAAGCAACAGGTACAAGTTGCAAAGCAACAACTCTAGGTTTGGTAAAAGGAAAAGTTTCCTATCCAGTAGAGCTATCCATTAGTGGAAGGGTCACTGAAGGCTTTGAAGTCAAGGCTAGAAGATCAATGATGTTGTAGAGAGTACACAGGGGCTAAGATGGCCTTGGAAACTCCTTTTCACTCTGAGCTCCCAGACTTCTCTAGCTTCTTTTATAGTTCTTTTTCTTCATCCCATCCAATATTTTCCCATTTGCATTGTACCCTTGTCTTGATTCCAAAGCTTTCTTGATTCCCAGCACCTGTAGTGTCTCAGTTGTCTTTCATAGGACCCCTAAGCCAAAAGAAAAATCTGTTCTTTTGCTGTTTTTCCACTCAAAAAAGTTTAAATACTCCATGCTGTAAGTTCTCTTAAGTGCCCCTGACTTGCATGGCACACAAATTGGAAAGCATGGCTTTACTTGTTCCTCTTCTAGAGTTATATATGTTTGTCTGTCTTATACCCTTCTTAGTTCCCCTCCTGGGCAACCAAGACTATCATTCCCATCCTTCTCCAAGTTCCTTCCATCCACAATACACTGCATACAGTGGGAACTCAAGTATTTGCTCATTATATAAAGTATTACATAACAGGGCCTATTTTGAATAGACCACCCTTTTGTTGATGGACTTCACAAAGTCACAAATTTGTGATGAAACACTGTGGTCCTTTTGAACATCTGGAATAAATGGCGAGACTCTGGACTAAATATCCTTCTCTAGAGATTTCAGATTAGTTTGTCTTTTGATTTTGTATGTGTGTGGTTGTAGCTATTGTTCTTTAGAACTAAAGTCTGCTGCTTCTTCTGTAGATGATAGTCATATAGCCTTAAACTAACTACAAAATATTAACTGTTGTCTTTATTTCCCATTCTGGTTGCCACATTCAGTGTCTTTAAAGACACAAACTTCCTTCTTGTCTGGGCAAAATTATAGATGCTTAAATTTCATCCATTGATATGAAAAGCATGTATTCTAGCCTTTCAAGAAAAGAAAGTCTACTTTTAAACAAGACTTTATTTTTCTTTTACAAAGTATATTTATAAAGTAAATATTCCTTTTCAGATCAGACATCTCAAATTTGAGGCTGGAAAATATGGTCACTGTATCCCTAGGGCGTGCCTACATTATGTTGTTTTTGAATACAAAACTAACCATCTTTCTTTTTTCATTACCATTTCTGTGATATTTCTAACTGATATGGGTAAGTTAGGAAAATTGCCTTAGGTTATAAGCAAGCAGAAACCGTTATACCCATACCTTATTGATCTACATACAGGAAGTGGACCCTAAGGCAGCATGTTACAATAAAAGGTAGAGAAATGTGAAAAAAGATTTTTTTTGACAACCAAGACAACTAGGTTTTCATCTTTTCCTTGTCACAATTGGATGTGTGACCTTGGGCAAGTCAATTAACATCCCTGGGACTCTGTTTTCTTATTTGTAAAATCATGGGAGGATGAGTCCAGAAACTGAAGATGAAATGTGATGTTCACCTCCTGCCAAAGAAGTGATGGACTTAAAAGACTCAGACGTATTTTTGGACACAGTCAATATATGGCTTTGTTTTGTTGGATTACACACATTTGTTATCATTTATTTTTCTTTCTCTTTTATTGTTCAATTAAAGGGGGAGATAAGAGGGAGAAAAAATAAATGCTTGTAAAAATAAATAAGCCATTTTAAAAAATAAAACATAAAATCAGGGAAGGGTTTGGGGGAGGATGGATGAGATGACTCTAAAGTTCCTTTCAGATCATTGCTTTCTTTTTTAGTTCCAAGCCCAGTTCTTAGTATGGAGCCAGGGAGCCAGAATACCCATTGGCAATATGTAAGTAGGTTAAGATTTCCTTATTATTTTTCTCTTTACATTCCAACTGTGATCATGGATAATGAAGAAATGAAAATAAGCATCACTCATAAGGAAGTAGAAAGGTTCGTTGCGGGTGTAAGAAAGCTGCAAAAAAAGCAATGACAAGGGAGATTAAAGGTTATCATCAAATAAATGTATTTAAAAAAAACAAGATGATGATGTGGACATGGATAATTGGACAACTCGCCAATGCTCTTGCTAAGCCTTCAGTACGCCAGGTAGATCCTCTGTGGTGAGTTCATAAGAACACATGGAAAAGAATTTACTAGGGCAGGCATGGATGAGTAACCATTTATATTGTTGGAAGAAATAAGGAAATCCTTGTACCAAAGAGACCACAGGTCCATTTGAGTACAATCTTGTCCTCAAGAGAATCCTTCCAATTGAGTTTACTCCAAGCACCATTTTCCTCAAAACTACCTGTGACTGACTTTATTTTAGCCATCTCCTATTTCTCATATAAATCTTCAGACCTCAGAAAGCCTTTTTTTTAACATCATAGAGATAAACTCCCTCACTTATTAGTTTGATTTGATGCCAAGTTGCTGTTTCAGAAACATACTATTCTTCATTATAAGCCAAGAGTCCCTTGAGAGCTGGCTAGTTTCCTTCCCACACTGATGGTGTGAGAAAAAGAATGGATCAAAGATTAATTCCACCCAGGCCTGTCCCTGGTTAAGAGACAATGCTGGGTGTGGTGATGGGTCTTCGGTTCAACTATCCTACCCCCCCTTTCATCCAATAAAATGGATTAAATAAAACAAAAAAAAATTAACAAATCACACCAATTGAATGAAATGAGCTTGTCTTTCCACGTGTTCTTTTGAATGATGAGAAGAATAGTTCCAAATCAAGATGTGAGCAGTAGCCAAAGCTGTTAGTAGGTTGGGAAATGGGGCGCACCAAGGGTCAGATTTGTGAAACATCGTGCTTTAGCCAAACCTCTGAAATACTAAACAGAAACAACACTCAGATACATTGAAAAGGGCCAACAAGAAGCATCTGGTTTCCTTAGCTGCTGTACATAGCAAGAGAAATGCTGGCAGAACATTTGATTACCATAAAAAAGAGAGCTATGCAGAAACCACATTAGAGGGAATGCAACCAAAACAAAGTCAAATGTTTGAACTGTTTTGAATAGATTATGGTGAAAACTTGAACAAAGGTCTAACCCGAATTAATGAGAAATGCAAATGAATTGATTCAGAAGCAGCAGCAGCTCCGGTACTCCCTGGTCCTATGACATTTCACCACACAGGCCAAAGAGCTACTCTGCAACCCGCTCCATTCATGTGATGTGGGCTTTGGGGTACTGATTTTAACCACTTCCAGGGAAATGAGAAGGAAACTTCATGCTCTACATAGGTCTGCAAACTTTTCTCACTGTCCTAAATGGACACTAGCTCATCTTTTGCATCTCATGAAGGGCTTTGGTCAAACAGCTGGTTTTCATCAATAATCCATGGGTGATGCTTACAAAGCAATATACATTTGTGTAAATGTATCCCTTTTTAAATATATTTATTGTCTGTGGTTGGCAGTGACACATGAGCCGGCCTTGAGAGTATTCTTTCAAGAGATATTAATGAAAGCTTCTTTGCTTTGGTTCTTGGCAACAGCATTCAAACACCACCGGAAATAGAACTGCTCAGCTTTGGGGGGGACACAATCCATCCATCTGTGCAGGCCTATCTCAAAGGAATCTGTCTCCCCTGGAGACCTGGGCCTCTAGGCCTCCTTTCGAGTTATCATTCTAAAGAAATTATAGCATTAGAGAATTGTGGAACAGAAAGGGACCTTCTGGGGCAGGGGTTCTTAACTTTTTTTTTTTATGTCACAGACCTCTTTGGCAGTCAGAAGCCTAAGGATGTTTCTTCTCAGAATGTTTTAAAATGCATAAAATAAAATACATAAAATGATCACAGAAACCACAGGGCAACTGGAGCTGGATGGAGTTTGGGAAAGGGTTTGATATATAAGGTTTGGAATTAGGAAGACTCAGCTTCATGAATTCAAATTCAGCCTCAAACACATACTAGCTATATGATCCTGGACAAGTCTGGGTCCTAGAGACCTGTTTGACTCAGTTTCCTCATCTGTAAAATGAGTTGGAAAAGGAAACCGCAAACTACCCCAATATCTTTGCCAAGAAAACCCCAAATCAGGTCATGAAGAATCAGAAAGGCACTGAGTCTAAGCACTTTAAAGATAAGGAAATAGAAAGGGTCAATGAGTCCCTGATTACCAAGCAACTGATAGTATTTCACTTCCAGCTCACTTTCCCATTTGTTTCACCTCCACACCACCTGCCTTGTCTTTAGGGATACCCTTCTCCCTTCTCCCTTCCCCTCTCCCTATCCCCCATTTCCCCCTATTGGAATGTAGGTTCCTTGAAAGCAGAAACTATCTTGTTTCTTATATTTCTATCCCTAAAGCACAATACCTGACAACAGAGAAAATAACTGACAAATAAGTTATCTACAAATTAAATGTTTATCTTCATTTTCTTCAAAACCTTTGTTAAGAGTTTTAGTTATTATATATCTTGTTACCCAAGGAATAAGGCCCAGGAAATAATGTTATTGGCAGTTAGTGAATTATTTTCCCTGGGGCATGTGAATATAAAGTGTTCCTCTGATAACCAGACCACCCTATGCCAACAAGGCTGCCGCTACCACTGCTTTTGTTACAGCTGTGAAATGTGAGGGAGTTGGGACAGATAAGATCCAGGTTGCTTTTATTTATTTGTTTGCTTTGCTTGTCTGGACAACATTGACCTGTTTTTCATTTAGACCATCTGCTAATTAGAGAATACTGCCTTAAACTCCTTAATACCTATTACAATGCCTTGTACATATATCAGTTTGAAGGATCTTTGATTGCTCAGGGAATTCCCAGTATGGGGACTCCCTTCAGTACAAATGAACCAGTCTAGCTATAACTTGCTATATGTCAAGTCTAAGAAGTTGACTGAAACAATGAGATAAGTGACTTGTCCACAATTAGTAAATGTCAGAGGTGGATTTGAACCCAGGTCTTTCTAACTATATACCCAGTATTCTATTCACTGTGCCACACTGGCATTCAGCTGGAAAATAGTTGGCAAGTTTGCTTGTTTTGTAACACTGAATTTTTCTTGAATAGCCACAATAACTTTACTATTCATTTTTGAAGCAGACAGTATAAACAGTGGGACTCCAATAGTTATCTTTGTGTTTGTGTTGGATAACAACTTTACCATTTCTGAAATGTTTCTTGAACAGAAATTTATTCAGACCACATTTCCACAGTCACATTAGAGAGCAAAAGGTGCAAAGAATGCAAATCCCACTGTTTATTGCTTTTTAATCTTTTTTGTAATTTAATTTTTTTTCAATTAAGAAGCATTTATTTTCTCCATTCTACCTCCCCTTACTGAAAAAATAAAATGGGAATCAATATGTATAGCCAAGCAAAACACATCACCACAGTGACCATGTCCAAAACATACATCTTGAGGCTATTACTTCTATGAGGAAGTGGGTAACATTCTTCCTTATAGATATTCTGAAATTACAGTTGGTCCACATACTTATTACAATTCTTAAGTCTTTCAAAAGTGTTTGCCTCCATAATGTCATTGTTATACAAACTGTCTGGTTCTGCTTACTTCATTCTGCATCAGTTCATTAGAGTCTTTTCATGTTCCTCTGAAACCATCTCTTTCTTATTGTTATCTGTCTCAGTAGAGCAAAATTCAGTCTTAAAGGCTCTCCTATGACAAAGTCTTTTTCATGGGTACATTAAACTCATAGAAGATTATTTGACAAAAGCATCCACAATAACTTTATTTGATGATTTTCTGACTATTAATATGAAACAAGGCATAAATGAGGGAACCATGGTTGTCAAAGGTGTTTGCCATGATTTGGAGAATATCTGTTGCTGATTCTGTCTGCTGCAGAATCCAAATAGAAAGATGGCAAGGTTCTCCAGTTCCTGCTGGTTTCAGATATATGGATTGCAATCAACCTTTAGAACTTAATTAAACCTCCTAAATGAAACTGACAAATAATAAAAAGAGTTCAGTCAAACTAAGATATAGGGAAAACCAAGTGGACAAAAAATGATTATTGTTTACATCATGATATTCTGTTGGAATACAACCCACACACAGAGGGAAGCTAGCCTTCAACACATATTTATATTAGACAGAAATTGGACATGAAAAATATGATGGGTTCAAACATGAACAAGATGATCAGTTGCATTTCATTTTGGAAAGTGTAACACTTTTAAAAAACCTAAAGCTTCTCCCTGAAACAAACAAACAAAAACAAAAAAACACCTATTTAAAAACAATAAATATTCTGGTAATATTACATGGTTATAAATCATGGAAAACTATGGAACAGCAAGTCACCAAAGTACAAGGAAGGGAATAGATCAGTGGGTGTAAACAGATTTTATCCTATCCTATAGGTTTATCCTATAAATGCCACTCTTTTTCCTCCTGCATTATCTTTACTTTTAATTTTATTGATATTGATATTGTTTTTATATCACTTAATTTTCAAATATCTTCTTCTTTTCCCATCACTAGAGACAATCTCTTGTAATAAAGAGGAAAAAAAGGAGAAAAAGTTTAAAAAATTAACCAAGATTACATCCAATATTGTATTTCATATTTCACACCCTGCATTGTCCCTGCAAAGAAAGGGGATGCAAATTTTCTCCCTCCTCTTTAGGTCTAAGCTTGATCATTATAATTACCCAGCATTTAGAGTCTCTTTCTGTTGCTGTTCTTTCCACTTAACATTGCTATTGTTGTGTATATATTCTTCTTTATTCATTCTCATCAAAGTCCTCCCATGCCTCTCTGTATTGCCAATGACTTTTGCACGAGAAGTAACATAAAAGGCATCATTCAAGGATCATGAGCCGGACAACAGGAAGAGAGTGAAATAAGAAACAGAGAGTCCACCTGCTGTACAGATACTCTGTCAAATTCATGGTCCAATAAGAAGGCCCCCAGCACATTGATCAGGTGGGTCTCCTGGGGAGGCTTTCTTGGAATATATGGACAAAAAGTCACAAAGGATGAGGAGTCATAGATGGATCAATAATTATACCTCTGGAGGGAGTGCCCAAATCAGCGAGATCAATGATCCACTGAAATATTAAAGACATTCTTAAATATTCAAGCAGATCTGTGATCTCATCCACTTGGGATTTCCTGCCAACAAGGAAGATTGAAATCTTTCCCTGCCTGCACCTCCTGGGCTCCTCTTATCCAGATCCTCCAGGAAGCTACCACAGGGCATCCATCTAACATGCTTCTCACTTCTGTGACTTCTCAGCATGAGAATGTTGGAAGAGCACCCCTAGGGTCTACCCCTCATGCCCATCTCTTCCCTGATGACATGTTTTCCTCCTCTGCTTCATAGATTTTATGTTGCTACCTGCTCACAGCCACCACATACCTCCACACTAGCCTCTGGGTGAGGGTCATCTTCAGTTCTTCAGAGGCAGTGGGGTTGGGGGTCTTACTGTCATAGAACAACATCAGTAAAATGTTTAAATGGAAAGACAGGCCTTTGTTGACAAGGGAAGCTAAGGAAAAAGACAACTTAAGATTTCCATAAGTTTCTGTCTTCATTTCAGAAATTTAGGACATATTAAAAGGTAATGTGGAAGTTCTTCTGGGTCATGGGGTCTAGAGGCACAGAGTTCTTGGGTCAGCAGTGTAGTTGTATTTATCTTCTATAATGGCAATGAGCAATGGAGGTAGATAATTCCGAAGACACATCTGAGCTTAGGAAAGGTGAAAGACCCAGAGACAGAGATCATATTTAATTATCTAAAGCTGCTTGAAAATATCAGTGTCCAAAGTAGCCAACTTGACAGGTGCAGAGGCTTGGTTTGGGGCTTTGTTTTGGTTTTTGGATTAGAACCATGATTTAACTGGTATAGGTCTCACTAAGGAAACTACCTTTATTAGTAGAGATCAGCACTTGCTCCACAACTCAAAAAAAAAAAAAAAAGTTGCTTGGAGAATTGAAAGACTGAGTGACTTTCCCAAGTTTACACAATCAACATATGCCAGATGCAGAATTTGAACCTGGGCCTTCTTAACCTTGAAGTCAACTCTCTACTACTCCACACTGCCTCTGAAACAGTTTCTTTCAGTTCTGACAGAAAACACAGTCATGTTGATTGGTGTCTACTTGAGAAATGAACTTCAAATCCTGGAGAGATGGATTGGCATGGAAGAATAACAAAAATAGCAATAACTCATATTTATATAGTCCTTTACTATTTTCAAAGCATTTTTCTTCAAAACTTGATGAGGTAGGTCATACAAATACCATTCTTACTATCCACAGGAAAAGTGGAAGTTTGGAGAGGAAGGGTGTGACCTGGGTTGAAGGTATTTCTAAACCTAGTCCTCACAATTCTGATTGTAACAGATTTTGAAAGATGGCTTTAGTAGGCAGTTTTCTGTTTCTTTAGATTTTAAAAAAATTCTGGCCACAAAAAAAGAGAGCCTCTAATTGAAGGAGTTTCAACCTCTCTACAAATTAAAGGTGTCTGGGTACTGGGGGAGGGGACAATCAAACCAAGACTTTTTCCAGGGTGGCTTCAGGGATTCTGATCTGTCATCTGTCCATCATTCCAGGACTATTTCTTTATAGGATCAGCTCAATTAAATGATCACCTTTTAATGTTGTAGATTTATAAATACAATTTTAGTGACTTTCCCATCATAGTGTGAGATTTCTAAAGCATTGTTCTGTTTAATACCATAATCAATGTCCAAGTCATGCCATCAGTAACATGGTTTGTGGTGAGGTCTTCTTCAAATCAAGGGACAATTATTAGAATATTTTTTACTTTGATTTTTTTAATACTTCTATCATTTAAGCATCTCTGAGTTTTTAAAATTATGTGAATGTTAATTTCCCTTTTCCACCTAGATTGTCTCTTCAATAATATATCATATCTACCTATGATTTTAAAGTTTACAAAGAATGTTCCTACTTTGCAGGAACCTTTGGTTAGGAAAATAACAACCTTTGAGATAGGTTAGGAAGTTATTATTTCCACTTAAAGAAAAAGAAACTGAGTTGAGTAATCATTCGTATGTATATGGTACTTAAAGGTATACAAAAGTAGATGATATCTCAGTTGATCCTCATAACAACCCTGTGAAGTAAGAGCTATCATTAACCCCAAGGAGGAGACTGAGGAGTGAAAGATTAAGTGATATACCTAGGGTCACACAGTTTGAGGTAAAATTTGAATTCAGGTGTTCCTGACTATAAGTTCAGTATTATGCTAACTATGGTCATCCAGCTCTACAGGGTCAGAATCAAAGTAAAATTATGGTCTCCTGATTCCATGTCCAGGATTCTTTCTACTTCATCACAATAATCCTCCATATGATGATCTTTTTGAAGGGACTCTATGTTATATGTCTTTTAAATCCTAGATGGCCCAGAGTATTTGCTCAGTAAATATTAGCTTGGCTGCTACTTAAGAACACTGCCTGTTATGGAACCATGATGACAATGGTTTACTGAGGATGTTCTCCACTTCACAAGATCAGCTTTCAAGAAGTTGACTTAGGAGCTGTGATGAGTTGTTCTTCTTATTAAAGAGAACTATTCCTGTCTTGAGTATATCATTTATTTAACCCAATCATTACAGAGTCCCATGAGTTACAGATCAAAATGAAATTCAAGTAGCAGACCAAGAAGAGGGCCATGCCACGCCCCAGAGAACAGAGGTCTGGGGTTTCCTTCTTGTGTTGATGTCTCAGCTCAAAAGTACTAAAGTACACACACACACACACACAAATACACATGCACAGAGACACACATACGCACATCCACACAGACACAGAGACATACACACATACACTCTTATACTCTCTAGAAGAGGCCCCTCACCCTAGGACCCATGGCTCTGTGCACTGTCACCAGGCTTCTATTGACTCATTTTCCCTTCAACAACATGCACTACAAGGGCAACCTGGTCCAATAGTGGCCTGGAGATGTTCAATGAGGAGGATTCCACTCCTTCCCAAGGCAATTCTGATTGTCAGGAAGTTCTTCCAGACATTAAGTCTTTTTTTTTTTTGCTTCTTTGTAACTTCCATTCATTGTTCCTAATTTTGCCCTCTGGGTCCAAACAGAACAAGGCAAAGCCCTCTTCCAGATGCTAACTTTTACAATAATTAATGTTGTCAATTATATCTTCTTCCGGTCTTTTCCAGGCAAAACATTTCCAGTTCCTTCAACCTAACCTCACATAGTATGATTATGAGGCCTGACTCAGTAGGCAAGCATGTGGCAAGGATTTTAAAGATGTCAGGTACTCTACTAAGCACAGGAAAGAGAGAAAGAAAAAAGAGAACAAAAGAATGAAAGAAAAGAAAGAGAGGTAAAAAAGAAAGAAAAAATGAAAAAGAAAGAAGAAAGAGAAGAGAAAAGAAAGAAAAAGAGAGAAAGGAGAAAGAGAAAGAATAAGATAGAGAGGAAGGAAGGAAGGAAGGAAGGAAGGAAGGAAGGAAGGAAGGAAGGAAGGAAGGAAGGAAGAAAGAAAGAAAGAAAGAAAGAAAGAAAGAAAGAAAGAAAGAAAGAAGGAAAGAAAGAAAGAAGGAAGGAAGAGTCCTTGCTCTTAAGCTGCTAGGTGAGATAATTGGTAGAGTGGTGAAGCTGGAGGTGGGAAGACCTAAGTTCAAATTCAGCCTAAGATATTTACTGGCAGTGTGTACCTAACCAAGTCACTTAACCTGCCTGCCTAAGTTCCTCCAAGAGTAAAATGGGAAAAATAATTGCATTTATCTCCTATAGTTATTGTGGGAATAAAACAATATTTGAAAACACTGCAAAACTTAAAGCATTATATAAAATGTTAGTCATCGTTTTCTAAGGAAGGACATGTATATCAAAAAAACTGTATGTACAACTAACACATAATATATATGAAAGAATCTCAAAAGGACAGCAGTAATGTGGAGGGAGGGAATTGGGGAGGTAGGGGCTGGAGAGGCCTTCTACAGAAGGTGGGCTCTAAAAGAAGCCAGAGAAACCAAAGAACAAAGGAGTCATGGTGGACAGCAAGAGAATTGCCTAATGATTATATCAGTCATCACCTCTATGCAGATGGAGTCTAGATCTATATATCCTGCCCTAATCTTCCTAAACGCCAGTCTAGGATCATCAGACGCCTCTTAGACTTCTCAAGCTGGATGTCCCCAAAACAGTTCAGACCTGCCATACCCAAATCAATTCCTCTTTCCCCTCCCACCCTCTCTTCTTTACTTGCCTGCTAATTGTTGGGAATTGGAAAAACCAAATATGCTATGTGGAGAATAAAAAAAAAAGCCAACATCACGGGATCTTGGAACTTGTAGAAGTGAAGATATAAAAACACAAAAAAGGGAGCAAGGGTCCAGTTGTGAAAAGCACAAAAAGTCAAACAGAATATTTTACATATGATGGTGACCTCAACTTTAGGAAATGTTATGAACTTTAGGAAAATCACTTTTGGTAGCTAAGTAAAGAGTAACTGAAACAGTAAGACAAACCAGAAAATTACTGCAATGGTCTGAGAGCAAGCCTGCACAGAATGGTGGCTAGGAGGGAGGAGAAGCAGATGTCTACAAGAGCAGTTGTGAAGGGAGAAACAAGACTTGGCAACATCTAGATATGTGGGGTGGATGAGTGATAAGAGTGGAGCCTGCTCCCAAGGCTGTGGGTCAGGCTGTGAGTCAGTGCACTCAACAGTGCACAGGCAAGAAGGGAAGAAGAAAGAGTGAGAGGGGAAAGAGGAGTCCTGCTTTGGGTATGGCAGGTTTGAGCTGTTTGGGGGGCATCCAGCTTGAGAAGAGGCATCTGATGGTTCCTAGACAGTGTTTAGGGCAGGATATATAGATCTAGACCCCCATCTGCCTAGAGGTGATGACTGATGTGATCATCAGGCAAGCTAGTAAAGAGAAGAGGACCCACTACAGAGTGGTACCTTGCAGTTAGTGGATAGGACCTACATGAAGCTCCAGCAAAGAAGACTGAGAAGAAACAACCCTAGTGTAGAACCAGGAAAGAGAAGAGTCAGGAAAAACCTGGAGAAAAAAAGATTTTCTACTAGAAAAGGGGGATCAGAAGTTGTGGACAGACCAAGATGGAGGCAACTAAGATTTATCACTGGCATCTGCAAAGAGTGTGGTGTCTTGAATGAAGAAGTCAGAGGATTTGGAATGGAAAAGACTCCTTTTCCTGGCTGCATACCAGTTTATCATGTTTCTCTTAAACTATGAGTTTAGAACTGAGCTAAAGATAGTAGTCCAGATGTGTTCTGACCAGGACAGGACACAGAGAACTACGTGGTCCTCCTTGAATATATTCTGCCTCTTAAGACAGCCCAAAATCATATCAGTTTGGGGGCTGTCATATTATATGGCAGATCCATATTGAGCTCCCAGGTCTTTAAAATATTCATAGTTTTGAGCCAGAATTTTCATTAGGGGGTCAACACGTTTAATTCCTTCATCATCTCAGTTTCCTCATGCAAATGAGTTAACTGAGGTCCAGGGGAGGGTAAAGGTCTTGCCAGAGACTCCAGAGCTGGTGCTCTATCTACTGCACCACCTATCTGACCTTCTTTCTGCTACGTGTGACCTCAGACATTTAATACTTACTTAGCCCCATAACTTGGGCAAGTCACCTAACCCCACTGCCTTGCAAAAATCCCCTCCCCACAAAAAAGAAAAGAAGATTTGAACCCAGGGACCCTGACTCCTGATTCAGTCTTTTTCTACTACAAGATCTTTTTCAATCAAATTAATCACACGTCTCTAATCCTAAAGTTGTGAGGTTGATTTTTTTGAATCCAAATGCAAAATTTCACATTTGTCTCTTTTAATTTTCATCCTCTTAGATTCACCTCAATGTTTCTGTTTCCAAGGCCTTTTTAGAGTTGGACTCTGTCATCTAGGATGTTAGTCAATGTAGGCCTTTAGGCAAGTTATTGATAAAAAACAACTTAGATCCCTCTGGCATGCCACTGGAGACCTCCTTCCAAGTAGCCAATTCCAAATCCTCCTCTTTATTATTTCTTTGTTCTACTTCTTTCCCAAAAGAATAGCATGAGGGAAAAAAAAGCTAAGCAATTCATATCTATAGTTCTTCACTGGTCTGCCAATAAAAGGGAATCAGAGTATTCTGACCTGGCCTGTTCTTAAGAAAATCATGCATTTCTTCCTTCTCTGGATAATCACTAACAATCTCATTAATAAGAAGTTTTAGAATTTTGCCAAGAATTGAAGTCAAGATCACAGACTATAATGAGCTGATTTCATTCTTCACCCCCCCAACCTTTTTTTAATCAACACATTGCCCTTCTACAGTCCTGCGGTACCCTTTCCATGTGCTATCATCTTTCAAATATCACTGAAAGTGTATGAGCAATCATATCTGCCAGTTTTTTTTTTCAGTACCCAAGGGCAGCAATTCATCTAGGCCAGGTGACTTTAATTCATGGAGCATAAATCCAGTACTTTCTTATTTTCCCCTTACTCATATCTATTCATTAACCATTTTTGTTGTGTCCTTTCCAGCCCCAGAGTGATTCTCTTTGGCAGGGAAAAATAAAAGTAAAATAACTGAACTCTGCCTACTCTTGCATTAATTATCATCATGCTATCCAATCCCAACAGGGCTCCTAGGCATCTCTTTATCTTCTTTTTCCTAATTTAAAAAAATCATTTTGTAATCTTTAGTTTTCCTTGCTTTAAAATATTTGTAAAGTGCTTTGCAAACCTTAATGAGCCATATAAATGGTAGCTATTATTGTTGCTGTTATTATTATTACCAGCCTCAGCTCATATGTAGAATTAATACTCTTGATGTTATTTTGAAAGGACTGTGTCATGTTATGGTCATCCTCTGTTATCTGTCCCTGCTTTCACCTTTTCTATATTAAAAATCTAAGTTGGTTGATAAGTTTCCCGTGCATCCATGTTAGTTTCTTAAGATAATTCCTCTTTCACTGTTCATCAAAATTATTTTTCTTTTTGTTTTTTGGATCTCACTTAGAAAGTCAAATGGATAATGGAAACAAGCTGGCCTTGGCCAGGCAGACGCATATCTAAGGCCTTCTCTGACGCAAGCTGGCTGAGTGACCCTAGGCAGGTTGTCTATGGCCAGAGTCTGAGAACCCAAATAGCAGAGAAGGTGCTGCTCTGAAATGGCAGAGAGAATTTCCTCTTCCCCATTCCCCATACTAGTAAAATTGTGAGTCCAGTCCCTATCCCTTCAGAATTTTATTCCTGAGAGTTTTCCATCACTCTTGTTGCTTGCATTATTTTCAAAGAGAACTAATGACATCACATAACTTGCACACTAATTGGATTTAAGTAAGGTAGAGCCACACCAAAGTGCCAGTCTCGCTTTCTCTTCCAGATTTGGGAGTCAGTCCACAGTCTGAGTGTCTTTGATGCCCAACCAAAGCCTAAGCACCCCATTGTGTCTGCTTTATCTCCTTTGTGGCTATTGGAATAAATGGCTCTCATCCACCTATTCCAGTGGGGGGAAGCTTCACCTGCTGGGGGCAGACACCCCCACTAACTTGCCCACAGGTTTGAGGCCTGTCAGTGACCTTCAGCCTGGTCTGCTGGGATACTTGTACTGGGGGGTGGCCAGTGTGCAAGCTACAGCTTCTTGGAGTCACAGGTGAGAGCTGGCTGGCAGGTGGACCACAAAGGTAGGGCACTAGCCCTGCAGATCACTTACATCCCAAGCAAACTGCTCTGAGACTTTGAAAGAGTTTACTTTCACCTAAGTGTCAAAGAAGCCTGAAAGGGAGGAGTTGATCCCTGAGGTGAGCCCTGAAGAAAGGAAAAGATTTCCATCAATTAAAAACTTTCTAACTGCTAACATTTATTTAGGGCTAATTGCTTTATAATTATTATCTCATTGATCCTCATGGCAACCCTGGAGGGTAGTTGCTATCATTTTCCCCACTTTAAAGATGAAGAAACTGAGGTAAAATGAGTTTAGGTGACTTGCCCAGGGTCACACAGCTAGTGTCTGAGACTGGACCCGAACTTAGGTCTTCCTGATTCTCAGCTTGCTCTATTCACTGTACCCGGAGGCCCCCCTCTCCTCATGGCAATGTGACAACAGGCCCTAAGGACAATGAGAACAGAGGTAGGAAAACCAGAAACAGAAATACAAGCATTAATATATCATGACTATTCATGCTAAAAGAAACTAGTCTGCAGACCACCTGGAAAATCCTCATGGACCACACTGAGAACCTTTGTCTCAGAGGAGTGAAGAATTTCCTGTTCGCTTTATTTCTGTGGTG
The DNA here is from genome assembly GCF_037893015.1 of Macrotis lagotis. Taxonomy (NCBI): domain Eukaryota; kingdom Metazoa; phylum Chordata; class Mammalia; order Peramelemorphia; family Peramelidae; genus Macrotis; species Macrotis lagotis. Next base: position 83,959,099 of record NC_133663.1, on the reverse strand, counting down.
AAAGACACAGTCCAGCCCAAGTGAAGAGCCATTGTAAGCGGAAGCAGAGCCAGCTCCTCTGTGGCAGCTCGGGGCTCTCTGTCCTGCCACATTGCCATTCCTATGGTCGATGCCCACTGTGGTAGGCTGGCACCCCCCCCATCTCTCCTTGATGTGGTCGTACCATTTCCTGATCCTCGCAGATGTGACAGTAAGTGTATATACATCTGGAGTCTCAAACTGAGCTCTTTAGTTCCAGGGCTCCAGGGGAGACTGAGGTATGCAAGGCACCACAAAGGTTCTCCAAAAATGTTCACCCTGACTCACCCCTCCCAAGCACAGCAGTTAGGCAGATAAGCCTCCTAATGAGACAACACCAAATGGTAACAAATAAAGAATGGACCACATTTTAAAGCCCTGATTTGACTAGATATCACAGAGGCAAACTCCTAGTCAAACAGCTACTGGCAAAATAGTTAGCAACCTAGGGCTCCCGAAACAGAGGAGAAGGGCAGTGAAGGGCACCTTCAGGAGTCAGAAGACTCAGCTGCCTTGATTCAATATCTAGTCTGAGACACTTCCTAGCTGGGTAACCTCGGGCAAGTCACCTAACCCGATCTGCCTCAGTTTCCTCATCTGTACAATGAGCTGGAGAAAGAAATGACAAACCACCCCAGTATCTTTGCCAAAGATCTGGACATGAAGAAAAATTACTGAACAACAACAAAACAAAAAATAAAGAAGCCAAAGAGAGGAATAAGAAGATATCGCACTTTAATTAAAATGTCCTCAGTAAAAGCAACTGGTCTGAGACTTGAGTGTTTGTTAAAGGAAATAAAAACAGGCCAACTCCATTTTCCTATCACTATTAAGAAGTTGAAAGGTATGATGATAAAATAGTCTCCCAGTCAGGAAAAACCTGAATTGTTCCTTTGATTCAGTGGCACTGACTTCCTTCCTGTTAGCTGGACAAAACCAGACCCTCCAGTTCCCAACTTTCAGCATTTTTCTGGCTCTCCCTCCTCATCTCACTTTTGGCTTGCTTCATTCTCAGCCATGATCTCACCTTCCTGACTCCCCTTAGTTCTAGCATCTTCCCTGTCAAGGACCTCCAAACTATCCTATACTGGACAAACTGTATTTGCACAGTTTTCCTGGAGTCTTCCTCCCATTAGACGATGAACTCCTTGAGATCAGGGAGGGTCTTTTGCCTTTCTTTGCACATCAGGAACTTGATAAATGTTACTCTCTGACTAACTGGGTTTATGACCAACATCTGTGTGATCCTAGGCAAGTCATCTTCTTGGTGTTGGGGTAACTCTCTTTGACTTGGAGCAACTGCTGCTCTGCATTAAAAGAAGTTTATCAATACTACTATTTATTTCCAAAGATGATCAGGGAAAAAAATAAAAGTCTTCCGATTCTAAATGCTTATAGCATTTGTGTGGTGGCAAAGAACCAGAAGCTGAAGGGCTACCCATCAATATCAATTGGCAAATGGCTGAACAAGGGGTAGGATGTGACTGTAAAGGAATACTTCTGTGTTCTGAGAAATGAGGAGCTCAGTGGGATTTGAAAAAAACAAGGAAAGCACAAAATGATGAGTGAAATGAGCAGAACCAAGAGAACACTGTGTATAGTAACAGCAATATTGTTTTAAGAATGACTTTGAGAGAATAAGCAATTTTGACTATTATAAATATCCAAAGTAACTATAAAGGATGTATGAAGAAAGGTATTATTTGCATCCAGAGAAAGAACAGCTAAGTAGAAGCATGTATAGAGTAATTTTACATATATACACCTATCTTTGTCTAATGGTAGCCTTCTGTGGGGGGGGGAGAAACAAAAGGGAGGAAAAAAAGAAACGTACATGATAATTACATTATATATTTAAAAGGGATAGCCAGCTGTATGTAGTAGATTTGAAGTTCCATGTGCAATCATCTTTTTTTAATTATATTATGTTATGGAAATGCTTGTTTTAGTCCATAAATTAAAAATAAAATAAATAAATGTGAAAAAATTATCAGTAATTCCTAACATCAATGAAATTAGAAATCTGATGTAAAAAAAATTTAATAACTACCAAGCAAATGATTTGACAAAGGAGTTCTGCTTCAGTCAGTTCCGTCTCCTAGCATTTACCCAAATTAATCCCAAGTACACAAGCATGGGTCCAAGGCCCAGCAACTCTAAAGTAGATGTGTACGACCCCTTCCAATATCAAGGCCCTCTTCTCCAGTCATCTATTTCTGAACTAACCTATTCCTCATCAATTATCAACTTCATGGACACATTTTCTTTTTAATAATAATTGGGCTCTTGAACATTTGTGGTTTTAAATGAATACATATTCCCTATTATAGGAGGACATAATAATAATATCATTATTATTATTATGGTAATAATAAACTAGCTTCTCATTCAATCCACACAATAAGTCTCTAAGGTAGGCATTATGATCATCCCCAGTTCATAGATGCAGCTGAAGAAGAAGCAAGGTTGTGTACTGATAAATGTGTGCCCTCTCAAAGGGGTCAGAATCGTCCCTATTGTACCTGAGTCTCCCCACCTTGAATCATTTTTTATGTATTTTGCATTTGTTTTATACATGAACATAAACTCCTTAAATCAGAGTTTGTTTTGCTTTGCTTTTGTGTCCCCAGAACTTAGTGCAAAGTCTTAAAACTAAAAAATTCATTTATCAATTTGGAATTAAGTAGTGGCTCTGGGCTCAAAAGGACCTGGGATCAAATTTCAGTTTTGCTACTTACAATCTGTGTGATTTGGAGCAAGTTGCTCGACCTCTCTGGGCCCAGCTCAGAGCTGGGGAGTTCTGGGTCTGAATCTTGGATGGATCTGAGACTGAGGTTGACTCCCTTTCTCTTAACCTCAGTTGATCTGTAAAATGAGGGAGGTTAAAGTGAGAAGGGATGACAAGGAAGGTAGGGAGAAGTGAGAAGGTAGGGACAAGGGCTAGAGCTGGGACCTCCTTGTTATGTGGTTGTTCAGGCATGTTTGACTCTCCAGGACCCCAATGGGGATTTTCTTGGCAAAGAAACTGGAGTGGTTTGCCATTTGCTTCTTTAGCTCGTTTTACAGATGAGGAAACTGAGGCTAAGAGTGAAGTGACTTGCCCAGGGTCACACAGCTTGTAAGTATCTGAAGCTAAATTTGGAACTCACTGGAGCTTTCCCGCTTCCAAGTCCATTTCTCCAGTCACTGTGCCACCTAGTTGTTTTATAGAACTCCTAAATGAAGAAATTTCCTCTGTAAAAGTTTGCACCTTCTCTTCAATTTTATCCGGGTAGATTCAGTGACTTAGCCAAGCCAGGATGTATCTGAGGACAGACTGGAATCCAGTAATTAAAATCATAATCATAACCTCTGTCTATTGTTCTCCATCAATGAAGAAAGAGCCTAATACCAATGAGTTTGGGGTTGATGATACAAATTTAATAATAATTATATTTATTTATATATAGTGCATATTTCATATATATATACACACATGTATATATAAAATAAGCAACCCCAGCTCACCATTGAAGAGAGAATCTAATACAGATGGGTTTGAGATTAAAGGTACAAATTTAATAATTATTATATTTATTTGTTTATATTATATATACATATATTATTATTATATTTATTATATATGTATATACATATGAAAAAGCCTATTGCTTTCCTTCTCTGAGGAGAGATTGGGGTTGAGGTTATACATTTAATAATAATTATTATATTTGTTTATATAATATGTATACATACACACACACACACACATAAAAAATAAGTAAGCCCAGTCCCAAAAGTCTATTGCTTTCATTCACTGAGGAGAGAATCTAATACAAATGGGTTTGCAGCTAAAGTTGCAAATTTAATAATTATTATACTTATTTATATACACACATTATTTTTATATTTATTATATATGCATGTGTATTGTGTGTGTGTGTGTGTATATATATATATATATATATATATATATATATATATATATATATATTTATATGTATACACATGTCCCAAAAGCCTATCGCTTTCCTTCCCTGAGGAGAGAGTCTAACACCAGTGGGTTTGGGGTTGAGGTCACACATTTAAAGATAATTTTTATTATATTATTATATTGATTATATTGATTTGCTTATATATATGTATATTTATGTATCTATATAGTTTGGGACTAGGGTTACAACTATAGTAATGATGATGATATACATAAAACTAAGCAACCCCAATTCCAAAGTCCCTTTTCTGCCCCAAAATGAGGGCCCCATGACGTCAGCCTTTCTTGGGGCCTGCAGGGACCACGGCCAGTATTTACATGATACTTTAAAGGTCACCAAACGCTAGAAACTGAAATCTAATTCCCTCACCCCCCCTGGGCGTGGCGCTATCACTGTTCCCATCTAGCAGAGGAGGAAACTGAGGCAGCGCGGGTAAGCGAAGGCTACAAGCCGCATCTCAAGTCAGGGCGCTCCCCCCAGCCGCCATCCGGGTCCTCCCGGCTTCAGGCGGGCCCGCCCCCCGCCTGCCTCCCGAGCTCTCATTGGGTAAAGCGAGGCCCGGGGGCAGCCGCTCTCTTCCCGGCCCCGCCCCAAGCCGCTCTTCGTGCGCAAACGCGTCCGGAGTGAGAGTGGGGGAAGGGAAGGGAAGAGCGCCGAGGCAGCTCCGGCGCTTGCGCACGGCGGGAGGTCGAGATGGGGCGGGGCCGGAGCCGCGGAAGCGGGACGCGTGCGTGCGCAGGCGCAGACGCCGGTACCGGAACTCCGACTACTTCCCTCGGGTCCGCGTCCCGCAGCGAGATCCGCGCCCACGTGGGGCCGCCGCGCGCGCGCGCGCGCCCACCCGCCCGCCGATCCCGGCCTTCCCGCAGCAGGTACCGAGTACCGAGCCGACCGTCCGCGGCGCCGGGGCCATGACCAAGCGCCGGCCCCGGGGCGCCGGCCGGCCGGCCCCGCGGAGAGGCCCGCCGGGGGCGCGCTTCGGGCCGGGGGGCGGCGCGGCCGCGCGGCCCCAGCGGGAGGCCGAGCTGCGGAGGCAGAGGCAGGAGGCGCTGCGCGAGGAGCAGCGCGCGGCCCGCGAGCGGGAGAAGGGCGGGCGGCGCAGCCTGGAGGGCCTCCAGCGCGAGGCGCTCCACAAGCAGCGCGAGCACGAGCGGCGGGAGCGCGCCCTGGGCGCCCTGGAGCGCGCGCCGCAGCTGGAGCGCGAGGCCTCCCGGAAGGCCTACTACCGCGAGTTCCGGAAGGTGGTGGACGCGGCCGACGTGGTGCTGGAGGTGCTCGACGCGCGCGACCCCCAGAGCTGCCGCTGCCCGCAGGTGGAGCAGGCCGTCCTGCAGGCCGGCGGCGCCAAGAAGCTGGTGCTGGTGCTGAACAAGATCGACCTGGTGCCCCGCGAGCTGGTGCGGCGGTGGCTGGCCTACCTGCGCCAGGAGCTGCCCACCGTGGCCTTCAAGGCGTCCACGCAGCAGCAGAGCCGCCACCTGCAGCGCAGCGCCGTGCCGGCCCAGCGCGCCCCGGCCCAGCTGCTGGGCGGCGGCGCCTGCGTGGGCGCCGACTGCCTCATGAGCCTGCTGGCCAACTACTGCCGCAGCCGCGACCTGCGCACCGCCGTCCGCGTCGGGGTGGTGGGCTTCCCCAACGTGGGCAAGAGCAGCCTCATCAACAGCCTGAAGCGCGCGCGCGCCTGCCACGTGGGCGCCACCCCCGGCGTCACCAGGCGCCTGCAGGAGGTCCACCTGGACAAGCACGTGACCCTGCTGGACTCCCCGGGCCTGGTGCTGAGCGCCCCGGCCTCGGACACGGCCCTCATCCTGCGGAACTGCCTGAAGGTGGAGCAGCTGGCCGACCCCGTGGCCCCCGTGGAGGCCATCCTGCGCCGCTGCCCTCACGGGCAGCTCTCCCGGCACTATGGCATCCCCGACTTCCACACCCCCACCGAGTTTCTGGTGCTCCTGGCCAGCAGGCTGGGCAGGTTGAAGAAGGGAGGGACCCCCGACCAGGAGAAGGCCGCCAGGGCCGTGCTGACCGACTGGATGCATGGGAGGATCACCTACTTTACTCACCCACCCGAGACCCACAAGCTGCCCACGCACATCAGCGCAGAAATCGTCTCCGAGATGGGCAAAGCCTTCGACTTTGAGGCCCTGGAGCAGGGCAACATGGAAGCCTTGGCTAGCGCGCCCCTCACCCTTGATCCAAAGCCTTTCAACCTTACCAGTGAGACGGAGGAAGAAATGTTAGAGGAAGAGGAGGAGTTCTGGGACGCCAAAGAAGACCTGGAGGAGCTCATGGAGGAAGACAAAGATCCCGAGCTTGGTGCCATGACCGTGGAAATGAAAGGCGCCAAGAGCAAGAAGCCAGCAGAGGCCGAACAGAAGCTGCCCCGAGCCCCCAGACTAGAAGAAATCTGGGCCCTGGATCCTCTCCATCAGGGGCAGGGCCTGGCTGCTGCCTGCAAAAAGAGAAAAAAGCTGCAAAAGAGAGCAAATAAACTTGCAACAAAGCTGTCTGACAGCCTAGTGGCTGCTTTGGACTTGACTATTACAGATGCATGAACACTCTACTCTGTCCCACCTGATTTTAGTAGATGTGAACAAAATTGAAACATTAACTTGGCCTAAAAACAGCAACAAATGACTCCCTACATGTTCTAAGCTTGAGAGACTCAACTAGGCACATGGGGCAAGCACTGTCTGGTGGTCAAAGCTTGCCCCAGAAGAGTGGACTGTGAAGGGCAGCTCTTTAAACACCAATTTAAAATTTTTAAAAAATCAGCCAGATTTCAGACAAGGTTCTGATTGGTGGTGGTATGGGGGGGGGGTTCAGATTGGCTTGGGGTTTTGGGTTCCTGTTCACCCACTCTGGGAAAGAAAGTAGTATGTGGACACTGGGGAGAAAATCTATAGTTAATCATCCAGGGAATTTGAAGGAAGGCTCTAAAAGGCAGCTGTAAGGTGAAATGAGGTGTGCAGTTCTCATTAAATAATTGAATTTTATCAGATGTTCCTGAGTTTTGTGTGCTTGTGTCTGCTAGATAAATTAAGCCTTTTCTTACAATTTGGGCCAGGGGGTTGGGGAACCTTCAGTACTTTATAAAAGACAGCTAATAGTAATAATATTAGCAAGAGACCTGAGTTGTTCCAGCTTTTTGACTGTCCAAATGGGTGACAATGGGCAAGTCATAACTAGTTTTCTCACCTGTAAAATAATGATACTGAATTTGATAATTGGCGATATCCCTTCTAGCCCTAATATTTTATGAGTAGCTAGAGATACAGCAAGCATTCTGTGTCACGATATCCCATAAGAAATTGCATCTAATCATAGAAGGACAATAGGCAAGGCTTATACCTGATTTGTTGAGAGCTTCCCACAAAGATGCTGCATTTCCCAAGAACAGTAATGGGGCAGCACTGGGAACTACATCTGCCATCTCAACTCCTAACAAATTGCTGTCTTCCCCAGGCTCCTATCACTAGGAAGGGGGAAGAGAAATATCACCTGACTTAAAAGTACAAGTCTGATTGTCATTATTCTGTTAAAATTCCAGTGTCTCCATCCTATAAACTTTTGTTATTTAAAAATCCACATAATTTGATCCTAATCTACTTTTCCAGCCATTTTATACATTACTGCTTTTCCTGAACTTTACAGACCAACCAAATTGACCTTGCCATTCCTCACAAATGACACTGAAGGCCTTCACCTGTTTTCTTTCCTTCCAGACTCCACCCAAGCACTACCTTCTACATGAGAATTTTCCTGACCCCCCCTAAAAAAAAGCACTTGAACACACAGCTTAGTGCCCTCCCTCCCAAAATTACCTCATTATGTATGTTGTCTATACATACCTACTGATTTGTCATTTTCCTCATTGAATGTCTGCTCCTTTAGATAAAAGACTTTTCTGTCTCCCCCCAGCATTTAGCAGTGTCTGCATTTGATATTGTGCTTAATAAAGAATTTGTTAATGGAATTCCCAACTACTACCGATGGCCAGGCAAGTCAAGAACACAGGCCCTTCAATGAATTGCTTTAAAGGGCATAAATTGAATCACACCCCCCCAAAAAAAAATTTAATCAAAAAGCCCCTATTCTGAAATAGGTCTTGGCCAAATATCCTTAAGCAAGAGCATATGAAGTAAATAGGATAAAACTAGGGTAAACCTATGAAATGTATAGGAAGAATTCAGAGCTGAACTCATTAATTGCAGTGACCCATCTTGATTCCAAATGTCATCTTTCAATAGAGAGGTGAAGGATGAAAGAAGAGAAATGTTTCAGTTTTTGATTATTACAAGAAGGGTGAAATAGGGTTGGAGAAGACTTGAGGACATGACTGGTAAACCAAAAAACATTTTTTAAGTAGGCTAACCTTTTGAAAATAGCCTGATGTATAAGAAAGCACTGGGAATCTGGGCTCCCAATTCTGACACTCATTGGGTGTTCTGCTCCTCTGTAAATCCCCTTTTCTTCCTTTTGTCAAAAAAAGGGCTTAGACAAAGTGATCTCCAAAAGTAATTTTCAGCTCTAAAAATTCTATGACTCTCCAAGTTCTGCCTCTGAAACCTGATTTGAGGGCCCAGGATGACTTTGAGGTCGACTTCACTATTCTCAATCATACAGAATATAACTTCCTGACCCTGGCAGCAGTCACTGACTTATGGGCAATGGCAGCCTCTTTAATCAGGTTTTCTGTATATCTAGCCACTGCCCTCACCCTAGATTCTGGTGATAAACTGTGTTGCAGGTCCTTGAACTTTGGATCAGTCCTTGACTCCATTAGCAAACTATCACCCCCCCACACCATTCTGCTCTCTAGCTCTCTGGAGAGAGCATGTCTATCCATAGTGGCCTTAGTGCTAATGCTTAAAGAAAATATATCCTTTTGGCCTGCTGTGTTTCAAAAGCTCACCAAGCTCTTCAATAGAGGGCTTTCCATTTAAGTGACTGTGCTCCATTTGCTTCAAAGGGCAAAGCAGAAAAGTTTCTTGGGGGTTCCCTCATCCAAATAGTTGCAAAGCCTTTGTTGATCCACTCCACAATATCTCTTGTGTGCATCTCCATCTCTACTCATACAGTTACTCCTATTTCAGACTATCACCTCTTGCCTAGAAGGATGCAGTAGCCACTTAAGTGGTCTTCCTGCCACCAGGCTTTCCACTCCCCAGTCATCTTCAACAGGCTGCCAAAGTGATAACATCACTCCAATGCTTTGGAAGCGCCAAAGGCTCCTTTTTTGTCTCTAGAATAAAATAGGAAGCATTCATAGTCCATCACAGCCTGACCTTTCCAGATCTCTTAATTGTATCTGTGGCCCAACCAAATTGACCTGCTTACTGTCTCTCACAAAAAATTTCATTTCCCACCACACCTGCTATGCCCTTTCTTTACCTCTATCTGTCCCTTAGAATCCCTGGCCTTCCTTCAAAAAACAGCTCAAGTAACTACCTTCCACATGATCTTTTCTTGATCCTCCCAACAGTTCACGTCTCCTTCCTGATATTACCTCATGATTCTTCTGTATATATATATTTTCTTTGGTAGACCATAAATTCCTTGAGGGCAAGGATTCTTTTATTTTTTTCCTTTTGTATTTTTAGCTTCTGTCACAGCATCTGGCACATGGCAGCTATTTCATAAATGTTTTTGCTGGGTTAATGTTTTTTTTAATTCATCTAGGATTGCCTTTACCATTCATGCTTGGGCAAGATAAACCCAGGTTCAAATTCCTATTCTTTTTCTTTACTGAACCTAGCAAAACTGTATGTTGAGTATATGTGTTCTGGTTAGTGAACAGGTACACTTATATACTTAAGGAATTTGAACCTATAGCTTATGCCATCCAGTGTTCTTTCTTCTACTTTACATTTCCGTTGAACATTAACATAAACTTTTGGCAGCTAGATGGCACAATGGATAGAGTGCCCTTCCTGAAGTCAGGAAGACCCAAGGACAAATCCAGTGTCAGATACTGTGTGACCTTGGGCAAGTCACTTAACCTTGATTTTTTTCACATCCAGGACCATCTCCAGCTGTCTTGATTCATACCTGGACACTGGATCCAGATGGATTCAGAAGAGAAAGTGAGGCTGGTGCCTCAGCACAGCACTTCTTTACTCAAATCCAATTCACATGCTTGTCATGGCATCACCTGACATCATGATCTTCCTCAAGATTGAAGGACAAATATCATCATCAACATAAACATTGATAAGAGATTTATTTCCTGTTGACTCTCCCTCCCCCAGTTACTAACAGTTGTTTTTCAATCTACAAACACATAAAAAAGAATTCTGATTCCCTAAATTGAAAGGTTAATATGGCCTTAACAATGATTTCCCTAAGCAAAGACATTGCCTAGCCTTACAGAAGAATTCCAACAGAAAACCGTAGGAAAGTAAGATATAGAATGTTACATATGTCAGACGTGGTTAGTTTGTTGGTTTTTATTTAAATTTGTCTTTGTTACAAAGTAGGATTCTACAGGAGCATATTGGGAAATGAATCAAAAAATGAAAAAAGGCATAAATAATAAATGTTAATTGGGATTTTTAAAAATCCAGGGAATAATCTGTATTGCTTGTGTACAAGAGGTCTCTGAGCTATTCTAGTCCGGCCCTGTCTGCATTGTTGGGCAGAATTCGAGCACCCAGGGAGCCCATCCTACTGTCAGTTCACCTCATCACTACTGTTACCACTATTGTTGTTTCTTCTGAGAGGAAGGGTGATTTTTTTTTTTGAGGGGTAGAGAGTTTCTATTCTCCTGGATTGATTAAATCGATAAAAGCATAAATAAAGAAAAGCCCAAACTGCCCAGATCACAATCGTGTTGAACAAATGCAGTGATTTTGGCGAAGGGGGAACAGATTCAGAATTCTGACTCTCAACTAAGTTAGAGTGATTTCCCAAGACACCCAGGGTGGAGCAGAGATGCGGCTGATAACATGTACGCCACGGATTGAACAGCATGAAGAAAGCAACTGACTGCAGCTGTCGAGCCGATTTGGCAGCCTCCTAACCATTCAGACGAATCTAAACAAATCACAATCCGAGGCTTCCTGAAGCCTAAAGGAAAGTCCTGTAATGACTGCTCTGAGCTGGCCTCCCAGGCAGGGGTGGGTGGAAATATGCAGATTCTACAACTTTAGGGTCTTCCTAGGGCTTTGGCTCAGGGCAGCAGCTGCTACCCTCCCACAATTTTGGCTAGTTACTGCAAAATCTAAGCTTTCATTCACTAATCATATGTCAGCAGCTCTTCCCACTGTGACAGCAGCCAACACCATGGGCATCCACCCCCAGCACCCCGTTAAGCCAACAAACCAGGTCTTCTCCTCCTCCTCCTGATCTATCATGCCATCTTCTTGAGGGAAATAGATTTCATTGAGACCCTTCTAAGAAACTTTAACCTGGAAGCAAGACACTTCTAGAAAGTCAGAGTTTTGGCCCTGGCCTCTTATCTCATTTCCTCAGAAGCTGCCAGGATTTCTGTTTCTCTGATGCCTCAGGAGCCATTCATCTAATGAGAGATATTTCTGATCCGGAAAAAATCAGGAATATAGATATACTAACATTATTCTACAAAGAATATAAGAAAAGGCGATGGATGGAGGGAGTGAGGGGAAGCCTGCTGCTCTCTATTCAGCATTCACACACACACATACACACACACATACACACACCCACCACCACAACAATATCACCTAGATTAGGGAGGGGGAAAAAATGAACTCCCTGTCTTCCCCCCCAAAAAAAAAAAATTTGTAGCAAGCCAGTTTTCATGGAACCAAAGTGACATGAAACTCTAATCAGCCACCTGCCGAGATTGCTCTGCTCCCTGCTGAGTGGGTGTGCCTAGGCCTTCATGGGCTGGGAGAGGCTGCGATTGACAGGGGAACCTGGAAGGCAATGTGTTTGAAACCCCTCGCAGCCAGCACATTTGGGATATTCACCCTCACTTGAGAAAGGGAAGCGAGCAAGTGTTAGCAGCTAAAAACCTAGCAATCTGCCTGAGCTGCACAGAGATTTCTATTCCTTGATCCGTCCTTCTGGTCCCTCTGTGAGCCAGTTTTTCAGGACCTTCTAGGCTCAGGTAAAAAGATGAGTGTATGAATCCTTCTAAGTGACGATAATAATTGAGTCAATAAATGAGTCAGTGCAGGTGCTCAGTGAAATCTTCTGAGAGATGGTGGTCAAAAACCTTCCCAAATTATGACCAATTATATGAGGCTCTCCCCTATGGCATTACTTTGTTGAGCTCAACAAGACCTTAGAAATTCATCTAGCCCACCCCCTCTCATTTTATTGATTACCTAACAAACTCAGAAGAGTTTAATGACTTGCCAAAGATCTCACACATAGTTAGTGGAATGTAAACTCCTTGAGGGCAGGACCTTTACATTCACCTTTGTATTCCCAATCAGTCAATAAACATTTATTAGTCATCTCCTAGATGTCAATCATTGTGCTAATCTTAAGGAATACAGAAAGAAGCAAAAGACAGTCTCCCTGATGTCTAGTGGGGAAGACAACATACAGACAAATATATTCAAAACAAGTTAAATAATGGGATTTTAGTTGAACCTGAAAAGAAGCCAGGGAGGTCAGTAATCAGAGTGGAGCTCAAAGGTGGAGCATTCTATTTAGCTCTGGGTGCCATAGTTTCAGAACCCTGATGATATGGAAAGCAGCCAAAGGTGGACAAGCAGGACAGCTGGATTCATTCCCTGAAAGGATCAGTTGAAGATGTTGGTGAAGGAACTTGATACCTGTGTTGAAGGGTTTCCTTGAAGAAAAGGGAGCAACCAATAGGCCTGTGTCATTGTGGTAAGTTGGTAAAGTAAGGTAAAAGACTGGAAAGGTAGGAGGGAACTCCTACCTTTTGTTTTAAGTGACTAATAAGTACTTGTTAACTGATTGAATCAGAATGGGAACCCAGGTGTCCTGAATGCCAGTCCTGGGCACTTTCCACTGCAGTATGCTTCCTCTTTCCTGAAATTCTTTCTGCCAACATTCCTCTCTTCCACTCTCCACTTCTTTAGTTCCCTGTGGCCAGACAATGTGACAGTGGCTCCACAAAGGTGTTTTGTGCTCTGAAAGATGTGTGGTTTTTCAGGAGGACAGGAATGCTCAGTGAGTAGAGAGAATTTTGCCCCCCCCCAGAGGTCTTAAGACCTTTGAATCAACCACAGTGAACAAGCTTTTGTTAACCCCTTGTGTGCCAGGGGCTGGGTTAGAAAGAAAGGCAGAATCATAGAATTTTATAGATGACTTGGTCCTTAAAAGTCAGCTAATACAACTCAGACCCAAAGATAACCGGCTGTTGCTAGGAGACCTCTGGTGGGAGGGAACCCATTGCTTTCAAAAGTACTTTCTTCCTTTGGGGGATAGTTCTAAGAGTGAGGACATTTTCTCAAAGTGTTCCCCCTTTGCAACTTCAAACTATTGAATTCTGTCTTCTGGGGCTAGACAAAATGAGCTGAATTCCTCTTCTTCAAGAAAATCCTTCAACAAGGTTATCAAATCCCTCTGGATTTTCTCCAGGTACAACATCCCCAACTCCTTCAGCTGATCCTTTCATTGAACAAACTACAGATCATTCATCATCCTGGTTGTCCACCTTTGGTTGCTTTCCATACCATCAGAATTCTTCTGACACTATGACATCCAGAACTGAACAGAATCCTCCAGATATGGTCCAAAATAGAATAACATATAGAGGAGTGATCACCTCCTTATTCCTAAAAGGTGCCTCTAGATTAATGTATCCCACTAGCACATTAGGGTCCTGTTTTGTTTTCCATATCGAATTGTTGCCTCCATATTTGTATTTTATTGAAATCCTTTAGGCCTTTTCCAGGCCTACATCCAGAATGTTAGCTACATCTTTTAGCTTTATGTTACTGCAAATTTGGCAATGATGTCATCCATTCCCATATCCAAATCATTGATTAACAAAGTTAACAGCACAAGATCAAGCATGGAACTTTGGGGTAGTCTACTGGAGACCACCTTTCAAGTTGAACTTGAATCATTAGTAATTGCTCTTAAATCAATTAATTTTACCAGTTATGAATTTAGTTATACTGTCTAGCTTACATTTCTTCATCTTTTCTAAAAAAAAATAGCGCATATTTTATCAAATGTGGTGTTAAGGAATGTGATAGTCATCACTATCACAGGTTACCAGATTCTTTCAAGAAAAATATTACTCACATGTACAAAAATTTAACAGCTCTTTTTGTGATGGCAAAGAACTAAAGAGGTATCCATCAATTGAGCAATGGTTTAACAAATCACAGTACTTGAATGGAATGGTATACAATTATAAGAAACCATGAAGATGATAGTTTCTGAGAAACCAGGGAAGCCTTACATGAACTGAGAGTGAAGTAAGCACAAACAGGAGAATAATTTATATAATAACATAATTGTAAAGACAAATAGTTTTGAAAGACCTGAGAATTTGGGGGGGGGGCAGCTAGGTGGTGCAGTGGATAGAGCATCTCCCTGGAGTCAGGAGGACCTGAATTCAAATCCAACTTCAGACACTTAAAAATTACTTAGTAATTACTACATGACCTTGGGCAACTCACTTAACCCATTGCCTTGCCAAAAAAAAAAGATCTGAGAATTCTGTTCAGTGTAATGATACATGATGACCCCCTCTTCCAAGAGACATGATGCAGTCAGGGTACAAGTTGAGACTTTTTTGAACGAAGCCAATTCAGGAATTTGTCTTGCTTAATTATGCATATTTATTACAAGTTATAAGTTCTTTTTTCTGAAAGGGATGAAGGCAAAAGGGGGAGAAAACATTTATTAAGAAAAATTCAAGATAAAAAACAGCAACAGTTTTATAGTTCTATCCTCATAGTTTGCAACAATCAACCATCAGAAAAAAAATTATTTAAAAAAATCCATCATGAAATTGTTTTGTTTCACTGGGGTTATAGGCTATTGACAGCTGAATTTTCTCCTTGAATCTTTAAGCCTAATGTGATTGGGGCGGCATTAGTGTAGCCTCATTAGTATACTCTGGCAACATTCATATTTTAGTAAAAGATCCAGCTGGGGTCTAAAGGAGTGAGTAATAGATCCAGCTGGGGTCTAAAGGAGTGAGTAATAGGTCAGGAATACATGCCTTATTCAAAAACCTCTTCTTAATACAAACCCCAGTGCTATGGTGTTGGTCTGTCCTTTAAAGAAGGGTCAGTAGTTCAGTTGATTTAAATTGGCCTGATATAAAATCTCTAGAACTTCTTGTGTATAACTTCTAGACAATACACTACGGATTAGTCTAATATATTTTTTGAGAACTTTATAAAGAAAGTGATGAGGGCATTGCCTAGCTTAAATTGGAGCCCAAATCCTCTAACTGCAACTCTAATCCTCTTTCCAATATATTACATTGACTTCTGTGTTATTTGGAGTTCAGAAGAGGTCAGTATTCAGGATATAGATGTGGGAATCATCTTTGCTTAGATAATAGTTGCAAATGAGAGTATAAGATTTTCGGGGAGAGAACATAGAGAAGAGAGCTAAGGGAAGACCTTAGGGAACACACACATTAAGAGTTCATAAAGAGGGGCAAGAGCATGCAAAGGAAACAGGTTAAAAATAGAAGCAAAACCTGGAGAGTATGGAATCTCTGAAGTGGAGGAAGAAAAACATCATAGGAGAGTATGGTCAATAGTGTCAAAAGTTATAGTGAGGTCAAG
Organism: Macrotis lagotis; assembly: GCF_037893015.1. NCBI lineage: Eukaryota > Metazoa > Chordata > Mammalia > Peramelemorphia > Peramelidae > Macrotis > Macrotis lagotis. The sequence goes on along the minus strand of NC_133663.1, from coordinate 83,943,390 downwards.
GATATGAAGAACAGAAATATCAGGCATGAGAAAATCAGTATGGGAGGTATTTGAGGAGACAGTGAGAGCCCCTAATGTTAGACCACATAAACAGTGACCTAATCAACCTATGTTTAAGGTAATCTTTACACCCTGTGTTGTGATTTTATGTTATAGTCTTTCCTTTAAGTGTATGTTTGGAAGAGAGAGGAATCTTTATTCCAACCCCCTGAATAAGTTTAGATTTTCTAGGAAAAAGTTTTCTCATTTGTAAAATGAGGAGATAAGATTGATGATTTCTTTTGTCTCTTTTAGCTTTTTCCTATGATCCTATAATCCTATTTATATTCCCCAGGGCAGCTGCTACAGTTGTTTGTCCTTTGTTCTCATAGAGGACCATGACATCAGGATGATGATGCCATGACTTGCAAATGAACTGGATTTAAGTTAGGGTGGATTGTGTTAAGTCACCAGTCTCACTTTGTCCTCTGTAGTCACCTGAGTCCAGTGGCCAGATATAGATCAAGAAGACCAGAGCTGGCCTCATCATACTCATGTCAGACTTACTGAATGTTATGTATCTCGAACAGGCTCATCAGATAAACAATGAGCTTGGTTCAAAATTGTATAGAAGGAAGATTGCAGGAAGAATTGCATGTGGGAAATTGAGTAACATTTTGAATAATCCTAAACTGCTCTAAAGTACTAAACTCTTCTTTCTACAGTCCTAATGTTCCCTGATGCTTTATGGCTATAAATCATTGAAAGCTTCAATCTCCAATGAACCAAAATTGTGAATGATTCAAAGGACATGTGTGTGTGTGTCAGTGGGTTGCAGCTGAGTTCCAACAATAGCTCCTGTGAAAGAGGTGCTGTAAGTGACTCAACAGATAAAGCTGGAAGTATCAAAATCTGTGTTCAAATTTGTCCTCAGTCACTTACTAGTTGTGCAGATCTGGTCAAGTCACTTAACCCCTGTTTTCCTCAGTTTCCTCATCTGTAAAATGGAGCACCTACTTTCCAGGGTTGTTGTGATCAAATGAGATTATATTTGTGATCAAAATGAGATTAATTGTAAAGATGTTAATGGCACAATGCCTGACACAACTTTAACTTATTATTAGGCATGAAAAACCATCTTCTAGTCATCTTCCAAGTACATCTAAACAGGCATAGATGATCCATCTTGCTATACCTAGAACCTCTGAATCCTCCCCAAAATATGTTAACAACAATGGATGCTAATTCTACAGTTGTCTGTTTGGGGCCCAATTGTCAATTTATGACAGAAGCTCTTCCCACATTGGGGTAGAATGGAGTCCAAGTTGGTGATTGGTTGAGGGAAGCTTGCTATTCTTTTCCATTTAAGACATAAAATCTCTGATCAGTAATAAAGTGGGATATTTTCTGCCTCTTCCTTAGTGAATATTACCCAGAGGTTCTGATAACTTGATGGCACATTAGGGCAGCTGCTCCCACAACCATTGGTGGTTTTATCTCCCACTAATCCCACTAGGTCACAACTTGTGGCTGGAAATGTCCATATCCACACTTTCTAATATGAACTGTCCAGGATGGTCTTCTGTGTTCTAGCTAAGGGGAACAATCTCCTTCTAAACGAATCCTCCCCAGGGGCAGCTAGGTGGCACAGTGGATAAAGCACTGGCCCTGGAGTCAGGAGTACCTGGGTTCAAATCTGGTCTCAGACACTTAATAATTACCTAGCTGTGTGACCTTGGGCAAGCCACTTAACCCCATTTGCCTTGCAAAAACTAAAAAACAAAAATGAATGTTAAACGAATCCTGTCCTCTCCACAGCCCTCTTTTATCTAAGAAGAATTATCCACCTGGATGTTTGTCCCTACTTGATTTTATTCTTGTAGTCCTAGCAATTACCTGTGTTTTCCGAGCCTAGGCCATTGGGATAAGAGCCATTACACAAGGTGCCAGCTGAACCTAGGGGTGCCTTATTAGAATTGTTTCTTCCTAGCCCTACTTGGCTAAAAGAAAAAACTTGGTAAGTTGAATGCCCAGAGGGTGGTTGACTATTCAGCCCCCTCAGGGGTCCAGGGTTCAATTACTGTTCTTCACAAGTCCACATCTGCTATGCTCCCCCCACTCCCAAATCCATCATCTTAGTTGATATGAATTAGTTTTTATAAAAGCTTATTTATTAAAAAAGGTATATCAAAGACGAAATGTTTTAAAAAATTTCCTACACCCAGAGTCTGGTACTATCAATCTTCATATGCTCCGTTTCTGGGAAATGTGGGCTCACACTTAAAGAATTAAGTAGTCAGGCACACATATAGAGAACATGCAGAGCTAAGGGGTACCCTGAGAATCATTTTCTTCCATTTAACAAGTTTGTTTCTTCATGAGACATCACTGATGAATAAGCTGAGCTCTTGCATGTTCTGTGAAGGGCATGTTATCTCAGATGACGGGGTACTCTAGCAGACCATTCCTTTGTACTGGCCCCTTACTGGACTCAGCTATTGCTGCCACCAGACTGGTGGTCTCTGTCTCTGCTACCAATTCCATTTGCTGAGAATATCTAGGGTGCCTCTTCCAACTTTCTGAAGCTCATAATATAGTAACCTGGTTAATATTATCTCTTGATTTTCATTCACCCCCAATCAAGAAAGATTAAACATAAAAGAGAGAAATTATTTATTTTCTTTCTTGTAACATGGTTATAACCATGTATTCCCAGACAGAATCACCAGGTGGGAGATAGGGCCCCCAACTGAGAATTCACAGCAGTCTTCCTCACTAGAAAGCTTCCAGAGAAGAATCTGAGAGAACATCCACTCAGATTTTTGGTATGTACTATTAGTTTAGTCCAGCTCCTCAGCCAAGCATATTCTTCCTCATCATAGGACCAGCTTCTCATTGAATCATAAATGGAAGAAAACTAACCAAGTTGCCAAATGTTACATAAAAGAAAGCAGAGAATATTATAAATGCCTTTTTATATTCTATCAGGAAAGGCAAATCCATGCAGGATTAAGACCTCAACCTCTCTGGACACTAGAAATATTGTAAAGGATTATCTTCCTAACTCATGACCACAGGCTGTACTAATAAGAATGTCAACCTCAGGAGGACACCTCCCAGTCATATCTGAGTCCATCTCCATTGATCCTGGCTTCTCATCACTGTCTGAAATCATCGGTGTACTTGAAAGGTGTGGTTGCATCCCTGGTTTGCTCCTACATATCAGGAACTTAACAAGGAAAGCAAGGGCCCCAACAGGGAAGCCAGTTCTACTGAAACACAAACAGATGAGATGAATTTCTCAATAAGAAATCCCAGGGAATCATATAAACTTAGACAAGAGGGCAAACAAATATGGAAGTACAAGAGTCCATAACCTTGATCCTGTGACCCTTTCTCTCTGCTATGTGGACACCTGACCTCAGGGGTACTCACTCTGGCTTCTCCAGAACTGGGAGAGCCTGCCTTGGATCATCAGCATCAGTAGTCCTTCTGACACTGGGAAAAGGGGCCCGCCATGACTCCTTGACCCAGGAATAACAGAAAATAGCTAAGCATCTATTGAGCCTAACTACTTCCCAGTCTTGCTATTTCCAACTCCATAATATCTCTCCATATTATTACCTTCACACTGGTCTTCATCACCTCTTGGTGAAATAACCTTTTAACTTCCTGTCTTAACTTCTACCTCCTGAAGTTAATTTTCTTCCCTTCCCAATACATCCCCTTAATAGCTAAAGTGATTTTTTTTTAAAGCTCAGGAGACCATGAAAGTGTCCTAACTCAATAAACTCTAGTGACTTCTTTTTTACTTACAAAATGAAGTTTAAATCTGGCATTTCAACAATCTGTCTCCATATTGTCTTTCTGGGACTTTTTACACTTTATTCCCCTCCTCAAACTCTACAAAGCAACTTTGTCTCCCTATTTCCTATTCCTCACTTTTACAGATGCTTCTTCCCTTCCCCTGCTTCCTTCCAGACAGCTCAATTCCCACTTTCTACAGGTCTTTCTCCTCTCCACTAGTTGTTGTCTCTTTCCCTTTGAGGTATCTTGAATGTACCTATTTACATGTTGTCTCCCTGCTTAAAATATGAGCTTCTTGGGGGCAGGAACTGTTTTTGCCTTTCTTTGTATCAGTTAGCTTTTCTCATGATGTCTTGTATGTAGTATATACTTAATAGTTGCTATTGACTCCCTCAAACCACTCCAAATACCTTTAAATAATGATTCTAACCAAATTCTAAAATAGCAGAACCCACAAAAAAACTAAGGGAAACAATTTTCCAGCCCAAGACAACCTAGAAGATCCACAGCAAAGGTCGGTTACACCAGGGTTAAAAGGGGCCACTGTGCATCCCCAGCCACACTGGAGAGAACCTACTTCAGTCATCCAGGAACAGACCATGGTGTACCTGGGTCCCTGGGACACCTGGGTCCATGGAAGCAATGGCAGTTTCCAGTCCTCTTAGCCCAGGGATTGCCAAGAACAACTGGAAAGGTCAGTAGTAAAACATTGCCACACCAGAGTGAGAAAGGAGTCCAGTCCAGTGAAGGCCTTGATGCAGACCCAGCCCCAAGGACCAGGAGCAGGCCTGGGATCTACCCGGCAATGAGCCACCTGACAGCTGCTTCCAGAGTGCTCAGTTGATGGATGGTAAGGGGGTCAGGGAGACTGCAGGTATCTCTCTCTGCTATCTCTGAGGCAGGACCCTATTGCTTTGCCCATGCTCGGATCCAGGTTGCTGTCTGGGCCCCAGTCTCAGGAAAAGGAACTTTACTGCCATAGCAGATCAGGGATCCTCCCCATGGTTCCAGAGTAGAAGGGAGTGCTTGCGCTCACCCACAGACCAGAGCATAAGCCAGAAGAGCACTCAAAACCTCTCATAAGACCTTGGAGGAATTGAAGGGGGGCAGTGTGTACTTAAAAACAGCTGCAAAACCCTCACAAGCTTAGGACAATGCATTCCACCCCCCCAGCAGAACACCACCTTAACAAAGAGCTAAAATCAAATCATAGACTGGGAGAATGAGCAGAAGGGAAAAAAGCTGGCCATAAACAATTACTTTGGTCCATGGAGGATCAAAATATATACTCAGAAGATAACATCAAAGTTCCCATATCAAAAGCTTCCAAGAAAAAATATGAATTCGTCTATGGAAGAGCTCAAAAAAAAAAGATTTTGAAAATCAAAGGAGTTAGAGGAAAAATTAGGAAGAGAAATGAGAGCAATGCAGAAAAATCACAAAAACCCAGTCAGCAGCTTGGTGAAAGAAAAAACCTGAATAAAAAAACCTGAATAAAATAATATCTTAAAAACCAGTTGGGTCAAATGGAAAAAGTAGTCCAAAAAGTCAAGGAGAAGACTGTCTTAAAAAACAGACTTGGTCAGATGGAAAAGGAGACCCAAAAACTCAATGAAGAAAACAATTCCTTTAAATGTAGAATGGAACTAAGAAGGGGCGGCTAGGTGGCACAGTGGATAAAGCACCAGCCCTGGAGTCAGGAGTAACTGGGTTCAAATCCGGTCTCAGACACTTAATGATTGCCTAGCTGTGTGGCCTTGGGCAAGCCACTTAACCCCATTTGCCTTGCAAAAAACCTAAAAAAAATAAATAAAAAGAAAGACTGGAACTAAGAGAAGGGAATGATGTGTGCCAGTCACAGCAATGCCACATAGTCCCCAGGAACCCCTGAGAGTTCATAGGGTGGGAAATGAATAAAATGGAAAAACCAGAAGAAAATGTGAAATATCTCATTGGAAAAAGAACTGGCCTGGAAAACAGATCCAGGAGAAATAATTTAAAAATTATTGGACCACATGAAAGTCATGTCCAAAAAAAGATCCTAGACTTCATTTTTCAAGAAATTCTCCAGGAATATTGCCCTGATATTCTAAAAGCAGAGGGTAATATAGAAATTGAGGAAATTTATCAATCACCTCCTGAAAGATCCCAAAATGAAAATTTCCAGTAATATTATAGTCAAATTTCAGAACTTCCAAGACAAGGAGAAAATATTAAAAGCAGCCAGAAAGAAACAATTTACATATCATGGAGCTACAATCAGAATAATACAAGATTTAGCAGCTTCTACATTAAAAGGCTCATAGGGCTTGGTATCCTGGGTTCTCATTTCTTTTTTTCCATCTGTGGCCAGCTAGCATGGTGACCAGAGGTGTGACTGGTGAGTAAACTCACAGCTAAGGTCTCCAAGCCAGCAAGCCAATATTTGTCAACATCCCTTTCAATCACTAAGGTCAATAGCACATACATTAATCCCTCCATTCATTCATTCTTAGTCTAAGGTCATCTCCAGTTGTCCTGTTTCATATCTTACCACTGGACCCTGATGGCTCTGGAGGAGAAAGTGAGACTCTAACTTAGCACAGCATCCCCGCCACTCAAATCTAACTCACTTGCATGCCATGGCATCACCTCTCTGATGTCATGCTCTTCTTCAACAACAAAGGACAAACATCAGCTATATGTTGGGCTTTTGACAGGTACATAATGCCAGATATAAAATGAAACAGTCCCTGCCCACAAGGATCTTACATTCTATTGGCAGGAAACAATAAATCATATATATATATATAATGAATGAATGAAAATACACCTATGAAATACTTGCTATATGATCAGTACTATGCTTTATAAGTACCAGGACTATAAATACAAAAGTGAAAACAGTTCTTGTCCTCAAAGGACTTACATTCTAATAGGGGAAGAAACAGGGATTGGTGTCCAGGGTGAGATATTTTATTTTGGAAAGTTACCAGGATGCTGAATGGAGCCTTAGGGGATTAGACTAACATCCTCTTTCCAGTAATGATAGCACCCATGTAGCACCCATGTAGAATTGAGCCAGCTGGCAAGATAACTGGAGAGTAAAGTGAAGTATGGTGGTGGTGGCCCACCTGAAGTAAATACAAATTATAAACAAGATAATTGGGGGTAGGTTGAGGATAGTAACAATTTTATAATAGAAAGTATTTCTGTCTTTTGTATAACAGTGGTCACTGTTCTCTGTACTGAAGCTGATAGCTGATAAGTAGCAAAACTGAATATGGTAGGGCAGGTAGGTGGCATAGTGGATAAAGCACCAGCCTTAGAGTCAGGAGTACCTGGGTTCAAATCCAGTCTCAGACACTTAATAATTACCTAGCTGTGTGGCCTTGGGCAGGCCACTTAACCCCATTTGCCTTGCAAAAACCTAAAAAAAAAAAACCTGAATATGGTAGAAAGGGATCCCTCTCCTCTATAGCTGCACTGCAAGCATCAAAGAAAATGATGAAAAAATAAAATGGTATGTTATAGGCAACATCACCTTTACCACAAATGGATAAAGCAGCAGATTATCTGATGTGGATTCTAGTCCAGGCTCTCCCATTAACTGATTATTTTGATCTTAAACAGATTACTTTCCCTTTCTGGGTCTCAGTTTCTTCACCTGCAATATGAAGGGAATTGGTTAGGATGATCTCCAAGGTTCCTCTTAATTCTTTCAGTCTAGAACTTTTGTCTATTTTCACTTTATTCATTTGTTGCCCTTCCCCCTCCTCTTTTATCTACCCTCATCTCCTGTCATCCCTCCAAGATCTACTGAAATACAAGGTATTACAGGAGCCCCAAACTCACCACATATATGACACTTCTAACACTGGCCTACTCAGATTTGGTTTGTTTTGATATGCTTTCACTTCTGGGGAAAGTTTTTTAATTGTTCCAGTTAAAACTATTTCCCTTAGTGAGAATATTCATCATTCCTTCTTTAAAGACTAGGTAAAGGGTAGAAAGTGACATTCTAAGCTGGGGCTCTGAGTTCTACATTCATTCCAGGGGATCTCCTTTGGTAGTACTGAATTTATCTGAATGGCTTCACTCAGATGAGTGTCAGTCACAGCAATACCACATAGTCCCCAGGAACCCCTGAGAGTTCATGGGGTCAGAAGAATATGGATTTTGAGTTGGAAGGTTAATTTAGAAGTCTTATATTTCAACCTTCCATTTTGTAATTGAGGAAACTGAGCTCCAGTGTCCTGGAGATTAAGGTGACTAGGTGGCAAAAGCTAGTGGTGTTCTTTCTACTCTGCTGTCTCCAACTCATTTAACAGAGACCCCTGAACATTTATTGTCCATCATTCCAGGGAAGTGTAACTACCAAAGCATGACCCTGATCTGTCACTGAGCTGTCAATCACTCTTAAAGCATGGTTTATTTAAGCTAAAGAAAAAGAACCCAACTACCAACCCCATTTCCCAGTGGAACACTTAATAAATGCTAAACTACTTCCAACTTCTTGCTCCTAGAAAATGGTCACTTGAAACTGCATTGATACAAATGGAGAGTTAGGTTCCAGGTGGAAGGAGTTCAGGGTAACTGAATATTTCCATACCTCCACCTAGATAGAGTGGCAGATACCATAAAGTTAAGGCACAACAATCCCAACAGTACTATGGGAACATGCAGAAAACGCTTTGCTTAGTTGGTGGTGAACTTTTAAGATTTTTCAAGGAAGTCCTTAGAAGACAATTGATTTGAGTAGCTTTTGAATCAAGACTTTCCTGGGGACACCTGTGCAATATTGTAGCTAATTGGGGCTCCTGATGCTGATTGGGAAGGTGTTTTTCAATTGTTTCCCTCCCTTCCCTCCATTGGATTCCATCTTCTCTTCTGCCATTTCCTGATCTCATTCTGAGCTGCCCGTGCATGAGAGAGAAAGAGCATTAAATGGAAGTGTGCTTTTGTGTGGAAGTCATTACTAGGAACACCTGTTCACTGTTGAGTTTAATTGGACTACAGCTGGTGCTGACTGTGTGTGAAGGGGGGTTGTTACTCTTTACTGACTAGTTCACTGTCAGTGGTAACAGTGGGGAAGTCAGTACTCCAAAGTTCAGACAGCACATTGTACCCTCATGTACTTTATGTCCTATATGGTTAGTTGCCTCTGAGGCACATTATGGTGGATTTAGGCGAGCAAGGAAAAAGCCGGCATCTCAGGTCGATTTTATTGAACAAGTTTTAATTCCAAATAGAGAGATGCAGGGATATGCTCTGGAGATGATTGATAGAAACTAGGCATGATTATTTACAAAGGAAACAAAGAAATGGAATGCTTGGAGCAGGGCTTTTAGCAATATTAGCTGACCACCTTTGTCCAAAGGCGATAGGCATCAGAGAAAGGCACACATGGATAGACAATAATGAAGTTCAGGGGTAGTCAGATAGCAGCAAATTAAGATTGCATTCCTGATTAGATTCACCATGCGAGGAGACTAAATCTAGCTCTTGTCCTTAATAAAAATAAATAACAATAACAATAGTCATTGCCTTGAAATCAATAAATGCTGACTTGCATATTAATATAGTATAACAGAAAACAAGCTACAAATAACACAGAAATTTCTCTTTTCTTTCTCACCTGGTTTCCCTTCCAATTCTCTCCACTCCTGTCTGGTTCACTCCCCTAATACTGTATATGCCTCACCTTCCCATTGCCTCCAGTTGGGTTAATGCATCCAATTAGTACTGTTCCTCTTGCCAGCTTTGATATGACATAGAATCATCAGGCATTAGATCTATGATATGCCAGGGTTTCTGATTATTTAAGGGATGCAACATGAGATTTGGAGTCTGAGGAATTAAATTCAAATCCTAGTTCTGTTCCTTACTATTACATGATTTTGCCACTAGACCTCTCTGGACCTCAGTTTCCTTTTCTGTACACTGAGGAGTTGGACTAGATGACCTTAAGTCTCTCTTCCAAACCTGAATCTGATGCTATGAAGCCATGAATAATTTCAAATGAAAATTAATTTCATATCACCTTGAGATTTTTTAAAAATATATAGCTCAGGGCAACTAGGTGGCGCAGTGCATAGAGGACCAGCCCTGGAGTCAGGAGTACCTGAGTTCAAGTCTGGCCTCAGACACTTAATAATTACCTAGCTGTGTGGCCCTGGGCAAGCCACTTAACCCCATTTGCCTTGCAAAAAAAAAAAATAGATAGATAGATAGATAGATCTTTTAGGAAGAGGAGGCCATAAAAAGAAAAGAAAAGATGCTAGAGTATTATTGATTATTTTTGGTTTTTATAACATACCCATTTCCTCATATAATTTCATTCAATTTCATAACTTATTTGAGCAACATGGGAAAAAAAAACCATCCACAAAATTGTATGTGTATTTCAAAGTGATCTTTATTTGGGCAGAACTGAAGCCATTAAAGGATTTTAGTCATGCTAATAGTTGTGTTAATACTAGTCTATGAATTCTGAATGGAAGAGAAAATTCTGCCCCCAGAAAGAGTGTGTGTGTGTGTGTATACTGGGAAAGAGAAGAATGCTTTAATACAAAGAAATTCTAGAGACAGAATGAAAGGAAGATATAGAGCAGCCAAGTGGGGCCATAATGCAGAGAGTACAGGGCCTGGATATCAACAAGAGTTGAAATCCTCTTAGCTGTGTGACCCTGGACAAGTCACAACCCCTATTTTCTTCAGTCTCCATCTATAAAATGAGGATAATAATAATAATAATAATAACACCTACCTTCGAGGATTATTATGATCAAATGAGATAATTATAAAATGCTTGGCACAGCATCTACCTCTAACATAGCTATTAATATTATGTAGAGTTAGCACCAGCTGGAATTTAAGATGAATAATTTTGATCTTGAACCAAGAAATAAGCTTAAAATTAAAACTAGAAAGGAGGAATTTTTTTATTTGAACGGAAGAGTTATGAGAGAGTTCTTAGTTTGAATTGGGAAGAACTGTAAATAACTGTTAAAAAAATAAACATACAAAGCGCTGGAAAAGGAGGTAGTGTAGTATGTAGTGAGAATGTGTAATAACAGATGGAGACACAGCCTGGGTGTTGCATTGGTATCCCCCCAATTTCAAAAGACTTGGGGAAAAAAACTCCAACATGTTGGCTAAATCCTCTACAGAGAGTTTATAGAACATAAATGAAAATCTAATAGAACAACCATTATGATATGCTTTCTATGCAGCAGTATTCTATGGGGAGTTAGAAGTGCACAGAATGCTGGTCCTGGAATCAGGAAGACTCAACCTCCATGAGTTCAAATCCAGCCTCAAATACTTACTGGCTGCAAGCCACTTAACCCTGTCTGCCTCAGTTTCCTCATCTGTAAAATGAGCTAAAGCAGAAAATAATAAACCACTCCAGTATCTTTGTCAAGAAAACTCCAAATAGGAGGCAGCTGGGTGGCTCAGGGGAGAGCACCAACCCTGGAGTCAGGAGTACCTGAGTTCAAATGTGACCTCAGACACTTAATAATTACCTAGCTGTGTGGCCTTGGTCAAGTCACCTACCAGAAAGAAAGAAAGAAAGAAAGAAAGAAAGAAAGAAAGAAAGAAAGAAAGAAAGAAAGAAAGAAAGAAGGAAGGAAGGAAGGAAGGAAGGAAGGAAGGAAGGAAGGAAGGAAGGAAGAGGAAATCCCAAATGGGGACACAAAGCATAAGAGATAACTGAGAGTGCCTCAACTACAACTATACAACACTCTGTGTGAGTTCCCAAGAATTCAAAGCCCTCAAACAACTTATATTCTACTAAGGGAATAGATAATACAATGATGGTGGTACCTAGTCAGATCCCATATAGGATATTCTGCTTCATTTCATTCTAGGCACCATGATTTAGAAAAGACATGGACAAGAGAGAGACCATCCCAAGGAAGATAACTGAGAAAGCAACCAAAGTAGAGGATATACTGTATATTGAGACCAGGAACATCCTGCCTACCAGTCATATAAGGGCCATGGAATCATTTGGTTTGGCACTGCCAGAGCAACTGCAGGTGGAATTCAAAATTCAATAAATCTAGGAGCTTTTTAGGATAAATTAATTAAATGTTTGACCAAATATAGTAGACTAATTTTTAAGTTTATAGTTTTTTTATGATCTGCAAATGAAATTATAAATATCCAAATAGCCCTTAGCAGAAAAAAAAGTTCTTCACCCCTGCTATAGGTGAAGAAACAGAGATGAAGGAGCAGTTAGGTGGCGCAGTGGATAGAGCAGGCCCTGGAGTCAAGAGGACCTGAGTTCAAATCCAATCTCAGACACTTAATAATTAGCTATGTGTCCTTGGGCAAGACATTTAACCTCATTGCCTTACAAAAGCAAAAAAAAAAAAAAATTAAAAAAATTTTTAATTTAAAAAATAAAATAAAAAGAAATAGAGATGGGGCAGCAGTGAAAAGAGCAACAGTCCTGAAGTTCAAATTTGGTATCAGAAACTTTACTAGCCTTGCCTCAACAACAAAAAAAAAAAGAAGTGGAATTTATTACAGTTTGAATAAAACCAAGGGGAACAGGGGGGAAGGCAGAGTCAAGATGATTATCTTTGTCCTAAAGATGACAGGCATCAGAGAAAGACACACACAGATATTAGCAAAACTCAGGGATACTAATGTAATGATTTTTTGTACATTTAGTTAGAGTTTGTTTTACTTAGGATTAATCTCTCCCATAAATATGCTACAAATATATATTTATAAGAAGCTCATTAAAATTCCCCTCAACAAAAACAAAACTCTAAAAAGATTATAGGGGGAAAAATCATTTTAAGTTATTACTTCAGGTTGGAATAAGGAGGCAATAAGAAATGTCTGAATCATGGGGAGGTCTAAGCAGAGCAAATGCCTAGAGAGTATACCCAAGGAAAAGTCAAGGTCCCAGACCCATATCAAGGCATTGAAACCTCATGAGAAATCTGTGTTCTGGTTTCACCCGGACCCATATCAAGGCATTGAAACCTCATGAGAAATTTGTGTTCTGGTGTCACCTGGCAGCTTTATTGCCTAGGGAAATGCATTGCAGGGTCAGGAACAATAGCTCCTTACATAAAGTCCAAAGTCAGGAAGTAGGCTAAAAGAATGAGCAAACAAATTTTTTTAATTTTAAAATTTTTTTAAAAGAATGAACAAACAATAAAAAAAGAAACTTTCCATAAAAAGATATTAGGTAAAAAAGATTCATAAGACACAAACCCAGGAAAAGGAGAATTAATCCAAATATTTACAAGAAAAGCTTCAAAGAATAACATAGTTTGGGAACAAAATCCTAGAAAAATGAAGAAATAGTCTTAGAAGGAGTTAAAAATATTTTTTGTAAATTAAAAAAAATCTCTAGAGGAAAAACCTGCAAAGTAGTTGAGCTATGGAAGAATTAGAAAAGAAATTAATAGCTTGGTATAAGATATACTTTCCTAACAACTTTCCCTAGACAACTAAAAGTTTAAAAAGGAACAAATAGAAATCAATGACTCCATGAGTCAATAGGAAATATCAAAATTAAGACTTAAAAAATAGAAGAAAATGTACAGCATTCAGAGTAAAACAATTAACCTGGAAAACAGATCAAGGGGAAAAAAGCTGAGTCATTGAATTATTTGAATTCCATGACCAGAAAAGACCCAAAACATCATATTTCAAGAAATCTTAAAAGAAAAATCTCCCAGATTCTTTATAATCAGAGGGCAAAGTGGAAAGAGAAATAATCCACTGGTCACTTCCTGAAAAGAAACACCCAAATAAAAACTCCCAGATACATCACAGCCATATTCTAGAGCTTCCAGGGTATGTGTGTGTGTGTGTGTGTGTGTCTGTGTCTGTGTGTGTGTGTGTGTGTGTGTCTGTGTGTCTGTGTGTCTGTGTGTCTGTGTGTCTGTGTTTCTGTCCTGCAAAGGATTGGAGAGTTTGGAATATGACATTACAGAAAGTAAAGAATATAGGCTTAAAGACAGTAACAACTTATACAACAAAACTTATATAATCCTGGGGCGGCTAGGTGCCACAGAAGATAGAGCACTGGCAATGGAGTCAGGAGTACGTGAGTTCAAATCCGGCCTCAAACACTTAATAATTATCTAGCTGTGTGGCATTGGGCAAGCCACTTAACCCCATTTGCCTTGCAAAAACCTAAAAAAAAAAAAAATCAAAAAAACTGATATAATCCAACAAGGGAAATAACAGATGTTAATGAAATAAATAAAGGGTTTCCAAAACTTCTTAATGAAAAGACTAGAGTTACAAAGAAACTTCAAAGTTCAAACACAGGAGTTAAGAGAAACATAAAAGGGTAAGTATGAATGACTAATAATAAAGAACTAAACAAGGATAAATTACTTACATTCTAATATACCCAGATGTTACATGTAACCCCTCTGTACTTTATCAGTCAAGGGTCATAGGAGGAGTCTAATTAGATCAAAGACCTGGAAGTAGTCTTGTTATGTCTTGATGAGCCTAAAAGAACAATAGAAAGGAATTCACTGGGTAGGGGTGAGAGGAAAGAAAAGAGATTTCTGGAAAATTGTCTTTTTGGGGTGGCTAGGTGGCAAAGTGGATAGAGCACTGGCCCTGGAGTCAGGAGTTAACCGAGTTCAAATCCGGCCTCAGACAATTAATAATTACCTATCTGTGTGGCCTTGGACAAGCCACTTAACCCCATTGCCTTGCCAAAACTAAAAAAAAAAAAAATTTTTTTAATTATCTTTTTTAGGGTCAGGGAGACCTCTATACAAACAAAAAGGAACAAGTGACACTTGAACTTTATTCTTATCTGAACTCATCACAGTACTGTAATACATTTCACTCAACAGAGAAATAGGAAGAAAAGAGAAAGGGAGAAGAGAGAATTGGAAGGAGGAAATTAATGGAGATATTAGTCCTAAGCAAAAAAAAAAAAAAAACAACAACCAAAAAACTCTAAATGTACAAAAATACTCAGTCTTTTTTAAGGTGGCAAAAAATTTAAAATCTGAGGGAGTGCTATAAAAAATAACTAAGGAGATGGTTTCAGAAAAAAATCTATATGAACTGAGGCAGAGTAAGAAAATATAATCAGGTGAACAATTTTTGGATCATAGATTCATTGAAATATGCATGAAATGTTCCAAGAAGAAATATGAGATGATATACCTGTAGTCTCTCTCCCATGTTCCCTGAGATTCTTTTATACTGAAGTAAAATCATCTCTCACTTTAATTGACTAGTAGTCTGATATGCTGAAGAGGATGTAGTGGGAAAAGTAATGGGGAAGAACAGGAAAAAGCAGTCATCCAAAAAAAATATGACCTTTAGAGCAGAGACCTCTGTCTTATTGGAAGTGCTGCCAATAAAATACCCAGGTGACAATGAAAACTGTTGGGGAGCAGCTTCAGGTTTAGGTTTCATCACAAGCTCCTATTAAGTATTTGTTATAGACTAGAAGATACTAAAGAAGTATAAATCAAGGAATTTCTCATCGGGAAACAAGACACAACAGTGTGCCAGTAATTGTGAATCAATGTTTAACAACTGGGAGAACTTGCCTTCGGGGTTGCTTATCTATTTTTTGTGTCCACCTGCCATCCAACTATCACCTGAGGCTACAACCTACACAATGGCTACACCCTGGTAAATTGTCTCAGGAGATGGTATAAACCAGGTTGAGGGTAACCAACATTCTTAAACCTATCAGTGAGTTAGGGACATGTCTACCCCAAGCATGTGCAGACTTCCCTGGCGGACTGTGGGGATAAGAACAATTTGGGGATAAGAACAATTTGTTCCAAGAGTTGAAGGCAGCTGAGGCAGGACCTGTGGAGTATTTAGAACTTGGTCAGACATCGAAACCAAGGTCATCCAGTGCATCCCAACCATTGTCAGTCATTTTGATTTTTCATGCACAAGACAAGTCACCTTATGATTCCACTGGTTCTCTTTTGAAAATAAAGGATGGGGTGGCTAGGTGGCACAGTGGATAGAGCACAGGCCCTGGAATCAGGAGTACCTGAGTTCAAATCTGGCCTCAGATACTTAATAATTACCTAGCTGTGTGGCCTTTGGGAAGTCACTTAACCCCATTGCCTTGCAAAAAAAAAAAAAAAAAAACTAAACTAAAAAAGAGGATAAACAGCTACAAAAATAATAATATATTCTCTGTTCTTTTAAATCTAGACAATCAATAAACAATAAATCAAGCCCCAATTCATAGGATTTGCCGATTTCTGAAATGTAAATGCTCACACTAAAAATTTACTGATTGATTCTTGTGAGCTGGTTCAACCTGGCTCCAGCACATCTCTACATACATGTATGAAAAAGAATAACAATGCCATCATCAGGTACCAGATGGTGCTGCAGACAATATTCCAAGAGAGTAGAGATTCAGGGAATTGGAGTCATATTAGAAGATAAGGGAGAACATTCTTGAATTAAATTTTAGACATGTTCAATACAAAGGAACTTTTCTGATTCTTGATTTTCCTAATTCTCAGTGCTCCTCATTCCCAAGGTAATACCTTACTTTGTATTGACTATTTCATTACCTGTACCCATGTTGTTTTCCCTCAGTAGAATACAAACATCCTAAGGGCAGAGTGCTAAAGGGCCTGGTTCCTTTTTGTAGACATATCCTAGCAGCTAGCAGAATACCTGATTACAGGCAAATACTTAGTAAGATTTTGTGGGATAGAGGTCAACAGGCAAACCAGCATAGGAAACAAGAGAAGAAGATAATAGATGATCTGTTTCCAAAGACAGAATGTCAGAAGTTCCATGTCTTCTACAATCCTTGATGCTAATCTAAGTCTAATGTAATAGGAAGGAACCAAGGACTGCCATTAGTGAGGATATGTTCCAGTGCTGTTCTATACAATTAGTTCCACAACCTGGTTCATAAGGATGGCTCCCCCCATGTTTGGGGAAATCCCTACAAAATTACATAGACATAAATTGAGATTAGTAAATATTCTTTCCCCAAGCTATACCAACTGGAAATAATGTATTATACATTAAAAAAACATTTCCATGCCAAAGAATTCTTTGGGACTTGAAATATATCCTAGGAGTATGGAATAACTCTGGTTAAAGGAGAGATCATTGAAAATTTGGAATAAAAGAGAAAAATAAGTCTATTTTAAGACCCCTAAAATCTCAAGATTTAAACGTAAGGTAATAAGATTATTCTACTTCAAGGCCAAGGACAAACTTCCCTAACTTAATGAATGCTAGATAACCAACTCCAGCAGATCGATCCCCTTTCTCAACATCTTGGAGGACTTCTTTGAGCATGACCAAAAAGTGAGTTATTAATAAATTAATGCTTAATCTTTTTTAAAGAAAAAAATCACTAGAGTTGACATTTCCTTCAAGGAACATCACAAAGTACACCAGATTTCCACAGAGAAACAGTTTGAGAAATCATTAATGACACAAATTGGAAGAACTGAGACAATTCAGGTTAAATGGATGATCACCCAAAGTCCTGGACAAAATTGTTCTCACTAACTCTTCTTTTCTCTGTTCCTCCTCATGGTCTCCAGATCTTTTATGGTCCCTCCTACAATGGACCTCCTAATAAAGAATGAAGGATCTTAATTCTACTGTCAACCATTTGTATTTTGGGATAAACAATTTAAAAGTTTCTTTTCCCAAACTTTATGATAAAGGAATTGAGCATTTACAGTAGAGTTTTAGAACTAAGCCAGCTTGTGCAGTAGTTTGGGGTGTGGCGTTACATTGACATTTATAAAACTTTTGGGGGGTGTTTTTTTTTGCAAGGCAAACAGGGTTAAGTGTCTTGCCCAAGGCCACACAGCTAGGTAATTATTAAGTGTCTGAGACTGGATTTGAACCCAGGTACTCCTGACTCCAAGGCCAGTGCTTTATCCACTATGCCACCTAGCTGCCCCAATTTGTAAAACTTTTTAAAGTTTGCAAAGTATTTGACCTCTCCTTAGCTCATTTGAGTCTCCCAACTTTTCAGGGCAGATTCTGCAGGTATTGTTATCCCCATTTTACAGATGAGAAAATTGAGGACTGAAAGGAGTCAAACAATGTGCCTTTAGTTGCCCAGTCAGTGAGTGTCAGAAGAATGATTTGTATTCAGGTCTTTCTGATGAGAAATCTAATATTCTATACATTATGTCAGACTGCCTTTACAAATGAGCAATTATTGCTTTCTAGAACATCTGCGATCATAGAAACCAGAAAGATTAAAAAAAATCATGGCTCTATGATTTAGGTCCAGGGAACCTGAAGTCTGGTGTTAATCACTTTAATTGTTTGGTGGAATGGTGGCAGAGGACAGGGTTTCTTATCTTTAGTTCAGATTGAAGAAACTGATGATTTTATCCAAGGACAGTGCCAGGGCAAGGAATAAGCTGCAAGCTGTTGATCCCCAGATCAGTTTGCTCTCCCCAGGCTTCTCAGCCCAGCTCTCTCCAACAACTTGCATTAGGATTTTAGGACTAATTTTTCAAGTATGTTCAAGACAGCCTCTGTGGCTGAGTTCCTGGGAAAGAAAATAGAGCCATATTTAAGGGAGGTGGGTTTGTTTTTCTCCTTTGTTCTCTTTTTAATTAGCCAATATTAATTACCAACTTTGCTAAACCATAAAAAGTAAAAGGGTTTCTGCTGAAAGATAGTTTTTTTCTATCACATGTTCAATCTTCATTCTTCATTTTTAAACTGCGTATTACAATGCCTCTCAAAAAATAAAAAAGAAGAAGAATCATCCTCTATTTTCCAGGACAGATGGTGAGTGTTGTGAATGCATATAAAAGAGGGTCACTGGCATTCCCTTCTATGGTGGGCATGGTGCTGTGGTTGCTGCCAGTTATTTCACTAATGCCCCCCAAAAGGTTGCAGAATAGGTAGCTGTGAGGCTCATTTAAGCAGATGATGTGAGCAGATAACAGTATTCAGAAAAGAGGGCTCTGAATGGCCAATATCCAGAAGGGCCTGGCAAATCATACACTCAGAAAATTGGCACAAACATACTTCCATGCCCACCCGTGAGCCACTCTGGCATCCAAGGACAGGGGCCATGGCAACATCTACCATTTTATTCATGAAGTGATTGGGTATCATGGGAACAGGACCAGAAGACCATTGCTTTCTTGAATAAGAAAATAGACCCACATACACTAAATATTTCTAAGCTGAAAACCGGAATGGAAATGATTATTTATGGCACATACTCTTTTGAGCAATGAAAATGTATTTGGGAAGATAGAGAAGAGGCAGGCAGACAGAATGAGACAGAGAAAGAACATTTATTAAGGGCTTATTATATGTCAGACAGTCTGCTAAGCTCTGGGGTTGCCAACACATGCAAGCAAGATGGTTCCTGCCTTCAAGAAGGTACCTATGGTACCTAGAAAGAGGGATGAGGGGAAGGAGGAAGAGACTATAGGCACAGGGGTAATGAGAAAGTAAGGTAGAGGCTTGGCTTTTCTAGTGGTGAAATCTAAATCCATGAAGAACTGGAAGACCAGACAGAATTATAAAGAAAGACTGTCGAGCTGGTCTTAGGATAACAAGTTATGCCAGGATAGAGAAGGGTAAATAAGGGTAAGTAGGGTCTGTGCTGGCCAGACCTCCAAGGTATCATTGATTAGATATTCAAAGTAAGACCTGAGCTCATCTATATACTACATACATGTAGTGGTGGTCACTAAGACCAATTCTGTACTGCTACCTTCCATAATAGATCCCAGAGAAATGTCAGGCCAACCAGTTCAAATTAATAGAAAAACACATCCAGCAAATAAAAGTATCAAGCTTGGAAAGGAGGCAAATTGGAGAAGCCAAGACCCTGCTGCCATCTTGGTTAGATCCCTTGTAGAGAATGTAAAAGGTCACACAAACCATTGACATGATGTTTCAAATGGGTCTTGAATTTTTCAAGAGCCCAAAGGCTCATGGCCATAAATTAAGGTACTATGATTGGCAGTATGAGTGGTACAAAGAGGAGGACATATATCCTTTGTCTTTATGAAGCTTATAGATCAATTATACATATCACAGAGAGCATTTATCTAGAACTGGAAAGGACCTCAGAGGCCCCGTACAAATGTTATATTTATGTAGCTTTTTAAGGCCTGCAAAGTACTTACAAATATTCTTATTTTATTTACACAACAACCCTAGGAGATAGGTACTGTACTATTCCCCATTTTTCAGATGAGAAAACTAAGGCATAAAGAAGTTTAGTGACTTTCCTGGGATTCTACAGTTGGTCTGAGGTCAGTTCTTAAACTGAAGTCTTATTTTTTGGTTTAACAGTGGCAAGTGACATGGTTTCTTATCCTTAGGTCAGATATCCAGGCCTAAGTGCTCTGTCTCTTGTTCCACCTTTGCTGCTAAGATAAGCTGGAAAACTTGACTCAAAAAAATCTTTGCAGCATTTCTCTGATAAAGGTCTCATTTCTAAATATATATATATATATATATACATGTATATATATACATATATATGTATATATATACATGTATATATATACATATATATAAAAGGGAATGATTAAAATTTATAAGAATGAATTGATAGTCAAAGGATATAAACAGATAACTGTCAAGGGAAGATATCTGAGCTATCTGTAGTTATAAAAAATGCTTCAATCATTAATAAAGAAATTAGGGTTTTTTTGGCAGTTTAAAGCACTTTGAGGTTCTTCTTCACATATGCCAGATTAACAAAAAAGGAAAAAGACAAATGTTTGGGATGCTATGTGAAAATAGGCACATTGATGTCCTGTTTAGTAGAGCTATGAATTTACATTCTGGAAAACAATTCAAAACAAGGCTAGGAGGTAGGAAGGAGAGAAAAGAAATGCCTGCTATTTGAAAATAAAATTTAATTTTAAAAAAATGTAGTGAGTATACCCAGGCTCTGTCCTGAGCCCTTGTTGACCCATTAACCTAGGGACCTTCCTGAACTCTTGTCACTTGACACCAGCAGTATCCCAACATTCACATCGTAGAACCAAAGTTGGAAATTAGTCACATCCACTTGTATTGGCAGAGGGCACAAGAAATCCCTCTCCCATCTGTTCTCCCTAAGCCCCAGTGGGCCTCAAGCATTCCTTCCACCAGTTAAAGTGGTAAAAACCCAGACATTTTTCTGATTTGGCCATTGTTGCTCAACCTTACTGAAAAGATACTTCTTACTCCATCTTCACTTTTAATGGAGCCTCTCTGGGTTGACGGTCTCAAGCTGCTGGATCTGCTTGATCAGCCTGCAAGCAGTGTGTTAGGTGGGACACGTGTCCATCACACAGCCCCTTTACTGGGTGATGCCATCTATTTCCCAATCTCCAAGGCTGTTTTTCTTTAGACTAATTTGAAACACTGGTCTCAGGACCAACAAATCTTACACAGAGGCAAAATATTTACCACTCCTATGACTAACAAGCCCAGTCCAAACTCTCTGACTGGACCAAGAAAAAAGTAGGACCTCACCATTATCCTTTGGTTGGTCAACTGAGTGCACATTCATCTGTATCTTGGAGGGAGGGGCCAGATTTCTGAATGGAAAGTTTCATAATTTTTTTTTTAGTTTAGGTTTTTTGGTGGGGGGGGACTCTTCCAAATCTGCTGGAACTATAAGCCTCCTTCTCCACTCCCAACTCAATTTCCCCTCTTGTTTCCTTCCGTGGTGGAAGAAAACATTTTAAAAAAGATCTCTCCCACGTGGCAGACAGAGCTTGTGGTAAAACATCTGAAGAAAATGATGGCAAGGAGGAGGCTGTATTTAAACCCAAAAAAGTCCTAGACATGCATTGTTTCTGACAGATTGAGAAAATTTTACCCATATGTTTCATATGTTCTGATTTTCAAGGCATGGTCTCTTAGTTTTCAAGTAAATATATTTACTTAGGACCTACTATTCAAAGTCCTGTGCTAGATACTCTGCCTGCCCTTACGAATCTTACAGTTTAGTAGGGGATATTTAAAAAAATGTTCAAATGTAATGGATAGGCCCATCACTATCCTGAGTCCTTTTTTTTAACCTTACAAAGGTGGCTCTTTGTTCTGACACTAATGATATCCCTTGGGAGTAAGGGGTGCTGAGTGCTGAAGTTGGAGACAGAAGATATGCTATCAAGTCTTGCTTCAGAGAGGACCACACTAGAAATGAGAGCCTGGACAAGTCATTTAACCTATGACTGCCTCAGTTTTCCTATTTTTAAAAATAGTACCTGCCTCTCAGGGTTTTGGTAATGATCAAATGAGATATGTAAAGCATTTTATAAATCTTAAAATTATATGTATATATATATATATATATATGTGTGTGTGTGTAAGCTGTAATTATCATTATCATTATCAATTATTATTATTATTATTATTGTTGCTGTTGTTGCATCTCCTTGACAAAGTGTAAAATCCTTCTCTTGTGGCACTGATAAAGTCTCTATGATACACTACGAATTTCTTGCTTTTTCCCAGGTACTTCCATTCCATTGATATCACATTGACAATGACTGACTGATGATTAATTCATGGCTGGTGCATACATCCGAGCTATACCACTGGGCTTGGCATTTAAAATGGAACAAAGAGAGGCACATAGACAAATCCAGAGGCTTGAAAACTGCAGAGCTGGTGAGAAGGACAGGTGCTACATACCTCCAGTGAGATCCCAAGAGAAATCAGCAGACAGGGCAGTGGTAAAATGGAAAAGACTTCCTGAGGTCAAACCCGAAGCTGCAGGAATATGATATGGCAATAACAGAAGCCATGGTGATTTCTAGGCCAAGAAGAGTAGTTTCTAAACTAAGAAGGAACTGTGGCCAAGCAACAGCAAAGGACAGATTCACAACAATGGAAGAGTAAACCTGGATCCTTCCCTTCAATGTTCCTCTGAGTTATGTGGACTGTGCTATCAATGCCAAGTGTTTTTTTCCTTAGGAGGTGAAAGTCACTACCTAAGTTAATAATATAAATCTGGAGGATTGTATATATGTCCCTGGGAGGTCAGGCTCATCAAAATAGTGGAATACTTGATTTTTTAGCAAGATCTTTACCCATTCAGAGGAAAACTGACCTAAGACTACTTTAAGTTCAGAGAATCGTATCTGCCTTGGGAGGAGATTTTTCTTGATTTTTCATGGTTGACACTGGCTTGTTAGCTGCCATAGGAGCTAAAAGTCCTTTGACCTAGACATGAGTCAGATACTAAAGTTTCTAGAGGAAAACTTGAATGGGGGTATGGGCCATTATTGAGACTCTCACAAGACTGAACCCTATCTTCATAAAAGGCTTTGGTTCTTGGTTACAAGATGTTGATGTTGTTCATTATATCCATGACTTCAATGGGATAGGCATTTCTCAGGGAGGAAATTTTCTCTAATAATGCAAATCATCAACTTCTCTGCCATTTTCTGTCTTAGAAAATCACCTGAGACACTGAGAAGTGAAGTCATTTGACATTTTTAACCTAACACAACTAGTATAGGTCAGAGATAAGACTTGAAGTCAACTCTTGAGTCTTTTCTCTATCTAGTATTTCATATTGCTTTACATTATGTGTCAATAAATAATGGGAAGGTATAATTAAATATTAATATTAAAATATTAAAGATGACTGCAAGTAATTTTTCAAGCAAAAAAGAGTAAAACAAATAGATGTGTCAATTGACTAATGGGGTGGTTCCCATTAGTCCACTAATAGCCAAATGGCTAAAAATTTAATGAGAATAACAAAAGTTTTGACTATTCAAAGGTAAAAACAGTAAACAATTCTGGTGTTTAGTCTTACCTTTGATGTGACCTTGGAAAAGTCACATATAGGTTCTGAGGTTCTATTCCCTCATCTGTATTGGGGTGGGGGAAGGGAGTCTTGAACTAGGTGGTTTCTATACTCTTGCCAGCTCTAAAACTAGGACCCTTTGACTATAATACTTTAATAAATGTATTATAGTATTATTGTAGGCATTGCCCACAATAATGCAAACTGTAATCTACCCATCCTGGGTAACTCTGCCCTATAATCACCTATAATTCTTACACAGAGGGTTTTCCCAACATTTTAGAGGCTTTCCTCTAAATCTTTTGATGTGGAAATAACATGGGTTATCTAGGAGTTTTCTCAAGTTGTTCCTTTAGGATCTGCCCAACTTCTTTTTCAGTCATATATCTCTGAGGCAGTGTAGCTTCAGATAGTGTTGGAGTGGGATCAGAAAGACCAGGTTGTCATCTCACCTATGACATTTACTAGCTGAATGAACATCCAGCCTCAGGTATCTCTCTGAGATCTAGATGTACAGCTGCATAGTTCAACTGTGATTTGCATTGGTGGAGGGGGTGGTTACCCTGAAGAAATCCTAGATCTTTAATACATTGGCTTCTTCCTTATGACTATAGATCCTGTTTAGGAGTCTCTTCAATATTCTGGACCTTGATGCAATCAGCCTGGAGAAATCTGTAGTCTCTGGACCTTCTTTATGCCACTTCTGCCCATTTCTTCTTGGCAGTGGCTGTGATCTACTGACCCACACCATGCAACTCTCCATTGCCCTGTGAGTGACCCTTGTATTTAATGCTTCAGAGACTGTGGTATTTCATGACTAACCCAAACGGCATCAACTGAAGAATATTTTCTTTTAAAATGAGCCTTTGTTTCAGGGAAAATCTTGAAGTCATTAAAAGCACTAAATTGTTTCTCAAAGGCAATCCAGCCCACTCTGTTCCTTTTGTTCATGTCTGGATCCATCTCAGGATCCATCTCAATGTCTGTCCAAGATGGACCAGTTATTCAGATTGCACATCTAAATGCATATCAGAGCCTAAACAACAGGCTATCTCTGTCTGCTTGGTTTTTCTTTAAATTTTAAATTATTTATTGTACTGAACATGATAAATTACAACAAACACAAACATTTTCTTCTACAAAGAAGAACAGTAAAAGAGGATTGTCTATGAAACTACAAACCTATATATTCAACTGGAATTTTTTAAAGATTGATAATAAATTCAGTAAATTAAATTCAAAGTCATCTCACCTTATGAGTAGTCTGTGTTTTGAACCTATTTCTGTGCATTAAAAAAAAATTCTTTGTTGACATGCTTTTTTTCTTTCTTGTCTTTTGTATCACTACTTCCTTTCTCCTACCCTCTCCCCCTACCAATTTTTTTCAATCCTCCCTTGTAATAAGTATAGCCAAGTAAAGCAAATCCAAACATTGTCCATATCTGAAAATGTGTGTTTCATTTCCAGAGGTGGCAAATATATGGCCTAGAGGCCACATTTGGTCCACAGCACTCCAGAA
Source organism: Macrotis lagotis (assembly GCF_037893015.1). NCBI lineage: Eukaryota > Metazoa > Chordata > Mammalia > Peramelemorphia > Peramelidae > Macrotis > Macrotis lagotis. Next base: position 83,918,332 of record NC_133663.1, on the reverse strand, counting down.
TACTAAACTGAGTCAGATTAAAATGTAACTGGAAAATATTTAATTAAATAATTAAAAATGCAATAGAACATAGGCAATATTCATGTGAGGTTTTTTATAAGAGAAAAGAGAAAGAGAAAGGTAACTAGAGGGAAAAAAGAGAGGAAGCAATGACAGAGAGAAAGATCTGGATGATTGGAATCCTTTAGCACTTCTATATCATGCTTCTTGCCAGGCTTGTGATCTACTCCCCAAACTCATCATTTGCTTTTTTGTCCCCCAGTCTGAAATATGTAGCATTTAATAAATGGTGATTGATTTGCTCCAAAGTCAAAATCACTACCATTTTCTCCCTCCATTGACCTTTCCTTAGTCTTAGACTTCTTTATTCTGGTGCTTGGGTCTCTTCACTTGTGTCTCCTTTTTAAATATATGGTGCTATTTTTTTTACCATTCTTGGGTCTTTTTGAATAAGGTATAGCTTCCAGAGTGGTGGTCCTGTCATGGGTTTCATCCCATCGTTTCAATGATACCTGTGAGTTCAATGGTTAGGAGGTTAAGTTCTCTTCACTGCCTAAACTTCGAGCATTAATGAATAGATGTTTAAGCCTATGGGCAGCCAGGTGACCCAATGAATAAAGAGGCAGGTTTGGAGTCAGGAATGTCCATTTTCCTGAGTTCAGATCTGACCCCAGACCTAACTGTGTGACCCTGGACAAGTCATTTAACCCTCTTTGCTTCAGTTTCCTCATCTGTAAATGAGCTGGAGTAGGAAATGGCAAGCCACTCCAACATCTTTGGCCAGAAAACTTCAAATGAGGTCACAAACAGTCAGACATGACTGAAAAACAACAAAATTTGTCACTATGTATTTTGCCTCCTTTCTTAGACTGTGCTTCCTCTGGACTTCTGAGTATTTCAGTTGTTATTCTTTCTAGCTATTCTCTACAGTATCAAACTTGGAGAATATACATAGGCAATCTTTTCCTTTTCCCATCCAATTTAGTCTGAATGTCTCTTTGATTAGATTTGCAGGAAATGCTGTCTTAACAACATATGTTAGATATAGTTCATTTCTAACCAGTAATCTTTTATTCCTGTACTTTTAACCATAGTTGAGAAATACAAATCCCTATTATCTGATATCACCTTTTGGCCAGCTGTCCACTTCCCAAATTGATTTTTCTCTTCTGCATCCCTAGTTTTTAATGGATAACAGTGAGGAAAGCACAACCTGTGTCCCTATAATCTTCAGTTTCTTTTCCAAGACTTCATAATCCTTGGCAATGCTTTTGAAATTCTTTCTATATAATGTATCCATATGAAACTTCAGAAGTGGAAAGTTGTCGTGAATTTTGATAAAGTCTTTGAAAGCTTTTTCTTTAATCTTGTAGCCATGCTCTGCAAAGACACCAGACTTTTCTATTGTTATCAAGTCAACAAGGAGTTTACTCCAGCACCTCAGAGAAGAAAATACTCAATATCTCCTGACTGACTATGATTATACTGTATCATTTTTGAGAAAACAAAAAAGCTTCTTCCTTGGAGCATCCAGTTCTCTCTCCTGCAAGACAGAACCTCAAATCTGGTTCCTTACTCTAATTGTCCAGATAATCTTCCTTTCTCTTCTGTGTAACACTCAGTCCCTCCCTATCATCTTCACAAGGGTCAAGTCTCCCTTCCTCTACTTCAAATTGCTTCCTTTCCCATAAAAGTTTTTCTTCCTCTTTCTTTAGGAAGTTAAAGAAAATTTTCCATGACATTCATCATAACTACCTGCAAGAAAAAAAAAATATTTCAAATCGGTTCACCTTCTTCTTCAGAGGAAAAAACAGCTACAAATATGTGAATGTGGCAGATTTATAAAGTTGTAAATAATGCAAGTCAGTGGAAAATATCTACTCTACACCATAGATGAGATTTTTGACTTGTTTCTTTTTAAAAAACTACTAAACAGGGGCGGCTAGGTGGCGAATTACCTAGCCATGTGGCCTTGGGCAAGCCACTTAACCCCATTGCCTTGAAAAAAATCTAAAATAAAAATCTGGTTAAAACTTTTTAAATATATAGTTTTATTTAATTTATTAAATATTTCCCAAAGTCATGTAAAAATTTTTGGCATTCATTTTTAAATTTTTTGTTCCACATATTCTTCCCTTCTGTCCCTCCCCTGACCCTTTGAGAAGGCAAGCAATATGATATTGATTATACATGTGAAATTATACAAATATATTTCTATATTAGCCATGTTGCAAAATTAAATAAAAACCAAGAACAATAGAAGAAAATTTAAAAAGCATGCTTTAATCTACACTCAGAGTTCATCAGTTCTCTGGAAATAGAAAGATTTTTTATTATTTGGTTCTTTGGAATTGTTTTGGATCATTGTCTTGATCAGAGTTAGTTAATCTTTCACAGTTGATCATTCTTAAAATATTTCTATGACTGTACAATATTATCTTGTTTCTGCTAACTTCACTTTGACTAACTTCATATAAATTTTCAGAAAAACCACTGTTCATCAATTCATATAGAAAAAAGTATTCCATCACAATCATATATATATATATATATATATATATCATCTTTTAATAACTTAATAACCTCCCTGAAGTTTTTTAATCTTAGCAATGGCTACATAGCCACAACATCTCCCCTTCAACCTTTCAGCAATCTCTAGTTTCACTAATTTACCCATTCTACTAGTAGATTCTATCAATTTTCTTTAACCTCTACATTTTTCTGTTTACCATTTCTCACCCTGTGATGTCAATACCTTCCATTTTCTTTTTCTTGAGTCTACCTCTTCAGATTTTACTCCCTAGTTCTTTTATATTCTTAATCATCCTTGATCTTGTTCTACTTTTTTTTTTAGTTTTTTTTTTTTGCAAGGCAAATGGGGTTAAGTGGCTTGCCCAAGGCCACACAGCTAGGTAATTATTAAGTGTCTGAGACTGGATTTGAACCCAGGTACTCCTGACTCCAGGGCCAGTGCTCTATCCACTGCGCCACCTAGCTGCCCCAGATCTTGTTCTACTTTTAATCTTGAAGTAGAATCTGGACAAGAACCTGGCCTTTCATATTATTCTCCTTCAGATTTTCCTAAATTTCATCAAAATTTTCTCAAATTCCTTCACACAAGATTTAACCCCATCCTACCAAAGTGCTCCAAGTCACAAGCATTCTTTTCTCTCCAACCCTCTCCCACATCAGCTAGAAATAGAATGAATGAATTCAGGAGGCTACAGAAAGTCATTGAATATTTTTGAGCAGTGAAGACCATCACAGAGGAGCTTAACCTGGAAGCTGGATGAAAGATGAATTGGAGGAAGGAGAGAATGAAAGAGGAAAGACTTGTTACCAGACTACTACAATTATCCAAAAGACTGATAAGGAAGCTGTATTCTAGTGTATAAGGTAGTAGAAAGGGGATGAATATTAGAAATGTTTTGAGGGGCAGCTAGGTGGTGCAGTGGATAGAGCACTGGCCCTAAAATCAGAGGACCTGAGTTCAAATTTGGCCTCAGACACTTAATAATTACCTAGCTGTGCGGCCTTGGGCAAGCCACTTAACCCCATTGCCTTGCCAAAAAAAAAAAACCTAAATAAAAAAATGTTTAAAAAGAAATGTTTTGAATCAGCAGGGTCTGTGTTTGTTTCATCAAAGTTTCTAAATTAAAGCTATCTAGGAGTCTAGTACTGTTTTATATAAAACTTTTTTGTAAAGAAATTAAGAGTGCTCATTTAAATGACTTAATAGTAATAATAACTAGTAATTTGTATTTTACTTTAAGCTTTGCAAAATACTTTTGAAGTACCATTGCATTTTATCTTTTCATACTAGGAAGTAGATATTCTCATTATTATCATTTTAAAGAAGAGCAGTTAAATATGCACATTTGCCCAGAGTTCTAGGCTTAAGCCTAAGAAGGCAGGATTCAATCTCAGGTCCTACTCATTGAAGCTCCAATGCCCAATCACTGTGCCACCTCCCTTCTCCACTTTTTTAATTAGTATGATTAAAAGCTAAATAGAAGAGAATTTGGCGTGCTTCTTTTGCACTGTACTGTCCAAAGAAGGCTGCAATAGGCATGCAGTCCATTCTGTGTTGGGTAGAAGAAATTGTTTTGCTTTTGACCCTGGCAAGCACACATATGGGAACATTCCCCAGGCCTTTTACTTGACCCCCCACAGAATTATCTCTTTTATGTCACAAAATGAGCTTCATGATTAGTCATGCCCACTTTGGCTGGAAATGTGCCCATGCAAAAGCCTGAGGCTGGTCCAAGTGTTTCTTCCACCAATTTGAGCTGTCAGATCCAGTTATTTCTCTAAGTTGGTAGTGGCAGCTCAATCTTCCTCAAAAAATACTTTTCCTAAGGGCTGTGCCTCACACTTTAGCCGTCTCCCTCCTCCCATCCCTCTTATACCATATCTTGGCTCCTCTCATCTCCTGCAAAAATTGCATCTGAGAAGTAAAGAAGTGCATTTAATCAGTCTTTGTTCTTAACAATTCCCACATCCAGCTGTGTCTACCATGAAGCTTTTCTATCCTGTCAAGAAGCTCAGGATGCCTATTTTCCCATATTTTCTTTCCTCTGAGTTCAGGGCAGAGCATTGTTCACCCATGAGCGTTGACTTTATCATAATGCTTGTCTTTAGCTTAGGAGATAATCCTCATGGCATTGTTTGAAGCAAATGGGGGTTAAATAACTTGCCTACTTAGATAAGAAATCATAGAGCTAGGAAGAGTCTGAAAGCCTTGAACTCAGGTCTTCCTGATTCTAAACCCAATAGACTTTGACCACCCTATAGTTTTAACTTTTAATAAAAGTTTCCTTCTGATCCCCTTTCTCTAGAACTAATAACATATTTGCAATACTTAATGGAATCATGATTTCAAAGGTCTGTATTAGGAGATTGCCTCTTATTTTTTCTTCAGACTCTTTCTTACTAAAGAAATGTTTCACTGTATTGGTTTACAGAGGAAGACTTTGTCCAGGGGTTGATTGTTGTCCTCACAAGAGGAATAGTACAGTTAAAATACTAAGATAATTCCTGATGTTTCTTCATATAAATACAAATTCTTCTTCTATCAACAAATTAGTCAACATGTATTTATTAATCACTTAGTATATATGTGCCAAGAACTGTTGTGAGATGAAGTATAAAGATAAAGCAAAATAGTCCCTGCCTTCAAAAAGCTTACAGTCTAATAGAAGAGACAACAGATACATAGATAGGTATTTGCAAACATAGAAAAATCAGATACAGGATAACCATCAGAAAGAATATTCAAATCCTGGTTCTGATATTTACTCCCTGTGTGACCTTAGAAAAGTCACTCTAATTCTCTGGGTCTCAGTTTGAGGTGATTTGGCTAGATCATCTCTGAGTTCCTTTCTAGATCTATGATCCATATGTAAATCTGGGTAAGTCATGTTACTTCTCTGTTACTCTGTCTCCCTCATCTATAAAATGACAGTTGTACTAGATCACCTTTCAAGGTCTCTCTTTAAAATTCTGGGGACTTTATAAGGAGTATCTCTGAACTTAGTTGTTCAAAGTTTTTTTCAGTGTGATTGGACCCACCAGATCTTATATTTCATTGGCACTCAGGCTCATTTCCACACAGAACCAGATCATACCAGCTTATGAGAGTCACTTCTTAAATGGCCATTCTAAACCATTAGCCCTTCAGAAATCGGCAAACACTACAAACCAGTGCTTGATCTATTGTTTTGTTGATTGTCTAGACTTAAGAAAAAAAGGGGAGAATATGTTAATAGTATCAATTTAAGCTTAAAATTGCATTCTCCAGTGAATGATTTTTTAATCATTGACCAAAAAATATCCCTGCTTCCATGCCACAATAAGACACTGGAGGAGGGCTTAAGTAAATAATCTGACCTATTTCTCTAAAGTTCCCATCTATGTCCTCTAAGTCTTGTGCATTCTTAGTAACACATGTTGTCTCCCCTATGTGAATGTGTTTTCTTTCTTTGTATCCCAGAGCTCCATATAAATTAAGTCTTTAATTAATATTAGTTGCTTGATTGGTAAACTTAGAGGAGAAGGCATTTGCAGATGGGAGGACCAAGAAAGTTCTCATGCAGAAAATGATGCTTGAACAGAGTTTTGACGGAAACCAGAGATTTTAGAAGGCAAAGATATGCTGGAGAGTATCCTGGGAAGGCATCAGTGATGACAGCAATATAAAGGCAGAGAGAGAAGAGAAAGAGGATTGTGTCTGAGGAACAATATAGCTGGACCCCAAAGTGTTTGGAAGGAAGAATGTGTAACAAACTGAAAAGGTAGTAAGGGGCCAGGTTGTGACCAGCTTTAAATGTCAAATAGAGACATTTATATTTGATCTTAGAGGTAATAGGAAGCCACTGGAGTTTCCTGAGTAGGGGAGTGAAATGGTCAGATCTGAGCTTTCAGAAAATCTCTTTAGAGGTCATGTGGAGGGTGGATTTTTAAGGAATAAGACTTGAGGCTGGGAGACCAATTAGGAAGCTCTTATAATGGTCCAGGAAAGAGGTGATGGGGTTGTAAAAACTCTTACATCCACAAAGTTATTCTGAAAAAAAAAATCAGCTTTTCTCAGTCACCTTGGGGATGGTAAAGTATGGCAGGCTTCTGATAGAGAAAGCAACCTTTGGAGCTTCCTTTTAAACTCATCTGGCAAATTAGTCAAATCAGAGGTGGAGCACAGCCTTCTCATTCTGATTTCTTTACATGAATCACTAGACCACATTCCCTCCCACATATTTGTCTGTGTTGTATTGCAAATTAACTTTTAAAAGAATATTTTTTACCAAAAAAAAATTAAGATTAAAGTCCCCCCACAGTAACCACCCAGGATAATGAACTATAGAAGCTGTCATCCCAAGAGGGCTTAATGACAATATTCACTGTGTGTGTGGACAGCAGTGGCTTCTTGAGCAGTTGTCTCTGAATGGGCTTCAAGATGTTTTGACTATTATCTGTTGCAAAGAAACTCATTATTAATTGCATATTGTCATAGCTCTCCATCCAACATAGCTCTTAGTCCAACAGAGTATTATTTCCTCTAGAGACTAGGATGGGAGTGCTGCCTAATTTTCCCCCCTTTGGTAAGTTGTTTCTCTCAGGTCTGGGTTGACAAATCAAGTTCGGAGGATAGTTCCATTCTCAATATATGAACCGCTTGCTATATTCTTCAGCTGATAGAGGAATTGATTCAAATATTTCTAGAAATTTAATGTCACAGTATCATCTAATGGAACATTTCTCAACCTGGCACTTATAAGGTGATCTGAGAATGGCAAATAAACCTGAATTACAAACAACTGTTTGGTGGTGACAGCTACCTCCTTCCCTGTCATTTCTTCTCATTTTTTAAGATATACTTGTATCCAACTAGACCATTATCATTCTCCTTTTTGAGGAAGGGGGGCTAACAGGAGCTGGAAGAATAATGTGAATGATAAAGTCTATTAAACTTTATATGATTCATAAAAACAAGGGCCCTGTCTTATTTAAGCTATGTCTCTTCCCTAATATCTGACACAGGGCTCTCCACAGAGTGACTCCACATAATTGTATGTTGAATTGAATAATGGAATGAGGGAAGAAAAGAGATTATGGGGTGGAAAAATTGGGATCATGTTAGGAATTGAGGCAGAAGTGCCCTTATTAGGTCAACTATTGGTGTCTTCCTAACTCAAAAAAGGTTACTCATCATTACACTGATTGTTAGGATTAATCCATAGACTGGAGAAATGTATCTATTATTAACTGTATAAGGAAAGATTGTACTTCTCTGCTGGGTAGAGGCAATTGAAAAGATTAGAATTTTTATAGTTGTCAGATGTACAGAAAGAAAAATGACTCAGGTATCTCTCCTAGCCCCTCTTAACATCCTTTCCATTCCAAAGAACATCTTGGAAGTGAGGGAGGCTTGACTATGCCACATAATTCTCTTGGGACTTTTTGAGCAGTTGAAAAATAGATTTTTTGGTGCACAAGTCCACAATCACATCTATAATGGAAATTAAAAGGGATTTTCTAACCTTGTGTCAAATAAGACTGATACTAAAGACTTTGTATAAGTAATAGACAAAGCCAGAAGAATAAACTTAATCTCAGCTTGGAATATTCTGACAGCTTTTATTGACCTGTCTCTCTTGGTGTGATGCCTTATTGCCTTGACTACACCATTAAAAGAGCTTAGACCATAAGGGAAACTTCCTAGCTGTTATTCTTCAGGAGATGGTAGCTGAGAGCAGCTCGGTGACCCTGAAACCAACAGATACAGAGTCAGCCCAAAGATGGACAGAAACACAACACCCAGCAGAGAATATCATAATGATATCACCAGAGGATATCAAAAGCTTTACAAGATCAGAAGTATGCATTGTCCTGGCTTCACATGATTTTAGGAGTTCCTTACTCATGGATGACTTTCATGCATATTCTCCAAGCTCATGTGGTTCTCCCTTACCACCACCACCATTTATGAAATGATTACCCAAGGGAGAATCTATCCCATGTGTAAATGGTGTGGATCTTCCCTTACCACTTTTTATTTTTTGCTATGCTACTTAATTACATGTATTTTGCTTTGAATTTGTATCTTCTGACTTTCAGATTAAACAAAAAAATTAACATCCATAGGAGCTTTTGAGTTTCCATGAATGAATACTGACCCCTAGTGTTCCTTGAACCCAGGATAGTTTCTCTGGGGGCTACAGTTGCTCCGTGGGAACGCTAATTGAATGTACATGCATATGTTTACCTGCTGCAGGCCATTTTATATTTCAGGATCCTGCTTCTTGCAGTAGTTAAAGGTTTTGTTCCTATTCTGGGTTGGAACATTGTGAGTTATTTTTTTCTTACACAAGTAAAGCAGGCACCAATGATGTAACTGAAGAGGTACTCTAAGATTGTGTCTCGGTGATAATGGCATCATTCTTCCCTCCTTACCACTGGAGTCACCTTTAATAAATTAGACCAGCACACCCCAACCAACAGGTTATGATCTTCTGGGTCTCTAAACCTTTACCTAATAGATTTTCAATTTTGTACCACAATCCTTACTTCCACTCTTAATACCCCTACTAGGAAGGAGGGGAATAAGGTCCACAGCTCTCCTAATTTCTTCATCACTAGCATGCTTTCTCCCAACCAATGTCTTCCTTACACTCCTATACCTATCACTACCTTGATAAAGAGCATCATCTCCAGGAGGTCAGTGGCGAAATGTTTGGAACAACTTCCTTTATTCTCTCCCCATTAATATTAGTTTATTAAATGTCTGCTTTCACCTTAAAAGACAAAGAAAACCTAATCCTTTGAGTAAGAGATAAAGATCAAATAAATATCACTGAGACAGCATGTCATAGCATGCTGTAGGAATTAAAAGACTAGTGTTTATATTGGGAAAACCTTAATTTACATCCTGATTCAAATATATATACTAACTATGGGCTTACACTCTTAGTGCTACAAATGTACCCAATACAACTAAGATAAGAAAAAAAGCAAAAAATGGGGGGGGGAGAAGCTTTGCAGTAAGATTCTCTGATAAAAGTCTCATTTCTAATTTATAAGAAAAAGAGGTATTACCTAATTGATAAATTTTTTTCAGAGGAAGAAACCCAAGGAATCAATAGCCATTGAACAAATACTCTAAATTGCCAAATAATATAAATTAAAATAATTCTGAGGTAGCACTTTGCATACATCATAGTTGTAAAAATGACCCCAAAAAAAAGGAAAGTGGCAAATTCTAGAGTGGCTATAGGAAAGTGGGTACATTAATTCACTGTTGGTCAAACTTTGAACTAGTCCATTCTGAAAAGCAATTCAGAACTACACCTAACAAGCCAACTTTGCATACTTCTTAACTTAGTGGTGACTAGACCTATACCCAACAGAATCAAAGAAAGAAGGAAAGGATCCATATGTAAAAAATATTCATAGTAGTTCTTTCTGTAGTGGCAAAAAAACCAAAAAGAAACTGAGGGATGACTGAGCAAGTTATGATATATTGAATGTGATGGAATGCTATTGTGCTATAAGAAATGATAAAAGGAATGATTTCAGAAAAGTCTAGGAAGACTTGTATAAGCAGTTGCAAAGTGAAGTAAGCAGAACCAGAAAACATTTAATACAATTTCAGTAATACTGAAAAAAAATATTCAACTTTGAAAGAATTAGCAACTCAAATCAACAAAATGACCATTCACTGTTCCAAAGGACTTATGATGAAATAGGCTTTCTACTTCTAGATAGAGAACTGAAGGACTCAAAATGAAAACTAAAGCCTATTTTCTCTTATTTTTTGGACATGGCTAAAGCAGGAATTTATATTGCATGACTATCCATTTTGTTGTAGTTTAGCTCTTCTTGTTTCTCAGTGAATAGAGAAACAGAAGGGAAATGGGAGATAATTCAGAACTTTAAATTAAAAATAAATGCATAAACCCTCAGTACCCCAGAACTCTCTAAGATTATGCCATAGAAAATTACAGATCTTCCTTGATGGAAGAAGTTTCCATGCCAGAAGTTAAGTCAATGAAATCTTTAAACTGGACAAGTATCACCAAGATCAAGGAGTATGGCATCAGTCTTCAGTGCCAGGAAGGCCTTTAATGGGATATTTAATGTGTATATGTGTATATGTATGTTTGTGCATGTGTGTAAGTGCTCACAACCCTGCAAGCAAGCATCCACATCTTGTCAAGGCAAGAAACCTCTTCAATTATGCCTATGGCTAATATTCTTGTTATGACATTGCTAAACAAAGGGATGGGCTGGTGAAGATTGTAGACCCTTGTGTATGACCTATCTGCAAGGTTCTGTTAGAATCAAGTCTCTACCTCATAAATTTGAACTGAGTCCTTACTTAAATGATTCTCTCTTTTGGTTTCTTTCTTAAATTAGGGATAATGTTTGCTTCCCCCACCCTGACAAAGTATGATGTGAAGATTAATGAGATAATCACAGCTATACATTTCTTTAAGATACTTTGGTGGGGGCAGAAGTGGTAAAAAGGAGTAATGATTGCCATCATTAGCCATCTAGTTGAGAGCAAGGGCTCCTAAGAGGGAAAACTCCACCCCTTCCCCCTACCCGATGTTTATTATTCTCTTCATGTTTCTGGGACCTGAAGCCCGAGGCAGATTTTAAGGCACATATTAATGTGGAGCCCAGCCCAGCCCAGGTGCTGGTTGGAATTCGATGCTGGTTGCTATTAAAAACCAGCAACCCCAATGTCAGCGTATTTGCAACACATTTCAAGATGGGTCAGGAGGCCAGGAGCTGATGATGGATTTTTTATTTATTTATATATTTATTGTGCTTACTGGCAAATTTGGGATTTGTAGGGTTTTCAAAGCAGCTGCTGTGAAATTGTCGGGTTACAACAGAATAGGCACTGGTGGAAGAAAAATAGATCTTACCTGTGACATATTGTCTAGTCAGCAGATCACATTTATTTTCCCTTTCCCCTTGGATGGGGTAAGGTGATGGGAGCAGAGGAACAGAGGTGTTTGTCATAGCCCCCCACCTGAGACTCTGGCAGGCATTGCAGAAGTCTAACAGCAAATCAATTTTCCATTTTTAGTTAATCGGTCAACTGATCCAATGCCTGCTGTCTCTTACCAAGAGTGGGTGTGGGCAAGTACTATCAGAGTCTTCTAAAAAAAATTCAGTCATTCAATATTCATTAGTAAATATCTATTAAACATATATTATATGAAGAGTATATAAAATATGTGTATGATCTTGGATGGAACCTGTATCCCCCAAACACTAGCTCTAGGTTTAAAAAGATCAGGTTAAGGATATCATTAAATGTCTCTTTGGTTTATGTCTGTATCTGTATATATATAAATATATATGTGTGTATGTGTGTGTTTGTATCATTCATACATGCATGCATACATACATATATATCAGTATATTAGATACAGGGCAGATCTAATTTTACTTCATAGGAAGAATGGAAAACACTCTCCAAACCCTCAAAGGACTTTTGGGAGCCCATAACCATTCAAAGACAATTTTTCTCTTTCTTTGTAGTCCTAGCTTCCTCTCCAAGAATCTATCTATTTCTTCCTCTCCTCCCCTCTTTCTCTTTCATTCCTCTCTCCCCCTTTCAGAAGATGTTATTTAAGTATTTTAAAGGAATTTCTCTTCCTCCCTCCCTCCCTCTCCAGAAAACTGGAACAGGAACTCACAGTTGTTAAACAAAAAAAACTCATCTCTCTCTCTAGGAAGCTGAACCTAGGAAACTGCAATTGTCCAGGAAATCAAAGTTGCCCAGGAAATTCCTGCCCTCCCTATTGGGAGTCTGGTCAAGTCTACCCTGGTCATTCCAATGAGAGATCTTGACCTTCCAAAAAGTTTGTAAAAGGAAAAGACAGTGTGCTGGGGGTGTCTGGGGATGTGGAGGAGGACAGGGACCAAGTCTCATACTTCTCATAAGAAACAGGTGGTTGGCTCCCCTCATTGGGTGGACTTGGACAGTTCATCGAATTCCAAGCTTCACATCCTCATCTGTAAAATGGAGAGGCTAATCTTGCCAACTCTCCATTATTCCAGGGTTGATTATGGATCAGCCAGGTCCCTTTTCCCAAGCTACCTTCATGGAATGCTCCTACTAGGAGAGCAGAATACTATACATGAGAAATATTAAAAGCGATTTAATAAGGAGTGCTGTTATTGCTTTACATTTCCTGAGATATGAGGATGAGGGTGATAGTGTACCAGACAGTTTGCAACACTGGCAACCAACAATCTGGCCCCTCTAGCAGCAAAACATGGTAATGCTTTTCAGCTGCCTGGAAGCTCTTCAACAATGCCTTCAAATTCTTCAGAGAAGGCTCTCTTTTTTTCATTTTCTTTTTAAAAAATATTTCTGTTCTCCAGTGGTGGAGTAGTGGAAAGAATATTATACTTGGTATCCAAACACTTGGCTTTGAGTCCTGGAACCACTATTTATTAGCTGCGTGCCTTCCCTCTGAGATGATGTCCAATTTATCCTGTAAGTATTGTGCTTTTACATAGCTATATAGTTAATTGTCTCATTCTTTTGACTATGAGATCTTAAAGGGCAAGGACTGTTCCCCCCGCTTCCTTTGTATCTATGTGTAGATTTGAATTCATTCAATGAGGCAGATCTCTGGGGCTCAATTTCCTCAGCTGTGAAATGGGGATGAAATTTGACCAACGGTCATAGGACCCACTCTCAGTCTTATATTGTAACAAGCCATGACAAATAAAGTTTGGCTTCAACTCAGGGCAAAACCCATGTAGTTCAGCTCATATGGACCAAGAAGTGCTATTTATAAAAGATGAAAGGGAAATAATATTTGACATTACCGTGCCCCTTATTCCTGCTGTGTAATCTTATTATAAATATTGGTACCATCTGAGACCTCTAATTGGTGGCATAGTGCAGAAAGTGATAGATTTTCCATCAGAGTTTCTGGGTTCATATCTGGGCTCTGCCACTTACTTCTTCTGTTATCTTGGTCAGGTAATTTAACAATGCTTTCCACCTCAGTTTCCCCATTAGGCTTCCTCACAAGGGATAAGGGTATACTAAAGACCTTCCAGGTCTGTATCTCTGATCTATAACCTTAAATAGTGTGAGTTCAGAGAATGGAAAATTCCTGGACTTTATGTCTTCCTCCTGAATACCCTCAAAAAGATCCAGCAATGCCAAAACTGACCAGGTTTTTTGAGGTAACTCAAGGATAAGCAGAGGTAGGGTCTACCTTATACATAAGTAAAATAAGCAACCAATAATATAGTAGGATTTCAAGGGCATCCAGAAGGAGCCCATTCCAAAGTTCCTTCTCTACCTGTTGCTAATTCCAGGAAACAAAAACCTTTCATAATTCAGGGAGAAGGCTTGAAATTCAAATACTTCTCAAAGAAGCAACATTAACATATTCACACTGGGATATCAATGACATATCTTTTCCCAAGAGCAAGTTTTGACATGGAGAGGTCCGCAAATTTTGGCTACTTCACTGATACATGATGGAATTCCTAGGAGCGCATCTCAAGTCCCAGGCTTTCCTCGGACGACAACTAGACCCCTTGGCTTTATCTCATAGATCTGGTCTACTAGAATTCCATTAGATTTTACCTGCTCTATTCTAGTTTGTGGTGGATTCTACAATCCTAGGTTTGAGACAATACCAGATTAGTCTCAGTAGAGAGCTACCATTTCAGTGGTTTCAGAGGATTTGCTTTAGGTAGACGAGGGGACTGTGATCTCTAGGACTTGGCTTCATAATACTGAATTTAAACTAATTGAAACAAAAGAATATATTAAATAGCTTTACTGTTGACAAAATGAATGTTTCTTCTGCTATCTATTGTGGGGGTAGTGCTAGAGGACTTCTTTTCTCTTAGGGTAAATTAATGGGGGGAATCAACAGGAGACCATTTTAAATAAAAGATAACTTTTGTTTTGTTGAGCTAAAAATCTACAAAAGGCTTAGATTGTCCATTACAAAAATATGAAAATGAAACTTTATTAAATAAAACAAACACCAAAAATTGTACTTGAGCTTCATTTGGTGGGAGAGGGAGGAAGGACAGAAAGAAATATGCAGAAAGAGATAGAAACAGAGAGAAGCAATAGAAACAAAGACAGCACAGAAAGGAAAGATTTAGAGAGGGAAATAGCTAGAGTTGGGCAAGGAAAGGGTCAGATAGAGAAGGAAAAGAAGTATTCAAGGCAAAGAGGTAGAAGGCAGAGAGAGAAAGAGAAAATGGACCAAACTCTTAGATTGATTGGGAATATCCTTACTGAAACTGTTCGGTATTTCATGGCTTGATGCAATCAGGAAAATGATGCAGCATCTACCTTTCTCTACCATATTCTCTATTCATACCCATTTCTTCTTTTTATTCCCTCCAGATTTTGAAAGCCCCACCATTTAGTCTCCTACCCATTCATCCCAGTTTTATGGAAACAGCACTTTCCTTGTAATGCACTATCTACATTTTTTTCTTTTCTTTCTCAAACATTTTTTTTGCACCATGATCGTCTAATGAGTTCAACAGGTATGTGACTGACATCTTCTCATTGACACATTTAAGGAATCTCTTATTATGGCTTTGGAGTTTTAAGACTTCTTGAATTCATTTTGACTCATCTACTTTCTGGTTTGCTTCTGATCCAGCAGACTATATAGACCCTTTCTGTTCTGCTTCCTTACAGAATTTTTCCATGGTGGGAGGGGGGGAGAGTTGACTTTCTTCCCTTCCATTTCTCTTACACTTTGCTGGTTATTCATGCTGTTTGTTTTCAAGCATATTTTATGTGTGATCCCTACCACACATTTATGGTATGCATAATATTCTTTACTAACATTATGCAGGCTTCTTGTGTATTACTGCCTTCTAAAAATATCTTTCTTAACTTCTGATTAGCCATGTTCTCCTCTAACAAATGCCTGTATTTTATTATGCTCCAAATTCTAAAGTTGAATTATTGTGATAGGTTTTTGTTTTGTTGTTTTTTTTTTGCTTTGCTTTACTTTGTTTTTCTTTTTGTGTGATTATTTGTTTGTTTCCCCTCTCCCATTGGGAGCAAAATTGAACTGTGTTAATAATCACTATTATCTGGTAGATGGTCCACAGAGAAATGTATTGTTTTTCATACACTAACAGCCCCAGTTAGTGGATTTTTTTCCAATAAAAAAATACTGAAGTCTTTTAAAGACATTGTATTTTTACATCAATGAGTACTAACTACTTTTCAACCAGGAAGGAAGTACCTGACAAACCCTTATTTTTAGAAAACTCACTCCGTACCTGACAAAACCTTATTTTTAGAAAACTCACTCCATATGAAATTAAGTCAAAAAATTTGGATATTTTCTATTTTTTATTTGTATGTTTCACTGAAGTTCAAGTTCTCCAGATCCTATATCTCACAAACTGTCTCCACTGTTTACCCTACTGTTAGTAATGCAGATTGAAAAGTTTTGATATAGCAGAAAAGTGAACAGGTTGAACTGCTCTGGGGACCCCTTTGGGAAACAAAGAAGTACAAGGCAATTCTGCATAGAATAAGGATAAATTGAAAGCTCAGGTGGGAAAGGAGGGCCAATGCTAAAGGTGGTAGAAAAGAGGTGAGGGTCATTGTTGAAGAATTAGAAGATAAGCAATACCACCTCTGGATCTTAAAAATTCTTTCATAATTTGTTCACTTGACAATTTGACTATACTATAGTTTATATTGTTGCTGGAAAATGATCATGGATGCTATGGAAGTTTCCCCCCAACCTTCCCCAGGAATCATCTTGACAATCTCTGGGATATAACTGGATTATGGAAAATGCCAAAATTACTTTTTCCTTATATTCTCTTGTCTCAGATTCATTCCTTTACTTTGGGATTTTGATCTGTCTGACTTAAATACTTTAATCAATCATGATCTCATTAGTATAGGTCCCCCTTCTAATGGTATATATGCACCCTATCAATACCTCTTATGCAACTATTCTCTAAGTTCTTTCATAAACCCCTCTACCAAAAATCTGTCTAATACTCTGGAGCCTCCCCTTTTGACCTTTTACTATTCTCTGGGTACCAGTGCAACTATTCCCCATGCTTTCACTAAATGATCAACATATCTTCTTTTCTGATCATACATTCCCTAAATTATATCTCATATATCACATTTTGTATATAAATCATGATTGGTAATATGCTGCAACTAATTTATATTCATCCCATATATTATACTTTTGGGCCATCCATGACTATAATTTTTCAGAGATTATGATGTTTCCAGAGTCATAGTCATAAAACAGCACTGAAAGATCACTAGTGTTTAAAAAGATTTTTGTTTCCTAGTGCACCTTGAGATTGCTGAGAGTCTGTGAGTTTCCCAGACAAATTCCATCTTTTCCTCCTTATGAATTCAGTTTAACTAGCAAGAGACATGCAAATCAAAACAATCCTGAAATTTCAATTCACACCTAATAAATTGACTAAGATGACAAAAATTGGGAATTGTTGGTTGGGTTGTGGCAAAATAGGCACACAAGAACATTGGTGCAACTGTGAATTAGAACAACCATTTTGGAAAACAATATGAAATTATGTAAATAAAGTGACTAGATTATTCATACTCTTTGACCAAGAGATTCCATTACTAAGCATATGTCCCAAGAATGTCATTGATAGAAAGAAAAGTTTATATATGCACCAAAATATGTATGGTAGAACTTTTTGTTATAGCGAAGAACTAGAAACCATGTAGATAGATACCTCATTGATCAGGAAATGGTTAAACAAATCATAGGATATAAATGTAATGGTTTATTACTGTGCTCTAAGAAATAACAAATATGATGCATACAGGAATTGGAAAGATTTGCATGAACTATTACAGAATGAAGATAGCAAACACAAGAAAACAATGAACACAAAGGCTGCAACAATGCAAATGGGAAAAAACAACCACCAAAATATCAAAAAATGAATATTACAAAATTTAAAAGAACAAGCATGGTCCCAAAGAAGATGTATGAGAAAACAGCTCCCCAGATCCCTTTGCAGAGGGAAATCCACAAGGGTAGAATTAGACTATTTATTTTCAGACTTCATTGATGTAGTGACTAAAAGTGAGAGAGGAAAGATTCTGACAATATAAAAATGAAAGATATTGATAAAAATATCTTTTACAAATGAATATTGCAAAATTACAAAGGATGAGCATGACTCTAAAGAAGAAACGTGAGAAGTTGTCTCCCCAACTCCTTTGCTAAGGTAAGAGATACATAAAGACAGAGGAGTGCATCTATTCTTTCTTGGTTATATTAAAAGAAACCTCTGGGAGAGGTTAATTAAAGATAATTTTAAACAATATAAAAAGAAAAAGGTTTTGATGATTTTTTTAAAAATCTGTTCATTGGGGCAGCTAGGTGGCGCAATGGATGGAGCACCAGCCCTGGAGTCAGGAGTACCTGAGTTCAAATCCTGCCTCAGACAATTAATAATTACCTAGCTGTGTGGCCTTGGGCAAGTCACTTAACCCCATTGCCTTGCAAAAGCTAAAAATAAAAATATGTTCATTATCCATCTTATCTATGCAAGCTATATGAACTTGTGTAATAACTAAGTGAGTTGTCCTTCAATTTGCATATGATAATATGAACAAGGGATAGTCATCCCTTGGCTTTTCCAGGTTGTATTATTAGACTGAATTCTTTGAGTGGTTGTAGATCTTATTCAAGGATCAAGGAGGCAACTGTGTATTATTCCAGAATTTGGTACAATCAGTAAAATAGAGCTAAGACTTCTTCATTGTTTTAGATCTTGTTGATTTAGAGTATTGTTGAGCACAAAACTATGTTTTCCAAATATCAAGAAATTTTGTATAAATTTAATATAGGCATGGGATACACCTTGTGAGAGGTGAACCTTTACAGTACCCTGTTTTATTAAGTCAAATTTTTTTTTAGAGCCAACAAACAGTAAATAAAGTAGCATCTTGCATTCCTTGTAACTCTTAGCCAATTGTTTAACTATAAAGAGGTGGTCTGCTGCAGAAAACTTTTGCAAAGCTTTTCTTCTCTTTTAAAATTTTCAAGGATACTCTTGATACATATAAATATATATATATATATATATGTCATTCTTATAAAGATTTTATAGAGATGGAAACACAGACACATGAGTCAGTAATTATTAATGTCCTTGTCATCACCTTTTTTTTTAGTAATAGATACTATCTATGATTTCTCCTAGTCATTTAGTTTCTTTTTCTCTTTCAGACACTTGAAAACTGATCCCTGAAAGCTCCAAAATTGTGTAATTTACAGTCTAGACTTTTTCTATATGTGTACTTGGTCTGATACAGTTGCTTCTCCGATCCTCATCTTCCTTGGTACCATTTCTACTTAGTCATATCATGCTTAGGAAACATAGGAATACAAATGTGATGATTCACTCTCATCATTGATGAACATAGAAATGCTGACATATCTGCTGCATATTTTTGGTCTATTTGTTGACATCCTCCCTGATGCACTTGAGGTAACTTCAATTAGGTGGATCTTAGCATTAAAAAAAAATGCTACCTAACATCCTCAAAGAGATTTACATCTACTCAAAGAATTTAGACTAATCTACCAAGGGGATGAATATCTATTGTTCAGATTATTGTATGCAGTTGGATAGATAACACATTGAAATAATCCATATGTATATATAATTTGGATGAATGTTAAAGATATACAATAAACTTAATAAAACAAGTGTTTTTCCTTTACTGTTTAATGAGGTATTAATGAGTATTGCTCCATCACCCTTCCTTATAAGGTTTTGTAAACTTGTTAATGTTCTAAACTAGGTTTATCCTTTACTGTTATGTTTCTGATTAATGTAATTTCTAGATTCTTTTGGCCTTTGCATTATGCCTATTGCTTTACCTTAGTTAAATTTCTATAGGAAATGGCCACTGAAATGGCAATTGTTACTTTGTCCATTTCCTAGTTGCTGTTCTTGTTTAAAAAGTCACATTAGAGCTATTATTTTTATCTATTTTATCTTTCCTCATTTCATCCCAACTTTTAATTTGGTGAGGCTTTTTTAACCTTTGTTCTGCTGACCTAAATGATTTCCATATAAGTAATGTCCTTTCCTGCCTATTGAGATTTAGTTTAAAAAACTGCTTCTTTTTGGACTGAATAATATAACCAAAACCAAGCAGGATTATTAGTAAATCAATAATTCAGGTACCTTTAGTTTAAGATTGTTTATGGTTACTAGTCCTTAAATAAGAAATTTCTCACTCTTCTGAGATTTTTGAGATTGGGGTTTTTCTAGGGGTTTGGTTGGGAAGTATCTGTTTACCAAAATAAAGTATATACTGAGAAATCAATGGATTACTACTTTCTAAAAGGTGAAAAGCACCTAAAAGGATGAATCTTAATTATTTCAAATATATTTATAATTAATTTCATTTGATGTGATATCTCATGTTCATCATGCCTAACTCTCAACTCTCTTCACAGGATCATGGAGTTAAAACTGGAAGAAAATTTAAAGATTGCCTAGTCTACCTCCAGCTCCATTTCACAGGCAAGAAGACTGAAACCCAGAAAGGTTATGAGATTTATGTATAGTCACACAGGTAGTCATTTTTGGAACTAATATTCTCTGAGTCCAAAAATACTTTCCACTCTACCATGACACATAAATATGAAGCTTCTGTATAGTGGATCAGTATCAACTTCTTATGTTTCTTGATCCCATGCTGTATTCCCCAACATATTTTTTATCATCTTCTCCTATGTGCACCTTTGCACTCGAATAGCCAAAGATCAAAATATGTTAGTTTAGTTTGAAGAATTTTCATAAGCCTTTTTTATCTCTTTATCTTCTGCAAAGATATTGGATCTAAGCTGCAATTCTCTTCATGGTGGTTTTTTTTTTTTTTTGCAAATTATAAATACCAAAATAAAAAATGATCACAAAATGATAGTTCTTATTGCCTGTGGACAAATGGTGAAATGAGCTCTCTTATGCAGATCTGTGAGCTTCAATATAGTTAAAACTTCTTTATGTCTTCTAGATTCATTCACTGGATACATTTAGCTATAATTTCCTTATGTCTTCAGGGTAGAATGTCAATATTGATATTTAATTTCCTTCTGTAATTTGTCAGCTCATTGGCCATTGGACAAGGCTCTTACATTTGAAGTTCTAAGAGTTGAACTATTATAGGTGATCTAAAAACTGGTTCTTAGCACTCATTTCCAATTGTCCACTGTCATCGCAACCCCAGCAGATGACCACCTAAGACTAAAAACTATTTTGCATTTTCTGTGTTCTTTAATTCTAAAGAATTAATCATCTAGGGATTAGCATACTATTGATGATGTGCCTCTCAGTATTCAGCTGGTCTAGTGCTCATGCAACATACGTAATCTGTTGCCTTTCCAGTTTGGAA
Organism: Macrotis lagotis; assembly: GCF_037893015.1. Taxonomy (NCBI): domain Eukaryota; kingdom Metazoa; phylum Chordata; class Mammalia; order Peramelemorphia; family Peramelidae; genus Macrotis; species Macrotis lagotis. Next base: position 83,897,373 of record NC_133663.1, on the reverse strand, counting down.
GGACCTGCCAAAGCTTTTGTTCATCTTACCTTTGAAAACCCAAGATCACCTCCATACCAAAATGAAGCAGAGAACTTTTGTGGAGATTTGGTTGCTGTTAAAATGTGACTATCCCAGGGGGTGGCTAGGTGGTGTAGTGGATAAAGCACCAGCCTTGGAGTCAGGAGTACCTGGGTTCAAATCCAGTCTCAGACACTTAATAATTACCTAGCTGTGTGGCTTTGGGCAAGCCACTTAACCCCATTTGCCTTGCAAAAAAAAAAAAACTTAAAATGTGAATATCCCAAGAAGGAACATAGTAGATATGTTGTCATTAACACTGTAGCATAAAAGTGAGTTTATAAAAATTCTTTACTAAGAAGAAATTTTGATGAGAGAGGAAAGAGATTTTAGAAATGGGAATGCAACAAAGAAGGGAAAGGAGGTTAGCAAAGGGAGGAAATGCTATATAGAGACACCAGAAAGAAACTTTACCACCTTCATGATTTTTATTAGAGCCATTCATACCATTTTCTAGAGCCAATTTTTAAGATAACACCTTATAACAACTTTCTCAACTTCAATGGAAGTTATTTCCAAATGGCAGAACTTCTTATCATCTCGACCCAGAGGACTTGACTCTCTATGATGGGAGAAAGGGAAGTTTTATGTCACCATAGAGAGCCCTGGGACCTCCTTCCAGTAGTCTCCCTGCAGGAGAGGTTCTGTAGCAAGTACTAAGGAGGAATGGATATTTCTCCCTACAAAGGGGCAAGGGGGAATGGCTATTATTCTCATAGTTTGATTATGATGCTCCCCCTGGTCCTAATTAGTTTTGTTACTAGAAGTTCCATTGCACAATCTAGAAAGAACCAAAGCAGGCAGGAAGAACTATTGGAAAAAAGGGGAGGAGGGGGGCAGCAACTTGTCAAGTTGTCAGAGTGCTTGGGGAAGATAATGCAAAGCTGGCATTTCCTTTAGTTAAATCAACCATTATGGAAGCAAGTGTGAAGAAACAAAATGTTCACATGCTACAGCCACATCTACATACATTCACCTCGGCTAACCTTCTGATAAGCACATCAAGTCTCCTCAATGTCCTATATCAATTTCAGTACCATGGCCAGAGCTTTCTGGATAAGGGGCATGGGGATAAAGAGGTGACACAGATTTCTTAACAGGAATTCTTTTCGGTTAACCTGGAAACAACTAGACTGATAAGGATACAATATCTAGGGCAGAGGGTTCATCACCTTTTTGGTATCATGGGCTCCTCTTTGGCACTCTAGTGAAGCCTATGTAACCCTTCTCAGAATAATCAATCAAACAATAAACCAAACAAATGCTTAGGGCTAGACTTTGTGTTAAGCAAGGTATGCAAAAATAGGCAAAATTCAATTCCTGTCCTCAAGAAGCTCGCAATTCAATGGATATAATGCTTTCAAATGCATCAGATAAAATACATACATAGGGTTTCAAAAGAAAACAATTTTATTAATTACAGTGAACAAAATATTTTTCAAAACAAGTTCATGAGCCCAGGTGAAGAACCACTGGTAGATGATTTTGGATAGTGTTTTCTGAACCAAATTACACTGTTGCCTTATATTATCCAGATTCTCTATTATTTACTAAAAAAAGTCCTTGATGGCTTAGAGACTGGGAACTAGACTGGTGGGGGAATGGGGGTGAGGGGAGTGAAGAACATAAATGGAAAGAAGAATCACAGAATCACACTGAAAAGTTGGCTGGGCATCTTGTTTATCCTGCACCTCACAAAGAATCCCCAAAACAATATCAATGATATTTGGTTATCCAGCTTCTGTTTAAAGATTTCCAGTGATAGAAAAACTACTGTCTTTTGAGAAAGCCTATTCTAGTTCTGATTTGCACTAAACATTAGCAAATTTTTCCTTATATGAAGAAGAGGGTATTATAGGTTTTAGGTGTTAGGAATTCTTCATTTTAGTTATAGAAGTATTACCATAGAAGACTATTACCATAGTCTATAGATTGTCAGTTAGCAAAGGATATTCTAGGGCAGCAAGTGTTTTTTGAAACTTCAGGAGCTCTTTACACTATTATTAGATACCATTAAGGAGGGATGGCTAGGTGGTGTAGTGGATACAGCACCAGCCTTAGAGTCAGGAGTACCTGGGTTCAAATCCGGTCTGTCTCAGACACTTAGTAATTACCTAGCTGTGTGGCCTTGGGCAAGCCACTTAACCCCATTTGCCTTGCAAAAACCTTTTTAAAAAAAGATACCATTAAGGACACTACCAAAGGATTTTATTTGTGTGGGTTTTATCTATCAATATTTATTGTATTAGAAATTTGACCTTGTGGACCCCCTGAAAAGGTTTCAAGACCCCTCAATTCTAGAGAAATGTCTAGAAGACATTAAAATTTCTTAAGATTTTTCTTAATTTAAGATCAAATTTACATTTTAAATGAAATGTAAAATATAAAAAGAAATAAACTATTAAAAAGGGGGAATATATGAATTCCCTATCACTGGACAGCTTTAAGACAGATTTGTTCAGTGATTCTTGTGTGTGTGTGTGTGTGTGTGTGTGTGTGTGTGTGTGTGCACGCGTGCGCACGCACAAGGCAATGGGGTTAAGTGGCTTGCCCAAGGCCACACAGTTAGGTAATTATTAAGTGTCTGAGGCTGGATTGGAACTCAGATACTCCTGACTCCAAGGCTGGTGCTCTCTATCCACTGTGTCACCTAGCTGCCCCCTTTTTGGTGATTCTTGTAAGTATACTTTTGACTCTAAAGCCATTATGACTCAAAGAATCTATTCTATTACTCTTTGGCAGAGACCATATTTTCCTAACACCAAATCAGGGCAAGTGGTCAATAAACTTTGTGTTGTTCCCAGATCTTCGCAGACATTCTTTCTATGTGTACTATTCACATACATTTTACAAATAGACCAATGGGGCCCAAGTAGAGAAATTGACTCCCCAAGGCTACAAGTAGCAGCTAACACATTCTGACTCTAAATTCAATACTATTTACACACTACTATAGAACTGATGGATCTTGATCCCTGATTCTTTAAGCTAATGGTATCCAAGTTAAATTTTTGATGGTGTTTCTACAAAGCTCAAATGAAACATGCTTCTAAATTAGACTATAAAACATTCATGAGTAATTGGACATAGTTGCAGTGGTGTGCCCTGTATCATGGGGTATGTGGAGTGTGCCTAACCATAATGGTTCTAACTCAAGCATTTCACTTGGATTATCATACCTTTTGCACCAAGGCATCCATAAAGATAGGATGGAGAAGGATCAGATCACCTAGCCTGTAGTTACCTCTTTATTGAAGGAGGAATTTTATCACAATTTTCATATTCATTACCTCATCTCCACTCACCCAACTATCACCTTAATTCAGACCCTCATCACCTCTCACTTAGATTATTGCAACAGCCTCCTAATAGTACTCCCTGCCTTAAGTCTCTCATCCTTCAGTTTTTTTCTACACATCTGCCACCAAAGTAAGTTTTCATAAGGGCAAATATAACCAAATAACCTCCTACTTCAATGACTTGTTAATGCCTCTGGAATCAACTCCTTTGGTTAGCTTTTGAGTTCTTCTACAACCTGTCTACATACACACACCTTTCCAAATTCATTGAAATTTACTCCTATCCCTACACTTTATGAGATAGATAAGCTGGCCTTCTCTCTATTTCTCACTCAATTCATTCCATCTCACATCTCTTTTCCATCTGCCAACACCTGTGATATATAATGCTCCCTCCCTACTTGTGCTTCACAGAATCTCTCTCTTCCTTTAAGATGCAACTCAGACACTATTTTCTGCATGAAGTCTTTGCTAGACCCCCCAATTGTCAGTTACCTCTCCCTAATTACTATGCATATATGTATAAACATGCATTCATTAACTTTATATATTTATATATGTACATATATATTGCTATGTGTACACTTGTCTTTCCCCATTATTATTCACTGTGAATAAAGATGATTTAATTTTTATACTTGCATCTCTAGCAGTAGCAATGTCTGGCACACAGTAGGCACCTAAATACTTGATTGTTTAAAATCACAAAATTCCTTACAGCACCAACATCAGTTTTATTTGAAGTAAGAGAAATAAATTGAGTTCTTCAGAGACATATACTCAACGGGACAGGATGGCAAGTTCCTTGTGGTTGCGTTATGGCAAGGAGGTGAATTCAAGACAGATCACATCTACAGTACCCACCAAGCTCCAGTTCACAATCACAGCAGCCTGCTTTCCCCCTCTACAAGAACCTGTAGGTGCCAATTTGGAGAAGCTTCTAACCAAGCAAAGAAGAAAAATTAAAATTTTCTTCAATGAAATGCTTCAGTGAATGCTTTTTTAAAAAATTGTATTAAAAAAAAGAATCTACCCCTGTCTTTCTAATCAAGCCCCTTAGAGTATTTGTCCCTAGGATTAATGAGGCCATATCAAAGGCTGATATTCATGCTTCCCCAAATGGACACCATGGGGCACGTCTGGGGTCCATTTTGGCAACTTGCTCAGTAGTCAAGCTGTTTTATTTTATTTTATTATTTTTTTTCCCTATGTCTTATCAACCGGAGACAAAAGGATGCCGCTTTCAATGAGAAAAATCTCTCCCTTCATGTGCTCTTCTAAACTCAGTGGGTCCTCTTTCCAGCCAGGTGAGGGGAAAAATTGTCATTTCAATGCAAAAAAGCCCTTCTGAACGCCGGGCGGCCTGGGAGGTATAATGAACAAGCTTCTCACTTGGATCCCTTCCCAGACCCACAACGACTGAGCTCGGTGGTGTCTAAACAGAAGTCTCTGGCTTCCTTTCAGTCCCTAGACTTATTAGGTTTGATGTTTCTTTATTATGTTTTGTTCTGCATCTCTAAATCCTCCTTCTGAAGCATTGTGCAGCAGACACGGGGTCCGTCCGCCCGAGAGCATCGTCCCTCGGTCGCCATGGTAACCAGGGCGCACCCCAGTTCTCTCCTCCTTCCAGATGAAATACACTCGCGTCCCCGCGCACACCTTGCGGGCACCCACCCCAGCCGGGAAATCAGCCCACGGGGGGTTTCTGTTTATGAGCAGCAGTTGGCAGGGGCCCGCGGGGGCCAGCGCCGCTGTGTTTTATTGACTTTATTAAAATACTTGGGCAACACATTCAATTTCTATTTGTTATTGTTTCACCTGTGCCGAGAGGGGGCACTTGATGAATGGGCTGAAAGGTTGTCGAGCGTTTCACCCGGGCGTCTGCAGCCAACAGATGCTGAAATGTGGTTTCATAATACTGTAATAAGACTTTGTACTTTTACAGCTCCTTTCATCAGTGAATCTCCAAGGCTCCCTCATTAAAGCTCACAGCCCCCCGGGAAGCAGGGAGTTCGGGAGTCTCTCTGACCGCACCCTCCTTCTCTCCCAACCCTACCTCTTCCCCCACTCCCCATCTCACTGTAGACACCGAGGGGGAGTTGCCCAGGCTTATGCGTACGGGACACTCTTGCTCCGGGCTAGGCCTATCCACAAGTTATAATTATGTATTTACCCAGCTATATTCCAGTCATTTGCATTTCTTTTGCTTCCGTTCTTTGGACTCCCCTCCTTTGTCTTGCGCAACTGGTCCAGTCCCAACATATCGCTGGAATGGGAATCGCCCTGAGTTTGGCCTTTCCCACAGTCACTGTGCATCTTGGGAGGAAGAGATAATAGTGCCTTTGGTCCTGTCTCAGGACAGCACAAGCAAAGCCATCAAGGGTGTAATAAGACTCTGGCCCAGCAAGGCTGCCTCTACTTAAAACATAAAGACAGTTTGCAAGATCCTTACAACACTCGTGGACGGGATAGGAGCTTTAGAGTTGGCAAAAAATAAAACCTAGAATTTCAGATCAATAAACAACAGCTATTTTTAAAATGGGGAATTTGAGCCGCAAGAAGGTTAAAGTCACTTACTCGTTGTAATAAATCATGACCACCAACCTGGTATCCCCCCTACAAGAACCACTAGGTGATAATTTGGAAAAGTTGCTAATCAAAGCAAAGATAAAAATTTAAAATTTTTCCTTTGATTTCAGTTCTGGAACTTGTTTCAACACATATATATATACATATATATATATATATATATATATATATATATACATACATATATCCACTCCAGTCTCCTGTAGATCATCTAAAATGTTTCCCCCACTAAAGAACATATCTTGATTATCTTTCCCTGATTCTGGAGGTTAAGTAAGAGCTGCTACAGAAATCACAAGTGTAAATGACTTTACAATAATCAGAATTACAGCTTTCATATTAGTAGCTCATAATATTTGCACTAGCCTGACCACCATTCATCAATATTGGGCAAACCCTGTAAACCCTGGTTAGACACTTGGACATGGATCAATATCAAATGGCTGATAAATGTGCACAAAATAAATGCCACACAATATGTTAATTTTCAGATTTAGAGTGCTCCCACAATTATTGAAGTTCCTAGTGTTTATGAAGGTCTCAGGGAATTTATTATTAGTATAAATGACAACATAAGTCACTAGAAGTGCACACAAATGAATAGAGGGAATTATGTACAAATGACTAATCCTAGAAAGTTAAAACTGAAAGGAATAATTAGCCCATTCAATTCAGCATACATTTACTAAGCATAAACTCTATGTAGAGCACTGTCCTCTTCTCTGAGGACTTCATTTTAAACCCTCTGATTAGATAAGTGTAGAAAATTCGCAGTGGAGAACTTATGTCGCCATTCAGACCACCAGTGCAGTGTAACCAGTATCCCTGGAGAGTTGGCCTGGGCAAGTGAAAAGCTTTCTGATTTGCCCAAAAGCTATTATGTGTCAGAAGCAGGATTTGAACTCAGGTCTTCCTGACTCCAAGATAATGCTCTACTATGCCACCCTGCTATTTCTGCTCAAGAGTAAAATAATAATAACAAAATGATGTCCAATATAGTCATTTTAAAGGCTGACAAAGTGCTTTACATGTATTATCTTATTTTGCATACCAGGACCCACTCATAATTCTGTCTCTCTCACTATCTCTGTCTCTGCCTCTATCTCTGTATCTCTCTCTGTCTCTATCTCTCTCCTGTGTCTATCTCTCTCCTGTGTCTCTCTGCCTGTCTCTGCCTTTCTCTTTCTCTGTCTCTGTGCCTTTCTGGCTCTTTCTATCTTTGTCTCTCTAACCTAATTAGTTCTCATGGATTCAATTGTCTTTTCTATGAATATGACTTTAAGTTGTACATATTCGACTTTACATCTACTTTTTTATTAAATGGTATGAAATTGTTCCAAGATTTATTGCTGTGTAATATAGTTTAAAGCCTATTAATTCAACATTTCCTTTCATTTCTACTTTTTCATTATTTGCCTTGAAATTTTGAGATTTGAGTTTGAGATTTTATTCCTTCAGGTAAACTGAGTAGATATGTTTCCTAGTTTTATAACATAATCCTATGGGTGTTGGGATTGATATAGCCTCAAATTGTGAAGTAATTTGGATAGAATCATTTTCATTTTATCAGCACAGTTCAACCATGTCCAGTCAATATATCTCCAATGATTTGTCTTCCTTTATTTCTTTAAAATGTTTTGTATTTATATTTCCTAAGTATGATTTGGTAGTTTAACTCCCAGATGGTTTATGAATTCTGTACATATTTTTAGCATAATTTCTTTCAATTTCTCCTCTTACTGGGTTTTTTAAGTAACATAGAAAACTACAGATGATTTTGTAAGCTTTTTTTTGTATTCCTGCTTTGCTGAAGTTATTAATGTTCCAAATTAATTTTTTTATTAAATCTTCAGAATTCTTCATGAAACAGTTTTATCTAAAAATAAAAATAATTTTGTCTCCTTTTGATCTATATTTTTCCATCAATTCTTTTTTTTGTTTGTTTTTGTTTTTACTGCTATAAGTGGCATTTAAAGTTCTCTATATCAAATAATAATGGGGCAAAGGACATCTCTGCTTTTTCACTGATCTTTTTGGCAAAACTTCTAGTGTTTCTTCTTTACCAATAATTCTAATACTTGTTTTATAGCAATAATTCCTCCTCTTATAACATATTTAATGGAGAAAAACACCAAATAAATACATAATTTATCATTATATTTATAGTTTTACTAATGTGATCACTTATAATGATCACGTTTTTAAAGATTTTGGGGGGGGTGGTTTGCAAGGCGAATGGGGTTAAGTGGCTTGCCCAAGGCCACATAGCTAAGTAATTATTAAGTGTCTGAGGTCAGATTTGAACTCAGGTACTGCTGACTCGAGGGCTGGTGTTCTATCCACTGTAATGATCACTTTTTAAAAAATATATTACACTGGTCTTTTTACTAATAGTTTAATATTTTTCAATATTAATTTGTGTTAGTGATTTACAGATTTCTTTCTCTTTTCTCTGGGTTGAGGAACAAGGCAATGCTTTTCTCATAGAAATTTGTTGATGTGGATTTTTTGTATATTTGCTACTACTTTATGCAATATGTGCATTATAGACTTATATAGAGGGTAATTCTATTTTTAATATTTAGTAAAAAAAATTCATTTGTAAATCCAACCTAAATTGGGTCTTGGGGGTTTTCCTGTATATGTTCATTTGTTGTTCATTCATTATCTCTTCCTGAGATCGGCTCGTTTAAATCTATTTTCTGTTCTGTTAATCTAGATATTTGAAATTTGTGAAAATATTCGTCCATTTCATTAGTTTTCTGATTGTTTTTGCCAAATAATTGGCTATAGTAGTTTCTGAGAATTTGCTATTTGTTGTGATTTTTGTTTTCATTTTGTTAATTTGTTTTTACTCACGTATAGCTATATTAACTCAAATTAGCTAGTGATTTATCTATTGATATTTTTTAAACTACTCTTAGTTTTATTTATTATCTTGATAGACAATTGTATTCAACCTTAGCTCTATTTTATACTAGTTTGAGTTTTTAGTCACATGCTCAATTCATTGATCTTTCTATTTTCTCCTCAGTTAATACAAGTATTTGAAGATAGTTTTTCTCTAAGGAATTCTTTAGCTACACCCCATAACTTTGACATATTGCTTCTTTTTTATCAATTTCATTAATATAATTATTCATTCTTTGTATGATTTGTTCTTTTACTCACTCGATCTTTAGTATTATATTTTTTAGTATTTATTAAAGTCTCAATTCTTTCTTCACAATTCCTGTATTGATTAGAACTTTAATTGTGTGGTGGTTTGTAAATGATGTGTTTAATATTTCTGCCTTTCTATATTTAGTTATTAATTCTTTGTGGTCTATCTGGTCAAGTTTTGTAAAGATGCCATGCAGTGCTTACAAATATGTACAATCTTTAAAATTTTTATTCAAGGGGGAAGCTAGGTGGTATAATGGATAGAGCCCTAGAGTCAGGAGGACCCGAGTTCAAATCAGACATCAGCCATTTAATAACCTAGCTGAGTGCCATTGGGCAAGTCACTCAATCCCATTGCCTTACCAAAAAAAAAAAAAAGGATTTTTATTCAATAATCACAAAAGCTCTATCATATTTAATGTTCATTTTTTTCTTCATATCCTTAGTTCACAGACTGCTTTGAATGTTGAAGGTGCTTAATAAGTGCTTGTTAAATTGAACTAGGCTCCTTTCTTGTTAATCTTTTCATTAAATTTGGCTAAAACTGATAGGGCCATGTTGAAATCACTAATAATTATTGTTTTACTATAGAATTTTCACTATATAGTTTAAAAAGTTTTTTCTTTTAAGTAATGTCTGCTTTAAGTATATTTTTAAGCTATATAATTTGTGTATATCCAATATTGATATTATTTCTTTATTAATAGTGCCTTTATGTTTAATGCTATTTTTCTTACTGCCATGTCTAAGGTCATGATTGCTACTAATGCTTTTTTTAATTCAGGCAAGACCTAATAAATTCTAATCCAATTCCTCATTTTGATGCCTTATCAATCTTTGTTTTTAAGTGTGTTTTGTGAAAACAATAAAATGTTGGCTTTTGGTTTGTAGTCCATTTTATCATCATTTTCTGTTTTACAGGTAAATTCATCATATTCACTTTTTTGATTGGCTGTTAGGTTTTTTGTTTCCTCCATCCATTCCTATTTCTTCTTTTTTGCCCCATTTCACCTTATCCTTTAGATAAGAAGAAAATACAAATTATCATGGTAGAATGTAAAAAAAATTCTTAGCAGAGAGACCCAGTCCTTCATATCAGAGTTCCTGGCCCTCAGCATAGATTGGTTGTCAAGTCATTATAGCACTTTGTTGTTTTATTTTTTCTTTCTTTTTTTTTAAGAGAACTACCTTGAAAGAATTCTATTGTGGATGTTTATCTTTCTATTTCATTGGACCCATTTTTTTCTATATCTGCAGTGTTCATAATAGAAGTTGACTTTGATCAGAAGTTTTTATTCCTCTATCCATGACTGAAATTCTACAATTATTTCTTCTAATTCTGAGTTGAAGTCCCCCTCTCCTTATTTTATAGAATACTATTTAATCCAATGTTCGAACTTCCAAATTTACCTTTCAAAACAATTACTTTACCTATATTAGTATTAATTGTTTAGGATTTCTTTTTTTAGTTCTTTGATATTATAAACTTGTTCTTCAATATTATCCTCCTCGTTCAATGACTTTAGCTTAGCTACATCCATTCTGCCTTTTACTTCTTCGGGTGATATTTTTAATCCTGGTTTAATTTTAAATTTTTGTAATTATCCCATTATCATATATTTTGTTTTTAAAATACTGAATTAGTTCTCTCTTTTAACGAACTTGTTACAGAATGTTTTAAAATTTTCTTCAATTGCTTCTGCTGCATTTGCAACATGTAATTTATTATTAACTCGTCATTTGATTCTTTTAAATCATAAGATGTCTTCATTTTGCTGAATTCTTCTTCCTTTCAATCTATCATCCCTTCAAGTTATCTTTTTTCTCTCACTGCTAAAATGCTATAAAAAAGTAGTCTAAAAGTCTTGCAATTCTCATTTGTACTTACCAAAAACTCCCACAAAGTTCAGACATAGAAAAATCTGTTTCACATTATAAAAAGGATCTGACTAAAGGCAAAAGCTAACATTACATTTAATAAGGAAATACCGGAGAGTTTTCAAAAAATACAGGAGTAAAATAAAGATACCCCCCTTTCCATGATGTTATTTGATGCAATTCTAGAAATTCTAGAAATTAGTAGTAAAAAAAGAGAAGGAAAGGAAAGGATAAAAATAAGCAAATAAATAAAAGTCACAAAGATAAACAAAACAGATACTCAATTTTCCATTTGTCAGTGATATGATAGTTTGCATAGAAAATCTTGGGGGAATCATCAAAAAAATAACTGAGGCCATCAAAAGCTTCATTAAAGTTGTAGGCTACATGAAAAATAAAAATAATTTCTAAAGAGCAATAACAAATCAGGAGCAGTCAATATTGAAAAGTAAGTTTCATTTAGAATAATTATAACAATGTATAAACATCCAGGAGTCAATCTAATAAAACATATTAACCTCTAAACAGTTATCTCATATGAATATTGCATCACATTCCTTTAAAAATGAATAATCAGTTAATAACTGGAGCAATGATCAATGTACATGACTGGACCAGCCGACATAATAAAAATTACAATACTACTGATATAATTTATAGATTTGATCTTTACTGATGTTAAACTACTAATGAAATTATTTAAGGATGAGTTGTTTCAGTTATGTCCAAGTCATTGTGATCCCATTTGGGGGTTTTCTTGACAAAGGTACTAGAATTGTTTGCCATTTCCTTATCCAGTTCATTTTACAGATGAAGAAACTGAGGCAAATAGAATTAAGTAATTTTACCAGAGTTAGACAATACTAAGTGTTTGAGGATGGATTTGAACTCATAAAGATGAGCCTTCCTGATTCCCAGCCCAGGGTTCTATCCACTATACCACCTACCTGCCCCATAATTTACAGAGCTAGAAACAAATATTAACAAATTTAGTAGAAAGAACAAATGTTCTAGACTATGAAAGAAAATAGTGAAAAAAGGTCCAAATGAAGGAAAAATAACACTTCCAGATTTCAAACTATATTATATAGCTTAAGTCATTAAAACTATTTGAACAATTGTTTAAAAATTAGAAAAGTAGATCAGTGCAGTAGACTAGACAAAGATCAGAAATAATTGAACATAACCCAACAACATAAACCCTAAAACATCAATTACCTAGGAAAGAATACTCTATTTGATAAGAAATCCTGAGAAAAACTGTAAAACAGTTTGGCAGAACTTAAATTTAGAATAACATCTTACACCTTATACCACAATGAATATGAATGAATACATGACCTGAATATAAAAGATTATAGCATCAAAAATTAGAAGAGAAACAGATCAGACATCTTTCACAGCTATGGCTAAGGAGTGAATTCTTAACCAAACAAGGAATAGAAAAGATTACAAAAGATAAAATGGATAATTTTGATGACATGAAACTGAAAAGCTTTTATATGAACAAAACTTCAACTAGGATGAAAAGACAAGTTGTCTGGAGAAAATCTTTGTATCAAATATTTCTGAGAAGGGTCTGACATCTGAGATACATAGACAATTAGGAGAAATTCATAACTCCCAAGAGACATTCCTCAGTAGGTAAATGGTTAAAGGACAGGAAAAACAGTTCTCAAAATAAGAATTGCAAACTTTTAACATGGCTGTAAGGAAGATAGGGCATTGGATGTAGAGACAGAAACACCTGGGTTTAATTCCTATCTCAGATGTTTATCACCTGGATAACCCTGGGCAAGTCATATAACTTCCAGTTTCTAGGTTTCATTATCTATAAAATAAGGAAATTTGACTCAGTGATCTCAAAGATTCCTTTAACTTCTATGTGATCCATGTGATGGATCTCTGATCCATGAATGCTCCAGATTACTAATAATAAGGAAAATGAAATTAAAACAACCTGAAAGCTTTCCTTCACCCCTAACCAACTGAAAAAAAATGACAAGTTTGGAATAGTCTGTTTTGAAGGAGTTAGAAAGATGGTACACCAATGCAGTAATTAGTATAGCCGTGATTTTACCAAACCATTCTGGAAAACAATATAGAATTATGTGAAAAGGATATAATTAAAAATATTTATTATAGTAGCCCTTTTTATAGTGGCAAAGAACCAGAAGCAAAGAAGACACACATTGATTGATCAATAACTAAACAAATTTTGGCAGATGAATATATAATGGAATATTGCTATGTTATTGAGAAAGAGCTGATATAATTAAGAGAAGGAAAACTGAAAGAACTCTTTCCTTGAGAGCAGGAACTTTTGCTTTGTTTTACTTTCTTTGTATTCCCCTTGATTTAGCATAATTCCTGGTATATAATGGATTCTTCATAATTTCTTGTCGTCTTTATTTGAATGGTATAAACTGAAGTAATCAGAACTATACATGACTATAACTGAAAGATGTGAAATTATAATAACCAAACCTGATCACAAAAAGAAATAGGAGAGGGCACTTCTCTCTGCTTGTTTGCAAAGATGAAAAACATGGGGCAGCTAGTTGGCATAGTGGATAAAGTACCAGCCTTGGAATCAGGAGTACCTGGGTTCAAATCCGGTCTCAGACACTTAATAATTACCTAGCTGTGTGGCCTTGGGCAAGCCACTTAACCCCATTTGCCTTGCAAAAACATAAAAAAAAAAGATGAAAAACAGCATATACCTTTTTTTTATGTTGGTTTGGTTTTGCCAAACTTCTCACACTTCTGTTTCAAAGGATGACTCTTTGTATTGAAGGTGGAGAAAATAAAACATTGGAAAATGCAGATGATATAAAAACAAAAGATATCAATAAGATCCTGTGTTTGGGTTTGGGGAGGTTGTTTGTTTTTATGAACAATGTTCTTAAACTTTTCTACTTCCCAATGTGATGATGTCCTTCTGTTGCTCCAATTGGGAAGAGCATGGGGAGAGAATCTCTCCCTCTCCTTTTCCTGCACTCTAGAAGAGGACACAAAAGGAGAAGGAAAGACCCAGTCCACAAGAACTGAGAGTTCCAATGAGTATGATTAGTTTTTTTAATTCTTTATGAAGGGAAATGGCTGATTCTTCAGTCAATCGCTAGGAGTTTCATTTGTTCTGTGGAGGACATTTCAATTTGCTTAGGGGTTAACTAGTCTTATGTCCTGTAACTTCATCAGGTTTATTTGAGAATTTTCCAAACTGATCAAAGATCTTCTGATTTTTCCAAACCTTATGATATTTTAAATGTTAAATCTAGCATCTTTCTCCTTCCTGAACTTCTATGTTCCTTTCCTCCAGGAGACTCTCCTGGCTTGGCTTTAATGACATTTCTCTCTCCCATTTTTTTTTTCCTTTTTCTTCTCTAAAATTCCCTTAGTTTACCTATCTGACACATTGTCCTCCATCTCAGTCCTCAAGTGCTATCTCAGGACCCATCCTACATTTCATCACTTCTGTGGTGAACATATGCACTCCACTGGATTCATTCATGACCTCTCTTTCTTCCCCTGAAGTCCAGTCTCACACCACCAATGAGATGAACTGAGCCATTAAAATTGCTCAAAAAGACAAGTTGTCTACTGGGGGAAAGTTGTATCTCAACTTGTTCCCCACCTACAACCTACCCCTTCCCAAGCTCATTTTTAGAGATGCTGCCACCTTCTCCTCAGTCACTTGGCCTGAAAACCTCAGAATCATCTTTGGTTTTCCCTCTCCCTTATCCTTCATAGTCAATTCAGTTTGATTCAATTAACATTGTGCTAGTCATAGTTTAGTCACTGGATATAAGAACAAAAGTGACACAATACCACCTTCCGGGAGTGCTGTGACAGAGCTCTCCTCTATCTTATTCCCTCTAGATCCCTAGTTTTCTGAGAACATAGACTAGGGAGTGAAGATGCCCCAAATGTTTTTCTCCCCATTTCTCTATAGTCAAATCTGATGTACTCCTTTCCCTTCTCCAGCCTGCATTATCAAAATCCTAAACAAGGTCTGGGTAAGAGGTAGCAGCAGTTTCTTTGCCTTTTTACTCACTCTCTGAGAAAGCATCAATGCCTTTGTTCCTATGGCCTTCTTCCCTGCTGTTCCAGGGAAATGTGGGTGAGTGTTCTAAGCAGCATGGGCTCTGCAGAGGGACTGGGGCAGGAGATCAGGGGCTGGGCCACTTAACAGCTGTCCCTGTGTAACTGCAGCTGCTAGATCTCTCTAGGAAAATACATTTGCTTTTCTTTTTTAAAAAAAGGATTTTTTAATTTGTGTCCCCCATCCCCACTCTGCCCCTGTTTTATAAAGTGATTTTGTGGTGGGGTTGGAGCATAGGGATAAGGAAGATTGTGAAGTTGATCCCCCATCTTTTGACTAGTCACCTCCTTCAAAATCTTTTAGCAACTTTTTTAAAACCACAGATTTATATGTCCAAAGGGCAATCAAACAATATACATACCATTTGTCTAGCAATGACACTGTTAGGTCTTTAATCCAAAAAAAAGGTTAAAAAATAGGAATGGGGCAAACCAAACAATATTTTTTAAAAAGCTATAGGCTGGGTATACTCTTTGTATTCCCCTTTGTACAAAAAATATTTATAGCATCTTTTTTGTAATGGCAAAGAACTGACAATTGAAAGGGTATACATCAATTAGAAAATGACTCAACAAGCTGTGATATAGGAATATGATGGAATATTGCTGTGCTCTAAGAAATGACCGGCAATAGATTTCAGAAAATTTTGGAAAGACTTACCTGAACTGACACAAGGTGAAATCAGGAGAACAATTTATACCATAACAGCAACATTGTACATTGATCAACTATGGATGACTTGGTTATTCCAAACAATACAATAATCCAAAACAATTCCAAAAGACTCATGAAGAAAAATGCTTCTCACATCCAGAGAATGAGTTGATGGAAGTCTAAATTCAGATCAAAGCATACTATTTTCACTTTTCTCCATGTTTTGTTTTCTTTTGAATTGCTTCTTCTTTGAAATCACAAGTTCAGCCTCAGGATTTGAAGGCATGCCTCACAAAGAAGGTTGACAAGTCTATCTTCTCTTAAATGTGAATTCCCTAATCCCAAGGAATATTTCATTTTTTGTTTGTTTTTAAATTCAATTTAATTTGTTTAATGAGCAAAAAATCTGTTTTCTCTTCCTTTTTTTGAGGTGGAGAAGAAAAGGAGGTTGGGAACCCTTATAATAAATGCACAAACACAATGACCATGTTTTATTGTCACAAAAAAATAGATATCTTGGGGCAGCTAGGTGACACAGTAGATAAAGCACGGGCCCTGGGGTCAGGAGTACCTGGGTTCAAATCCAGTCTGAGACACTTAATAATTACCTAGCTATGTGGCCTTGGGCAAGCCACTTAACCCCATTTGCCTTGCCAAAATCTAAAAAATATATATATATTATATATAATATATATATATATATATCTGAATAAACTCTGAATAAACCTACTTCTGAGAAGATGCATAACTTGTTTCAACATTGGTCTCTAGAAGTGTGGTTGGCCATTGTGTTGAATAGTTGTTAAGTCTTTCAAAGCTGTGTGTCTCTACAATGTTCTTATTATATAAATTGCTCTTTTGCTTCTGCTCACTTCACTCTGCATCAGTTCATACAAGAATATTCTCTGGTTTCAGAATGTTCCTTTTTCAGCTTCCCCAACCTAAGACCAAAGCTGAATTTCCATGAAGCCACACTCCACACTTTATATCTTTCCTAGTAACCAGATTTTGAGAGTTCTTGTTTGATTACCTGTGCACTACACCACTACACCCCCACCAATGCTTGATCTGTGTGCACAGAAGAGGGGGAGTCTTTTGAATATCCCTTAATCAGTTTGTATCATAGTGGACAAAAGGGTATCTGAGACTGATAGTTATTACTTACATGGGACCATCCTAGTCTACTTTTTTGACTGATGTTCAAAGGCTTTGCCTATGTGGTCCGTCACTGTCTATTACCCTGTCTCTTTCTCTCTCTCTCTCTCTCTCAAATTACCCTGACACTTTGCTCACATTTAGCCACCACATCCTTAATGCAATTTCCCTGAATATCACAGCTTAATGGCAGGGATTCATTAGAATAATAGCTCCCATTTATATAATGTCCTATGGTCACAACAGCCCCTTATGAATTATGTGTTTTATCCACTCACCTTATGCTTCATTTTGTCCTCCTGTAGTTTGCCAAAGAGCAGGTGCCTTCAAAACCTAATGTAGGTTCCATTGTCATAAGTAGATAGTAATGATTCCCATCCCTCAATAGTTTTGGGAACTCGAGGTCAGCCGTATAGAAGATGATTATTTCCACTTAGGAACTATGCTTTAAAAACTAGTTGCCACCAGGTGAAGATTATTATCCTTGAATCATATGTGTTCAGTCCATAGCTTTTCCTCTGTTTTGTATATATAGCATTTCTATAACATATGAAAGTTTGCAAAGAACTTAACATGTTATCTCATTTAATCCTCACAATAAACCTATGAGATGGGTACTATTATGGATATTATGAATAGGGAAACTGAGGCCGAGAGTAAGTGACTTGACCAGGGTCACATAACTAAAGAGGCTCTAAGGTCAGATTTTAAGTCAGATCTTCCTGACTCCAGGCCCAAGGCAGTATGAACTGTGCTAAAGTTGCCTATAGTGTAAAAGTAGTAGAAATTAGTGTGAGAAATCAGAAGAAAGGATTTATTAAAAAAAAAATGCAGCAAGGTGGCAAAGTGATAGAGCACTGAACTTGAAATCAGGAAGGCTCATGTTCATGAATTCAGCCTCAGATATGTTCTAGCCGTGTGACCCAGAGAAAGTCACTTAACCCTGTTTGCCTCAGTTTCCTCATCTGTAAATGAGCTGGAGAAGGAAATGACAAACCACTCCAGTATTTTTTGCCTAGAAAACATAAATCTAATCACAAACAGTGGGACACAAATGAAAATGAATAAACAGTAAATGTATTAAGTGACTACTATTTTTCAGACACTGTATAGTGGGGAAGTTTCATAGAGGAACAGGCACCTGAGATGAACTTTGAATGAAGGGAGGGACTTCAACAGATCTGAGATAATACATTCTAGGAATAAGTGATAGCATGGGCAAAAGGCAGACATGTGATTGCCAAGTAGGTTACTTTTGGCTGAAGTACAGCACAGACAAGAGAAGAATACTCTGAGAGACAAGGCTGGTCTGTGTGGGGCCGTAAATTGGAGGATTGGGAATTTTTATTTTATTTGGCATTCAAGGGGAACCACTGGATGTTTTAGAGTAGAGGAATGACATGATTGGAGAAATGTATTACAAAAATTACTCAGGCAGCAGTGTGAGAGATGGACTAGAACAGGGCTAGATTGGAGTCAGGAAGGTCAGTTAGGAGGCAATTGCAGTAATCTACGTAAGATGAATGAGGCTCTGAAGAAGCATCTTAGAAAGGAGGGATACAGGAGATATTGTCAAGACAAAAATCACCAGGGCTTGGCAGTCTGACTAGCTGCGAGGGGGTATAAGAGATGGAAGAATCCAAAATGAGGTTGTGAGCCTGTGTGAGTGGGAGGAGGATGGTACCGTGAAGACAAATAGACAAGTTAGAGGGAAGTGCAAGTTTGGGGAAGAAGATGAGTTCAATCAATCCAGTATTAAGTGCTTACTTTGTGGCAGGAATTGTGATAAGAGCTGAGGACACAAAAAGTTAAAACCATTCTAAAAGAGATTAGGTTTTAAGGGGAGAAGATAAGATATGGAGATTGGATATGTTGAATTTGAAATACGGATGTGAGACAGGTAATGGCATTCATAGACAGTTGGAAACATAGGAATGAAACTTTGTGAAGATGTTAAGGGTAACCATATACATTTTGGAGTCATTTATATAGAGGTGATAAATGATGCCATGGGAATGGATGAGATTATCAAAGGAGAAACTGAAAAGAGAAGAGAGGGTAAAATTTAAGGTCAGCCCATGTTTAAAGGGTAAAAAGAAGGAAGAGAAGCCAAGAAAAGGGAACATTTAGAGTTGTAGTAGGTGAGCTATGAAGGTGTCGTTTCACAGGTGCCAAAGGAAGAGAGGGTATCAAAGGCATCATCTACAGTATCACATGTCACTGAAAAGTCAAAGATAAGGAATGAAAATGTCATTACATGAAGTGATAAGAGAATCATGTGCAGCCCTGAAGAAAGCTGTTTTAGTACAGTGAGAGGAACAGATTGTGAAAGGCTTGGTGAAGGATAATGAAGGAAGTGATTCTTTCTAGAAGTTTTAATTATGGGGGGGAGTGGGGAAAGAAGCTAGGACAATAGACTGAGGAACTAGAAATTAAAGGAAAGGTCCTTTTTTGCATTAATTTTTAAGAAGTCATAGTAGATTGGTAAATTTAGGACTGAGGGAGCAAGGCAGTAGAGAAGAAAAAAATTGAAGATGCCCAAAAGAAGGGGAGGTTGATTGACACTGCAATACCACAAGAGGGACAGAAGAAAGTAGAATCAAAGGTGATTAAACTTGGGAGGAAAAGGGGGCAATCTATCTCATCTGAGGCAGTCAGAAACATCTGAGTTCAAATCCTGCCCCAGATACTCACTAGCTGTGTGACTGTAGGAAAGTCACTTCAGCTCTCTCAGTCTCAGTTTTCTCATGTGTAAAATAGAGATAATAATATCTTCTATCCCCTAGGATTGTTGTGAGGATCGAGATATCTAAACTTCTCTATAAATTTTAAAATATTATATCAATTCTGGCTATTATTATTATTATCTTCTAAGATTGGAAGTTAGAAAACATGGTTTAAAAAGGGTGGGTTTTTGATGACCCCCCCCCGAGAAAAGAAGGAGGCACTCTGCTGAGAATGAGAGAGGAAGTAGGAAGTTAGCAAAGAAGCTTGAAACAGCCATTCAAAAGAATCAATTAAAACATGAATAAATTTGTGATTTCTTTGATGTAGATATTCTTCCTACAGGCTCCTATCACATCCCATACCATGCAAGAGGCATGAAATTTGCAACATAGAATCCATGAACTTGGTTTGTTGTTTGTTTAATATTTTTGTAATTTTATTTCAATATAATTGGTTTTGTCTGTAGCGCTGTTTCATATATTCAAAAACATGGTGCTAAGAAGTGGTCCATAGACTTCACCAAACTGCCACCAAAGGGGTCCATGACACATGAAAGGTTAAGAACTCCTCCAATTCTTTTCATATTTTAAAATTATCAATATATCATTCATTTGCCATCTGTTTTCTCTCACTCTTGCTATAAGACCTCCTAAATGATATCCATTACACCACTTCTCAAATGTAGGTCATCATTGGAAATATTACAGCTTTCTTGTGCCTATTATACATCTCCACACTGGCCTTGGAGTCACTTAAAATATTGGTTCTTCATATATTTTGAAGATCCAAGATTTGCTTCTAGGAGAAATCACTGGGAAACATTTATATTTTTAAAAAGATGGGCTTTAGTGTTGGGGAACAGTTTGACGTTATTAAAAGCACTCTACAATTTATCAAATACAACTGTCTACTTTCTTCCTTATGTTCAGTTCTCATAGCATAATATGGGTTGGGGGTGTTTGGGGAGAAGGCCTTTTTCATCCATTTAGTTTTTCTGATATGAATTCAAATCAATCTCCTTTGAATAATCCTTATCTCACTGAGGAGTCACTGTAATGATCTTAGACTTTGTTAAATAAATATGAGCTCCAGCAGAGACATAACTAGAAATTTTTGCACCAAGCATCAATATTAACAATACAAACTGTGCCAGGGACATCCTAGGATGAACAAAGGAATGAAGAGTATAAGACATTGTCCTATGCAGGGAGAGACGCAGAAGTCCTTCAGGGGCTCTCAAAACTTTATAAATTCAGCATCCTTGGACAAAATTTTTGCTCATCTCATTCTGATTACAATTTTGTAATCCAGAAACAAAAGCAAAAAGAATCCCCATCTACAGGAAATTCATCTTCCATTTGAGTTCTATGTAAAAAATCTTCCAATTATAGCTATGAATATTTTTGACTACAAAATATTTTTGACTAGTCTTTTCCCTCATCTGACACTAATAATCAGAGGGCTATTATCTCTATGATTAACGTTTATCAAAGAATTTTGTAAGATCTCAATAGAGAGGGGGATGGGAGAACCTCTAATGATAGTGGAACCATCATATTTACATCCTAACATTTCAGCCTTCTGGGGTGCTATAAGAGAAAAAAGACATGGCAGTTAATAAGATGAAGTCAGGAAAAGAACCATTGAGAAAACCTAACTGTTGGCTCAAAATATTTTTGTTACCTTCAATGTATGTACATATTATTAACATAGATTTTAAAAGATAAAAATGTAAAACTTATGGGCCAGTAGTTATTAATATCATCTTACTTGCCATGTCAGGGAAACCATATTATCCAGAATTTTCTCCATTATTTTAATGCTTCCTCTCCCTGAAAGATCTTATAAAATGTCTCTTTCATTGCCTTCAGCAGAGATTTCCTCAGATATATTGATCTAAACCAATCACTCTTCCAGATTTCATCTTATTCCCTGCTATGTCTATTTTCCTATATAGCACTACAAAGTTTGAGGTGTCAAGATTCAAATGTGGTGATTTCCACTATCAATAAAGATGATAATATGTTGTAAATACAACAGTAACCAATCTGTTCTGTTTTCTACCTACTTGTTGTCTCGTCCTGCCAGCTTTATCTATGAACACTCCGGGGATAATCTGTCTTACTTTGGTCTCCTGGAAAGTTTTCCATAACTTTGGTTCTGCCTCCACACCTTTTGACTGTTTTACAAGGTGGTACAATTTGTAATCTTCCAGGATTTTCCCCCATAAATGAGCATATCTACTAAAGTAGTATTGTCCCTAGTTATTGCTTCTCTTCACTTGTCTAGGAGATCAAATATTTGATCATGGAGTTAATTAAAGATGAATAAAATAATTGCCTTGAAAAAGTGAAGGCACAATTGAGGTTAGACAGTAGGAATTATAGTGGACCCAGTTGTCACAGAGCCACCTCTCAGGTCTCTGACCTCAAGAGGATGCTTTCCACAGATTCTTCCAATATGTCGGACTGCTTGGGTATAGAATAGGACCAGATTAGAGGAATTACATAGCATTCAGTGATCTCAGACAGAAGAAAAAGGGGATAAGAGATTTAAAGATGGAGGGAAAAGGCATTATTAAAATTGTGAGCTACTTGAGGGCAGAGACTGTCTTTTACCTCTTTTTGCACCCTCAGTACTTCGCTCTCAGTCTCTGGCAAGTAGGCTGGTAAGCTCTTAGTAAATGCTTATTAACTGACTGCTGACAGAATCATTACAGGGTAAGTACAGAAAGTGAGAGTATCATTAACAAGTGTTTATTAAGAATTTATGTGCCAGACTCTGTGTTAAAAGCTGGGGAAGCAAAGACTATCCATGCATTGAAGGGATTCACATTCTAATGGGGAGGGAGGGGGAAAAGCAATATTTATTAAATATTGGCACTGTCCTAAACACTTTAAAACTATCTCATTTGTTCTCATTCTAATAAAGAAGACAACATGCAAATAACTATTTCATATATATATATATATATATATATATATATATATATATATTCAGTCATGTCTGACTCTATGACCACATTTGGGGTTTTCTTGATGAAGATACTAGAGTGGCTTGCCATTTCCTTCTCCAGCTCATTTTACAGATGAGAAAACTGAAGCAAAGAGGGTTAAAGTGACTTGTCCAGAGTCACCCAGTTGGAAATGACTGTGTCTAGATTTGAACTCAGAACTTTTTGACTCCTAATTCAGTGCTGTAGCCACTGCAGCACTTAGCTGAAAGGGACTATATAAATGTCAGTTATTGTTATCAACTTGAAACATTCCATTAGCAAGGACAAGACACTATCAGTGGCGATGGAAATCAGATGGGCCCACCCTCCCGTTTGGAATAGAGCTGCTGATCGACCTCACCTGGTGGTTCCTTAAGAGTCCATTCACAGAGGCACCATTTACCCTAAGAACATAATTCCCCTGAATGGTAATTTTCACTCATAAAGACCTTTCCTTAACAGCCTAACCTTCAAAGCAGGATATTTGCATGTGCTGCAGAGCCTTTCGAGGCTCAGGCTCTCTTGGGAGTCATTTTTTAGTGACAGTTGTGGTTTTATGACACTTTTTTTAAAGACTTGTTCAGCTCCTTGAAAACCACAGAGCTTGAAAGTTTCCAGACGTGATACCATATCATCTCCTTTGCAGTTTCTGATGGCATCAGCTCATCTGGTTGCCAGCCACAAGACAGATTCCATTGACTTCTAGTGAAGTCAACATTTAGATTTATTGACTGAATAGAACATTACTGACCGAAGCTTCACCCAGCTCAATATTTGCCTAGAGACAATAAATCTTGGTGCTGACCAAAAATGAAAGTCAATGTCTATGTATTGTTACAGGCTTTGCTTTGGCAAGAGGAATCAATCGCACTATGGATTTTTATATAATATCATTTTGAAGTGGCCATGAGGCTAGGTTCAGGAAACAGGAGGTGGAAAATACAAGAGGAACAATTGTTCTTTGTAATCCTGTAGTTAAATATGGTACAGTGTGCAGTATTTAAAAAAAAAGCTGTCAAATGTCATCCAGAAAGGCTGTTTTATGTAAGATGATGTCATCATAATGGCAGAGGGTGTTAAGTCCTTTGTGAATCCCCACAGGGTATTTGTCCCGCATGAGAATCAATTACTGAAAAGATAAATGGTGCATTAGAAGTGGGATTTGGCATATATTTCATTCCTGATATATGTTGTTCTGCTGAGCAACAAACGATTTAGATAAACCTCAAGGTCATGTTGAGACCAGAGAGATGTTTTTCATTAGCCAGGCAGTGACCATCCTGATAATAGAAAGAACAGCTGGTTTGAAAATTGTAAAACACTTCTCTCCTAAGGGGACAGACCTAAGCAGCTACCTGGCCAACAACGATCACCCTGGTGTTCAAAGAAAGGTGATGTTATAGGCAAGCTGGGAAAATAATTTGTATTTATGGAGATGGATGTCTTTGGCACTGTCCCCCCACCATGTATTATTCTGGGGTTTCTAGATGAATATTGCCTTGAACCAGAGCCACCTCTCAGGTCTCTGACCTCAGGAGGATGCTTTCCACAGTACAGCTTTCAGGCAATCACAAATCCACCTTGTTTCTGAGACTGGATTGTTTTCTACAAAGCTTTGTGGACTGATCTATCATTATTCTTCCCACCTCAGCCTCTGCCTCTCCTCCTCTCCTTGTCCCTTAGATCTCCTGAGGATCAACTGTGGCAAGGGAAGGAGAAATTATGAAGGTTCTTGGAGGTGGTAAAATGCTTTTTTTTCTTATTTTTTTCTGTATAATTATTCTCTTTATTTTATTTCTTTATTTTTTCCAACTACATGTAACAGTAGTTTTCAATTATCATTTTTTTACATTTTTCTCCCTCCCTTCCCCTTAACAAAAAGCACTATAATATAGGTTTTACATCTATGACCATGCTACACATAGATCCATATTAATGATGTTGTGAAAGAAGAATCACATCCAAACAGGAAAAAAATTTAGAGGAAAAAATTTCACAAGGCAATTTTCTTTTAAAAATTGAAGATAGAAAACTTTGGTCTGCCTTTAGACTCCACAATTCTGTCTTTGGATATGGATATGGATATGCTATTCTCCATCACAAGTCTTTAAGGATTGTCTTTGGTTATTGTATTGCAGAAATGATCAGAACTATCATAATTGATCATCGCCCAAGGTTGCTTTTTAGTGTGTATAATGTTCTCCTGGATCTGTTCACTTCACTTAGCATCAATTCATGCAAATCTTTCCAAGTTTTTCTGGAGTTCTGCCTCTCATGATTTCTTATAGAACAATAGTGTTCTATCACATTCATGTACTACAATTTGTTTAGCCATTCCCCGATTGATATGATGCTGTTTTTTCTTACATAATTTATCTCTATAGCTATCACTAGTCAGAGTCCTCAGTAACATTTCCTTGGGGTAGCTGAACTATTCCCTCCTCAGCATTTCCTAAAACCCCTCAACATTCCACAGAGTGGCTTCCAACTCATGATCTAAAAACGCTCTACCTACTTGCTGAATACATGGTATTCCAGTTATTGGAATTGATCCTCTTATAGCCAGATTCCTTATCCTTATGCAGTCCAATTATGTGTTTCCAGTTTGTTGTCATTCAGGGTCATTGTACCCCAGATCTGAATCGCATACACTCTGAAAACTCAGTATCTTGATCTAGGGACCTGATATTATTGAACCCAGTTCAGTCCCACCATGACAAGTTATCCCTTGGAATCACTGCTTCTCAAACTTCTGCCTTATGAGAGACTTTCTTCTGCATTTCTCTAACATAAAGTTCAGAGAGCAAAAAAGAACAAAAATCCATTTTCAGAGCATCAGATTATTAAACACAGTTCTATGGTTCCCTTTTGGATTTTGATGCCAACAGGTCAGAAGCAAGAGGACCATCTTTTGGTCTTGGTCTCAATGTTTCCTCTTTAGGCATAGAATAATAAAGCTAAAACTGGAAGGGGCCTCAGATGCCATCAAGCATCTCAATCACTTTCTCATTTATAAAGTGAGAAAACTGAGGCAGAGAGAGAGTTGAAGTGACTTTCCCAGGGCCATAAAGGTAATAAACATCTGAGGAAGAACTCCTGTACCAGGTTGAAGTCTCTTAGTATAACAACACATTCAGGAAAGCTTATATAATGGTTGAGATATCTATGCTCTAAGTTCAATTTTACTGACTCTGCTGACAGTTGTAATGTTTACGGAATCATGGAATTCTGAACTGAGCATAGGGGACAAACAAGTTGTAATGAACACAACTTGGATTCTGAGATTCATTGGCATCTCAAATTCAGTGGAACTTGAAATCAGTATTTCTCAAATTGTCTATCTCTGGCTACTCCTGGACAGGAATTAAACAGGCTTCCTTCTAAGCAGTTGTAAAAGAAACTCCCCTGGTTGAGATACCTAGCTAGACAAGGAGAGATAAATTTTCCAAGGGGAGGAATATTATGGGTTTCAACTTACTTCTTATTATGCAAAGCCCATGTAGCTGTGTCATTTTTACTCAGCGCTAACATCTCTTTACCACCTTCTAAGCTTGTACTTCCCTCCCTCCCTCCTGCCTGAGCAGTCTCAGCCTACAATAGTTTATTCTCTTGTCCCCTTTTAACCTTGTGAAACTCTTGACTATGTGAAGTCTCCTCTTCACCTTCTGAATATTCAGAGACCTAAATCCCAGAAGGCTGACTCATGTGAAGATTCCAACTTTTAAGTTTGATAAGAAGGTTGGGGCTTATTGTTTGCCTTTTTAAAATGGGATTTTACCTTTACTATTATTCTTACATAACTTACCTTTTTAACAGGATGGCTAGGGGGTATGTTGGATGGAACACTGGGAATGGAGTCAGGAAGACTCGTCTTCTTGAGTTCAAATCTGAACTAGCTGTGTGACCCTGGACAAGTCACTTGATCCTGTTTGCCTCAGTTTCCTATCTATAAAATGAGCTGGAGAAGGAAATGACAAACCACTCCAGCATTTTTGCGAAGAAAACCCCAAATGAGGCATAAATAGTAGGATACTACTGAAAAAAATGACTGAACAGTGCCAAATGAAAAAATGTTGAAATCTCTTAAGA
The DNA here is from genome assembly GCF_037893015.1 of Macrotis lagotis. NCBI lineage: Eukaryota > Metazoa > Chordata > Mammalia > Peramelemorphia > Peramelidae > Macrotis > Macrotis lagotis. The sequence continues at coordinate 83,870,660 of NC_133663.1, read as the reverse complement.
TAAAGAAATAAACATTCTTAATTTCTATGAAATCTCAAATTGATGACTCATGAAAATTGATATAGAATCTCAATTATCAACACCAATGCTTTACAAATGGATTATCTTTTTTTCTCCTTCTTACAATATCAAACACTCAAAAAAAAAAAAAGAACCATTGCAATATCAAACACTCTAAGCCAAGACTTTTCTCAAGCCTCTAGCAAGAAATTTAATAATAGGGGGCGGCTAGGTGGCACAGTGGATAGAGCACCAGCCATGGAGTCAGGAGCACCTAAGTTCAAATCCGGCCTCAGACACTTAATAATTAGCTAGCTGTGTGGCCTTGGGCAAGCCACTTAACCCCCATTTGCCTTGCAAAAACCTAAAAAAAAATGAATAATAGGTATTATAATTAACCATGATTGTCTCTTTGTTTGGCTACAACTGTAAGAGACAGCACAGTATAGTGAAGAGAATATGAGTCTCAATGCCAGGAAGACCTTGGTTCAAGTTCTATTAGTGATGTACATTATCTAGGTGAGTCACAATTTCTAGGTTCTCCCAAGCCTGTTTTGGGGGAGAAAGTTTCTTCAATTAAACATTCTCTATAGCAGTAAAATCACAAGTTCAGGTCTTAATTGATGACAATAGATATTCTTGGGAGTTGTTGTATAAAACAAAAATATTGAATGTCCTTGAGTTAAGAGCCACTTCAAATTTCTATAAAACTTATTGTTTTCATGGTGTCATATACAAAGCTTTTTATAATCTAACTCCAGCCTAGTTGGCTTTCTGCCTCCTCTCCTATAACTTTGATATATGATCCTTGACCTCTCAGAGGCAACATGGAATATTTAAGAGCTTTGGATTTCAAGTCAAAGGGACCTGCCTTTGAATCCCAGTTCTACTAATAACATTGTTGCCTTAGACAAGTCACATAACAAGCAAAGCAGGTTGGACTAACCATCTGTAAAATTTCTTTCAGTTATAAATGTATAATCATCCAAACCTAGGCTACTCATTATTCATTATTCCTCAAAGATGTCTTGTGATTTTTTACCTTTTTGCCTTCATGACTACTATTTCTCTGCCTAAAATGTTCCCCTCTGCTGCCCTGACTACCTTTTGACTTGACAGTTTCCAAAATCTAATTCAAATGCTATTTCCTGAAAAAAATCAAACTATTCATAAGCATATGAAAAAATGGTCCAAATCACTAATAATTAGAGAAATGTAAATGAAAACAAATCTGAGGCTCTACTTCACACCTATCAGATTAATAAAGATGATTTTTAAAAAAAACTGACAATTGTTAGAGAAACTATAGGAAAATAGACATACTAATGCACTTAGTGGTGGTGTGAATTAGATTTTCTTTCTTTTTCAGCTTGAAGGAGGTTGAAAGAAATAGGAAAGCTGAGGGGTAGGATTTTCCAAAAAGAATGAAAGAAAGAAAATGGTGTTATAAAGATCTTTTAAGGCACAACAATGGGGTGGCTAGGTGGCACAGTGGATAGAGCACCAGTCCTGGAGTCAGGAGTACCTGAGTTCAAATCCAGCCTCAGACACTTAATAATTTACCTAGCTGTGAGGCCTTGGGCGAGCCACTTAACCCCATTGCAAAAAAAAAAAAAAAAAAAAAAAAACTTAAAAAAAGACACAATAACGTTAAAAACATAATAACATTGGAAAATACAGGTTGTATTTGGTCATATATATGGAAAGAAAAGAAAACTGTCCATGGGAGATAGTCACATAATTGTGATATAGCAGAGATATACGAAGATAAATAATTAAATGAATGCAGTCTTAGAATAATTTCTAAATCAAGTACCTTCCCCTAGTTATCTCAGCCAGAAACAATCCTTTCCTACGAAACTAGAGAGCATCAGGCTTTTTTTTGATATCTTGCCTGACATGTCACCTTTCTTGTAGGACTGTAAATTCCTTAAGATCAGGGCCAATGCCTTATTCATGCTTGTATTCCTTAAAGTGTCCCAGCACCTTCTTCACACATACTGTTGTGAGCACTCAGTAAATATCTGTTGATTTACCAAATAATAATAATAACAATAATAACAAATAATAAAAAAAAAACAAATACACTCCTCGACCTTGACTTCCTTAGGTCGCACTTCTTAGGCAGCAGTGAGTCTTTCAGGTAAATTCCTTTAAAACGGTAAAATTAGGAGCAGCTAATTGTATAGAAAACCAGCTCTAGTCAGGAGGATCTGAGTTCAAATTTGACCTCGGACATTTGATACTTACTAGTTGTGTGACTCTGAGAAAATCACTTAACCCCAGTGATTCAAAAAAAAACAAAATAAAATGGTGAAATTAGACTTTATAGATACATCTTTTCACTCCTATGACACAAAGTCCTAAAGATGACCAGGATTTTACAGAACTCCAAATAGCATAATTTCAGAAAGGCTGAGATTCAATATAGATACTTTTATATGCTTATTTCTTCATATCTAAGTATATAAAAAGGAAGGGCAGAGAGAACATTCTGCAACACACAGGCTGTAAGTCCCTTTTTTATGACTGAATCAACAAAATTCTGCTTATAGACTACTTTAGATGCAATTCTGTGTAGCTCCAACTATACCAGAAACTTTCCTGTAGTCAAGGAGGGAAATAAAAATGGATTGTTCCCCCCACTACCACCACCACTCTCCTGCTCCATTTTGAAGTTGTATGTGTTAACATCAGGGACATGATGTCGTCCCCTGGAAAATCACCTTGGTCCAGGGCCTAAGAGATGACAGGGGACATTGCCCTGAACACACCAAGGCTTCATGGCAGAAACCCCAGAAGGCTCCTGTTGTCAGAGGGGTTTAAATAAGCATATCAATCAGGTCTAGTCTGCCCTGGTACACTTACAAGGAGCTTCCCCTGCTCTTTGATGACTGCATTCTTTGCTAATAAATCCTCCAGTTGGGAAATGGCTTTTCTTGAAGTTATTCAGAAATGCGGAATGCTCAGTAGGCCTTTGGTCAATATGATTTTATGGTTTGTTTGCAAATGGTTAAACAGCTATTAACCATCTCCCTTGCCTGTCTGTTTCTATGCCTTTATACAAACCACAGATCCTTGCTCTCCTCCCTTTCTCTGCCTCTCTCACCTCCTTCTCTTTCTTTGTCTCCTTTCTCTTCTCTCCTCTGTCTTTCTTCTCTCTTCCCTGTCTCCCCCCCTCTTTTTTAATCTTTTTCTCCTTCTCTCTTCTCTGTCTCTCCTCCTCTCCTTTATCTCTTTCACTCCTTTCCTACTCTTCTCTGTCCCTCTGTCCCTCTCTCTGTCTCTGTCTGTCTGTCTTTCTGTCTCTCAGTCTCTCTCTCTCTCTCTCTCTCTCTCTCTCTCTCTCTCTCTCTCTCACACACACACACACACACACACACACACACACACACACACACACCTAAAACCCCATGGTTTTCCATCCCTCTCAACATTCACTTGAATTTCCATGTTCATCACCTGCTTCCAATCTCTCAGACTTACCTCTTGCTAATAGCATGTGGCCTTATTTATCAAACCAGAACTTATGACTAATGTGTAGACATCCTTTCTTGAACCACTCTTAATTTCAAACAACTCATTAAAATTGATAAAAATTTAAAAAGTTTTCTTTGCTTAATGATTCTCCAACATACTATATTTTATTTCTGCTAAATTGGCAAAGATTGTTGACCAAGTTTATTCTTCACAATTCAGGGAGTCTAAGTGAATGGTCCCCCCCCTCAGCTGACTCACAGCTCCTAGTTCGAAATCTCATATGGTCCATTGGCTTAGGCAGGGAGTCTCTTTCAGGAGCATATTTTACTAGCTACAAGCTGAATTGTCATTTTGATCAGAAGCCAGGCCCAGATTCTTTTCCAATGTCACTCAAGGGAGAGACTCTGAGGCTGTGAGCCTTCTTCTGGGAGAATTCCATCAAACAGTTACACAGAACATGAATTTGGCCTGCCTGGTTTGAGACAATGCAGAATAGAATAATTTCCACTACTTTTATCTAGATAGCATAAGAAGGTTTGGTTGGGATGGATTCATATTTCCTATTATGACACACTTGGGCAGTTTTCTACCTACTACAGTGTGTTAGCTGAAAAAATATTTAAGGAAAAAATTCCTCAAAGGATAAATTTATTCTGGGGGGAGAGGGGGTTAAGAAGAATAAGGGAAAAAGAAGCAGATAGTGAGACAGAAGGAGATTTAGATAACATATATATATATATGTATATATATACATATATATATATGCTCCAATCCCTAAATTCTTCCCCATTAGAAGATTGAATTTCAAGACTTCAATCCACAGAATAAATTTGTATTAACTGAATTGTCCCCAAGGACACAGATGATTTTTTTTAGCAGTTTTAAATCTGTTCTCAAATCCAGAAATATCTCAATTTTCATTAACTTCCTCTTCATTTATAAAAAACAGGCAACTCAGGAGTCCTCAACTTCTGGGCAAACAAAAGACTGACCAACTTCTTTCCAGAAGCATCTGCTAATTATGGAAACAGATGAGCTTTCCACTGCTGTATGGAATGAGAGAGATTAGCATTTTTTCCTTAGGAAAATGAGGAAATGCAGTGAAATGAGGAGGAAAGCAAGGATAAAGATGACCTACAGTTTCTTGCACAAGCCTGCCAGAAAAAAGTTATAGAACATAGGAATGACTGGCCTAGCCAAAAAAAAAAAAAGTCCTTCCAAGAATAAATCACTAATTTAAATCTTAGTAGGTTGATCTACATAGAAACACAAGTTGCCTGCATTGTATGATTTGAGGGGAGAGGAAAAGTCTTATCCTCTCCCTCCTTTCCCCAAAATATCTTTCTCACTAATCTCTGACCATTCATTATTAAAGATATATGAAAAGCATTCATTTTTTCTGCACTATGTTCTTTTAAAGGGCATATGTCCCTAGGATAGTCCCAATATTCAGAGCTAGAAAGGACCTTAAAAATAGATTGATTCATTCAAAACTCATTCTGCAAATGAAGGAACTAAGTTAAGTACAGTTTATAAAGTCCCAGTGTTCCTCAAACTTGGTAGAATTCCCACTGGCGGGCAAGGCTACATACCTCTTTTATTGGGTGTTCTCCCCAATATAGATGTGAAGGTAGAGGAAAGCCCTCTCCATCCAAGTCAATGTATTCTTGTTGGTCCTTCCCATAATTGAATATTTTCTATTTTTTTTAAATGTTGTGGTCCACAAGCATGGATACTGTGTTCTAATCCCAACCACTGGAATTCATGGGAACCACCAAATTGGCCTGAGGTATGTCTGTCCCAAAATCCTATTGATGCTTTTATCCAAGTCAATGATAAAAAAGCAGAACCAAGAACATATCAACATGGGGCACATATTATAGACTTCCCTCAAGGGTGTCATTAGCCCATTAATGACTACTCTTTGTTTTGCTCATTCAATCTGTTTTTAATCTATTTTAATTGTACTCTCATATAACTTCTGTCTTTCCATTTTATCTTCAAGAATTATGTGAAAGACTTGCCAAATGTCTTACTCAAATCTAGGTTATGCATCTATGTCTTTACTCTGATCTTCTAACCTGATAACCCTATTGGAAAAAATAAGTACACTTACATAAAAAGTAATATTTTAAAGTATAATTTACTTTTCTTAATTTTATGTTTTTTCTCATTTCGTATAATGATAGTTTCCAAACCTTTTTTTTCTAAGATTTTGAGTTCCATATTTTTCTCCTTTCCTCTCTTCCCCCCTCCCCAAGACAGCAAGTAATCTGATATAGGTTATACAGGTTTAATGATGTTAAATGTCTTTATGACCTACTTTTCATCAAATCACACTGGCTCTTGGGGGGTTATCACTTTCCTATTAATAGTATTCACAAACATTCTTTTAATCATAAATCCTCTCAGGAAGATTGATGAATTTATGAGAAATCAGGACTCAATACTTCAAAACCAAAAAAATGAAAAATTGGAAGAAAATATAAAACATCTCATTGAAAAAACAACTGATATGGAAAACATATTTAGGAAAGATAATTTAAAAATTATTGGAATACCTGAGTCATGATCAGGAAAAGAGCCTTGGCATCATTTTCATAGAATTGCTACAGGAAAATTACCCTGATATCCTAGAAGCAGAGGGCAAAATAGAAATGGAGAGAATCCACCGATCCCCCCGAGAAAGAGATCCCAAAAAACCAACCCCTAGGAATATTATAGCCAAGTTCCAGAACTCCCAAGTCAAAGAGAAAATATTACAAGCAGCCAGAAGGACACAATTCAAATACCGTGGAGCTGCAATCAGGATCACACAGGACTTAGCAGCAACTACATTAAAAGCTCATAGGGCTTGGAATATAATATACCAGAAGGCAAAAGAGCTTGGAATGCAACCAAGAATCAACTACCCAACAAAAATGAATGTCCTCTTCCAGGGGAAAGAGATGGACTTTCAATGAACCAGGAGAATTTCAAATGTTCTTGTTGGAATGGCCAGAGCTGAACGGAAGGTTCGATCTTCAAATACAGGACTCAGGTGAAGCATGGAAATTGAAGGAGAAGGGGAAAATATGAGGGACTTAATGATGATGAACTGCATGTATTCCTGCATAGAAAAAATGACACTGATAATACTCATATGAACCTTCTCAATTAACAGAGCAGGTAGGGAGCTTTTATAGTTGAAGCACAGGAGAAAGCTGAATTTGAAGATAAAATATGGGTTAAAAAATGGAGTCAATAGAAAAAAAGGAAAATGTGATGGGAGAAAGAAAAAGGAGAAGGGAAATAGGCCAAGATATTTCATACAGGTCCTCTGGTTGATAGTTTAAGGAATCCACTTTCAACTGGGAAATATTTTCCCCATCAAATATCTCAGATAAGTTTTGAATAACAATACATATAGGGAATGAACACAGATATATAAGACCAAGAACCATTCCCCAATGAACAAATGGTCAAAAGATATGAACATACAGGTCTCAAAAGATAGATAGCGGGGCGGCTAGGTGGTGCAGTAGATAGAGCACCTGCCCTGGAGTCAGGAGTACCTGAATTCAAATCCAGCCTCAGACACTTAATAATTACCTAGCTGTGTGGCCTTGGACAATCCACTTAACTCCATTTGCCTTGTGAAAACCTAAAAAAAAAAAAAAGATAGATTGCAAACTATCAACAATCATAAGAAAGACTGCTTCAGATAATATCCCACACTTAGAAAATTGGCAAAGATAACAAAAAATGTTCATTTCAATATTGAAAGATCTATGTGAAGACAGGCATGCTAATAAATGAGTAGTGGGAACTGTGAATTGATTTCCCATTGTAGAATGTAATTTGGAATGATAATTTTTTAAAGTGACTAAAAAGCCATATCCTTTGACCCAGATATCCCACTGCCAAGCATATACCCCCCCCAAGAAATTCAAAGGTAGAAGGTTCCCATATATATCAAATTATTCATAGCAGTACTTTCTGTGTGAGCATTGAACTGAAAAATATCAATGGATTGGCTAACAAATTGTGGTACATGAATTTATAAAACTATGACAACCGCAAGAAATAACAAATATGAAAATTTCAGAGAAGTAAGATTTCTTACATGAACTGATACAGGGTAAAACAAATAGAACCAAGAAAACAATATGCACAATAACTACAACAATGAAAATAGAAAGAATGAAAACAACAAAAAATGCTGAATACTGTGTGATTATATTATCCAAACTTGACAATGAAAAGTACTTAAGAAAATTCAGCTCCCTTCTTTCCTTGCAGGAGTGGAGAATTATGGGTGTAGAATATTGCATTTATTATCAAACAGATGAATTATAAGTTGGTTTTGCTGAATTGCTTTTTCTTTTTCTTGGTTATCCTTTGCTTCAAAGGATGGTTCACTGGGGAGGGGAGGGTAAAAGACATCTAGAAATGTGGGTGATATAAAAATAAAAGATATCAACATTTTTTTAAAAAAGAATCTACCCTACTCCCTTTTATGAATAGTAAAGCAGCATTTGACCATCTCCTTTTTTCAAAGGTCATGGATTATTTCTATATTCCTGTGTATCCATACCAAAACAAAATACAGGACTCTGAGCTGACATAATAGCAGCAACCTAACTCCATCATTCAAGTGATTTTCCAAATAATTTACTTTTTCAGTAGGAAAACTAGTATATAGAAGTAAATTTTAGAGAAACTCCTCTTTTAAATCTTATGGGTATTTTTTTGATTTTGAATCTGTTTCCTAGCCATAAAGGTTCTGCCCTACATACAATAGTGCTGATTCAGGGTTTCATTTTCAATGAAAAATGTGATCACTATGAAAGTACTATTTGCTTTACTGTTGCCGCAAGGGTACTATTGTTTGATAGAAGTTAAAAAGTAACTACCCTACTGATAATGGGGAAATAATAGAAGATAGGTAACTGACTCCTGATAATAAATCTCTTCTTTGATTCTATGGCAACTGTTCCATTTGTGGTAAGGAAGCAAAGTAAGCTGGTTTGTCACTGGGAACAAATTAATCTTCTGTTACCCTACATAAACTATGCGGACAATATCCTTATCCTTCCTGATTTGGCAGTGGTTTACTAGGATATTAGATAGGGTGAACTGTCCTTGGGACCTCCCCAGTCAACCTTCCTCCCAATAGCTAAAACTACTTGCTCAGTAACTCTTGACGATGCTTAATTGGCCGTGGCTATTATTAATAATGATATAATGTATATGCACCCTGCCTTAGGCTTTAGAGCCATTGGTATTCTATTCGTTTAGCAGACACATAATTAGAGAAACAGAGCCTTGAAGTGACTTTCTCAGGGCCATAGAAGAAGTCAATGGCCAAGCTCAAGAACAGAATCTAAATTGAATATGCAATTCCCAGAATTCTCAGTTCTAACAGGCCATTGTCTTGTCCTCTGACAAGGATAGAGATATACACTATTGAAGCTGTTTAGGTGAAGATACTGATACATGACCAAGTAATAGATCCAATTTAGAAGAGAGCAGGAGGAAATAAATGTATTTTAACCACTCTGCAGGGTGATCACTCAACAGACTTGGGATGCTGCTCAGCAACATGCACGTGCATACCCTATTGATGATGGTCATTTAATCACCTCCCTAGGTGGTAGTGGAAACATCTTGTTCTCATATGAATGAGGTCACAGTAACTTTTTTTTTGCATTACAGAAAGTGCCTCAGACAAGGTTCAGCGCACAGTGTCACTGACAACCTTGCTAATTGAAATCCCATCTTAAGTGTTGTGCTTAACTAAAGGAGACTAGTCAAATAAATCAAGGTTTTTCACAACAATCTTCCTTCTGTTCCCTCCCCATACTACTGAACCTCAACTCATTTGGCCAATTCATTTTCTGTTGATTTTCAACAATTTGCTGGTGGGATACCCCAAGTGACCCAGAATTTGTAATTTATTGAACCCTGTCATGATTTGGTTAACAATTATTAAATCCCCTAAAATGGCTGATAATAGAGGAAGACTGGGAGATGAGATATTCCAAAAAAAAGTAACCAACCTCTCACCTTGACCTCAAGAGCAAGTAAATGAATTAAAGTGATCAGGGAACAAGGTCTTTTGAAACATGATGAGTCATTGTTTATATGTATATAGATATATAGATTGTTAGTCTAAGGAACAGACCATAAAAGTCAACTCTTCCCACCTTCTTTTACAGATGAAACTGAGGACTAAAATGTTTAAATGACTTACCCAAAGTCACTTAATGACTATTACCGTTCCCATACAAAACCTTGTTCTGTCTTACTTTAACTTTCTGGAACCTAGGCATTGAAACCCATTGAGGTAAGTATACTATCACCCTAGAACTGTCCAAGTACATTTCCCTTACTCATAACCTACTTCCCAGTGCCACAGCATTAGATACTAGCCCTAATCTCTCTTCCTTCTAAAACTATTATGACCTTGCTTCTTCTCCACATTAGAGCAGTACACACTAGGCTTGATATTCCCAGCATCACAACTTCCAGTGACTTGGAAGATTAACTGTGACCCAAAGGAAACCAAGACACTAATGATGTACCAGTGAAAATTTTATAAGACAAAAAAAAAAAAAAAAAAAATATATATATATATATATATATATATATATATATATATATATAAATGCAAGCGAAGAAGTTACAGGTTCCTTGGAAAAGAACAGTTTGTCTGGACCAGTTCTTGGTCAGGAAAGTGCATCATTTATTACCTTTATCTTGGGATATAACCCAAGGAAGCAAGTCATTCTGTAGTCAACCAAATTTTAGCCAGCTTGGAAATGTCGATTGTGTCTGGAGATTGTACAAGTTTAGTTATTTTTTAGCACTTTGGCCTGTCATAAAAATGCTCTCTCAAATCCCAGTGTTTCTCCTTCACCCGCATAATAACTTCGAAATGTATTATTGCTGAGAGACTCCACTCTGCCAACACGTCCCTGGAGAGATGCTTTAGCAGGAGGAAAAACTTTTTACAGTCATTGCATGAGAGAGAGTCACTCATCCACTGGACCTAATCAAGTTTTCCAAGAGATGGCCCAGAGCAGACACCCAGAGCCTCAATCTTGGTTTTTGTTCTTTTTTTTTATTTTTCTCTCTTAAAAAAGAAAATGGAAGTGGGTAAAATTATGTACCTTTTCTTCCATTGCAAGCATAATAGACAGTGCTGAATGACTGTTATTATGTGGGTACTAATAGAGAATCTAGCTTGTAAGTAAAAAGGACTTAGCAGGACCAGAGGACTAATTAACAGGTCAGCCTGATAATGTACTAACACAGTAGGAAATGTGTGTTTAAAAAATAGGGTTGAGTTAGTACAGCATACTGTCTACTGAATTTTTAGTTGCTCTTTTGGCTCCATGGAAGAGTATTAGCATCAGGGGAATGGAAATCTCAGTTCAAGCCCCATTAGTGACTTCTTCTCACCTCAATGAATCATGCCTTATATACGGAATTGAAGTCCCTCCAGAGGCCAAGATTTGGGCTGAGTGACTTTCTCTTTCATTGCTTAACTTAGATTTTAATATTTACTGAGCATATCCAGTGTGTAAGACATTTGCTAGAACAACTAGATTCACATATCACCTCTGATATTTACCTGAATGCCCCTGGGTGAATCCCTGAGCTTCCATTTTTCTGGATTGAGTTAGACGGTCTTTTCCAGATCTAGACTATGATCTTATGACCTTATGATGTGATCTAGGAGATATAGTTCTTACCTTCTCTAAGGCAAAGTGACAAAAATCTACCAGATAAACAAGTACATCCTATCAACAAAAGATGCATCTTTATCTATCTTTTCTTTCACTGAAAACACAATGGACAATACTGAATGTCACCATTCACTGTCACCAAATAGATGACTATACATGTATTATTTAAATACATAAATGTTTAGATACAAAAACATATATTTCTCCTTAAGCTTTTCTTTATTTAAATGCTCTATATTTATACAAATTATATCTATATTTGTAGATAGATATGGAGAGAGAAAGAGAAATTTTAAAAAGGATTACATGTGGAGATATTGATGAGTGTATTCATATTTATCACATATGCATTCCTAACTGGTTTGTTTGATATTCTATCAAATAGAAATTTCCAAGGTGCCATGTCTGTATATCTCCAGTTCATTGATGTTCATAATGATGCTCTAAAGGAACTTTAAGATTCTGAAATATCTTCTCACTTGTCAAAGAAGCATCACTTCTGCTCAGCATAGTTTTTAATGTTAACTTCATTTGATTATAGATTTTTAATTGATAATTCTTACATTGGTGTGTATAAATGTGTGTATTGTGTATGTATGTGTGTATATATATGTATATATATACATATATATATATATATATATATATATATATATATAATTCTCTTCCTGTTTCTTCCATCTCTGTCTATCTCCTTCCCACCCCTCATCAAAAAAATCTGTTCTCAGGAAAAGAGCTTATAAAGTACAATTTAAATGTTAAACTTGCAGTGCCAGTGGAACTTTCTAATAGAGATATCCTATGGGCGACTGGAGACAAAGATCATAAGGTCATAGGTTTCAAGCTGGTAGGGACCATAGATATCATCTAATCCAATCTTCTCACTTTAAGGAGAAGGGGGCTAAAACCCATGAAGGGATAAGTGATTGGCCCCAAGTCAAAAAGATAATTGGGAAACTAGGTGGTGAAGTAGATAGAGTGCCAGGCCTGGAGTCTGAAAGATTTATCTTCCAAAGTTCAAATCTGACCTCAGCCACTAACTAGCTTTGGGACCCTCAGCAAATCATCTCAATTTCCTCATCTGTAAAATGAGCTGGAAAAGGTAATGGCAAAATACTCCAGTATCTTCACCAAGAAAACCTCAAATTGAATCTCAGAATTGGACACAATTGAAAAATGACTCAACACAGAGATATAATAAATAGCAAAAGAATGGCATATTGGAAGGAAGTTCAACAGTAATCTAGTTCAGCCAATACTAGAAAGGAATCCCATTATAACATTCTTGTGATCACCTAATCTCAGTTTAGTCTGGTGAAGGGCAATCCAACACCTTTCTTAGCATAGTGTCTGGCACTTAATAAATATTTATTGATTGATTAAGTGGACTTAACAGAAGTCTTTTCAATCCAAAATCTACGTGCTATCTAATATAGACAGAGCTTCAAAGAGTCATCTTCAGAGAGGCAGTTAGGGCAACTGTATGGCAAAGAATGATTCTAAGAGAGAAGAGTTAAGGGCAGACCCAAATGAAGAGATCCGAAAGATGATTAAAAGTGAGAGAATTGATTAGAAAACAAATAGGGAAACCAGGAGATTATGGTGTCAACTGAAGCTAAGGGAGGGGAATCCAAGAGATAGGGTAGTCAGTCACCTCAAAAACTATAGAGAGAGAGATCAAGGAAGAAGACTGAATCAATCTCCAACTCTGGGATTTCAGACATAAGGATAAAGGCTGGGAAGATGTTTGGGAGAGCTGGGAGTGTCCTGAAATCACACCATATAAGTGGAGGCCTCTCAACCTTTGTTTGAGGCCCATACATGTACATACATGCAATACTATTAAATGCTGACTTCATGCGGCTGGGTATTTCCTTTTAAATCAGAGCTTCTTACTCTACCATAGACTTTTCCCCTAAGGGATTTAGGAATAGATAGTAGGAATTCTTGAACTTGGGTGGGAAAGAAAGTTGTATCTTTACTTCAGTATAATTGGTTTACTTTTTTTTTAACTTTTTAAACAAAGGTTTAAAATCCTTTGTATTTTATTTTATGCATTTAAAAGCATTTTTTTTCTGAAAAGTGATCACAGGTTCCACCAGATTGCCAAAGGGATTCATATAGGAGGGTGTAGGAGCCAGCTAGAACTAGGTCCCATTCATTAAATTTTCAATATAAGCACTTACACCCCAGAAATCTGTAAATTCTACAAATCAGGATTTGATTTTTATTTTGTTCATTTTATAGACTTAAGACAATGATAAAGAAAATGTTAATAATGCACTTTAACTTAAAAGCCAGTCAAGAGAATACTCTCCCCCCCTCCCCCAATCAGAAACAGTTATTTATGAGCACATTGCTGAGTCCATGATACAAAAAAAGGTTAAGGCTAAACATCTACTTTAGCTAGATGTTTAGAAGAGGAATCCTTCTTCAAACTACCAAATCAAGATCAGTTTTCTAGAAGAACATTTGGGGTGAAGGCGGGTATATCAGTGGCTAAAAAAATACAGTAATACTTTATGCAAACTGGGATATCAGTAACCATAAATCAAATTGTTGAATTCTAAGCCAAAAAAATAGATGAGGACCCCTAGAACCTTCTGTTAACTCACTTTCTAGATGAGTGGAGAGCCTTACTTTCATGGGCTTCTTTATGGTATTATTGTTCAGTCATTTTTCAGTTGTGTTCAACTCTTCATGATCTCATCTGACATTTGCCTGCCTGTCCGTCTGTCCATCCACCCATCTGTTTATCTTGGCAAAGATACTGGAGTGGTTTGCCATTTCCTCCTCCAGCTCATTTTAAAGCTGAGGAAACTGAAGCCAACAGAACTTAAGGCATTTGCTCAGTCACATACTAGTAAGTGTCTGAGGATGGATTTGAACTCAGTTCTTCTTGACTCCAAGTCCAGTACTCTGTCCACTATACCACTTAGCCATCCTCACAGTATAATAGCTAGTTTGGTAATACAGACTTGGAAAAAATCTCATGAAGTTAAGAAAGAAAAGGTGACCAAGATTAGGTTGACTTGGTTTAGCTAAAGGGAAGAATGATTAAAAGAGAAAATAGAGGAAAATGCAAAACCCATGGATGTCCAATGAGAATATGAGATGAATAATAATACTGAGTCTAGGAGAGAAGAATGATGCATTATGAATCACAGATTAGGAAAGTGCAAAGGGTAAAAGCTAGATAACCTCAATGTTATTAAAATGGTGCAATAAAAATTCAAAAATACCAACCTGGAATCAAAGTAGAAAATTTTCTTTATCACTAATTGATTTAGAGACCTTATATATGTATATATGTGTGTTTGTTTCTGTGCTGTATCATTTCAAATCTTTGAAAGAATAAAATATTACTTTTAATCACAGCATCGATAAGCTATAATGTTTATTTGTTATCTTTGTTTGAGTTAAGGACTACCCAAGGAGCTCTAAAGAATCCTGTGTGGTCCTAGAGGTACTTATCACCTGTATCAGAAGGGAAAGTAACTTTGGCAGCTTCTATAGAACTTCTGCTTATTGGAAGGAGATGAAAAATATTGTCAGTAAGAGACTGTTTAAATTGGTTAGTAAGTGTAAGCAACAGCATAGAGGGTTTACATTGTGGTTCAGCTAGCTGCTTAATAATTATCCTAAAGCACAGAACAGACAGACAGGGGAAGAGAGAGAGAGAGAGAGAGAGAGAGAGAGAGGGAGGGAGAGAGAGGACAACACATAGATGTTAACTATTGGAAAAGTAGATGGATGATATAGTTAATAGATGAATAATCAGATAGATGTTTAATACCCAAATGCTAGATAAATAAGATGACAAACTTATAAACAGACAGACAAATAGATAGATGATAAGTGATAATGGATGGGTGGATGGATGGGTGGATGGACAGATGGTCAGACAAAGAGACAGATATCAATAGGCTGATTGATAGATGAATAGATGGATAGATTGACTGATAGATGAGCAGATGGATTGAAAGGTAGATAGACAGCTAAACAGAGATAGAAAGAAAGACAGAACAAGATTGATTGATAGATATTTAGAAGAACAAGTGGATGAATAGATGTTTAGATAGATAGATGGACAGCTGGCTTGACAGAAAGAGAGAGATGAATAGATGGACAGATGATAGGACAGAGAGAGAGAAAATGGATAGAGAGATAGATAGATAGATAGAGAGAGAGAGAGAGAGAGAGAGAGAGAGAGAGAGAGAGAGAGAGACAGGTAGATAGATAGAAGGCTGGCTGGCTGGCTGGCTGGCTGGCTGGATGGATGGATGGATGGATGGATGGATGGATGGATGATGGATGGACAGATTGATGGACAGATGGACTAATAGATGGACATATGGATGGACCCAGAGAGACAGATAAATAGATAGATGAGTAGCTAAGTAGATAAAGCATTTATTATTTACTGTATCCCAAGCACTGTGCTAAGGTCTAGACATTTAGATAAAACAAATAAGACAGCCTTTACTAACATCCTCCTCCATGCCTTATCATGGCAGGAAGGTGACCTCAGGTTTTCAAACTCTATGTCAAGGGAGTGTAAGCTCTGACAGGCCCTGCCAAGTTGGCAAAGCTCCAAGGACAAGCCTGGCAACAGACTCTGTGCCTGTCATCTGAGAACCAGCCTCCCTAGATTCAGAGAGACATCACCAGAGGGAGAGTCACTATGTTTTCAGCCATAGCAACTCATGAACACTATCTTCTAAGGCATGGAGAGTTTTTGACTTTTATCAGGATCAGGATCAGTAACTTTGCTTTGCAAAGTTCTTTATACATATCATCCCACTGGATTCTCACAACAATACTATGAGATAGATGATATCATTAAGCTCATCTTAGACCTGAAGAAACTGAGGCAAAGAAAAGTTAAGAGATGTGATCATGGTCAAAAAGTTGATGAGTTATAGATGCTAAGATTCAAAGAAATGCTGGACTCTGGTGCCAGAGTTCAATCTCTAAACTATACCTTATGCTAGTCTAAGTTCCATCCCTAACCTTTTCCTAAAGGCAAATCTTGTCTTTCCTGGCAAGAGTTCACCTTTTAAATAAAGATATGAGTTTCTGTGGGAAACTAATTTTTCAAAAGGACTTCAGAAGTTTCACATTAAGGATGAACATCCATGAAATCCTGTGCAACTTATCCATAAGCTGTCATTTTCCTTTGAAATAATGAATATAGCAGACACCAAATGGGGCTCAAATAGACTGCCGGAAAATTAATAAAAGCCACATGGCATGCATTCCACCTGTACTCAGTGGTCTTATAGCTTACTTATAACTGCTCTCTTTAATCCATTCTCCCTCAAAAGGGGATGAGCTGGGGTTCATTACACGAATTCTTAAAAAAAATCATGATTTTGTCATTGTGAGCACTTCCTCCACATCTAAATTAGTGATTACATGAGTTGCTGTGGCAGAAAAAATTCATCCCCAAGGGATCTGACCCTTTTAGGATCCTTAGACAAAGGACACATAATACATTATAGGCCTATCCCCAGAACCTTTCCAGCCTGAAAGTATCTGCCAGATCTTCTCTTGTTGGCATAGCCTTCAATAATTCAAGGTTTCCACCAAAGCATGATGAAGTATTAAAATAAATTTCTCAGAGATAATGTCTTTAAATGCCTAGATTTACAAAGGAAATCAATGATACTGAAATAGATACACACATGAATTACAGAGATTCTTAATCTGGGATACATTAATTTTTATATATATGTAGGTATATGTATATTTGTGTGTATACATATGTGTATGTGTGTGTTTGATTCAAGCTGTCTTTATTTCTATAGCGACATTTGAACAAAGCAAATGGGTTCCCCATATCATCCCCACCATGGCCCTTCCCAGCTACAAGGAGAGGAGTGCAGCCCCCATCCTCAGAGTCTAAGGAGGAGAATTAGAAGCATTAGAAACCCAGGTGTGAGAGAGGAAGGAATGGTTCAGCAAGTGGTACCTCAGGAGGGAGACAGGTACTAAGAGAGGGTGGGGAAAACAGAAAGGGAGGCAGGGAACAGGTAAAAAGTACCTGGAATGTGACTCAAAGACAGCTTATTTAAGGTCCAGGAACCACCACATGAAAAGGCTCCATGGTGGATAGATGGATAGACAGACAGACGGATGAATGGATAGATGGATAGATAGAGATATCTCTGGGGAGATATCTCTGTCCACAGAGATATGTTCATATATCTACAGAGATATCTCTATCCATCCATCTATCTATCTATCTATCTATCTATCTATCTAAGTCTCAAATTAATGAATCCCAGTTAAAAATTCCTCTCTCATAATAATAATCTCACATACAAACCTTCAAAATGGATTGCAAAAGATCATGCTCTAACTACAGACTATTAGGATTTGAAGTCTTGGAAACATGGTGTTCTTTTAGAGATGATATTAATTTTGTTATCTGATAGAAGCCATGTCCAGTGATCAGTTAATTTAACATAATATTTATGGGACATAAGCCGTCTTCAGAATGTGCCCTCTTTTTAACCTGGCTTCACATCCCACTAATTAAATGTATCAGTTCTAAGATCAGTCAGAGTCCTTTGATCAACATTTAAGTTTTGTTTTCAGTTAAACTTCTTAATTGGGATCACTGAGGAATTGCGATAAAATGGAAAGATTAAAAGAATAAAATTCAAAAGATTAGGATTTTAATTCTGACTTTGCCACTAACCAGCCATATGATATTGGACATGTCATTTTATTTCTTTGTCTTGGTTTATTTCTTTATTTTTAAAAAGATTATAATCCTTTCTTCTTTGACTGCATTTTTGGACCTGTGTTGATCAGTTCTATAAATTATAAACCATTTAGCTGATATAAAATATTGATACAATGGGGGGAAAAACTGACTCTAGGGTCAGACATTCAAATCCTAACTTTGATACTTATTAAATGCGTGACCCTGGGTAAATCACTTTACCTCCATGGTACTTAGTTTCCTTATCTCTAAAATAAGGTGGTTAGACAAGAAATATGGCTTCTGAAGTACCTTCCAGCTCTAGAGTTAGGATCCTATTGTAATTTTCTCTATCTGTATGATTCCATCAGTGTAGAGAACTCAATGAGGAAGCTTCTTCCACTAATATAGAAATTATTGTTTTAATTCCAAATGCCTACATAATGTGAAATGAAAGGTATCCAAAGGCCCCTCTGCCTAAGCATGTCCTTCAATGTCATTGCCATAAATCCTACAGTTTCTGCAATTATTCATTCCTTTGAGTTAGGTCACTGAAGGTCCCTGTCAGAATGTAAATATATGTTTCAGGAGGGATAATACATTAAGGTATTGTCATCCATTAATATTTCTTATGAATTAGTTCATTCAACAAGTAATATTATTTTAATAATGTTTCTTTTTTCACCAATTGCATATAAAAACAACTTTTAACATTCATTGAGTTGTTTTGATTTTTTTTAGTTTTGGATTCCGAATTCTATCCCTCTCCCTCCTCCCCTTTCCCTGAGACAGTAAAGAATCAGATACAGAGAACAAGTATTATTAAATAACTCATCTGGCTCAAGCATGATGCTTAGTGTTAGGGAAAAAAAGACAAAAGGGAAAATAGTCCTCAAAGAGTTTATCTGGGTAATATATATCCCTGAAAAGGTAAAAGCAAAATAACTTTAAGAGATAGAGAGCACTAAAGATAGAAGGTTGGGGACGCCTTGTATAGGGAACAATATATGGGTTCAGTTTAATTCACTTCCTCTGGTTGGTGAGTGCCTGACCTGGGTCATCCTATCTTGAGGGACCTGGTTCAGGTTCATGTCACTCTCCAGACTTTATATCCTTTGGTTGTCTTCTTCTCATTGTCTCATTATATCCTTTGATTGTCTTCTCATTGTCTCTCTCTGTCTTTCTCTTTCTCTCTCTTAAACACATACATGCACACACATATATAAATACATATATAGACACACATACATATCTCTTAAAGCAGATAGAGCAGGAGAAATGGAACAGAGAACAGGAAAGTTTTATTTTATTTTTTTTAGGTTTTTTTTGCAAGGCAAATGGGGTTAAGTGGCTTGCAAGGGCACACAGCTAGATAATTATTATTAAGTGTCTGAGGCCGGATTTGAACCCAGGTACTCCTGACTCCAAGGCCAGTGCTCTATCTACTGTGCCACCTAGCCGCCCCAACAGGAAAGTTTTATAACAGATCAGAAAGTTCTAGAACTTGGAAGGTTATCTAGAAGAAGCACTGTGGGCATCCCTGGGGAGAAGGTTTGAAGGAAATAGGAGGTAGCAGGACACTACAACACAACCTATATCTCAATTTTTGCCAATTATGGATGGAAATTTAATATTAATCCCATCATCAATGGGAATGCCTCATGGTGGCCTTTTAAATATCCAATTAAAACTGATATTATAATATATCACAAACCAGTTCTTTACAAGGGAACAAACTTTCTTCCTTGAGTGATAGGTTCCTCATCTATGAAAGGAGTTGATCTTAAAAGGGCCCTTCCAGGTTTAACTTTATTCTTTTTTTTTTTTTTTTTTAGTTTTTGCAAGGCAATGGGGTTAAGTGGCTTGGCCAAGGCCACACAGCTAGGTAATTATTAAGTGTCTGAGGCCAGATTTGAACTCAGGTACTCCTGACTTCAGGGTCAGTGCTCTATCCACTGCGCCACCTAGCCGCCCCTCAGGTTTAACTTTCTATGAATCTAAATTTGTTGAAGGGAACACCAAGTGGAATGCCCTCAAAGGTTCATGCATGACTGCTTATGATATTTAAAATACACTACATATAAAAATTTGGAGAGGCAAGCTGCAATAATGGTGAGAGAGCTGGACTCAAGGTCAAGAAGACCACATTTTTTTAACTTCTGATTCCAGGACCATGGACAAATCACCCTCTCAGTAACCTAGGCAATCAATATAGAAGTTCATTCGTGGAAGGCAGCTAGGTGATACAGGAGATAGAGTGCTAGACCTGAAGTCAAAAAAGACCTGAGTTCAAATCCAGCTTTAGATATTTACTCGATATGTGACTTAACCACCACCTGCTTCAATTTCCTCACCTTTAAAAAATGTGGATAATGATAGCACCTACCTCTCAGAATTGTTGAGGACAGAATGAGATAATATTCAAAAGGTGCTTTGCAAACCTTAAAGCACTATGCAAATGCTAGCTATTATTTTAAATTACAGATGGGTTGCCCACCTGCATTGAACAAATTGGCATTACAAAGTCTTCCCTACATAGAAAAAAATTATAGAATCAGACACCCCAGCCCAATAAAAAAAATTACAGAAAGCATTATAAGAAAAAAATCCAAATTCTCAAAAGTCCTTGAATTATAGGCAAAACAAGATTGTGATATTTAGGTGAATGGACGTACAGCTGGCCAGGACAATTCAATTTATTTAATTAAAAAAAAAAAGTAAAGTAGTTTTTCTGAAGAGCAATGTACCCAGCCAGGGAATGTACTCTGAGCCAAACAAACATCCATCATACTGCTGGAAGAAGGGATTCGAGGGTTACTGCCGAAGAATTACTGAAATCATCAGTTCTTGTATGTGTGTGGAATTGTTCCCTCAAGGAAAGGGATGGAAGCTCCATCATGTGAGACTTTCAAAACTGAACTGGACATTGTGTGGGGAAAGATACCTCAAGGGGCAATTATGGCCCGGCAGGAGAATAGACTGGATGACCTAAGGGCACAAGACCCTTCCAAGACTGCTCCTGTGATTTGACATACCACCCCAAAGTAAAGAGAAGCAAGACCACCAGATATTTGATCAGATTCGCATGGAATAGGAAATGAGAGAATATGAATGGACTCTAAAACAGTCATGTTTCTTATTAGTGGAGTGGACCCTCTCACTGAGTGTATCATGAGCAGGCAGAAGCAGCCACACTCTGGTAAAGCCTGGACATCCCAGCAGAATCCCATACCTAGGTTTTTCCCTAGACACCTTTCTAACTGAGCTGGCTGCTCGACTTGATGTAGTTACTTATTTAAATGAGGCAGTCTGATATAGTGACAAAACTCTAGACATGGAAAAGACCTGGGTTCAAATCCCACCTCTGATGCTTGTTAGTTGTGGGATCACATCTACTTCATCTCTGATACTCAGCTGCCACATCTAAAAAATGGGGATAAGTCCTTAACTCTTAGAGTGGAGACCACTTGACAAATGAGTAGAAAGCACTTTGCAAATGTTAAAATCCTATAAAAGTACCCGTCATTATTGGTCACCGATAATGATAAAGTAGGGGCCCATGGGCTGTGATCACTAAATCTTAGAGCTAAAAGGGCTCTCAGAGATCTTCTACTCCATTCTTTTACAAAGCAGGAAACTAAGTCCAAGATCACACACCACATACAAAGTAGACCGCAGTCTTCTATCATCTGACTTCCTTAACAGGAGCTATGGAAGTAAGAGGCGGTCTGAAATCACTTTAGGAAAATCTGGAAAAAAGGAGTCATGGGAATTAAATAACCCTTTTCAACTTTGGAGATATGTCTAGAAAACAAACCCTAATTGTTTCTAACATAGCAGTTCTTAATCTGAGGTGGTCCAAGGATAGATTTCAGGGGTTCCTAGAACTAGGATGGGGGGGGTCACATCTTCATTTTCACCAACCTCTAATTGAATTTTAACTTTTCCTTCAATTATTTAGAAACATTAATCTGTAGGTTTCACCAGACTGCCAGAGAGGTCCAAAGCACACAAAAAAAAAGTCAAGAATCTGTGCTCTAATGGGAACCAATCAACCTTCCTGGGGATACAAGGATTCAGGGGCTAAATACTGCTCCTCTCTTATGTGAATTATCCAGCAATGACAAGAACATCACCCAGCAGCCTGCCACCCCTTCTGCTGTGAGGGCAAGGGCCAAGAACAGCACCACCTCCCTCTAGCAACAAAAAGAGGCACACCATTTAATCAGCTTTCCAGATTTCTTTCATCAGAAATCCCTCCTGATAGGTATTTCTCTTCTTTTCCCTCCTGTCCTGTCCCTTGCTTCCCTTGGAAACTATAAAAGGTCCCCAAGAATCTTTTCCTCCTACTCTCTCCCTTGATCTCAGGTACTGAAGTCCCCAAGGAGTCAACAATCTTCCCTCTCTCACTCCACTTTTACTGATGTCAACTGCTAACCTTGTTACAAGTCCCTCAGCAGGGCAATCTGAGCCTATCAGAACAAGCAAGAAGGAAGGGGTATATTGTCTTTTAAGCCTGAATATTATCCATGAGAAACAGCAGATTCCCTCAAAAGGTCCTTTCCTGTATGAAAAAGACAGGACCCGAGGACACATTGAAAGTTGATGGAAGGGGCAGCTAGGTGGCATAGTGGATAAAGCACCAGCCTTGGAGTCAGGAGTACCTGGGTTCAAATCCTGTCTCAGACACTTAATAATTACCTAGCTGTGTGGCCTTGGGCAAGCCACTTAACCCCATTTGCCTTGCAAAAACCTAAAAGAAAAAAAAGTTGATGGAAATGATGTGACTTTTTTCACAGAATTTCTTTTGTCCAGACTTTTAATGATGATGATGATGATGATTTGCCCAGGGTCCCATAGCTAGTATCTGAGGCTGAATTTGGAACAGGTTTTCCTGACTTCAGGTCTGGTATTCTATCGATATATCTATATGATTTAGTTGACTTTTCAGCGAGTCAACTTCCTCTACTAAAGTTCCTCTATAACTAAAAGTCTTTGAGAGTTTCCTGAGGCACTGCCAAGCTAACTGAGTTGTCTTTGGTCACCTGGGAAATAGGATTCAGAAGCATGACTTGAAATGAGATCTTTCTAATGTCTAAGGCTGGCTCGATGTATCCCCTTTGCCTCACTGAGTCTCAGCAGAATATGAAAAATCAAATTCATAGTCTTCATTTCTGACTTGCCAATGCTTCCCCCTGATGGTTTACAGTGTCTGTAAATCTCTGACTTTCTTATTTAATTGTTTAAATAATTGGGGGGAAGGGAGGGAAATGAAAGAAAAAAGAGAGGGAGAGCATCCTTTATTCATTTGTTAAATATCACAGCTAGAGGTGAGATTGAAAAATGGTTCCTTGGGGTTTTAAGACAAGACCAACATTTGTTAAAGTGTTCCACTGCAGCACCAGCTGGAGACCTCCCAGTCATTATAGTTGAGACCCAGGAATGTTCCAGAAGAGGACACAGAATAAGGGTAGCCTCTCTGAATTCCAAGTAATATGACTTTCTTCTTACTTCAATGATTTTTTTAACAGAGGCCTGGGTTTGAGTTTGAGATGCCATCCTCTGTTCTTTGGAGACACTGCTGCTGTAGTTTCAAGAAGGCCATGGCAAATGAGGGCAAGGATATTTTGCTGGAAGTTGACTCCTGGTTGCCCAGCCCTTTCTACTGTTCACATGAACTTAGAGTACCACCTAGTGGACATTCCTAAGAAAAAACTGCTTTTTGGTTAAAAAAAATGTTTTTCTGATGTAGACAGGACAAACAGTTTGTGTTTTTCCGGTTGAGACTCCCTGGAGCATTCTCAGACACTGACCAAACACTGGCTTCCCCCAAATCTCCAGTCCATTGTGACTGGTTCTGACCATTGGAGAAGGATTACTCTTCCTAATAATTAAACAGGGTTCAAGTGCTTTGCATACTTCCCAAAGGAATGTTGAAGATAACATTGAACAGAATAAAGATGATCAGAGTTGCAAAAACTTCAATCTATCTACTACAAAAGGTTATGACAAATGGTCCTTGGGGGATGGTCTGCAGTTTTTATAGTTTGACCAAAAGGAAAGGCTAGGAAGAAAGGGAGAGAAGGGGAAGAAGAGAGAAGAGAGAGAACGTGGGCGGGGGGATAAAGAGGGAGATTGGTGGGGAGGTGGAAGGAGGAGACAGAGAAAACCTCCAGTCCAAGCAACCTAGAAGACTCTGAAATGCTTTGTTGTCACCCTAGAGCAGAATGAGTCGTTTCAGTAAACAAAACCATTTTTCAAATGGAGAAGGTGAAGGTTGAGAAGGAAAAAAATCAAAGGTGAGAACACAAATACCTGAGGGAAGGGAACCTGTATTCTCAGGTGGTTAGGGGTGAGAGTTGGGGGGTGAGACCAGAAAGGGACTATACATGAGGGAGGATTGGGTGAGAAATTTCGCAGTGATCAGTAGTAAGGATTAAGAAAAATCATTTGATGTGGGCTCACTTGACCTGGCAATGATGGCATTCCCCTCCTCACTTAGCTTTGGAGTAAATCACTCTTGAAATGTCCCAGAGATAACAACAACAAACAAAACACTACCTCCCATAGCATCTTTCATGCAAAGTGTCCCAAAGAGGTTCAGCAGAATAGAATTGAGCCCAGTGCTGAAATGAGAAAGTATATATGTATATATATATATATATATATATATATATATATATGCTATAAAGGAGCATTCTCTCTAGAAGCAATCAATCCAAGGTGATTCATGCAATCAGTCAGACAGAGGTGTAAATCCCGAGAGGGGAATGAGGTAAGCGCCTGGCCAGGATGCCTATTTTCTAGGGGCAATGAATGAATGGATTCCCCCCCTCCTTCCCAGGCTCCAATGCTTTTAGCAATTGGCACTGGGGCTGGATTTATACCACAGTCCTTGTAAATTGTACCTTCTCTCTCTCCATTTCAAAGGTTTCTTTCAATAAAATGCAGATGGAATTGTTCAAGAGTAGCTTTTCATGTGTTTATAGGTTACTTCTGCTCCACTGCCTATGCAGGTGCATGTCCCTAGGCCTCTTTGTTTTGTTTTTTTGCTTTTTTTTATTTTCTCTGCCTATTAGGGAAATAGAAACATATGGATTTCTTGTTTGGGCCCAGTGGACCTTATATAGCAGTATCCCAGTTGCCTTCCCCACACATCTTCCCATAATCACATGGCTCTGAATTAGACTCTTAATCCCAAGTGAAAAGGATATCATGGGGAACATTTTGGGAAAAGTTATGTGCCATGTGAATGTTGATAAGACATTTACAATTATGGACAGAAATGGAATAATATATACAACTGTGTGACAAAAAAGCACTAATGAGCAGTTGTGGTGACATGTGATTCTACCAATGATGACATGGGTAAAAAAATCAAAATGGCAGGCTCCCACCATTGCTCAGAGAAGCAAAGGGGATGATAAGGTGTTATAGAAGTAAAGAAAAGCTCCTGAAATACAAAGACATGAGTCTGAAAGAGAACCATGGGCCTCTGGAAAACCTATATGAAACATCTGAGGGGGCCCCTTCTCTGTAAATAAAGTGCAGTTCAGAAAGACAAGTATGACAAGGAGAAAGTGTTTCATCTTTATGTGGGTTAGGCTATTGCAATGCCCTGGCATAGTGAACTGTGCCTGGAGGCGGGAAGACCTGAATTCAAATCCACCGTCAGACCTTTGCTAGCTCTGTGAATCTGAGCAAGTCAATGAACTCTTGCTTGATTCAGTTTCCTCATCTGTAAAATGAAGATAATAATGGCTCCCAGATTGCTGTCGAGGTCAAATGAGATAATAAATGTAAAATACTATAGTGTTTAACACATTGTAAGCATTACATAAATCTTGTCCATTATTATCCAGAAGTAATATGTATGGGTGAACATCTTGGATAGAAGTTTTTGGTATATTTTGTGTAGGAGTCCCCATCCCATGGAGGATGAATGGAGATGATCCTGCCCTGGCCCCTTCTGGTGAGCCACATATACTCTAGTCCCTCACTAAAGGATGTGAATGAATGAAAAGTACTCATTGGACTCTTGGTCCCAGTGATAGTTAGAAGAGCTAAAAAAGATGGCAAAGCCACCCAGTAGGCTAATGAAAAGAGAAAAGCTTACAATTTTTTTCAATGCAACTTTTTTGTTGAGACAAAAACCAACTTACCCTCTGACTCACAGCAAGGGCTAAGAAAAGGATTTTTCTCCCCTCCTTAGTAATTTAACAACTTCAAACACAGTGGGGCTCATTAGAAGGGCCCATAGAGTATACTCAATCCCAAATATGTTCCATGGGATACTTTCCATTACATTTTTTTAATTCAATTCAACAAGCTTTCATTAAAAGCCTACACGTACAAGCCTCGAGAAACAAAAATACAAAAATAAAGTTGAAAACATTCCCTACAAGACCTCCCTATACTCATCCCAACACTATTTGTTGGGGATAGGGAACAGGTTTGGAAGATTGCATATATTGCCAGATTAAATTTCATTCCATTGATTAGGGCAGCTAGGTGGCAAAGTGGATAGAATACCAGCCCTGGAGTCAGGAGGACCTGAGTTCAAATCCACCCTTAGACACTTGCTAGCTGCATGATGCTGAATAAATCACAATTCCAATTGCCTTCAAAAAATGTAATAATTGGTTTCAATAATGTTTTTCCTTATACCTCTCTCTTTTTTTTGAAATTCTTTGTTACAATGGATGACTCTCTGAGAGGAGAGAGAAAGGAACACAGGAAGAAATGTACCACATTTCCCCATGTATTGATGTACCCTTGTTAAAAAAAACTGGGGGTTTAAAAACTGGGAGTGTCTTATACAGTGGTTGTAGATTTTTTTAACTTGCATTTCCCACTCTTTCTCTCTTGTCTTTGCACTCATTGTTTCACATTTGCTACCACATTTGTTAACGTGTTCTACCCAGAAATGGTTCGGAAAAGATTTTTATACAGTGCTGAATTCAAGTTCAAAGTGATGTGGCTTGCAAAAGTGGATGGAAATCCTGCTGTTGAACATCAGTTTGGTCCTCTTCTTGAGAAAACAATCCAAGACTATCTATGGGAAGAAGAAACTCTACTGAAAACACCATGGCAAAAGAAGGCCATGGGAGGCAAGGCAGCCAAATGGCCAGAGAGGGAATTGAAGAGATGGACTGAAGAGCAAGGGGCCACTGGAATTCCTATGTCCACAAAGGTAGTTTAGCAGTGACTCATTGAGAAGGAAGACACAACTGGTGCTTCAGATTCATGAAATGGAATGGACTAAGCAAATATCCACACACCCAGACTTGCCCAAAAGATGCCTGAAAGCAATGAGCAGAAGGTCCTTGAAATTCATGATGAATAAAACTTGAGGGGTGGCTAGGTGGCACAGTGGATAGAGCACTGGCCCTGGAGTCAGGAGTACCTGAGCTCAAATCCCACCTCAGACACTTAATAATTACCTAGTTGTGTGGCCTTGGGCAAGCCACTTGACCCCATTGCTTTGCAAAAACCTAAAAAAAATGAATAAAACTTGAGTTCAATAACTGTATTTAATACATTTTTTCAAATTTTGGGCCCCAAAATTAAGGTGCATCTTATACATAGGGAAATATAGTAGTTCTGTGAAAAACAAATAATTTTAAAAATAAAATACTCAAGAACAAAAAAAAAATTTTTCAGAAAAACATTCTCTACCCTCAGGGAACTTACAATTTATTTGATGAAACTTAAACTCCAACTGTGCTACAATATTGTAATACAATAATTTTCATTGCAAATAATTATAACACTAAATTGTAAATTGTATATATATTTTATTGAAATATCTTATGTATCCCATCTGTCCATGAGGATGTCCACTGTCCCCAGTAGGAAAAGAGCTTAATAAAATTGCCCGATCAAGAGCAAACAATGTCTAAAAATGCTCTTGGAGCCAGACATCTTCCCAGAAATGATCATTTCACAGTTCTCCTTACACACCTTCTGAATGACAGCCTCTCCTCATCAGGAAGGTGAAGGGGTGAAGATATCTGCACTCATCTGACATTTGAAACAAACACAAATATATCTCATTATGTGCAAAGCATCCAAGGTCTTTCATGGGCCACTAGAAATGAAGGCAGTGTTTCCCGGTGTGTGACTGCAACAAGTCTCTTTATATTGAGAACATTACTAAAAGATCATCAAACAATACTCTCTTGATGTCATGGAAATGGGACTGTTGTTCAGTCATTTCATTCATGCCTGACTCTTCATGACCTCATTTGGAATTTTCTTGGTAAAGATACTAAAGTGGTTTGTCATTTCCTTCTCCAGTCCATTTTACAGATGAGGAAACTGAGACAACCAGGGGTTAAGTGACACATAGCTAGTTTCTAAGTTCCTAAGGCCAGATTCAAACTCACAAAGATGACTCTTCCTAATTCCAGGCCTGAGTGCTCTATCCATTCTGCCACCTGGCTCCATACATATCTGTATCTTTATGTAGATATAGATTTATATCCATATAGATATATAGATATAGCTATATAGATATGTAGATATACACATACATATACATGTATATAGATATATCGATATATGAGAGGTGTGTGTATACACACACACATATATATATATGTGTGTGTATATATATATATATATATATATATATATATATATAGTCCCAAAGTCTTAGAGCAATTTTAAACTTTAGTAGCTCAAAACTGCCCAAAGACTTTTGGGACACACTATATTTGCAAACTGCATTAGAACCTGGGTCACTGCAGATCCTCCTAAATGAGATTCATAACTCCTATAATAAATTTAGCTAAATAAACCTAGAAAAGACTAAGTATATGAAGACTACTCATTGTCTAGAATAGATTATAATATGCAGTTGAATAATTAGTGCATAGAGTTCACCTATTGGTATATCTCTATCTCTGCTCCCTATATCTTTGCACTGACTGTCCCCCATGTCTGTAATCTACTTCATAGACTCCCTCTCTTCCTTCAAGATGTAACTAATGCACCTGATCCTCCCAATTTCTCATACTCTTCCTTCCTAACAATCTTGTATCACTTCTCTATATACTTTTATATGTACATGATGCATGAAGAATGTAAGAATTCGGATTGTCCCAGTCTGCATATTTGTATTGAAATTACCTGCTAGAGGGGTGGCTAGGTGACATAGTGGATAAAGCACCGGCCTTGGAGTCAGGAGTACTTAGGTTCAAATCTGGTCTCACACAGTTAGTAATTACCTAGCTGTGTGGCCTTGGGCAAGCCACTTAACCCCATTTGCCTTGCAAAAACCTAAAAAAAAATAAATAAATAAAGAATAAATAAAATAAATAAATGCATATAAATACAGATGCAGATGCAGATATGTATATATATATTATATATATTTATATATATATGTATGTATAGACACTGTCTAGGTTGCTGTTTACCCTTCATTTCGAATGGATGACATCATGAGGCTATGTCTTGACTTGTGTGTGAACTGGATTTAAGTGAGATAGAGTCACACAAAGTTGTCAGCCTCACTCCCTCTTCCTGAGTCATCAAAGTCCAATAGTTGGACAAAAATCAGGACAACTAGTGATGGACCAGAATGCAGCAGATGACATTGGTGCCTTCGATGTCTGACCAAGCACCTGCTTCATCTATCTTCATGGCTATTGGAACAAATTATTCTCATTTGCCCTTTCTGCCACAATTATTCAGATGCTTCAGGGAGACATCCCTCTAACTCACCAGCAGGTCTGAAGCTTATTAGTTACTGTTTATCCTGCCATGGAGACAGTTTTAGTGGAGGGTGGCCACTATTCATACTGCAGCTTCTTGGAACCACAGGTGAGAGTTGGGAGACAGGTGGACACCAAAGATGGATGAGGGGCTCTGAAAAGTTCTCAGCAAGCCCTCACACCAGGTGCTAGTCTTCCCTTAACATCTCATATGTGTATTTATATTATATAGGTGATTTCAAATGGATAATCAGTTATACAAAAGCAACTGTGTAGCATGGTCAATAGAGCACAGGACTTGGAGTCAGGAAGACATAATGTTAAATCCAGTCTCAGATAGTTACCAGCTGTGTGATCCTGGGCAAGTCATTTAATCTCCATCTGCCTCAGTTTCCTTATCAATAAAATAAGGATAACAAAAGGTAGGCTTACCATTCAGAGTTGTTGTGACAAGAAAATGAGGTGTTTGTGAAAGTGCTATAAATGTTAATTGTTTTTATTATTACCATCATTTCTGTTATCACAGAAGTGAACAAGATGAGAAAGATTGCTTGTCTTTGGGAAATTGCACCAAAATTTTTCAATAAAACAAAGGTTCCTCTTTGTAATGTTTATTCTTCTAGAGCTGATGCATGATTGAGAGCTACAAAACACTGTCTTTGAAAAATTGAAATTGTGATTCCCACAAAGGGCAACCAAAAGTCATAAGGTGACTTGCAGCAAGCAGATTACAACATATTGCAAACAAGAAATTAGGAAAGAAAAGCATAGTGAATGATGTCAAAGAAATAAATGAGTAAAAGGTGGCAAAGAAATGGAAATTGAGGGAACGTCTCCATCAATTGGAGAATGGCTTAACGAACTGTGATATATGTATGTGATGAAACACTATTGTTCTACTAGAAACCAGGAGGGATGGGCATTCAGGGAAGCCTGGAGGGATTTGCATGAACTGATGCTGAGTTAGATGAGCAGAACCAGAAAAACACTGTACACCCTAACAGCAAAATGGGGGTGATGTTCAACCTTGGTGGACTTGCTCATTCCATCAGTGCAACAATCAAGCACAATTTCAGGGTATCTGCAATGGAGAATACCATCTGTATCCAGAGAAAGAATTGTGAAGTTTGAACAAAGACCAGAGACTATTACTTTAATTTAAAACAAAATGTTATCTTATTATGTAATTCTGCTATATCTCATACTATATGTTTCTTCCTTAAGGATACGATTTCTCTCTCATCACATTCAACTTAAATCAATGCATACTATGGGAACAACATAAAGACTAAAAAAATTGCCTTCTGTGGGGGGTGGGGGAGAGAATCAAGATTGGGGGAAAATGTAAAACAAAATAAATAAAACCTTTCTAAAATTAAGAAAAAAAAACTAATGCTTATCATATGATAAGAGTTCAGGATAGCCAATGAACAGACCATGTGCTTCTCTAGTATTCTCGTGATATGAGGAAAGGAAGACACTCCCTCTCCTCACCCTCCACCCTCCCCCTGCCAATTAATTGGATATAGTCCCTGTGGTAAAGTCATACACAATAGTTGCACAAGATTAATGGACATGGATGGGTTGCAATCTGTAATACCTGTATCAATGAAGTCAAGGACATTTCTGAGTTTTTAAATGTAATAGACTCTTCTGAACTACTAGGATGTCAGAATTACTGGACCATGAACCAAAAAAACCTGAGTTCTAGGTCATATTCTGTTATTACCTAACTGAAAAACCTTGAGCAATAGTAACACTTAAACTTGCATTCTTCACAAGAGCTGTGATTTCATTGATGTGGGCACTCTTATCACTTAAGCAGATTGCAATGGCTTAGTCAATAGTTTCAGGAATTGCTGTGATCATAAATCATTCCCCAGTGGCCAACTTTTTTAGTGATAAACTTCTTTGCCCTGGATTAATCTGATCTACAGAGCAGGGGTCTCTGGATGGACCATAGGCCTGAATTCCAAGGACTTACCAAAACTCTACTGGCAGAGCTTCCAAGAACCCAGGGTCCCTGATGTACTGTGGCAAGATACGAGGGAAGCCTTTAGTGGAGAAAGAACGATAGTAACTGTTATTGCTAGAAACATCTTAGGGTCTTCGTATCTCCTTATCTTCAAATGGGGAGATTATACTGGATGACCTCGACAATTCCTTCCAGTTTTAACCTCTTATAAGTCTATTAGGACAATATTAGAATGTTCTGTCTGTGATACATGAAAGGTGTTCCTGGCCAATTGGTTGTTCAGAATGTTCCAATCCAGATGGCTTCATCCAATCGCATTCTCTTGCCAAGGTCCCCTTGTGACCACCAGCCCACTACTAAGCTGCAGCTGGCCAGGAAAGCTCAGAGCTTGCCTCTCAATATGAAATCATTTCCTCATTTCGTTTCTTTTGCCAGGTTCAAGATACAAACAGTAATCATTAAAATAATCTTCTGTGGTATCTTTCATTCTGACAAATAGCTCTTCCCTCTCTTTACATAAACAAATTAGAAAAATAATACAAACACATACAGTCCCTGTAGAGACAGAGAGGGAAAGCCTACTGAATAAGGCATCCAGGATATGTCATGAACTATATTATTTGCCAGAAAATGCTGCTGTTTCAAATGTAATTAGTTCCGTCACCCTACCCTTACTCCCCCACTGGACAGGGACTTTTCAGATGTGAACAGATTCCACTGTATGCACATGAATGGTGTTCAATAAGTGACAAATACAATTATAATAATTAATAATTCATATGGATAATATACAATTGCACACATGCACATACACACACATGAATAATATCAGACAATTCCATGCAGCCGACTTGGACATTTCTTCATACTCCTGAAAGTTGCCTCCAAAAGGTCACCTTGAACAGAAGATTGCAGCTGTCTATCAAAGAGAGATCATGGGTGAGAAAGCTTCATTTTCATCTCATTGCTTTCACATTTCAAATATTTGGAACTGTCTACAAGCCTCTACTCTGATATAGAAAAGCTCTTGTTTACAAACTTGATAGAGGTCTTTGGTTCTCTGGAGTCTGGTGGGGGGAGCCCCAGAATCATAAAATCATAATACTTAGCTAAAGTTCTTTCCTTATCCACCCTCACACATGAATTAAGTGAGATTTACATTCAGATCTTGCCCGTTGTCTGGGCCCCACTAGAGCAGTTGAAAGAACCTTGAACCATGGAGATTTTGCTTATCTAGGGTGAATTACTGAACTTAGTTTGGCAAATCCTTATCCAACAGTGAACCAGATTGTTCATTTCAAAGACAGCCACAAAAAATCAAAAACTCAAACAGGTTATTAATATCCTAGCATGTCTTCCCAGGAGAAAGCTAATGTTGTTCTCTTTATCTTTTCTGTGTTTTCTTTTTTTCCTGATATTCTTTGATTTTATCACAATGAAGGTAATTTTACCCTATTTGATCAGAACTTAACTCCATTGCCTAATGAATTTCAATGACTTGTTTATTAAGTTTTTCCACTTAGCACCACCTCCTCCATGATTCTGATTGACATCCAAACTGAAATTAAAACTAGAGTTCCTAGTTTGCAGATTGGTGTTGGTTTCCATTTCAGATATTTCTATTTACCCTAACGAGGTCTGTGTCTAGTGTAAGTAGGTAGTTCAGTGGATGTGGTGCCAGACCTGGAGTCGGGAAAGCTCATGTTCATGAATTCAGCCTCAGATACTTATTAGTTGTATAACCCTTAAAAAGTCATTTAACCCTGTTTGCCTCACTTTCCTCATCTGAAAAATCAATTGAGAAGGAAATGGCAAATCACTCCAGTATCTTTGCCAAGAAAATCCCAAATGGGGTCATAAAGAGTTTGAAACAACTGAATGACAACAAAGTTCAATGTCTTTATGGGGGGGAGGGGGTAAAAGACTTGCCTAAGGTCATTCAGCTAAGTATTAAGCATCCAAGGTGGAATTTGAACTTAGATCCTCCTGACTCCAGGGTTGGTGCTCTATTCACTGCCCCAGTTAGCTACCCAAATTTTTATGTATTTATCTGCAGTTTTTTTCATTTATAAAATGAAGGTAATTTCTATGGCATTAGCCAGTTTGAACTGTGTTCAGATCTATGATCCTAGTGGTAATAAACTCAAAAGACAGCACAAAGAAAAGTCAGTTCATTAAAAATTGGCAGTATTAGACCAATGGCTCTGGGGGCTTGAAATAGTGAAAGAATCAGAAATGATTATTTGAATAAATAATCTGGAGAAGTTTTACTGCTAAATAAAATAAAAAACAAAAATCTAGTTTATTACCTTTTCTATATCTAACAGAGGGGGAAAGTATTAGTATAAACATTTACTCACAGAACTTGTATTTATATGGTACATGGTACATAGTTTGGGAAATCCTTCATTAGACAATCTCTACTCATGTAAGAATGGTTCTATCAAGGGTTTGATGGAAGCAGATCTGGTCAGATTATTAAATTTTCAATGTGAGCATATACATTTCAGAAGTTGGCAAATGCTACAAATCAGTACTTGATTTTTGTTTTATCAATTGTTAAGACTTGAGAAAGTGATAGAGAAAACATCAATAGCATACATTAATTTTAAAGATGTGTTCTGTATACATCCCCACCCCCATCCCTACCCCAGAAAGATACTGATTAACCATTTACCTGCACAATCCTGACTAGAAATAACTTGTTTTTTAATGGTTTTTGGTTTGGCAGGATAAAGTTTATGATCTTTAAGGTCTCTTCCAATTCTCCTGGAATATTCTGATACAGAGAATGACAAGTTAAAATTTCAGATATAATTTAAAAATGTTTTTCAAATATGATTTTGCTGGATGTAATACACTGAATATAATCTAAACCTGAGAATAAAGTTCTAATCCCATCTCTGACTAATTTAATGTTTCTTAAAATAGCATTAGCAGTGAACATTAACTTCCTGACTGGAGTCAGAAAGACTCATCTTCCTGAGTTCAAATCTGGTCTCAGACACTTGTTATGTGACCCTGGGCAAGTCATATAACCCTATTTGCCTCCATTTCCTCATCTGTAAAAGAAAATGGCCAACCATTCTAGGTTCTCTGTCAGGTAAACCCCAAGATGAGTTGGAAAAGAATTGAACACAATTAAAAATAACTGAACAACAATAACATTAGTATTGTTCTTTATTAGGATGATCCCCAAGAGAGTTTGGCCTAGTTAACTCCATACTGATCTTTAACCCAGAGTCTCCTCTGTGGAATTACAGCTATCTCCGTGCCTAATCCTCTATCTAATGTTGAATAAGGCCTGAAAGAGTTCCCAAAGACTGAAATGAGAAAGCAACAACAACAATAAAAAAACACAATTTCTTTGATAACTCTGTTCCTTAACACATTGTTATTAAGTATGTATTGGGACGGCTAGGTGGTGCAGTGGATAAAACACCGGCCTTGGAGTCAGGAGTACCTGAGTTCAAATCCGGTCTTAAACACTTAATAATTACCTAGCTGTGTGGTCTTGGGCAAGCCATTTAACCTCATTTGCCTTGTAAAACCCTAAAAAACAAACAAACACAAAAAGGTATGTGTTATGTAAGATCAAAACTGGACCTGTGATTTCATTGGAATAAGGGATTCCTAGGAGAGAAAACTCCCTCTATCAATACAGATTGAACTTTCTTTGGATTTTACAGCTTTTTCAGAGTTGACTAGACCAAGTTAAGTGACTTGCTCAGGATCACAGAAGCCAGTATGTACCAAAGACAGGATTAGAAACCATATCTTGGGGCAGCTAGGTGGCATAGTGGATAAAGCACTGGTCCTGGAATCAGGAGTACCTGGGTTCAAATCTGGTCTCAGACACTTAATAATTACCTAGCTGTGTGGCCTTGGGCAAGCCACTTGACCCTGCTTGCCTTGCAAAAAAAAAAAAAATTAAAAAAAAACCCAAATCTATGGCATTCTTCCCTTTGGAGGAAAATGTACACAAAAGCAAATGTTGGGGCTATAGGAAAGGGGACTGTGATGGGCAAATAGCTATCAAAATAGTATTTGACGGGAAAGCTCAGTTAAACCCATCATGTATGCAAACGTTCTCTAAATAGCTATTGGGTTTTTTTTAAAAAAAGACAGTTTCCTCATCTACATAGGCAGTTGTACTTTTTGATTCCACCCCCACCCCCACTTATAGGAAGTATTTTGTGTATATTTTGTCTACTCTATACAGTGAGCCTTGCAGGGGGCTGGGAAAGAAGCCTTTTTTAAAACATATGGATTTCCTTAGTTGTTTCTTTTTTTCCCCTCTCTCCTCTCTCATGCTTCTGTCTTTCAGTGGATGTCAAAGGGATAGTACCATGGCTTTAACCCTTTCCTGCCAGAATCATCAAAAAGCATCCTCAGCTTTAGCCAAGCTTTTTCTTTCACTGAATTCCAGATGCATCATTTAAAAATTCCACTGCCTGGCTATAAAAACCCTCTAAGAAAACTCTTATATACTTGAAATCAAGTATTTTGAATCGTCCTTTGTCATTGGCTGGATAGCACTGATCAATTAAGTTTTTCCCTTTTTTTAAGAGATTTTACTGATTTCTTTTGTTTTTTACATCACCCATATTTCACCCAATATGCTGTCTTCTCTTCTCTGAGGATCATTCTTAAAACATGAATTTTTAAATAGGAAAGGCAGGAAAAAGCAAAAGTAAAAATTAATCAGCACCAAAATAAATATCTGCTTTTATATATTCTATACCTCTACAAAGGAGCAAGCTGGAGAGGAGAGGGAAATGACTCCTTTGTGGTCCAGCTTAGTTTGTTTTTGTTTTGTTTTGTTTTTTACAATGGAACATTTACTTCAAAGATACATAAAGAACAAAGGTAAAAATATTTTTCCAACATCTGGGATGTAGGGAGGTGGGAGCAGGGATGGGGAGAAAGACACTTTTGTTATACCACTTCCATCTCTGGAAAGAGGGTGCTCAAGTTTAAATCATTTTTCCATAGCATTTGTCCCACCAAAGTCACTTCCAAATGTGGCATAGGGTAAACTCAACAGATGGACGGTTTTACATCTTTGCTACTGCTGGAATGAGCCAGGGAGGTTGCTTAGGACTTCAGTCCTCACCATCTGGCTTCCAGTGAATATCATCACGGACTCCACTCTGGGACTTCCAGGGGGGCTCAGTCTCCTGACTTTGCAAAGGTCACAATGTCATAACTATCTCCAATCTCCTTCACCTAAAAGAAGGATAAACCAAATGCAAAGAGGTAAAAATAGAGTCCAACTTGGCCTTGGGTGGGCTCACCTTACAGGATCATCTCTGTCATTAGAATTCAGGGAGGAAGGAAAAATCCAGCAAAAATACTAACATTATTCTTTTTTTTTAGTTGTTTTTTTTTTGCATGACAATGGGGTTAAGTGGCTTACCCAAGGCCACACAGCTAGGTAATTATTAAGTGTCTGAGGATTCGGACTCAGGTACTCTTGACTCCAGGGCCAGTGCTCTATCCACTAAATCACCTAGCTACCCCAACATTATTCTTTATAATTTCACAAAATTCAGTTTTTATTGTTTTAGGTTTTGTTTTTTAAAAATTACATTGTAGTAGTCATTGTGCAGAAACTCCTTAAAATCATTAGAATTGGGAAAATCCCTGAACAGATGTTCTCTTGTTGAGCAAATTCTTCAAAGACAATTTGTGAAGTTTTTTGATAGTAAAAAGTATACTTTAGCGATCTAAATTCTATTACTATATAATCTCAGGAGAATCCCTTAATATTTTTATGCCACAGTTTCCTCATATGAAAAATGAAAAAGTTAGTTGGATACCACGACTTGTAAGGTTCCCAAATGGAGTTAAAATTCCATTAATTTAAAGAAAACTCTAAATTTTATCCCAAAAAGCAAATACTTATTAAATGAACCTCTAGTGTGCAGAAAGAGATCTGAAAAGTCCAAATAAAGTGATATTGCCTGCCCTCGTGATATTTGTCCTTCTTTCTTGAAGAATACATTAGAGAGGTGATTCCTTGACAAGCATGTGATTTAGATTTGAGTGAGGGGGATACTGTGCAAAGCCATCAGTCCCACATTCTCTTCCAGAGTCTTCTGAGTCCAGTGTCCAGATATGGATCAGGATGACTGGAGATGATCCTGAATACAAAGCAATCAGAGTTAATCGACTTGCCCAAGTTCACACAGCTAGCAAGTATCTGAGATCGGATTTGAACTCAGGTCCTGATGACTTCGGGGTCAGTGCTCTAGCTGTGCCCACTATGCTACAGTTTAATGTCTAATGACAGAATATAGAAGGGTGATTAGGCTACAAAAAAAAAAAATTGTTACTCCAAACAAAGAAATCTAGGAGTAACCAATGACATTAGCAAAGTCAATTAATCTAATTAACAAAGCCTACACCCTGATGCCTATCCTCTTTGATTGAATTACTAAATCAATCAATCAAAGGTATAAAATGGGTGTCATCAACCTCATTAATGAGTTGGGAGGGAATAAAGTACTTCTGCTATTGGATGCAATCAGATGATGAAATATATTGGGATAACATGAAAGAATAAGATATACCTCTGGGTCTCTCTATGACAAAGGAGGAAATTCCAGGAGGAGACTCAATTCCAGCAACTGCTTTGAGAATTAAGCTTTGAAGAGCCGGGCCCTTGCTCCTGCAACCAGAGTGAGGGAGAGAAGATAGGAGGGGGCTGAAGTACTCCCAGAGGGAGCATTGCATTCCTGTCTCCTTTCTATTTGGTCATATCATCAAAGAGACTAGACCTGAATTAAATAATTCACCTAGCAAGGCAGTGAAAGAAGACAAAATAGATATGCTGAGGAAAGGCAGCTTTAGGGGTTGGGACTTCTTTAGGGTAGAGAATAGTGAAGCTTTAAGATTATACAATGGCTTCAACCTTTGGTTCCTAGAGGAGACAACATGCATCAAGGGAATTTCACTGAGACTGGCAAAATAGGACCATCCGACGAAGACATCTGAGTTATCTCTTGTTCATGTATTGTCTCTAAACTTGGTCATGTTTCCCCTGGACTCTGTATATACTTATGGAAATATGTTCCCGACTTTTAGGAAGGAAAATTCTGTACCATCAGTAAATACCCCTTTCTAAAAGCTAATTATCTCTAGCTAGTTAATTGATGATCAATGATGAGCATGCCAGTGACAGAATTAGAGGAAATTGTTCAAACTTTCCATTATCCCTAAAACCCTGAGGGATGAAGTAATCAGCTGCCCACTGCAGTCTTAGTCCACCAATGTAACTAGGAATGAGGAGAAAGCAGTCCTTTATAGGAATATTGACTACTGCTCACATCCATACCCTTGTATTCTAGGGTAAATGATAATGATGGTAGTTTGGAGAACAGAAAGATTAAATAACAATGATTCTGACCATAACCATGCTTTCTCCCCCCTTACTGAGAAATACAAGAGACTATGCAGAACACACCTTTGGATAGTTCAAAGGAGAGCACAGAGGGATATAAAGAAACTTTTTAATCAAGTATTAATCTGCCATAGCCCTTGCTCTTATGGGCCATATTGGGGAAAGAGAGAGGACAGTGGAAGGTGACTCCCAGTGGGGTCAGCACTCCATAAACAAGTAAGGTCCAAAGAGAACATGTTGTGGAAGCAGGCAAAGGCTATTGATGTGGAGACCAGACCCAGAGAGTAGACATTCAAGGATAAAAGCAGAGGAGATGGGTAGCTTTAGTTATGTTCCAAGCAAAACCAACCCTCACCAACTGGCAAGAATGCTGGGAAACTGACCCACACCTCTTGGTATTCCCTATTTTCTTTTGTTTTTACCATTCTAGACCAAGACCCACATTTGGGTCTCAGCCATCAACATGTCTTCTTTTATTTCCTTTCCATGGCCTACATGTACAAGAGAAGTTTCCAGATATAGTGGAGGAAAAGGATGCACAGGAACACTGAAACCATTTTCCTTGTATTTATACCATATTAAAGTAAACCATGTAGCTTCAGAAAGTGGATTGCTGGTGCACGTTAAATGTAGGGAATTATTTGGAATGGGAGAAGAATTTCCAGAGAAGAAATAAGAGATGCATCAAATTTAGTTTTATTTTAGAGTTTACTTATAATTGGGGAATCATATTTTGTCATAAATTATCTGAATTTAGAATCCAGTTTACGTAGTAGTAGTAGTAGCATTGTTACTGCTCCTGTTGTCATCTTTCAATTGTTCCTCTCCTCTTCCTGGACCCACATACCCTGGGATGGGAGAGGTTCATTTCATGTAAAAACCCACTATAGGGATCCTGCCCACTCTTGCAGTTGCTTGGAGTAGACCACCACCTGGTGGGCTAATGATAAATAACACTCCTTTGCTGGTTAATACAGTGTCACTAAGAAATACAACTCCAATCCCAGTTTGAGTTGCTTTGCTACCAGAGAACCCAAGCACCTCATGAAGTGCCCACCATACAGCCCAAACAGCCTAAAGAACTGTTATATTTAGGGGGAGGATTGAATCTATGATTCCATTAGCATCATGAACCTCCAAGGAGGAAATTCCTTCTATCAACTGAGATTGTTGTGTTTGCTTGCTTCAATAATCACTTCAGGACATGTCAATGGAATGTCCTATTCTCCACTTCAGAGTAGGACTGTTTCCAGTCCACTAATCTTGAAATAAAGAAGGCAACATAAAGAAACAAACTTGATTGGCTTCTGGGTAGGAACTGGGAGTACCTACCAAAGACACCCTTAAGGGAAAGTTCATTCCTTTCCTCTTTAGT
The DNA here is from genome assembly GCF_037893015.1 of Macrotis lagotis. NCBI lineage: Eukaryota > Metazoa > Chordata > Mammalia > Peramelemorphia > Peramelidae > Macrotis > Macrotis lagotis. Next base: position 83,830,260 of record NC_133663.1, on the reverse strand, counting down.
TGGTATCGAGGAGGTCATGCTGCTATGGACCTCTGGAGGGGATAAGGCCTACAGGCAGTTAGTATTATAGAGAACCCACTGGAATAATGTTCACTGAGGGGAGTTCACTACCACAGTGATTTAAGCCTTCATTCTAGCATGCTCACTCAGTATTAGGTGCCATTGCTTATTATTACTGCTCACTTAACCAATGAACATCAATTAGCTTTTACAGTTATTTCCTGAGAATATATAGCAAGAATGGAAATACAAAAATATTCCACCAAGCCTGGAGCACACATTTCCTTATCCCACCTCCTTCCCTAAGGAGCTCCATAAACCTTTTGCTCCATCAGGCTCATTTCCCAATTTGAATTTGGCATAGAATTTGGATGGCTTGTTTTCCTGCTTGTGGGACCCAACATGTTGGCTGCAGGGTCAGTTCAGTGAGGGACTGGATCCTGGTTGCTTCTCTGAGTTGAGCATGTCACCTGTAAACTCTAGCTTTGACTCACTCTGGACTCATTCACCTTTCAATTCACAAGGTAACAGTTGAGTCTATTCTGCCTCTAAAACTTCTTTATCTGAGGCAGGAAAGAAGAGGTGCAATTGGAATGGAGAAAGAAACAAGGTCATACGTTCCTGGTTCCACGTCAACCCGGGTGGTGAGATTAAGTCCCTGGTGGGTTCTATCTCTCTCCTGAACTCCTGACTTCGTACTGGTTTCCAAGTGAGATCCCTTGAACACCAGGAAGCAGTTTGTCCTACTTGTCCAGCTGGACACCAAGGAAGGAAAAATTAGGAGCTGAATTGCTCGCAAGTCTTTGATGTGCGCTCCCCTGTTTTAGGTCTGCAGCCAGTCGAAAGTCCATTTACCAAAAGTCCAGGGTACTTCTAGGACTGGATCCTCAAATGACCAATTCCTCATTCCCATCCCATACATCAAAGCTAACAATATTGTCTGCTTTGAGAAAGGGGGGGGTCTTATAGAATTACCCAGGGTCACTAAAGAGTTTTAAAAAACCAACCCTGCGCACATGCACACACACACACACACACACACACACACACACACACACACACACACACAGTCTCCCTCCCTCCTTCTCTCTCTCTCTCTCTCTCTCTCTCTCTCTCTCTCAACTCTCCTCTCCTCCTCCTCTTTCTTCTTTCTTCTTCTTCTTCTTCTTCTTCTTCTTCTTCTTCTTCTTCTTCTTCTTCTTCTTCTTCTTCTTCTTCTTCTTCTTCTTCTTCTTCTTCTTCTTCTTCTTCTTCTCTCTCTCTCATATCAAAGCAGAATTTAAACTCAGATCTTTCTGGCTTCCAGGCTGGCTAAGCCACGTTGTTACTTGGTGCCATATTCCATATTTCTTAGAATAAATGAGTTAATGGCAGCTAAGCTATGTGGGAACCACCCTCCAGCAAGTTCCCCCCACACACCCAAACTTCCACCTGGTCCCCAGGAATGGTGATCATAGACCATGTGCCCAAGGGAGGAGCAGGCTCAGAACAGCAGCTGCTACCCTGGAATTTGAATGTTTCAGCCTTTGCCCTTGCACTTCTTTGCCCAACCTGATTCAGTGAGGCTCCTAGTAATCATGAATTTTAAAAGAAAACAGCCAGGATCTTCCGGGACTCATTCACCCTCAACACTAAGGGGTTGCAACATTGATTCAGAAAAATCCTGGGAAGGTGTACACATCTGCTAAGAAAACTAACCTCTATGCAACATTTAGCATTCACATAGGATCAAATTTTCTTTTAGATACCCAGAGACCTTTTAGGTATCCAAGGTTACCTCTGAGAAGCAAGATTGTCTTTCTTATATTGATATTAAGTAGGATCATTTAAAGTAGTGCAAAGCACATAGCTGGCACAATGGAAAGAGCACAGGCCCTGGAGTCAAAAGGACCTGAGTTCAAATCCTGCCTTGGGTAGTTTTACTAATTGTGTGACCCTGAGCAAGTCATTTCATCTGAGTTGTCTTCAAAAAAAACCCCAAACAAAAGTAAGTCAATATATTTTATGACTATCTTTATTTCTCACAACCTCTCTAGAAAGAAACATCAAAACTTGATGTGTTTACCAGAAGTCAAGTTGTATCCATTTCCTTCAGCATGCTATAATGGGAAGAACACTTGATGTCAGGAAAGATCTAGGCCAAGGGTATGCTGGAGAGAATTGTTAAATTTTCAGTGTGAGTATTTACACTTTGATTTATTATCTTGTTTATTGTCTAGTCTTAAGAAAACGAGCGGGAAAAAAATCTTAATAATTAAAGTTAAACTTAATATTTTTAGAGGCAATCAGGGTTAAATGACTTGTCCTGGGTTACAGCTAGTAAGTGTCTAAGGTCATATTTGAAATGGGGTCCTCCTAACTCCAGGGCTGTTGTTCTACTGCAACACTAGCTGATCTCCCCTGCCTGCCTTCCCATTAAACTTTTTTTTAGTTTGTCTTTTTTTTTTTGCAAGGCAATGGGGTTAAGTGGCTTGCCCAAGGTCACACAGCTAGGTAATTATTAAGTGTCTGAGGTCACATTTGAACTCAGGTACTCCTAGTTAATTATCTTTCTAAAATTCAATTTCCTCATCTGTTTGGGGCGGGGGAGGATAATACTCCAAATTTCTCAGTCAGAGGATCAGATGAAATAATGTATGCAAAGTGTTTTGTTACTCCTGATAAAGCAGCTCTCTCTCTGTTGCATAGACTGTACCTTCCCCCCCCCCTTGTCTATTCCATATTCTGAGGTACCAATGAGAGATGGAAGTATTAAAAGATCACTTATCCTAGGTCAATTTCAGAAAAACTTTTCTTTTACATGTTTTTTTTATTGAACAAAGTTTTTCAAGGGGTCAGACACATTGCTTTTGAGTTGTCATTGTTATATCAGTCACATTGAAACAAACTCATGTTTTCAATATAAAGACTATAGCAGAACTGACAGTTAATGCATTCAGCCTGTTTACTTAATACATGAGGTCTCTGGAGCTATGCTGAGAAACAGGATTGGGATCTCCAAATGAGGGCTAGGGTCATTGGATTAAATTATGATTTTTTAGGGAAATAATCCTGCCACTAGGTAAAAATGTAAACCCCAAAACATAAAAGTACAAACAAAGGTCGAGACAACTGTTAGGTGAACAAACATGCCTGGTTTGGAGTGAGCCAATGTAGCTATAAAGGTTCAGGCACCACTTTCTGATTTTAACCTAGAGAGTAGATTTGAACCCAGGTCCTCTGACTTCAAAATTATTATTCTTTCTATTCTGGCAAGGACTAATGATACAACCTTAGAACCTAATTAAAGAGCTGCCACTCAGAGAAAACAAATGCTATCCCTTTCTACACAAACCTGTTATCCAAAATAATTGTCATGTATCTCTGAGACTTGCTGATAGGTGTAAAGTAAGAAGGGAAGGAGAAAAGAAGGGATAGATTTTCTCTGTCTTACTTCAGCTGCAAATTTTCTAGGCTATACGACCGTGACAATTGATTTATTTTTCATTTAACACAGATTTATTCTGTGCAGCTTTGAACACTCTTTACCTGCGAATAGGGAATTTTCACTTTAGTAAAGCAAACGCTCAATAAATATGATTGGATATGAAATTTGTTAATCTGTACTTCCCCTGTTTGGAGATAACCAGGTTTTCTGCTGCTCCATTTGACACATCTCCAACATTTAGCATTTCAATGTTAATCTGAAATGATAAGTGATCAAAGCCCATAACCCATTTCCTTTTCAAAACTTAGAACTGACATTAAAAAAAAATAACACCTCAATCTTTAAATTTTCCAAAGAACTAGTCAGGAATCCCTAGAGAAATCTAAGCAGATCCATTATGTTAACCATAAAGGATGTCCCCACCCCAGGAAAGAAAGAAGGATTTTTCAAAACTAGAAAGTAAATTGCCAAGTCTAATGGATTCACCGTGTGACCAAATCATTGTATTATTTCTCATGTTTGAGGATATATACACATTTCATGGATAGGCTCACTAGATGCATCAATATTCTTGCTTTTACAGCTGTTGACTGTTCTAGTATCTAAGGTCAAGTCTGCCAAAGGTAGAGCCCATCAGCTCTTTACAGAATTGGACCAAAGACATGAATGGATGAAAGAATTTTTTGTTGATATTATCCTAAGACTTGAAGCACTCTCTCCACTCTGCCCCAGGGTGGAAAAGAGTCTGATGAGAGGAAGAGAAGAAAGGGTGGGGGGGAATCTCTCCAGCTCATAATGGGATGTGGGTAAGATTAGGGGGATGATAGCCGATGATGAAAAAGTTCTCAAGGGTCTGGGAAGCATGAGAAGCTTCAATGAGGTGGGATCATAGGATTTAGAGCTGGAAGGAACTTGAAGGGAGCCTTTAATCCAATCACCTCATTTTACAGATGAAGAAATTAGTGCTAGAAGAGGTGTGATGACCTTGTCCTTCCTCTACAGAAGCCAGAAGGTGCCCTAACACTGCCTGGCTGCCCCTCTCATTTTTCTCCAACTTTGTCCTTTCCATTTAACTTTCGTGAATCTGCTTCTTAGTGACCATTACTTTCACTCACTCCAAGGAAAACACAAGCTTTTATCCTTGCACTTTTCTTAGAGTATATACCCAGAAAGCTCTACTTTCATCTAACTATAACTTAAATATCAAATATAATCTGGCCTTCCAGGCAGAAAGACTGTACTCTCCCATCCCATTTCCCTCATCAGAAGTTTTGACTCCAGCCCCTTAATCTGTTTACATACAACTTGCTCGTTTCTATAGCCAAGTCTTTGAACGCACCATTCCCTCAGTCTGGAATGTTCTCCCCCTCTTTTTTCAATCCACATCCTCACCTCCTTCAAACCCCAAATCAAATCAAGATTCCAAGAGGTCTTCCTTGCCTTGAGAACAAAATAATGGCTGCTTGAAGCAGAAGCTTTGATCTCTGTCCAAGAATGTGCTTCGGACCACAATGTGGGAAAGGTGGAAAATCTCAAGTGCTTCTTTGGTCAAGAAAACAGGAATTGCTGTAGGATTTTCTTATTCTGAAATAAGAATAAAAAGGCATTATCTTGGAAGAAAAGTCCCTAATGGAATATTTGGTCAGAATTAGATCTCAGAAATAGATCGCTGGAACTAAAATGTTTTGGGTTTTTTTTTTTCTGGTCTTAAAAAGGAGAAGGGAAAAGGTTACCGTCTCGCTTGGCTTCCCCAAATGGGTTAAAATTTGCTCTAGTTGATAAGTTCCTTCATGAATTTTCTTTAGTTAATACATCTAACTCAATATAAGTCATATTTTTTATTGCACTGTGAGATTTGCAAAAAACCTCTGAGGAAGTTCTGAGAAGGCAGTTTGTAGGCATCTGAGGTAAGACTTAAACCAAGGTCTCTTGAAACTGAGCACTTCTTCCTTAACACTACATAACTCTCAATCAGATTTTAAATTCCTGGGACAGCTAGCTGGTACAGTGGATAGAACACTGACCCTGGAGCCCAGAGGACCTGAGTTCACATATTGCCTCAGAAACTTAAACCTAGCTGTATGACCTTGGGCAAGTTACTTAACCCCAATGCCTTATTTAAAAAAAGAAGAAAAAGAAGAGGAATATAAATTCCTTTAAAAAAAGGAATTGTGTTTTCTATAGCAGTGGTATGGATCCTGACTATAAGGCCTCTACAATCTTCTCAACTTGATGAGTTCAGATAATAAAACTTGTTGACTCACTTTCAAAGTTGGCCACTTGGGGAATTTTTGCATAGGAAGACCAACAATTTCTATAAAATTGTTTCCATTCCCCAACATCAGAATACTGATTAGATAGGGGTTCTGAAAATAATCATACCTACATATTAGAAAGGGAAATTAGGAAACACCTCTGTTCCTTCTCAGACTGTTCCTTTTCCTATCAAGCTGTCATTTGGGATGGGCAAAGGAAAGAAAAAAATGTCTCAGAGTCATAAATGAGAAGCACAGCAGCTTAGGAGGGTTCATTACACCTGGAAATGAGATAGACAATCCGAAAGCAGGAATCACTATCTGTCTTCAGAGCAGAGAAGGGCTCACTCAGAATAACAATTTCAGGCTAACTCTCAAAGGCACTAACAGACAGGGAACTAAAGTCAGCTTCCCAAAATACATAGAATAAAGCATTTAAAAAGTATTTACTGTGTGCTAAATATTGTGCAAAGCACTTTTGGGGTAGGAGGGATATATAGAAAGACTAAAGGATAGCCTCTGCCCTCAAGCAGTTTATTTTGGAATAGGAGAGAAAAAGGGAAAATTACTTAGATACAAATAAGATATATGCAGAGTAGATGAAAAGTAATCTCATAAGGGAAGGCACTAAGCAACAAATGCAACTGTTTCTGAATGCAGATTGCATTTTCATGATTCTCAAAACTCTGAGAAAAAATAAATAAAATAAAAAGAACAGGTCTAACAGAAAGAATTTAGTTAGGGCTGATCCCCTCTCTGCCTCTTACTGTGTGACTTCGCCAGACCCTGAATTTCCTTATCTATAAAATATCATTTTTATTTCATATTCTGATTCCAATTGTTCAGTCATTTTCAATTGTGTCCAACTCTTTGTGATCCCATGTTGGGATCTTTTTTTGGCAAAGATACTGACCTGGTTTGCCATTTCCTTTTCCAACTCATTCTATAGATGAGGAAACTGAGGGACACAGGGTTAAGTAACTTGCCCAGGGTCACACGGCTAGTACATGTCTAAAGTCAAATTTGAACTCAGGAAGACTCATCTTCCTGACCCCAAACCCAGTGCTCTATCTACTATGCCACCTATTTGTCCTAAATATGGTTCCAATAACTGCATTCAAATTAAAAAGGGTTTCTTAATAAACTCTCTACATTCCTTTTCTGACAGAAGATATTTTAGAAAGGTGTGGTTTACATCAGATATAGTTGAAAAATAACAGGAAACCCTGTGTTGTTTAATAAAATCAAGATTCATGGCAAGTTTTAGTCAGATAACAGTGTCTTATTTCTCTTCCTGTATTATCAGTTAGTCACATATCATTTTCCCAGCGTGAGATGTGGTTGGTTTTGTTTTGTTTTGTTTTTTCCCATTGGTTCAAATGAAGCTTCTCTTGGGGCCTCCAGTTTCCAACAACTTTCATTTAGTGTAAGAATGCTAATACCTGAATCTTGAAAAGTTACTAGATTCAAAGCAAAGAAAAGACAAAAGAGCTATTAAGCAGACTTCTTGAGGAACCAATTTAAAAAAAAAAAACCCTCCCAAAAATGGCTGGAAGAAGCTTTATCCTGAAAATCTGGGACTGAGAGTCTTTGAGTTGTCAAGATAATTGAGGAAAAGCAATTTCCTAAATGATAATGAACTAAAGTGGAAGAAATGGATTTCTTTAGCACTGGAAACAGGTTGTACCAAAATATCAAATTTAGGGAGATCCCAATGAGACAGTTTGACATGTGTAGCTCCGGGACTTTGAAAAATGGCATCCTACGGGGCGGGGCGGCTAGGTGGTGCAGTGAATAAAGCACCGGCCCTGGAGTCAGGAGTACCTGGGTTCAAATCCTGTCTCAGACACTTAATAATTACCTAGCTGTATGGCCTTGGGCAAGGCACTTAACCCCATTTGCCTTGTAAAAAAATCTAAAAAAAAAAAAAAATGGCATCCTACACAGCAAATTCTGCTACAGGAATCAGAATGAAATTTGATTTAAAAAAAAAAACCCTCTGTATTTACCCAGTAGCAGAAGAAGGTGTGGCCAGGAATAATAAGGTCAATTCAACATATGAAAGGACAAGGTCTTTGTTCTGACTTTGACCAAATCTTCTGGATAGACATAGGCAAGGTCCATACTCTAAACCTTTGAAATAAATCCTTGAACTAGGGCTTTAAGAGGGAGCCGATTGGACTTGGGAGTCCACCCTCAGCAAATTTCCAAAAGATGAACAAGTTTCCAGAGGAAGGGGATCTATCTCCATCAAGGAGAATGAAGTTCCAAATGTACTCCAATGGTTCCCAACTAGGAGGCACAATCAAACTCAGAACAAAGACCTTATAGTAACCTGATAAAACTAATCAGATTTTTTGCTAATACTAAAAGTTCTCCCAGTGTCTGACATGTTGTATTGTTGCTTACAATCAGGCAAACCATATTGTCCATGATTTTCTTGGCAATGTGGTTTGCCATTTAACTTGGCTAGAAGTAGCTTTAACCTGAAAATCTGGGAAAAAGCCACTGGAGTGATTTGTCATTTCTTTCTCTAATGGGATAAGGCAAACAGGATAAATGACTTGCCCAGGGTCATACAGCTAGTAAGTCTCTAAGGCTGGATTTGAATTCAGATCCTCCTGATTCCAGACCCAGAGCTCTATCCACTGAGCCACCTAGGTGACCTACCTAACACATTAAATACTTGGTTCATTCAGCCAATGGGAACTCCCTGCTATAAACAGCTCATCATTCCTTCCCAGAGAGCTTGGAGGCAGTAGGAAGGGGATGAGCAGTTACAGAAACTGAGTTAATCATTTGATTAAGATCCTCCCCAGAGGAAATAGTGTTAAACCTGTTGATTTTTAATCAACCAATGAACAAACATTTATTAATTAAACCAAATGCTGTGCTAGGAGATTCAAAGACAAAAATAAAATGATCCTTGCCTTCAAGGATACTGAGCCTCCAGGAGGGAATCTGCAATCAATCAAAGGAATTTATCCATCCACCCAGGAAAGGCCAAGTGGATAAAGAATATCTATTGTCCATATTTTAAAATGAATGACCCAAATGGTCCATCCAACAAACAGACAATGATCTGAATCCAGAGTGGAAAAGGAGGAGAAAATGGACTGGATTTCTGTTGAGAATTTGGAAAGAATTTTTACTGTTGCCAGACTTCCCACAAGAACAAAGGCCCATCTTTTCTGAATTCTTCCTTCATCAAGAAATTACATAACTGAAAGATGGACTGGTCAAGGGGTGAAAGTAAAGTATGACAGGTGGATGGCCAGATTATTCTACCATAATCTCAGATCTCCCTATGGTGGACTTTCAGGAGGACATGGAAGAAAGTTGACTGGGACAGGAGTTCAAAAAAATGAGGGAGAGAACACACTAGAATCTGGGGTGATTCAGGGTGAGCTTCATGTTATAAAAGGTACAAGCAGAGTTCTGAAGGAAGAAAGGGCATTCTTAGAAAGGGAAGTGAGGTGGGAGTGCATTTAAGATATGGGAGACAGTAAGTGCAAAGGGATATAGGCAGAAAAATGGGTTATCAAGTGTAACAGTAAGAAGGCCAATTTGGTTAATCAATCAATCAATGAAAATCTATTAAGCATCTACTGTATTCTAGACACCATACAAAATGCTGGGGATGCAAAAAGAGACAAAAGAATATCTCTGACCTCAAGGAGCTTGCAATCCAATGGTGGCACACATAGAGTACAAGAAAAAAGTTGGGTAACAGGACTGGAGAGGTGAGATCATATAGTGAATGACTTAAAAAGTCAAACAGAGGAGCTTATATTTAATCCTAAATTTGAGAACTCTTCAATTGAATGGTTTTCTTCTAGTAGTATACCTATTCCAGATTTCACAAATATAACAGGTTAGGATTCCAAGCTCTAGTTCCAAGGAAAGCACTGTCGCAATTTAAAATAAAAAAAAATTAAAAGAAGAAAGCAAGGAAGGAAGGAAAGAAAGAAGGAAGGAGGGAGGGAAGGAGGAAGGAAAGAGGGAAGGAAGGAGGGAGGGAGGGAGGGAGGAAGGAAGGAAGGAAGGAAGGAAGGAAGGAAGGAAGGAAGGAAGGAAGGAAAGAAAGAAAGAAGGAAGAATTCAACCAGTTTTATCAGGAATCCCCTCCCCCTTATTTTCTCTGAATTAGGTGTGGTTTGTGATTAGAGTCTAGGGAAAGGAAATCTGGGCAAGGAGCCAGGGAAAATCAGACTTTGGCTCTGCCTCTGACTCTGGTTCAGCCATCAAGCCACCAAAGTGACCTTAAAAAAGACCCAGACACAATTCCCCACTCTGTAAACAGGTATAACAATATAACAATGCATGTTGCAGCTGATTGCTGATGGGGTGGGAATAAGGGAATGTTGTTTGGGGAAGGGGCTATTCACTATATATTCATGGCTATGGGATATGCAGGCTATTACTTTTTCCATTTGAAAAAAAAGAGTAGAGACAAAGTGTAGAAAACATGCTATAGAAAATGAATCATATTTGGAAGCCATTCTTATGCCATATCAGATAAATCATTCCAACCCACACAAAACACAAATATAGAAAGGAAACAAAAACGGAAATGAGAGGTGGAGGAGAGACTTCACTTCAGAAAGTAATAAAGACTGCTATTCTCCACCTCCACCCTCCTTTTCCTATTCCTTTTCTTATCTCCCCCTGCCTCTCAGCTCTCTGTCCTGTGTATTCTATCTATAGATGGACCCTGTACTGAATACTACAAAACAGGCTACTTTTTACTTCTAAAAGGAATTCAATAAAAATGAAATACATTAAAAGCCATGCTTATAGATTTTTTATTAAGATCCTTCTCGACTTGGCTTTTAAAAGATTCTCTGATGTTGGAAGAAGCAGAGAAAGCAATGCATCCTACTGGAGGATTCCAGATATAAGAAAACAAAGCTGGATTGTCTACACAAATAGTCTTCCAGCCAAAAATATGAACTTAGTCTTTTGCTGGAGCCTGTTCATGACCATTCTCCTTAGCAGATTCTTGATCAGTTTGGATATCAGGGAGGCATGATCCCAAAGACTTCGCAAGATTGTTTTCATGGATATTTATATACTTTTGGACTTGGCCAATACATTAATTTGCTTTGTTCAACAATACATATTTTTTTGAATAATAGTTTTGGTTTTCTCCCCTCCCCCTTATCCAGCACTGGGATGGAAGTGGGAAAGTATAACAGGAAGGTCTAACTCAGACCATTACCCAAGTATGATATTAGATTGAAATGAGATGTGGTACTTTGCAGGTTGTTAATTAACAAAAGGAGATTTACTTAACCTTAGCAGAGAAAGGATATTTGGGAAATATTTGCATCACATAGCTTGGGTAGACATGGCCTTCATCTTCATATGGAAATGCATCAGGTTCACAGGTGTGGCAACTTGTGAGGTCTTGGGATATCTGCCAAGTTCAACAGAGCCCGACTCTATGTGGGTCTCTTTTTGCCCTTTGGTGATGAAGAAGCTGTGTCAATATGACCAGGGGTTACTGGAAGCTGATTTAAGGGAAGCAAATCTGAACTTTGCCTCCCCTAAACCAATCAAGTCCCAGGGGCATCTTGGTCACCTCTTGGGAAAACACACACACACAGAAAATATATTTTTTTACATTTTTTATAATTTTTATTAAATATGTTAATTAAATGTTAAAAAATAATTTCTCATGAATGTATTTTTTTAAAGCAGCAATAGATAGGAAATTTTATGTAGACTGATGGACTTAGTTGTCTATAAAAAAAATTAGAGTCTCTCACGGGTAGTTCAGTGGTAGAATTCTCACCTGCTGTGTGGGAGGCCTGGGTTCAATTTCCAGCCAATGCAAAATTGAGCTTTGGGGGCAGCTAGATGGTGCAGTGGAAGAAACATGGGCCCTGGAGTCAGGATGACCTGGGTTCGAATCAGACCTTAGACACTTGATAATTGCCTATCTGTGTGATCTTGGGCAAGTCACTCTTAACCTTACTGCCTTAAGTAAAAAAATAAAAAAATAGATAAAAAATAGATAAATGGTGATTGGGATGGAAGATGTAGTCCTAATGCTTATATAGTCTCATCAAGTAAGAGGTCTCAAAATATAACAGCCACTGAAGCTATGGTATGGGGAAGGACCTTTAGAAAGGATATTTGTCACATTGTTCTTTCAAATTCTCTCCCAAAGCTTGATGTTTCTATTGTTAAGTCTAAGTTGACTCTAGCAAGGGAGATTAATAGATCTGAAATTATTGGAATACTAGGTTTAGTACTTACTATCTCTCAGTCACTTTAATTCTCTGGGCTTCAGTTTCCTCAGTTAGAAAATGAGAAAGGTAGTTAGGTGGCTACAGTGAATAAGTACTAACCTTGAAATCAGGAAGACCTGAGTTCAAATCCTGACCCAGGAAATTATTGTGTGACTTAAGCAAGTCTCTGTCTCTGTCTCTCTCTCTCTCTCTCTCTCTCTCTCTCTCTCTCTCTCTGAAGATATTCTGAGTAGAATTTTTTGAACAACAAGTTCAGGGATATTCTAATAAATGCTTAAACCTGGTTCTCTGAAAAAAAAGTATGTAAAATATACTTTCAATTTTAATTTTCATATTAACTTTTTCCTCATCATTTCTTTTTGCTCATTTTTTGAATTTTCTTTTAAATTTATTTAGGGCAGGGGAGGCTAGGTGGCGCAGTGGATAAAGCACCAGCCCTGCAGTCAGGAGTACCTGGGTTCAAATCCGGTCTCAGACACTTAATAATTACCTAGCTGTGTGGCCTTGGGCAAGCCACTTAACCCCATTTGCCTTGCAAAAACCTAAAAAAAAAATTATTTAGGGCAACGGGGTTAAGTGACTTGCCCAGGGTCACATAGCTAGGCAATTATTAAGTGTCTGAGGCTGGATTTGAACTCTTGTCCTCCTGACTCCAGGGCTCTCTACCCCCTGCGACACTTAACTGCCCTGTTTTTGTTCATTTTTTTAAAAATTATGTAACAGTTTTCAACATTCAGTTTATATAAGATGTTGAGTTTTTAGGAATGTCTCTTAACCTCTCAACCTCATTTTCCTTGTCTGTGAAATGAAGAGCCTGATGACTTATCTGACTCCCCCAAAATTCCATCTAGTTCTAAAACTTACAAAATTTTTGCTATGTGATAAACTTGCTCTTCCTATAGCAGACTGGTACGAGCATTCAAATATATGAACATGAACCAAGGAAAAATACTCCTGGGAAAATAATAAGTAAGAAACTTATCCTTTCCCCTATCCTACCCCCAACTAATTCCTCCATAAAACTTACTAAGAGCCCTAGGAATAATGGAGTTTACAGTGCTGAGTTCTCAGTTATCATCCCAGAAAACAATCCCTATGGAGATGCAGCCCAGCAATGGTGCGTCAGCCACAGCTATCGAAGACCCCCCAAAAAAAGAAAGTCCTTGTCACCAAAGTCCTTGGTCCTGATAAATATAATTCAACATCAAACCCTGATGAAATTTTATCAGTGGAAATGATATTAAGGAAGAGGCATCCTTTGATTCCAGAAAACCCCCTAGCAATTAATTTTTCTAATGAAAACACAATAATGCACATACTCCATATTGCAGCCAAACTGGACTGCTTATGGTTACCTAAACTCAACCCAGGTACCCAGGTAGTCATCTTAAACGTCCTCCTTTCTTACCTCTGCCACTTTTAATAGTTAGCTCCCCTGAAGGCTCAGCTCAGGGACCACCCCTTATGGGAAGTTTTCCTGAATTCTAATGCTCTTTTTCTTCTGAAGTCATCATACATTTACTTACCTGTGCAAATGTTGAGACCTCTCAGTAGAATGAAAGCTCTTTCAAGATTGGTTTTTGCTTTTTCCTTGTATACCCAGCTGCTGGTCCAGCATCTGGTGTGGCCTTAATAAATGCTTGTTGAATTGAATTATATTTTTAGCATTATTCTTCTATTAGAACTCCATCCCAGTCAGAATCCTTCTGACATCATGATTTCAAATTTTAAAAAACCACATAATCTGTGTTCTAAAGCAACTCTCCCAATATCTGGGGAGTGCAAACCCCTTGAGGACAGGAACTGGGTTTTGTCTTTGTATTGGCAATGCCTCATAAGGTGTCTTAAATAGAATGGGGATTTAATAAATGATTGTTGGGTAGGATTTTATTTGCAGAATGAAAAGGATGAAGAAAAAAAAAAGAAAAATTCTCCTGCCTACATATTTCCTAGAGGTGAATTAAAGGATATGAAAATGGGAAAGGTGTTGGGGGAAGAGCCTCTTTACAATCCCATATGGTCCTGCTGCTGGTGGACCTCACTGGCACCTTTTTCAGTGCATATACATTTTCTTAGCAGGGAACATTTCTTTGCACATATTATTTACACATACAATACTCATGGGTTTGAGTTGAAGAGAAGGTCTTAGAATCCTGTTGTGTTTTGAGCTTTGCCTATTTTTCTTCATTTGAGGCATTATTGGTCTCTATAGAGCACACATTCACATATGGCTTCATAAACCCTGCTATCCCAGTCCCAACACTTGCACTAGGATTTTTAAAACCTCAGTAAAGCTTCCTTTTTTCCTCTCCTGGCATTTCTCATTTTCTCCCCTCAAGATTCTGCCTGTTTTGCACTTCAGAAATCTAGGTTCAAATACTAGCTCTGATAATAAGTATGTGACCATAGGCAAGTCACTTAAACTCTCTGGGTCTCAATTTATTCATCTGTAAAAGGAGAATAAAACCTGTAGTATCTACCTCACAAGATTTCTCTAAAGAACAGTTTAGATCATATATGTAGGGTGAGATGTTTGTAATTACTGGGAAAATTAAGGCTTGTCAATCATTAAAACTTGGAAGTTCTGAGCAGCTATAAGACTAAAGTTAAGTGCCAAGATGTTCCCCTGGAACAAGAGACGCCACAGTTGACTAACTGATCCAGTCAGAAAAAGAGTGCAGTGGGGCAGCTAGGTGGCACAGTGGATAGAGCACCAGCCCTTGAGTCAGGAGGACCTAGGTTCAAATCAGCCCTCACACATTTAATAATAACCTAGCTGTGTGACCTTGGGCAAATCACTTAACTCCATTGCCTTGCCAAAAAAAAAAAAAAGAAAGAAATGAAAAAGAGTGCAGGACAAAACTTGCCAATGCGTAGCTGAATTCTGTCCATGAATGGTGACTGTAAATATGGAGATTAGTCTAAAATATACATATTTAAATCACCTTGCAAAATTTAATGCCAGTTATGATGGTAGTGGTAATGATAAGGATAATAATTATCCACAAGAGAGTCTTTTGTTTCACTAAAAAAAAAAATAGAACTTTTCTAGGCATGCCTCTGTTGCTGGGAATCTAGTCCCTGCAATTTCCCTCACCTGGTCTAAAAAGAATACCTTGGGCCAACTTTCTTTTATTGTTATTATTTTATTACTTATATTTTCAATTACATGTAAAGATAATTTTCAAAATTCATTTTTGTTAAGTTTCCCCTTCCCATCCTTCCCTCCCCCCCACCCTAGGATAGCAAGTAATCTGATATGTCATACATGGACAACTGTATTACACATTTTCCATGTTAGTCACGCTATGAAAGGAAAAAAAGTCTTCACCGTTTGTCCCATTAAAAAGCAGCAACAACAGCTGAAGCTATATTCCATCAGAAAGAAAAAGTGCTTTAAAAAAAAAAACACAGATAAATAAATAAATAATAAAGTTGAATGAACAAATATTGGCAGAATGAGATTGCACCGTGGAAGTATCCATGTCCAATTGTATTGATCCAAATATGGTCACTGGACCCAGATGGCTCTGGAGGAGAAAGTGAGGTTGGTGACATGCCCCTTTCTCCTTAAATCCCATTCACTTGATGTCATGGCATCACCTCCCTAATATCATGGTCCTCTTCTAGAAGGAGAATCAATGGCAAATAACAACAGCAAACCTGCCAGAAAGTATCTATTACTAAACAACACAGGATTTAACTTTCTAAAGTGCTTCTTGGCGACTAGGTGGCGCAGTGGATAAAGCACCGGCCCTGAAGTCAGGAGTACCTGGGTTCAAATCCGGTCTCAGACACTTAATAATTACCTAGCCGTGTGGCCCTGGGCAAGCCACTTAACCCCCCCCACTGCCTTGCAAAAACTTTAAAATAAACAAACAAACAAATAAATAAATAAATTGATAGATAAATAAAGTGCTTCTAAAAAGGTAACTTTTTTCTTAAAGTAGATCCACTAAATAGCATAAATCTACAGCAGCAGTATATCATTTTAACCATCTAAGAAATGATTTTCTAGTGTCCCTGCTGCACCATCTAGTGGCCAAAAATGAAATTACTTTGTCTACACCACATTTTAATAAAAATAACTACTATACTGCCAAAAACTGTCCCAAGTTCAGGTCTGACCAGTAAGCAGTCAAAGTTATGACCCTGAAGGAAATTTAAACCAAAGGAACCAAGCATCTCTAGTTCTAAACCTACCCAATAAAGATAGGATTTAAAAAAATTGTATGCAATCATCAGATCACGCAAAGTAGAAAGGAAGGGTTTTGGAGGAAGGTCAGAAATAAAATGTATTAAATATTGACTTTGTGAGAGATGTTATAGTATGCATTTTACAAATATTATCTCTCTTAATTCTCACAAATAACCTTGAAAAGTATTACCCCATTTTACATTTGAGGAAACTAAGGCAGGCATAGTTAAATGACTTGGCCTTGGTTCAGCTAGGCAGTGAATGAAGCTGGATTTGAACTCAGATATTTCTGACTCCAATACCAAATGCTCTATCAATTGTAGCTGCCTCAATGTACAGTATAATCCATCCATCCTGACCCTTCTTCTAAGACCTTGCCCATGTCCTCCAATAAATCTCCCAAAAGGAGTCCCCAAAATGATGAGGGTCTTCTAGTTCTCTTGAAGAACACAAGGGCTAGGTATGGGCAACAATGACTCACTTTGTGACTGGTTCACATCCTTTCTGGGCCATACCTTTCTCAGATGATATTCTTTGCACCTCTGCTATGGAATTCTTTCTTTACAGTATATTTCCACCTGCTCATGGGCCTCTATTTTTCATTTAGTGGATCCTCAAACTCAATTTGTCACAGACTGTGATATTCCATGACTCATGGTCATACAACATTATCAGGAAAATATTAGCATTTTTAAAAGATAGTGTTTTGTTTTGAAGAGAAGATTGAAATCACTGAACAACTGCAATTTCTCAAAAGAGATCTGCTTTCTTCTTCCTGTTCAATTCTGGACCTCCTTTACCTGGAAGCATATTGAGCCTACTAATCAATTAAGAAGAAGAAAGATAAACACAAAATAAGGACACAGTTTAGTAACATGGAAACCCTACAGGTTTACCAATGCTGTTGAGTTCTCTATTAGTAGCAAAAATAAGAGAAGTTTTCTTGCAATGGTAAAATTGGAAAAGGTAAAGTAGTTAGTTGAATGAGAGTGAGGCCATAAATGAGACTGTGTAAGCAGATACCAGAAAGGGCATCCCTGTGAGGCAGCATTTCCTAGTAGAATGAGCATTAATGGATTTAATAATGTAGTCTTATTTCTGCTTATTTACTAACTTTGTGACTTTAAGCAGGTCCCTTCTTCTATCAGAGCCTCAAGTTTCCTCACCTGTAAAAAGAGAGGATTGGACAAGATAACCTTTAAGGTACTTTCCAGATCTAAATCAATGATCCTGAGATCCTCTTCTGGGAATTGAGAATTAACTTTGGAAAAGAGATGGTAGCAGTTAACAGGCAAGCCTAGTTGAGAAAAAAATGGAATGAGATAGTAACCACTTGGGTTGAGTAGATACAAAGGAGGCATTAGCAAATAGACCACTTTTCTAATGATTTCATTCAAATCTAGAGTTGATATACTTTTCATAGAAACTGGCCCATTAGTGGAAAGGGCCATGTAAGAGGATGAAATGCCCCAGCTCTAATATGCATTTTAGAGATATCCTAAAACACACCCTGCATGATATATTCTTCTTTTAAGTTTGATTTCCCACAGAAAATTGAAGGTGGTGAAAATGAAAGCTATACTATAGAGAAACCAATCTAAGGAGAAATATCTACAGCTAAAAACAAGACAGACAATGTTAGTTTTCCTTCTAGTGTTCAAAGAAACATGTGACATCCTGCAAGTGCAGGAGACTAGTGGAGCTTTTGTTATGAGAATCAAATATTATATAATTAATTATAATTTTAACCACAAATCTAAGATTGAATCATAAAATCTATTCTTCTTGAGCTCTCTATAGACACCTGTGGACCACCCCTTCCCTTTGAGGTAACCTCAGCCCTTGAATTTTGCAACACTCCCATTTCCCCATTTGCCTGAAACCTTTCTTGTTTTTATTTCCGGCTCCTCCTATCCCTTAAAGAAGACCCTTAAAAGATTCTTTCATTCCTCTGGACTCTTTCCCTTGGGAATTTCACTGTTCTCATGACTTTAATTATTACCCTCAACCAAATGATTTCCAAATCTGTTACTACCTTGAACCCTGTCCTAAATGTCTGGATTCCAACTGTTTGCCAGATCTATTTCTAATACTATCCAACCCCTCAAATTCAACATGTCTAAAAGTGAACTACTTTTCTTCATGACCCATCCCTCCCCCTAACTTTTCTATTTTCTGTTGATGGTGCTATTATCCTGATAAAATATAAGCTCCTAGGAACTGAGGTAAATTTGCCCAAGGTCATTCAGCTAGTAAGTATCAGAGACTGAATTTGAAACCAGGCAGGGCCTGCACTCTGTCCACTATACCAGAGGTTCTAGAATCTTCTTAAGAGAGTAACTCCTCTCACCTAGACAATAAACCAAAAGGTAATACTAGATGATAAAAGAGTTAATTTGCATCAACTGATGGACAATTGCCAAGTGACCAACAAAGATAGACACATATATGGCATTTTATACAGTATTAGGGCAAATTACAGCCTGCAAAAAAAAGAGCCTATGAGGTGAAGCTGCTCAGTCACTTTCCTTATTAGGGAGGTTGAATAACAGGGGTAGGATGTCAGGTAATTTGGGGGAAGAATGTCTTAATCTTGGGGTTATAATTTGTTAACCTCAGTGTCTCTCAGGAGTTGCTCAAGATCAGGTTTATTCTGGTGATATTTCTTTGTAGTTAATCCCATCAGACCATCCTGATGGGGCTGAAGGTCTCTAGTTGATCCCATCAGAATATTTAGATGGAAGAAGAGTTTTTAAAATAGTAGAGATTTTCTTCAAGGCAAAAATCAATGGACTTATAACCCTGCTGTTGAATAAAATACAAACATTTTGTACTTTACAAAGCCCTGTGGTATTTTATTTTTTTTAACCTAAGGTTACTTTTAATAGGGAGATGTTTCTTCCAAACTCACAGCACATAGATTTTATCTATTTTCTCCACAGAATCATTCCTCTAAAGGACAAGAAGCAAAAAAAATATAGTTTCAAATCACATAAATTTTTTCATTGATAATGAAACAAATGCAAATCAAAACTCTGAACTTTCCCCTCACATCCAAGAAACTAACTACAATGACAAAACATGGAAATAATCAGTGTAAGAGGGGATGAAGGAAGATAGGGCACTAACATACCCTTGATGGAGTTATGAAATGACCCAATTATTCTAGAAAACAATTTGGAATTATGCTAAAAATGTGACTAAAATGTCTACACCTTTCCAACAACACTAGATGAGTCCCATAGAAATCCAAATATTCACAGTATCATAGTGAATAGCTCCAAAGAACTAGAAACAGCAGATTCCCATCAAATGAGGACTGACTGGACAAACATAGTACATAGATATAATGAGACATTACTGTGCTGTAAGAAACATGAATGATGAATATGATAAATATTGAGAAGACATATGAATTGATGTCAGAAAAAATAAGGCAAACCAAAAAAGCAGTATGTGATTACAACAATACAAATGGAAAGAAAAGTAGCAACAACAAAATCAGCACTGAATGCTGCAAAATTATAATTATGATAACCAAGATTAACCTTCAAAGAGGCCAAGACACTCTTTTTTTGGAAGTCATAAAATAAGGGAAGGGAATGAAGGGGGGGGCTTAAATTTTGGGCTTGTTCTAATTAAAAAACTCACAGACTGACCCCCAGAAGTACAAGTCTTAGACTTTAATAGTCACAGACTTGCAAAGTTCACATGTATTACAGAAAGTTCATAGGTGACCACAAACAGTTCACTGATTAAACTCTCTGTTGAGACAGAAAGATAGGGAGCTATCTAAAGGATAGACTAATTAATAAGGAGACTAAAGTCCTTGAGGAAAGAGGAAAGGAAACAGAAAGTAGTCACAAGAAGTGACTGGGTTCAGACCAGGATCCAGAATGGATTCTGCATCATATCAGTAGTTACAAGCTGAGAAAAGAGAAGAAAACCTTGGGAGAGAGAAGACAGAAAGAGGGAAAATGGCAGAAACTTGGATCAACATAGATCCAGGACCATATAGTTAAAGAGAAGGGTGGGGGGGGGTGTTGGTTGGGTGTTTTTTTTTTTTGAGAGAGAGACAGAGAGGGTGGGATAAGGGTGGTGCTTGAGGAGTGTTTTAGCATGTGGCTCCAGGTATTCTCCAATGTGTATGCCATAGGGGCAGTCCCCAAGGAGTGGCTAAGATAGTACTCATCGGGCATGGGTGGCATTCTATGTACTATGTCTTTCCTGTCCCAAAGGATGTAGTTTAGGAAATAAAGAGAATGGAGAATACCTTCCACACTACAGAAAATTTCAAAAGTTTACAGCATTGTCTCTGTACTCTGCTTCATCAAGATTATAGAAAACAACATATTATGTCATACTCCTTCATATGTTGGTTAATTCTGTTGAATTTTTTTCTTAATTTTTTTATTATAAAGACTGACTCTGGGAGAAGGGAAAGGATATAGTGGCAATATAGGTAATATTAAAAACAAAATATATTGATGAAGTCACTGAATTTCAGTGAAGTACCTTGCCCCTGGCAAGAACTGGGTGAATCCCTGCTCCCAGGTACAAGAAAAGCCCCAATCAAAAAATAAAACAATAAATCTCACCCTAGTCTGAAAGGATTAAGTCTTTGAGCTTACCTCACCTACTCCCTTCCAATTATTCAGGGCTATCAAAATGACTTGAAACCCAGCCATACTCATAACTTTGCAACTGTTCTGAACTTTTTTCTCCAAATAAATCCTGATCTGGCTACTGATTCAGTCCAGTAGCAATCATCCTGTTATTATCCCTAATTTCTTTCTTTAGTTTCTTATCTCTGGTTGGCTGCTGATCTGGCAGCTGTTCCAGCCTTCTCCATTTACTAAGTTACCTAAACAGAATAAACCTTCTTTGTCCTTAAATACTTCTGGGTCAAGAATCAGTCATTTCAGTAAATTTATTCACATTCTCAAGTCTTAGACTAGATCACCCTAATCCACAATAACTTTTTTATCTTTTTTTAAAAATTCATTTAGTATTTTGATTTCCTCCAGTTAAATGTGAAAACAATTTTTAACATTCCCATCAAAAAATTTTAAAAACTGTTTGAGATACTCTATTAAATCCCTTGTTCAAGTCCAGATAAAGTAGTTATAGCTTTCCCCAGATGCACCATACCAGCAAACTGTCAAAAAGGAAATAAGCCAAGTCTAATGTGACCTGTTTTTAT
Source organism: Macrotis lagotis (assembly GCF_037893015.1). Taxonomy (NCBI): domain Eukaryota; kingdom Metazoa; phylum Chordata; class Mammalia; order Peramelemorphia; family Peramelidae; genus Macrotis; species Macrotis lagotis. The sequence continues at coordinate 83,808,920 of NC_133663.1, read as the reverse complement.
TTTTAATTTCAATTTTTTACAAGGCAGTGGGGTTAAGTGACTTGCCCAAGTCACACAGCTAGGCAATTATTTTTTTTAAAACATAAATATTTTATTTATTTTGAGTTTTACAATTTTTCCCCTAATCTTACTTCCCTCCCCCTACCTCCACAGAAGGCAATTTGCCAGTCTTTACATTGTTTCCATGGTATACATTGATTCAAATTGAATGTGATGAGAGAGAAATCATGTCCTTAAGGAAGAAACATAAAGAATAAGAGATAGCAAGATCAGACAATAAGATATCAGGGGTTTTTTTCCCTAAATTAAAGATAATAGTCCTTGGTCTTTGTTCAAACTCCACAATTCTTTTTCTGGATACAGATAGTATTCTCCATCACAGATAGCCCTAAATTGTCCCTGATTGTTGCACTGATGGAATGAGCAAGTCCATCAAGGTTGATCATCACCCACATGTTGCTGTTAGGGGGTACAATATTTTTCTGGTTCTTCTCCTCTTATTCACCATCAGTTCACGCAAATCCCTCCAGGCTTCCCTGAAATCCCGTCCCTCCTGGTTTCTAATAGAACAAGAGTGTTCCATGACATACATATACCACAGTTTGCTAAGCCATTCCCCAATTGAAGGACATTTACTTGATTTCCAATTTCTTGTCACCACAAACAGGGCTGCTATGAATATTTTTGTAGGGGGCAGCTAGGTGACCCAGTGGATAAAGCACCGGCCCTGGAGTCAGGAGTACCTGAGTTCAAATCCGGACTCAGACACTTAATAATTACCTAGCCATGTGGCCTTGAGCAAGCCACTTAACCCCATTACCTTGCAAAAACTAAAAACAAAACTAAAAATAAAAATGAATATTTTTGTAAAAGTGATTTTTTTTATCCTTTTTCATTATCTCTTTAGGGTATAGACCCAGTAGTGGTATTACCGCTAGGCAATTATTAAGTTGCTGAGGCTGAATCTGAACTCAGGTCCCCCTGACTCCAGCACTGGTGCTCTATCCACTGCGCCACCTAGGTGCCCCTAGAAGGTATTTTTTTTTCTTTTTTAGTTTTAACATGACTGTTCTTGATAAAACTAGCCTGTCTCTTGAGAATTATCCTTCCTTTTCTAGATGCTCACTAGTCATCTGTTCTAAAGTTTTCCCAGGAATTGAAATCCACTCACTGGCCTATGGTTTTGTTCTTTGGGAAAATTGGGTAATCTGATCTTCTAAGGTGCTTCTTTAGGTCTTTGTGGTCTTACAAATGCCACTAATTTGGCCATCATATTTCCCAGTTATTTCAGTACCTAAAGGTGAAATTTCTGGGGGCCCCTTCATTGAAATCATTAAGAGCAATAAAATGTTCTTATGTGTTCTCCTGATTTATTCTGAGTAATCAATTAGTCAATAATGTCTTATTAGGAGCTGTTATGTGCCAGACAATGCTATAAGTCCTGGAGTTACAAAGAAAGGCAAAAGACATTCTCTGATCTGAGCTCACAGTCTAACAGAGACCTCACATACAGTCAATTATGTATAAATAAATGTATATAAGATAAACTAGGGAAATATCAAGGGGGAATGCACTAGTTTCAAGGAAGATAAAAACAAGATCACTTTACCCAAAGGCAGCAAGGGGAAGAGACTGGCTTCAGAACAAAATCAGTTCATAGGAACTAAAATTGGAGTGATAAATAAATGACAGAAAACATTGACCTGTATAAAGAATTACTAGATCTAGAGCTGCCCAAAAACTTAGAAGAGTTCTACCAAAATGACTTCAAGCAGAGATGAAAAGGAAAAAATGGATTTTCCTATATGCTGTGTAAGACTATTTTTAAAGCCTCCTTTTTGGATTCTTTAGCAGTATAAAGACATAGTATTTTCTTCTAAAGCCCTTTCCAATCTTCTGGGAAAAGGACCCTGAATAGGTAGGTGCTAATCAGGACAAAAAACAAAAAAGACTGTTCTTAGGGAAATAAATTAAAATGGTAAGACATCTTTCAACAAAGAATAACTTCAGACCAGTTTATCTTTGAAATGCTTTGGTAACTGACCCAGCTAAGAGTAATTTCCTAAAGTGATTGACAGTTTTTCCATTGAGAAAGATTAGAATATTCTCTGGATGAGAGATGGTCCCTTGGTTTAACTCTTAGAAGTGGTCCAGGGAAAATGGGACAGTGATTTGGTTAGTCAATTGGTTAAGTAAATAATAGGGATTACCTAATCAGTTCTACATAGTTAACCTTGATAGTATTTTAAGATTATCTTTTCTTTATTCAAAATTCCTAAAAATGTTACCTGAAATCATCTGGGGGCAGAATCATGTTATAGGACATGGTGAGCATGATAGACTATGTCAGATGGAATAACTCTCTCCTAACAATTAATGCCTTAAAAATAGATTAGTGTAAAATTGAATAAAGATGTTTCTGGAAAACTTGAGCCTAAATTGTAGAGTACAATAGAAGTACTTTGACAATACAAATACCAAAAACAAATGAAGCAATATTTTTTTAAAAAGCTATTGAGGGGCGGCTAGGTGGCATAGTGGATAAAGCACCGGCCTTGGAGTCAGGAGTACCTGGGTTCAAATCTGGTCTCAGACAATAATTACCTAGCTGTGTGGCCTTGGGCAAGCCACTTAACCCCATTTGCCTTGCAAAAAACCTAAAAAAAATAAAAATAAAAAAATAAAAAATAAAAAAGCTATTGAGAGGGGCAGCTAGGTGGTGTAGTGGATAAAGCACCGGCCTTGGAGTCAGGAGTACCTGGGTTCAAATTCGGTCTCAGACACTTAATAATTACTTAGCTGTGTGGCCTTAGGCAAGCCACTTTAACCCCGTTTGCCTTGCAAAAAAACCTTAAAAAAAAACTATTGAGGAAAAGTTTGAAAGGAAAATAAGGAAAATAAGAAGAGAAAGGAGTAAATCTCATGTGAGAAATGAATCCCTGAAAACTAGAAGAGATCAAAAAAAATTAGTGATTCCTTAAGACAGCAAACAATATTAGAAAGGAAAAACACAAATATTGGAAAAACAGGTAGAAAGGAAGAGGATCTAAAGCACAACAAAAAGATAAGACAAGGATGGAGACAGAGACAAAAGTGAAAGAGGGAAAATGAGACAGAGACCAATGTAGTGTCAAATAGATTAAAATGTCGAAGAGGGTAATGGTATAAGAAAAGAGTAGTACACTGTAGGATATGCTAAGACAAGTCAAAGACTTGCCAAAAAAGACATAATAATAGCTAGCATTTATATAGTGCTTTACATATATTATATCATTACATCATTATAAAAGCCTAAGAAGGTTCTACAGGCATACTACAGAGAAATTATGAGTTCAGTTCCAGACCACCATAATAAAATGCATAGCTCAATAAAATGAGTCACATGATTTTTTGTTTTCCAGTGGCATATGAAAGTTATGTTTATACTATACTGTAAGTATAAAATAGCATTATGTCTAAAAAATATGCATACCTTAAATACTTTATAATTTTAAAAAATACTTTAAAGTTAAAAAAATTGTAGTCATCATCTGAACCTTCAGTGAGTCATAATCTTTTTTGTGTTGGAACATCTTACCTTGGTGTCAATGGCTGCTGAAGAATCAGGGTGGTAGTTGCTGAAGTTTGGGGTGGTTACAACAATTCTTAAAATAAAAACAAAAGGGACAGCTAGGTGGTGCAGTGGATAGAGTACCTGCTCTGGAGTCAGAAATACCTGAATTCAAATCCAGCCTCAGACACTTAATAATTACCTAGCTGTTTGGCCTTGGGCAAGCCACTTAACCCCATTGCCTTGCAAAAAAATAATAATAAAAAATAAAATGAAATTTGCCACATCAATTGGCCCTACTTTTCCCCTGAATACTCACAGACCATTGTAGGGTTATCAATTGACCTAATTTCAATGTTATTAAGTTTGCTAACTTAAATCGTGTCCCAAAACACTTATAAAAGTGACTTGAAAGATCACCAATCATAGATCACCATAATAGATATAATAATGATAAAAATACTTTGAAATATAGCAAGAATTACCAAAATGTGACATGGGAATACAATGTGAGCTAATGCTATTAAAAAAAATGGAGCAAATAAACTTACTCAACATAGTACTACCACATACTTTCAATTTATGAAAAACATGGTATCTGTGAAGTGCAATAAAATGAGGCATTCCTGTTTATATTTTCCCCATTTTACAGATGAGGGGCCTGAAGGTAAGAAAAGATAAATGACTTGCCTAGGGTCCCACAACTAGTGAGTACCTGAGGTGAAATTTGAACTCAGGTTTTTCTAATTCCAAATTCAGCGCTCTTCCATCAAGATGCCTAACTAATTATATTGGTTTGGGGATAAAAAGTCCATTAATGGCCTTATAAAGAATTGCTATAGTAGAATATTGAGAAGGGAAACAAGACCTTAAATGTTGGAGAAGTGAGTAGGTGTATCTAAGATGAAGGGAGAAGGGAGAAGGGGAGAAGAAGAAGAGGGAGAAGGAGAAAAGAAAGAAGAAGAAGGAGGAGGAGGAGGAAGAGGGAGAAGGAGGGAAGAAGAAGAAGAAAGAAGAAAGGAAGAAGGATGGAAGAGAAAAAAGAAGTATTTTGCACTCCATCAAAGGAAAGTGCCTTACATATGAAAGATATCCTTTTTACCACTCCCACTACTCAAGAATTTGGCCATAATAGCCTGGGAATGAGCAAGTGACTCCTTCCACCTTTCTTTATAAATCTAGATGAATTAAAAAATGTAGGATTGAAAGAGTAAAGGAATACCTGCTCATACTGGCTGTCTAGCCACTGAGAGACATCAGAATGATTCCTACATGTAGAAAGCATAAAAAAACAGTCAGGGTTGGACCTACTGCTTACAGCTATTTAGGTCACTGTTCCCCCTCCAGAGTACACATGCTGAAGGGGCGGCTAGGTGGTGTAGTGGATAAAGCACCGGCCCTGGAGTCAGGAGTACCTGAGTTCAAATCTGGCCTCAGATACTTAATAATTACCTAGCTGTGTGGCCTTGGGCAAGCCACTTAACCCCATTTGCCTTGCAAAAACCTAAGAAAGAAAAATAAATAAATAATAGTAGCTACTCCCTCCAACCCCCACGATGGCAGTGAAGATAGAATGAGATATATTTGTAAAGCTTAGCTAAGTGGCCTGGCACTGAGAGCTTGAAAAATGACCAGTTGAACGTGCCAAGTCTCACCAAGGAGAACAAGAATAGCTGACCTTTGCACTGAAGTCCACTGGAGAGTATTTGCATTTATTCAAGGTTTGCCTCCCAGTTTATCCCAAGAGAATCTCGAGTCTATCAGAATTCCATTAACCTTGGCTGCTAATGTAGGAGGTAACAGATAGACTTATTTACATACATGCACAGAGATAGACAGTAGATGCTTATAGATGTGAGTTCTAAAATCTAAATGTTGGATCATATATCATAGATAGGCCTTATATACCTAGTTTAGGCATTTATTTGGCTGTCTGGACACTAAGATCAGAAAATAAGTGGATAAAGTATGAGATCTGGAATCAGTAAGACCTGAGTTCAAATCCAACCTCAGACACTTACTAGTTGGGAGACCTTGGGCAAGTTACTTAAACTTCAGTTGATCTCAGTTTTGTCCTCTGTAAAACAGGGATCTATGCAGCAAGGTGGTTGTCAGGGACTTTGTAAACAGTAATATGCTTGATAAGCATACACAGACACATGCCTATATGTATATATATTAGCTTATATATGTCATATGTAGCTGTATCTGTGATTTTGGAGTTCCAGGTGAGAAATTTCTTGTTCTGCAGATCAACACTTTCTCTGCCACTTACTGTCCCAAAGGAGGCACACTGAGTACTCAGAGAAGGCTGAACTCTGAATCCAGGTCTTTTATGACTAAGACTGGTTCTGTATTCACTATGCCACTCAATCTAATTAATACAAAAGGTTTAAAAATACTAAAGTAAATGAAACCTTGATAAGAAGGTCAGGGGTAAGGAATAAAGATAAAACAAACTAGAAAGAGGATATTTAGATTTAACCTTTCAATTACTTTAAGCTGTTTCTCCTCATCTTTCTATGGAGTTATGCAAATTTTTCTTGGGTTATGCTTAGAGGGAATCTTTTGGTTGAAAATTGGTTTTCTTTTCATACATAAAGGGGAGAACCACCTACTTAGATGCAGAGTTAAAAACTGTTAAGCTAGTATACACAGCAGGATATGCCTTATTGGGCACGAATGTGCCAATGAATGCTTTGTCCTTGTCAAGACTTTACTGTAATTATACATCTCCTTAGCGATTTCAATGGAAATGAAGCTCTGAGGGGTCCTTAAGGAAGAGATACACAAACCACAGAACAAATCTCTTTGACTCAGAATGGTAAAAGCCAGGTGACTTGGGACTACCCTCAGCTTGATTCCTGGAGAATAAAAGAAAAAGTAACTAAAATAAATCTCCTCTTTAAAGGTCTCAAAATCTTCGAAAGCACAGAGGGCTAAATTTACATCTTCTACCTCCACAAGCTACTTTCTTTTCTTCTAACAACCCAGCTTTTGAGGTTCAATAAAAATGAACTACTCTCCTGTCTGGGGAAAATGTGGTTAGTGTGGTATTAGTGTTGAGCTTACAGAGATAAGCAAGAAGATATTTAGACATAGGTAACAAAAAAAAAAAAAGAAAAGAAAAGAAAAAACACCAGTGCTATTATGTGAGTGTTCAGAATTTACAGTACATCTTATCTTTGTCCAGCTACTGAGGCAACTGATATTGTAGTATGGATGAAATGTCAGAGTTTGAATTTCATCATGAAATGTTACTGGCTTGTCTCAGTTTACTCCACTAGAAAATGGGCATAACTTAATTTAAATCGTCCTTGAGGGAGTGTTTCTCCCCCTTTCCATTTCCATAAAAGTATGATATATTAAAAAACCAATTTTCAATCAAAAGATTCCCTCTAAGCATAACCCAAGAAAAATGTGGGACAGCTAGGTGGAGCAGTGGATAGAGCACTGACCCTGGAGTCAGAAGAATCTGAGTTCAAATCCAACTTCAGACACTAGCTATGTAACCTTGGGCAAGTCATTTAACCCCATTGCCTTAATTTGTGAAAAAAAAAAGTATATATCTATGTGTATAAACATATCTATATCTATATATCTACATATATCTATATATCTGTATCTATATATACCAAAAAGATCTGACCTTGAATCCCAGTTCTGCTTCTCACTGTGTTACAAATGGCAAATCACTTTATGCCTGTCACTATAAAATGAAGGGTTTGAACTAGAGGAGCTCTTATCCTGGATTCCTTGAACTTTTGAAAACTCCATTTCAATATAATTAGTTTCATTTGCATCTCTTTTCTTTCTTTCCTAAGTCTTTTATCTTATACATTTAAAAACATTCTTAAGGAAGGTCCTTTGCCTACACTAGACACGTTACAGAACAATGACATAAAGAGGGTAAGGACTCTTAAAAGATGATCTCTAAGCTTCTTTCCAACTCAGTGGTCTTTATTCAGGTAAAGGTGCTAGAATTTTATTCAATTTATACCTTTGTAAGGCCCCAGTAGAAAAGCCTGCTTTGCTTTTGTCTTTGAAATCCCCTTTTCTTAGGATAATGGCCAGCATACGCTAGATATTTCAGAAAGATTAACTGACAAGTTCTTTTTCCCCCATAGTCTTCATCTTTAGGTATAATGGGTTGCATAGAGAACTTGACCAACTTGACTTACTCTGTTAAACAAAATAGGATTAAGAAATGTAGCAGAAAAGAATGGGAAAAGCACCTTATCCTCAACTAGTTAAGGGCAAATTGGCTGCCCAAGTCATCAGCTGCCATCAACAGCTTAGGAAAGATAGATGCACAGTTTATCCACAGTGCAATTCAGTCCAGTCTTCTCTGTTTTTGTTCCTTTTATCTAATGGAACAAAAACACCCCTTGGAAAATTTCTGTCAAGAAATTACAGGAAAATGGAATAGGGTTATAAGAAATGTCATTATCTCTGTTTTAAGCCAAGGAAAAAAGTTACACACATACAAATGAATGAGTATTCATAACTATCATCAAACATGCATTTCCCAATTGGGTTATCAAGGAATTTAGAATAAAAATGAAATAGCATTTTAATATTCCACATTTCTGTTGCATTTGGAAAGGCCCATTTGGCATGTTGAAGCATGAGGACTTTGACTATTTGTTCTCTCCATATATTAATCATTTTGCCATTTATATTTTGTCTTTTATTTATATATATATTTGTTTTCTTTATGAAAACCATAAAATATATTTTTTTACTGAAAAGCAAGAATATCTTTATATTGGGGTCTCCCTTGAGATTCTTAGCTACTTTTTATGTTAGGAAGAAATATAGTTTTCAAGAAAAAGTTGATTATTTGCTGAAAAAACAATCCATTTTCTAGCTTAAAAATGAACTAGAGTATTAAGAGTTATTTGAAAAAAATCTGACTGTCAAGTCTAGATTTAAGTAACATTATCTCTGCTACAGTTTACTTCTATAGAGATGTGATCTATGGGATAATGCTAGATTAATTGAAAATTCTCAAAGAAAATGTTTTCCAGACCTAGACCAATTTTAACATAAGTATTTCATAATATAAGACTGATGAGAACACCCTCAGTTTTTTGCCTTGTGATAATAAAAATAATATCAGTGGTACAGTGGATAGAGTAGGCAAACCCGATAATAAACCTAATAATAGACCTACCTTGAAAGGTTGTGAGGATCAAATGAGATATTTGTAAAATATTAATACAGTGCTGGCATATAGTGATATAGTTTTATCATCATTATTATTAATTAATTGTAATTAATTAACACCTACCCAACCTGTAATCTAGTAAGGAATGGACAGATCCCAAATGAAGAATCCTAGGTGAGATACCATTTGTGTATTTCTATCTATTTCTATTTTTTAATCTCTTTCAGCTTTATTGATGTATTTTGTTTTTACAGTTCATGAATTTATAGATTATCTTCAGTTTGTGAGAGCTCTCTTGTACAAAGTTGAAACCTGTTAAGTAAAATAAAAATAACCTCAGCTGAAAGTGTATACATTTCACATCTGTATTCCCCCTCCTCTCTTTAAAAAAATAAAAAGAATCAAAAATCTGCCTTCTTCCTACCTTTCATCCCATTGAAAAGAGAAAAAATATTTCTTGAAACAAATATGCAGTCTATTTTTCCTAGTAAGAGTAATTATATTTATATACTATACCTACTATATGTAAGGCATTGGTTAGGTATTTTACAAATATCTCATTTTATCCTCACAGAGACTATGGGAAGTAGATGCCATTAGTATGGCCATTTTACAGCTGAGAAAGGGACTTTGCAGGGTTTCAGAGCTCTAAGTATCTGAGGTCATATTTGAACTCAGATCCTTCTGAATCCTGACCCATTTTACCTACCCAATGGATCACCAAGCTAAATCCTATACCTACCTGTCCATCCTTTTTTATAGAGAAAGAAGCACAAATAGGGAGCACAGAGCCTTTTTTTTTAATATTATGGGAGCTAAAGGGAATTACAAGGTTCCAAATTTCTGATAGTACCTGGTCCATACGATTAGCTGGTTTTGTTGAGATCAATCTTTTCCTGTGCCTATAATTTACCAGCCTGACTATGTAGTTCCACTAGGGCTATATATGTTCCCAGAAAAAGAGGCAGAAACTAAAGTTTACTGACTTAACCCTTTTCTTTAGTGCTTGACCATTAATTCAATGGCTTAAAATAAGAACTTTGCCTTTTCTCTCTCTAATATTTGATTTTCCCACCATGGGCCCATAGGTTTTTGCAAGGCAAATGGGGTTAAGTGGCTTGCCCAAGGCCACACAGCTAGGTAATTATTAAATGTCTGAGACCGGATTTGAACCCAGGTACTCCTGACTCCAAGGCTGGTGCTTTATCCACTATGCCACCTAGCCTCCCCACTACGCCACCTAGCCGCCCCAAGGGCCCCTATATATTAATGAAGATTTACCTTCCACTGGATACTCTCCTGCCCAAACACTATGTGTTGGGTGCAAAAGAACAATAAAAAATTTTCCCACTTCTGTATGTATGCAACTGCCTATAGTGCATTTATGGCTATGAAACTATAAAGGGCAGCTGGCTAACCCAGTGGGTAGAGTACTGGGTTTGGAATCAGGAAGATGAATTTTCCTGAGTTCAAATTCAACCTCAGACACTTATTAACTGTGTGACCCTCAGTTTTCTCCTCTATAAAATGTAGACGGACCTTAAATGAGATCATAAAAGAGATAGTTGCCACTGAAATGACTGATTAACAAAGCAGGTTGAAGGAGGGATAAGGCTGACCTCCACAATGTTAGCAGTTTATAGATTTGCAGGAGGAATATAACTCACAACTTAGATAACTGGACTATATTTCATAATATGATAGATTTTTAAGAGGCTTGCTATGGTACAGTGGAAAAAATACTGGCTACTTTGCTCACAAAACCTTTTTTTCCAGAGCTGCTGCAAAACTAAAAGGAATACTAAGTTTTTATTTTCCTTTGCCTCCCCAGATCATTCCCAGGTCAATGTATATTAGCAGAATAAAGTATCTAGATAGATTTATGTGGTTTGTAGAACAAACAGATCCAATAATTAGTCCCTGAATAACTGATTAATTAGATTCCAAGACAGTATTTCTGCAAACAATCTAAATGATAACAAAATTAATTCAGAGTTTTCCCCAAGCTCAACAAGTAAATAGGTATATAGATAAAGTCCAATGAAAGGAATCTTATAGAAGTACATACTTAAGAAATTGGGACATGAGTAAATTGAACATGGGTAAAAGGCTACCAGAGACAAAAGATTCCCTTTTCAGAGATGTGGGAAATCTGGGACACTAATACATAGTTGGTGGAGCTGTGAACTCATCCAGCCTTTCTGGAGAGTAATTTGGAATTATACCTAAAAGGCAACAAAAATAAATACCCTTTGATCCAGCAATACCACTACTGGGTCTATACCCTGAAGAGATTTATGAAAAGGGGTAAAAACATCACCTGTACAAAAATGTTCATAGCAGCTCTCTTTGTGGTGGCAAAGAAATGGAAACTGAGGGAATGCCCATCAATTGGGGCATGGTTTAACAAACTGTGGTATATGTATATGATGGAACACTATTGTTCCATTAGAAACCAGGAGGGATGGGAATTCAGGGAAGCCTGGAAGGATTTGAGAGAACTGATGCTGAGTGAAATGAGCAGAACCAGAAGAACATTGTACACCCTAACAGCAACATGGGAGTGATGATCAACCTTAATGGACTTGCTCATAACCAATAGGGCATCAATCAGGCACAATTTTGGAATATCTGTGATGGAGAATACCATCTGTATCCAGAGAAAGAATTGTGGAGTTTGAACAAAGACCAAAGACTTATGTACCCTTAATTTATTTTTTTAAAATTGTCTCATTATGTAATTCTGCTATATCTCATACTATATGTTTCTTCTTTAAGGATATGATTTCTCTCTCATTGCATTCAGCTTAGATCAATGCATACTATGGGAATGATGTAAAGACTAACAAACTGCCTTCTGGGGGGTGGGGGGTAGGGAAACAAAATTGGGGCAAAAATTGTAAAACTGAAAATAAATAAAACCTTTCTAAAATTAAAAAAAAATATTCCCTTTCAGATATTGTAAATAAGGGGTCTTCAACATTTTTCCTTTCAGATCAAGCTTGCAAATCTCTAGATTTGATTTAGTAAATTTGGAGTGCTGGAAACAAAAGATGCTCTAAGCCCAATTATGAAAAGTAGCATAATATTGAAAAGATCATGAAAGAAAAGAGAAAGGAGAGTATCAGTAGTACAGGCTAAGGGGGTTCAAACTAGGAACCAAAGATCAACAGTGCCCAGCTTAAGATAGTAGGAGAAAGGACATAGATTGACAAAGGACGCCAGGAGAAATGACCCACTATGGAGGGTAATCCAGATGGGAGAGATGGTACAGGAAAGCTTACTGGGACATAGCAGTAATGTCTGAATTTTTTTTTCTGAAGACCCTCTAACAAATGAGATAGGACTCAAACTGTGCACTAAAGGAAAGAGAAGCTTTGGGAAAGGGCATTAAAGGCACTGGGGATAGTTAGTAATGAGCAAAGATACAGCTATGGGCATGGCATTTTTAGGGATAGTTTGAAGTTGACTTAAGGTGGGGAAAAAAGTAAAGTTCAACACTGGGCTGGATCCTCTGGGGGGTGGGGGATACAAAAACATGTTGATCCTGGCCCTCAAATTTTTAAGGAGAAATAGAATAAGATATGAATTCTATCCTAATACGCATTGTACTTACAGTAAGTGTGCTATGGGGCACAGTAGACTGAACCCCAAAATACAATAATGGAAATAGTATCTTTGTTTCAATTCAATTTTGTCATTTGTAATTTCTAGCTTAGTTGTTGATATGGTGATAAATCTCATTCATTAAACTAGACATACACGTAGGAGATATCAGGACTCTGTTCTGTTAAATTTATATTAAATTTGTAGTGCTTTGTAGGTCAAAGTGGATTTTCCACCCCAGTACACAGTAGTGCAGTTACAATATTTTGCTCCATTAAATGGTACTTTGTATTTTATAAGAGGCAGGAGAAAAAGAAAAAGAGAAAGGACAGGCCCAATTATAATCTGAATAAATGGAATTTCAAGAACTAGATGTGTTCTGAAAGGCAGGAAGCTTGCTTGTTTAGGTAAGTTACCCTTTGTGATATTTCCTTTTTCTTACCCTACAAAAATATAGACAAATGTCAAATTGCCCAGCATACCACTGAGTTCCCTCATTCAGAATGCTGAGCCGCCGGGCAGCTTCTCATTCACATGGCTTTTAAGTAACTCTAGTAGAAAAGGATTGGATAAAAGGAATTTCCCAGTAAGTCAGCTCTTAAAAAGGGAACAGATTAATACTGCCTTAAGCTTTAGATTCACAAAGGGTATAAATTAATGCAAATAGCAGGTTTCCAAATAATGCAGGCTGATGTTTTTAAAAGAATTGCTACTAAATTTCAACAAAGCAGAGAAAGAAGGGCAAGGAAGTAGCAACATATTCAAGGAGCAAAAAGAAAATATATTCTTTTCCAAACTCTAATTTTTGCTCTCACTTGCCAGTCTATAAGATTCCAATGCTACCATTCCAAAGATGTTAACTTTAAGGATATTAAGCTAATGAATCTGTCACATAAGATTAGGATTTTTTTATTTTTTAAAATCAGAGCCAAGGGGCAGCTAGGTGACACAATGGATAGAGCACCAGCCCTGGAGTCAGGAGGACCCAAGTTCAAATCCGACCTCAGACACTTAATTACCTGGCTGTGTGACCTTGGGCAAGTCACTTAATCCCGATGCCTTGCAAAAACCAAAAAAATGCGAGCCAAAAACTAAATTAGCATATAGTCTTTAATGTCTGTACTTTGTTTTTGAAAAGCATAATATACAAAGGCAGAAAAAAAATAAACAGTTGCTCAAAAATCAACAATTCTACCTCAACATAGTAGAGAAGGGCTGAGTTGATCATAAAATCATAATTGAGAGTTAAAAGAGAACTTAAGAGGCCATCTCATCTATACCCCTCCATTTGCAGATGAGGAATCTGAGGCCCAGAGAGCTTCCCACAATTATACAAGGATTTGATTCCATGTTTTCTTTACTGAAAGCTCAGCACTTATTTCAAGTATCCCCACCATATACCATAAGTTTCAAAAGAAGAAAATGGAAATGAATGAGGCTCTAGCAGCAATGGGCCATTGGTTTGGTTTGTTACACCAATGTACACGTCTCTGGACTCATATATGTCAAGCCTGTACTAGAGCTTATAGAAAAACTATGGTGTGTATCTTACAGTCCATTAAAGATAAAAAGGACAGTAGCAAAAGGATGGAATGAATGCAGGTTCTTATATGCATTCATGTACACATGCACACTCAAACACAATTGAGAGTCTATTATGGGGATCTTGTCTCATGAGGATTGTGAACATTACTTTATAAACCTGGTCTTAGTCTACTTCCAGACAGCCATAACTTGATTAGTTTGGAAACTCCCTCTATTTGAGGCAAATATAACCAGTCTATGTCTGAGAAGCAAATTTGCTATTGTGCCCCCGCGCGCGCACACACAAACACACACACACACACACACACACACACACACACAAATTGTCTTGGGCAACAGAGCTCTTGATAATGAGACTACCATCCCTGAAATCTTTCCAGTTTGATAGGAACTACTGTCTTATCTTGAAGGAACAACTTCTAGGATCCTAGAGTCACTTAGAAGTCATCATTTAAGGGAAGAAGTAAAGTGAAAGTTGACTTCAGATATTTAAAAGGCAGTCTCTTGGAAGAGGGATCAGACATGATTCTACTTAACCAAGAAACAGGAATAATGGGGTGGCAGTGGGGAAGGAAAAAACTTAAGACTTTATGTAAGGAAAAATTTACCTGCCATGTGAACTATTCAAAATTGTGCAGGGTCGTTTTGGGAAGAAGCAAGCTTTCCTCTCCCTTGGGATTTTTGAACAGAGTTTGAATATTCACTTATTAGGAATGTCACAAGGATTGCTCCAATGAGGTCTCTTCCAACTGACACTCTGGAACTTTCATAACCTTTATATGTTTTTTTTTAATGCACACAAAAGCTTTCCACACAAAAAAAAGGAAGTGCAGATAACTTTTTCATTCAACAATCACTTAAAATTATAAAGAGGTGTAAGGCAAGCTTTTTTTTTTTGCATCATACTTAAATAAAAGACTTTGTATCTTGAGAAAAAAATAATTTTTGTCTTGGACCATGCAGCCTTTATAGTCAGTCTTGTACCTGTTAAAATCCTGTCTGATGAAGTAAATTTTGAGATATTAGAGAACAGTGTTGCAACATCATTAAGTTGGTCACCAACCACTAAATAATGTTAGTTCAATCATAGAAGCATGAAGATAAAGAATAGACAGGCTTATAAAAGAATGAAGAGGTTATTGTCTTTGCCCAGAGTACACTAAAAGATACATAACAGTAGTGCACTGCCCAATATTTAAACTCCATCTATTCAGATAACAAAAAAATAAAAAATGTGGTAGACAAATATCGACTTAATTATATTAAATCCCCAATAATGGAAATCACACTAAAGTAAAACAAGGCTATTTCACAGCAAGATTTATTAATACATCCAAAAGAAAGAAAGAAAAATCATTTTGTCACACTATATACAGATAATACATACAGTGTTTTTATACACATATTACATCAGTTTTTACACAAGAAAAATATACATAAAAATGTAAACTTTTGTATACAAAAACCCTTAAACAAATTAAACAAGGACCAGATAACAAAAGGAGACCAATCCATTATTATTTCATCAAATTTTTTTAAAATGGTCATACAGTACATTCATTTGAGATATATATATATATATATATATATATATATATATATATATATATATGGAAAATGTGAGCCAAGTCTTCCTGTTTAAAGGGAAAATACAAACCAGAAGCCTACCTGCTCCTAAAATGTGGTCCTCCAGCACACCTGCTTTAAAAGCCATTGGTGTGAATTTTGATCAGAACTGGGGGCTCTGGCCAAAACCATTTCTCTCCTCGTCTTGTTCCCACATACTGTTTAAAAGCGGTCTCTGCAGAAACAAATGGCATCAGGCTTTTGTGCATACTAACTAAGCTTTCAGCCACCACTAATATTGAGGAGAATTGAAGTTTGTATGTTCCCTTTAAGCAATTATTATTATTTTTTCTGTGAGCATTTTCAATGTATGGCATGTTAGCAAATTTTGTGTGCCAAGGTGAAAGGGGACAATGAAAAAGAAGGCTCGGGGCTGGGGGGGAGGGGCAGGACTGCTAGTCCTTGCTACCGTGCAGCTACTTTAAAAAAAAAGAAAGAAAATGAAAGTGTGCAAGCTGTCGTTCACTGTTCCATATGCACTGCCTCCTATTGGCTTCCCCACTGAGATTGATTCATATTCTATCGCATTCTTGCAGCTAAACAACTACCATGAGGCTGTTTGTTGCAAGGTTGCTTCTGATATCTGGTTGTGGCTAGGC
Source organism: Macrotis lagotis (assembly GCF_037893015.1). NCBI lineage: Eukaryota > Metazoa > Chordata > Mammalia > Peramelemorphia > Peramelidae > Macrotis > Macrotis lagotis. The sequence goes on along the minus strand of NC_133663.1, from coordinate 83,792,824 downwards.
TAACTGTTCAAATGACAGAATCACAAACCTCTCTAGGACAGTCTGAAGGTCTACTCCACTGTTTTCTGTAACATCTTGAAATGTACGATTGTCCATCTACCTTGCTTCTTTATTATGTCTTGAGGAGGTAATCTGTTCTGCCATTCAATCATACAATCAAATGGCAATTAAGAATTTTCTTAATGTTCTTGCAATCAGCATGATAGATCACTAAAAAACACTTGAGGCTGTGGGTCCAACAAAGAGTTAGACCCATGTCCAGTATGAACAGTCTCAAAATTCCTTTAATAGAATTCTTAGTGAAGGATACTTTTAATTAAATAAATGAAAGGCTCGCTTCAGACAGCTTCATGAGAAATCCACACTCTCTAAGGTGTATTTTGAGCAAGGCTAGGTAACAATGAGGTGATATTTTTCTCCCTGCAGCAGGAGGAGAATATTTAACTCTCCTCAGTCAAATCAATTTTAGTTATCATTATATATTAATGAAATAAACAGGCAACCAATGGTGGACCACTATTGATCTAGGGGATAGTAGACAAAGTGTAGTAAAGGAAAGGTTAGGGTGTCTTTGTAATTGAAATGACCAGACTGGTTGTAGCACATCTCTGTTTCAGAGACAGGAAAAACCACACAAAGTTCTTCAAGTGCACCTCCAGCTCTCTCTCACTCCCTTTGAATAGATGACAACTTTTAGGACCGCTTCCCTTGTGATTTAATTTATAACAACAACAATAAGGAAACAATAAAAATAATAAATAAATAATTTCCCAATGACTTTAGATGACTTAAAATTTTTAAATGTTTTTAAATAATTTTTATAATGTTACATTTCTGACAATTTGTTACATACACCTGCCATTGCAGGGGCAATATTCCAGTAGGGGCAGCATTTTGCTAAATGTAAAAGATTGCCATCCAAAACTCATACATATACATGTGTATATACAGTATATCCACACTACTTATATACATATATTAATATACATATGCATGAGTATATATCAGGAGAACAATTATTCATTGTCTCCAAATATCTATATATTCACTCACATAATATATACTAAAGACATACTGTGTGAGTATATATGCTAGTATATGTACACATGCTCCAACATGTATATATACACTGTTCTGTGTGTGCATAAGAGTTTCGAAGGCACAATTATAAATGGATGTAAGTTTTCTATAAAACTGCAGCAAAGATAAAACTCAATGTCACTATTGTGAGACTATCAAAGGCCATATTGCCATATAAGAATGAGATTTCACTAGAAGAGATGAGGATTTAAAGAACAATGACTACATGAATTAAAGGAAGGATTAGCCCCCAGGTTTAAGAGGCTTACATGGGGTTGAGTAGGTTTTTAACTGTCACTGAAAAAGAAAGTGAAAATGGCAAGTTAACTCTAATGTGAACCAAAAATTTCAAATGTCAAATTAACAAGTTTAAATAAAGGAGGGAATAAACATATTTTCTCTACAGACACTAGTGTAACTTAGAAAAAGCTTCAACTGTTACAATTCTTACTCTTTCAGCAACAACTCTATAAAATGTTCTAGATAAAATTCCTAACTTGGTGGGACATTGTTTCAGAAAGGCAGAATTCAAACCCACCTTTCCAAATCTGTGCAGTGTATGCTACTGAGAACTAAGTTTTCTAGGAAACCTCTGAAATAAAGGCCTTTTAGAGGAACAAACAACAGTGATATCTATGTAAGTAAGACGGGGTGGTTGAACCAAATGCTTTGGGCTAGATTGGAAGTGATTAAAGTGAGAGGAGCAAGTGCTGAAATTTGGCTTTTAAATGATGAAAGTAAACAACAGTTGGTGATGATGGTAATAAGGAGCAGGGGAAATGAACAATAGAAATCATTTTAAAGGGCATCAATTAATTATAAACAGAAACAAGACTATAATCCAAGGGACTACTATCCTAGGGAGTTATGATGATGTACCCTAGTCATTTTGTCTGGTTTACAATTTCATCTAGAACCCCACTCCACTTGCTGACATATTAATTTTGTTAACAAAGGCTATTTATCTATTATACACACACTTTTGGGGAAATATATGTATATAGCTCTATCTATATACACACATATACATACGTGTATATATAGATTTAGATTATACAAATGTATAAATAAACATAATACTTTTTAATCTTTCCATTGACAAGGGCAAGTTTACATTCAGCAAAGTGCCACCACATCTGATATACACATCTCTGTACAAATATACATTAAAAGGGTTTTTTTCCCTCCACTGATGAATGGGGAATTTATTTTGGTAAATCCCATTACAAACAACCGAAGGGAGAATGGCACCAGTACAAACTCTCCTCTTTCATTTGCATGCTTATGTACAAGAAATATGCAGGAAACAAATTTTTTAAAAATCCACAGAGAGAGTGAACTTGGGAGATGCTGGAAAAGTACAACTGTAAAAAGAACCACATACAGAGCTTTCCTAGGTTTTGACTGCATTGAAAAAAACGTGGCTGCAAAATCAAATGACAAATATCTGTGTCTTATGAGAAGCTGTTTTAAAAGAGTTTTAAAATACATGATTTTCATTATTAAAAATATGAATGAAACACTCAGTAACATCTATGGTTTTAGTTACTTCAGACTGCTGAATATTACAGTGAAGTATAAGAGAACAATGACTTTAAAACCAAAATAAATAGGAATGTCTCTTTTGAAGTTGACTCTTAGACAAATATCTAAGAGAAAGCATCATCATCCCCCCCTTAGACAAAATATGGGAAATAAAATTGTCTTAAATTTGAAATGGATAGCCCAGGTGAGATAAAAATATGTTTAAAATAATTTAAACTCTCCCTAGCTTTGAAGCATAGTGAAATGATCCCACCAGCTCTTCAGGAAAACAAAACAGTCACCTATGAAAATGACATTCTTTAAAAAAAAAATGCCTACCACAATACTTGTCAAATCAAAATAAGGATGATGGGCAATATTTTCAAAGTCAGAGTATAAAGTAATTTACTATTAACTTAAAAATTTACAACGGATATCTGGTCCCACTACCCCACAATAAAATACAAATAACACCTCATTTCCTCTCTCTCATTTTAAAAAACAAAAACAAAAACAAACAAAAAAAAAAAAGAGGGGACAGAAGGGTGTCTTAGAGCCTGGTATTTCTCATGCCATTTTTTTTTTTAAAATGGAGCACAATGCAAGTCAATCAAAAAGTTTAAAATAAAATGCACATGATATCAGAGCTAGCCTTTTAACATAACATAATAAAGAATTTGGTGTATTTATACAAGTGACAATGAGAAAATAAGTCCAATCCCCTCAACTAAATAAATCATATTTCTACAATACATTCCATCACCTTGTGTTGCTACTTTTCTCTATTTTACCCTACATACACTCATTCATCTCTTTCTCTCTCTCTCTCCCTCTCTCTCTCTCTCTCTCTTACACACACACACACACACACACACACACACACACACACTCCCCCAATGCATATTTTTGCATGTGTGTAAAACACAAACATATACATGCACACAAGTAATTTAATTCTATTTTTAAGTCACAGTGGGAATTCCTTAGTGAGGAGGGGTAAAAAGTTCCTGAATAAGACACTGAGAACATCTAGATTTGACATTTTCTCTCTTTTTGATTTCCCAACTTACAGAATGAACTGTAAATTAAAGAATAAATCCATAGGAAAAAAAAAGAGGTCTTACAAACTTAGTTCACAATTCCAGCTACAGTAGTTGGAGTTTTTATTTGATCTATGTATTTCGTATTTCTATTTACCCTGTAACTAAGCTTCTAGCCGTCTTAAGTGTAAACCACGATCATTTACTAAAGAATGAAATACTCAAGAATTCTATGAGCAGTAATAAATGGGCTAAAAGATGTTCTACATTTTGAGGCTGCAGGATATCATTTTATTTTATATATCTGCAAGGTAGCAAAGAATAGCTATACACCTTGACACGGCAGAGATCCAGTGTAAAAAGGTGCTTCACTAGTTTGTTTTTCACCAAAAAAAAAAAAAAAAGCTTGTATATAATTTTATAGCTATTAAAACACATAGGAAACATAATTCATTACACTCAATACAGCTTTAGTATAAAACTTATAATTTATGAGGTGATGTTAATAGCATAAATTAATATACCTTTTTCTCTTAAAATCTACAATAAGTATTCTGAAAGCTCATTAGGGAAGGGAACTTTTAAATAAAACTTTTAAAGCTGAGCGTGATGGAAAAATATTCTGTATGCTGAAATTGAGATGGAGAGCCTCAAGGAGAAAGAAAGAGTCCCTAGGCAAGACACTGTGGACTACAAAACTCAATGTGTTTTCTCTTTCTTGCGCTCTCTTTGATGATATTCTACCTTTATTTTCTTTTAAAACTATTTAGTTTTTGTTATTTTTTATTAAATTGCCCTTATTTCCACAAGGAATCCCTGAGACATACTCAAACTGTACAGTGAAAATAATCATCACTGTTCAGAGGAACTGGTTCAACCCATCCAAGCAGATGAAGATACTATCAACAAGTATCAAACTTTCCATCATTGCAGCATTGATCCATTGGAACCAACTGTACCTTAATGCTGAAGATTGGAGTCATTTCAGGGCAAATCAGTCTACTCCCAAAGTAAAAGCAATGGTGTGGCATTTTAGCTGCATTGAAGCCTTCTGCACTGCATGTTGAAAATTTTCCATGGGGAACTCTGGGTGCATATAGAGCTTACTTCAGTGGTCCCCAGCTTTAAAAAAAAAAAAGTGAAAGATGTTTCTATTACTCAGACCAGAATAAGGTATAGCTCATACACTTTGTGTATGTGTTTCATTACTGAGAAGTGGGCAGAGGCAAGTAGGCAGAAGAAAAAGAAAAGAACTGTGCTGTCTTAAATAGATTATATATAGATTTCTAAGTTTTTCTCATATAGATTTTTCTGTAAGACTAAACTCTAGAAGATCAAAAAACATATTAGACAAACTAGCCAAAATCCCCAAGTGATAAGAGATGATGAAAAAAAAAGGAAATGATGTCATATTCCCTCTCCAAACTGCCATATAGAATATATTTCCTTCTACCAAATACAAGACACATAACACCTTATCATTAACATCAAGGTACTGAGAGATCTAAAGCAGGTGATACCAAAAAAAAAAAAGGAAAAGCAGTGAGGAAATCCATTAACCAAAAAAACAGAGTAAAAATGTTTGATGTTTAGAAAAAAGTTCCCTAAAATCAATTCATCTTCAGCATTTACTGACATAGCAACTGGCAATAAGGAAAAGTCCATATTGCCATGCATCTTCTGATTTTTTTTCCCTAAGTAAATGTTTGGAGGAAAAACAACAGAGTTAATTGAACAAACTCAGCTCCTTTCTAGCATGCCAGTAAAAAAAAAAATCATCCATTGAGAGCTAGTCTTTCTAAAAGTTATTCTTAACATGTATTTCCTCTCATGTTTTTTAAATAATAGGTCTGAATTTTATAATATATTATCCAATTAAGAAGAAATCGTTAAATGGTTCTACTTCTATGTAGATTGACAGGGAGAAGGATAATTGCTTCCAAACAAATAAAACATCTATTCTATTTCTTATCTGCCATACATACATAGTATATGTGTGTGTACATACACACACACACACCTGTATATATGTATGTATATACATACATATGCCTATATACATATGAATAAAAAACATTTAATATAGCTTTTTTTTCAATCAAGAGAAAATTACTCCAAAAAGAATATACTGTTGGTTAGACATTCAATATAAATGTTTGATATAGGGAAACCTCATTTAATCACAATTACAAAAGAATCTATCTGCATCATTCTGACCACCCTAAAACCCCAACCTTTGGTGTAGTCTGAGGGGTCTACAAACATGAAACTTGTCCAAATGACTAGATTTTGTTTTAAGGTATCCTTAGAAATGTTCCACAAAACCCCAGGATTCTGTAAACCACCTTTAGAAAAGGACTGCATTTAAGGCCTTAAAATATACCAGATTCAAAAGTTTTGGCAGACTTCATTTTCAAAGGAAGGGGCAAAAGCTAGAAGGGAACAGGAGAAAGAAAACATTACAGACATTAAAAGTTAAAAGAAAAAACAATTAATTTAAACGGATTGCAAAATTATTGAACAATTAGTGTTGTGACTCTTCCTACCTGTTCTTTTTGCAAGCCCTTAACACATTTTACTCAAAACTGGTAGAAACAGCTATTGTTTTATTCCTGCCATCAGTAATGCTCCCTCTTTAATGTAATTCAAGATCTCAGAAAAAAATGAGAGGGAAGTTCCTCATAATGAAATATCTATGATTTCAAAATTACTATGACTATAATTTCTTACAGACACGTGCCCAAAGTTTACAGTTCCAATTTATACAGCTGGTTGGTCCAAGTCACTAGTGAGATAAATTCTTTGATATAAGCAATTATTCTTCAAGAGGAAAACTGACCTGAAGGAACACCGATATGCAGCAAATATTTAATTTTCTTACCTTTTAATGAATAAAACTTCCCTCTCTGGATTAATGTAATCATAGGCTGTAAATGAGCTCAAGTTTAGTGTCATTAAAGAAAACAAATACTGATCATTCTGAACTTTCTAGTTTGAGACTCAATGAACTTTTTATGCAGTCAACAACATAAACATTTCTTCGGAAGAAATAAATTCCCTACAGAATTATTGGGTGAAGAAAAAAGCTGTTAGATTTCTTTATGCTTAAACTACAAGCTATACCATCACCAAAAACAAAACAAAATAAAACAAAGAACACACACAATACTTCTTACTTGATCTCCAAAGCCACTACCTTTTTTTCAATAAATTATCATTTTCTCATGGAGGGGCATTTTATACATTTACCACATTTCTTGCCAACATGAAATTGCTCAAAAAAGTTATTTACAAGCAATTTTCCCACATGTGGTAGGTTACTCAAGAAAATAATCCTTCACTATATAACCTACAGAACAAATATTAGAAAATCCTTCCATTGCATAGTCTGTTACTTGGTGGGTTAAGTGTAACCGCCATTCATTATTGTGAACAACTGTATACTAGCTACATAACCTACCCAGATGTGCAAAATGCTAAGCCAATTCCACAGAGGAAATGAAATAGTATTTTAACTCAAATAATAATAATAATTATTATTATTATTATTATTGTGTGGGGATAATAAAGGAGAGACAATACAACTTTTCTTCAGATGCTATATTAGATTAGTAATCTAATATACAAGCAGAAGATAGCATACATTGAAATGGTGATTCTGACTCCTACAGCATAGGATACTTCCATTAACTGCAGCAACTCTGTAAACGAAATTAGTATTAACTGTACCTAACTGGCCTTTACAAATGGTCCCAAACCACTGCAGAAACAAAGCGACTCTTCTTGTGTCATGGTATTATTCTACTATGCATTGTGTACCTCAGTCTAAAATACCAGCACTTTTCCACCCAAAGAGGACCATATTCCTAATGTAAGATTTGCTTTTGATGCCAGTATTACCTCTTAAACATTCCAAAGAAGTAGCTAATTTTTAGATTTTCGGAATGAAAAAAAAAGCTTTATTCCATTGTTTTCATATAAATAAATATATCTACCAAGAGACTGAAATTGCTACACTGACTCTTTGGCAAGAGGATAATGGTTCTAACCTCTTGGTATTATAGAAATGTACTTCTCTTTTCAACCAAGGGAACAAGCCAGGCTAATGGCAAGAGCAAATCAAATCAAAAGCTATGCAATCTTTCAACTGGGTGAGATGAGAGGAAAGAGGTTGCACTATTTTCAACCCTGCCCCAGTGCTTTCTAAAGGTGTTCCTCCCTCTGGCCTCAGCACAGGGGACTACATGAACACTAATTTACTCAAAGTTTTTGGTGTGAAGCTATAACTGGCAACATTCCTGATCATTGCATGCCTCCTTAGTAGAAAGCAGAAAAGGGCTTTTCAATGCACACACAACAGGAAACTGCAAACAACATAATGTGCAACTTACTACAGGTTTTGTTAACTGAAGATTTTTAAGAAGCCAATGCACAGGACAAAGAGCCAGGTTAAAAAAAAATCCAATTTATGATTACAATGATTATGAATTTCCTTTTGCTCAAAAAGGGGAGGCAATGAGGAAGACATGTTATTTTGCAATAAGCTTTATTAAGTACAATGGGAACTAAGCTAACTTTATGGGAATGGTTGAAATTATCCAATGATTCTTCAATCTGTACTGAAAATTGGAAAATAATTCAGAAAACTAAAAGACACTTTCTGAGTCAAGGTTAACCACTCACAATTATCCCAATATGTACATTAAGGAAAGCTCACTAATAAAAGGTTCACTGATGAAAAGCTGTCAAATTATCTGTCTTCTTCACCATTGCAGAATAAATTTATGGTGAGAAATCTTGCTTCATAACATAATTTATAATTTAGAAATTTTTCAATCTGAAAAGACAAAGTTATTCAAAAAATAAATCTTACAACCAACTTTTCATGATTAAAAAAATTAAATACATTACAATCATTTTTTTGGCCCATAAAAGTAAAAGAGTTTAATAAATACTTGTTTTAAAGTAGGGCATATAAGGATTAAAGACAGTCATGACATTTCCCCTCCGTAAGCTCAGGCACATGGTTTCAGCAACGTGCACGCTGATCACTGCCATTCCTTTAAAAAGCAAAGAAAAGAAGCTTTCAAAAGAAGGGAGTGGCTAAAACTAGCATGGCAAAAAAGAGATACATACATGAAGTAGGAAAAAAGATCCAAAACTTCACTTATTTGGAAGGAATTAAATTCAAATATTCCCTGACTCAAAGGAACCTATTGTCCCACCTCACTAAAGATTATGCTCTACCTGGTTGGTTGGTTTGTTTTTTAAATATATAAATTAGACTAGATTCCGTAATAAACAGCCAATGATCTATCTCATGGGATGGTGAAACCTCTCTGCAAGAAAGCGGAAGCAGATTGCTTTTTAAATCTCTTTCATCACACATTTAAAAGACACAAAAGCAGGCAATAGGGAACCCTCGTATGTAATTTTGGAGTCATTAATTACTAAATCATCCAATGTTTTAATCCCACTAATCATGAATAAACCTATAACTTTGAAAAAATTTTCCCAAACCAATCTTGAACTTGCTTTGCAAAGAGAACACCACACAGGTCCAATTCTACTCACACTAACAAAATTCAAATTTACTTGCACCTAAGTATTTAAATTATTTTAATAAAATTAGGAGGTAGGTGAATTTAAGAATAATTTCTAATTTCTGGGTTTACTTTTACAAAAACTATCAGTGTACCCTTCAGATATTACAATTATTTCATAATTGGAACATTGATTTCATAAGTGTCTTCAATATTTTACAACTCCTACTAAAAAGTCACTATTAAGAAAATGAAAAAAACTCTAAAGTAATAGATGGCTTAAGGAATTCATAGATTCCCAATTTTTGAAATCCATTTGACTTCTCCTTTACACATCAAAATAATTTGTTCAATTACTTCTGGCAAATAGATTTCATGGAAAGGATTTAAAAACAAAGGCTGGCCTGACAAACACTGCTGTGAGGCCACAGAAGCTTAAAGTAATTCTGGCTAGTTTTTCCTGGGACTGTTAAGTCTGTCATTCCATGTACCAATTAAATTTTTCTTTTGACTTTTTCCCTCTTTGGGCTGCTAACCTTCAGAAGAAAAAACTGCTGTTTACAAAGTGCAACTCATATGACCAAGTCACTTCCCTCACTAATCAATAGATTCAAGTTAGCATACAGTTGGAAAGAATGATGGATTTCAGTAAGGTTGGGAATTGGGAAAAAGGAGGAAAGTAAGCCAAAACAACCTTTTTTTTTTCCTTATTAGAAAAATATGGGACTGTTGCTTGCTGCCTCTACATTCATACACACAAGCACACACAGACAGACATACACAGAGGAGGTCAAAAGACATTTTTTTTCTTCTTAAGCACTGTCCTACTTGAGATTGTAAATCTAGCCTCAAAGCAGGGTTTCAGCAGACTAGTGCTAATCCACCTCTCCACACCATCAGCTCTTTTCTTAAATGGGAACTCAGTAAATCAGCAATCTATCCAGAACCGCCTCTTATAAAATCTGGCAATGGGATGGAAAGTATTGATCTGAACCCTAGGAAGTAGTAAAGGGCACTGGTTATCTGAGGTATCTTCTCATTTCTCAGTCTCACTGCTAAAAATCAATGGCATCCAGTCACTGTGCTGAACCGCTAAGGAAAAACGTGAGGGTAACGTGAACCTGTCGGAAGGAAAGGAGCACCAGCGGACAGAGCACGCGTGAACACTGAGGCCAGGCTTCCCGCTGGCCCCGGCCTTGTTCTTTAAAATGCTGAGGAAGGGGAAGCAGGAAGGGATGCCTAAAGAGGAAACTAAAGACAGAAAACACACGGTCCCCACCTGCCTGCAAATGCACAGACACGCCACTCAGTGAGGGGCGGGGAAGGGAGAAGATGAGTTATTGGTACTTGTAGCAGCGGCACCTGTCACGGTGAAGCCAGTCGGAGGGGCTATTGAGCTGTGGCTGGGTTGCAGGTCCTTCGGAATGCCGCTGTGAGAAGTCAGCTGGTGGCCAAAGGCCGCGCTGAACTGGGGGAGCTGCTGCTTAGGAGAGCTAGAGGCCATCAGGTCGGCTGAGGAAGGCCCCATGCCGCTGAAGCTGGTCTGCGGTAACCCTGGGAGCACGCTGGGGCTGTTGGGGGTCACGGTGGCGAAGGCAGGCTGTGTGGTCTCTGAGTTCGAGGTGGTAGGCGGTGTGGACAGGGAAGTGGAAAGGAGATGTCCATCTGCGCCAAGAAGGTTGCTAAATGGAGAAGGATCACCAAGGTTGACGGGGAGATTGCCCCAGTGAGTTCTGGGGTTCACCACCCCACTGAGGGGCACCTCGAGTTGGGTTGGGAGCAAGTGCTGCGCCATGATGGGCATTTCTGCTGAGAAGGTAGCTGCCATGTTATCACCAGAGAAGGTTGTGGCATGGGGAGAGGTGATGTGATCACTGTAGGGAGACGGCACATGCTCGCTGTCATAATGGCTTCCGTGGGGCGAGGAGTGTGAATGGTCACTGCTATATTGCTGTCGTGAGGTGATTAGGTCATCTGCCTTGCTCAGCAGCTGGGCAGGGTGTGGCCTCTGGGAGGCATGGCTGCCATCATGAAGTCCATGGAACTGTCCTGGGAAGGCTCTCTCCCCAAGCGCACTCTGGCTTATCAGAGTAGCAGAAGTAAGGCCAACATTGGCTGGGGCCGAGAACTGCCCCTGGATCTGCCCTGCCAGGGGTGTGGGTGGGTTAGACAAGGTAGCAGAACGGAGCAAGTTCTCATCCAGCTCTAGACTAGAGAAATTATCATGCACTATCCGCCCATTCAGCAGCTCCCCGAGGTCTGTGTTGACTTCTCGACTCAAGGACTGTATTCCTGAAGCTCCAGTACCTGTGGAGAACACCCCAATGCCTCGCTCTGAAAGCTCCTGAACTGGCACACCGTCTGACTGGGTAAGTACTCCAATGGTACTCAGGCACTCAAGGGAAGTGACAGCCTGCAAAGCCCGTTCGAGCTCCTCCGCCTCTTCTGTTGTAGGAAGGAGGTCTCCATTCTTACCTAAGGAACCAAAAAGAAAAGAAATTTACACCTGACATTGGAGGAATAAATTTCAACTGTTTTAAACAGTACTCCATTCAAAGAATAGGATGAAATAAAATACTTTAATGAAGTGAACAAGAAAAAAAATAAATACTAAACTGTGGAACACAATCAAATTTCACACAGTTATGGCATTTGAATCTTAATTTTATTATGTGAGAATCTATGTCGCAACTCATAAAAGTAAACAATCAAACTTCTCAGTAGCAGTTCAAAACTTTTAACTGTTTACTTGCACACGGGTTATATAGAGATACAGATTATACAAATATTAAAAAACATAGCAAACATATCAGTTGAACTTTGAGACAAAAAGTTCAAAAGGGGAGGTCCGCTCTTAGCTCTTACATGCTGAGACTCCTCCACTGGACTGGTAACTATAAAAAACTAGAACAAAGAAATTCATTTATATTTCATGTCAAGACTTAAATGTTCAGCTCATTTCATAGATTATCTTTTAAAACTCTTTTCTTGACTCTCCAACTCTCTAATCTTCCATGTACTTCCAAAGTTTTCATAAAACTGAAATCCATAAAACTATTTTGCTTTGTTTCCAATGACATTTGACTGATCCCAAGGGAGGAAAAAACTGATACAAAGGCTGATAGAAACATTCAAAAGGACATGAAATCAATGACTAAAAAGTTATATTTTGCAATATCTAAGAACATTTCTAAAAGGAACAAAATTTTAGACAGAAAAGCAAACCCAAATGTTGAAATATATATTTCAGCTAAGGTTGATTAATAAAGTTAGGACAAGTATTTGTTTCCTTGAAGATTTACAATAAACTATTTTTTAACATTTAAAAGCCTAATTTCAAATGAAACCTAGAAGGATGGCTATCAAACAATGAATCTACCAAAACAATACTACAATCATGAAGAAAACAAATACCACAACTTTGAAAGAAGGTGGAAGCAACTTTTAGTAATTTGCAGTCTCTACTTAAAATAAGAACTATGGGGTAACTAAGTGGCGGCAGTGGATAAAACACCGGCCCTGAAGTCAGGAGTACCTGGGTTCAAATCCAGTCTCAAACACTTAATAATTACCTAGCTGTGTGGCCTTGGGCAAGCCACTTAACCCCATTTGCCTTGCCAAAAAAAAAAGTCTATTATGAAGGGCAGCAAAGTGGTGCAGTGGATAGAGCACTGGCCCTGGAGAACCTGAGTTCAAATCTGGCCTCAGACAATAATTGCCTAGCTGTGTGACCTTGGACAAGTCACTCTTAACCCCATTGCCTTAAAATTAAAAAAAAAATAAGAACTACAACTACATCTCAAAAAGAAAAAAAACTGCTTCCTTCCTTTTCAACTCATTTTTTGAACTTGCTTCCTAAAAAATAATAATCAAAACAAAGAATTAAATATACCTTCAAAAAAATCAAAATCTTGTAAGTCATCAGGTAGCCGTGGCAGGACATCTGAAAAGTCCTCCTGATTTAATTCCAGGTCATGTGGAATGTCAGTGATCTCATTGGCAATGTCATCAGGCAGCTCGTCAGTACTCAGCTCCGGTGTGGAAGGGCTCCTAAGAGAGGAGAAAAAGTCGCAGATCTAAGGAGTTTCCCTCAATTTCTTATGTTTGTTACTAAAACAGATTCATTCATCCCTAGAAAGTTTTCTGTTATTCATCACAAACATGGAAAACCCTAATCTATGAATAGTTTCATATTTTCCTATTTGAATACATGTGAATTAGACAGTTCCCTAAAAGACAAGGAGGAAGAAAGGCTACAATGAGCAGTTCCATAAAACCAAATTCTGCTCAATACCTATAAGTACTTGGAAATAGGTAAGAGGTAAATTTTCCCAGTTATTAATGACATATATATATTAAAAATTACATTAAATAAGCCATTTGAAAAATTATATTGGCTGTCATTTTGATTATTATTATTATTAAACTGGCATAACTACAAGAACAACAAAAGACATAGAAATCTGGCCAAAGAAATTTCTTACACATAAAATAGGGATGTTAAAAGGAGGAATTTCCACCTTACTCCCTCATTTAAATGGTTTTTGGTAAAAGAACAGAAAAAAAGGAAAAATAAAAAACTTTTCTTTCTCCTCTACTCACTGTAAACTGCTCTTTTCAAAGAGCAGTTTGTGAATCTATTAATCATGCTGACTCTGGTATCCTTTCCATCACTTTTACCCAAATTAAATAATATATAAGATTATATATTTTGCTTTTTCAGTACCATACCAATCAAACTACAAAAAATTATAAATCTAAAAAAAAAAATCACAAAAATTCATCTGGAGGGATAAAAGGTTAAATCTATCCAAGTGAATTAGTGAAAAAAAGTGAAGGAAGGGGGCCTGACAATATCTGCAAAATGATACTCATCAAAACAATTTGGCACTGGAAAAGAAATAGAGTGGTCAATCAGTGAGACGCAAATGATATACATGAGCAAATGAGCACTGTAACCTAGTGTTTAATAAATCCAAAGATCCCAATTACTGGGGTAAGAACTCACTATTTGAGAATAATGCTGGAAAGACTGGAAAGAAGCCTGTCAAAAGGGGTATACAATTTATACATAAAGGGTGATAACATAAGCAAATTAGGGAGGGAAGAAATAACCTATCAGATCTATAAAGGGGGGAGTTTTGACCAAACAACAGATAGAGAGGTTCATGGAAGGTAAAACGGATAATTTTGGTTATATAAAATTAAAAAGGTTTTGTACAAATAAACTAAATACAGTCAAAATTAAAAGAAAAACAGGAAAAAATAAAAAAAATTTTAAAGAAAAGCAGGAAACTGGGGGGGGGGGTAGCAGCAATTTGCAGCAAGCAAAGGTTGCACTTCTCAACTATATGGAGAACCAGGGTAAATTTATAAAAAATAAGAATCAGTCCCTGGTTGATAAAATGGTCAGATATGAAGAGCTAGTTTTCAAGGAAAGAAATCACAGTTATCAATTTGAAAAAAAAATGTTCTAAATTACTAATAATCAGAGAAATTCAAATTAAAAAACTTCACACCTATTAGATTGGTCAGAAAAGAAAAACGACAAATGCTAGAGGGAAAGTGGAAAAACAGTTACATCAATGCACTGTTGGAGTTGTCAACTAGTTCAACCATTCTGCTGAACAATTTGAAATTGGGCCCAAAAAGATTGTAAAATTTTTGTATAGCCCAAGGGGCTAACAAACTGTATACTCCTTGAACCAGAAATACTACTACTATATCAATATTCCAAGGAGATCAAAGAAAAGGAAAAGGATCTACATATAAGAAAATATTTATAGAGCTCTATTTGTAGTGGCAAAGAACTAGAAACTAAGGATGCCCAACATCTATGAAATAGTTGAACAAGTTATGGTTTATGAAAGTGATGGAATATTACTGTGCTGTAAGAAATAATGGGGGCGGCTAGGTGGTGCAGTGGATAAAGCACCGGCCTTGGAGTCAGGAGTACCTGGGTTCAAATCCGATCTCAGACACTTAATAATTACCTAGCTGTGTGGCCTTGGGCAAGCCACTTAACTCCATTTGCCTTGCAAAAAAAAAAAAAACCTTAAAAAAAAATAATGAAGAGGATGGTTTCAGTAAAATCTGGGAAGAGTTTCCCTCCAGTTCAGCTCTGCCATGATGAGTTGCCAAAATGATAGACAAAAAAAAAGTTAAAAGGAAAGGTACTAGATACCTATTTTCTAGGCCCTATTGGAAACATAGTATTGTTCCTTTGGCTACATATGTGCACATATACAAGAAAGATGATACTGTAGATATCAAGGAATGCCGCACAAATGTTACCATATCAAGATTGGATGGGTCTAGAAAGTTACTAACATGCTGTAGACATTGCTGTAAACACATAGGCTAAGGGCAAGATTCTAGCCAAGAGAATTAATGTGTGTATTGAGTATAGAAAGCACTCTAAGAGCAGAGATCGCTTCCCAAAATAAAGGAAAATGATCACAAGAAGGAAGCCAAAAGAAAAAAGCACTTGGATTCAAAGAAGCATCAGCCTGCTCCATCAGAGAGGCATACTTTGTGAGAACCTATGGTAAGGAACCCGAACTATTGGAACCAATCCCATAAGAATTCATGGCAAAAAGGACTGGATTGGGGTAGGGGGTGGGGATCTGGAAAGACTTACATGAAATGATGCGAAGTGAGCAGAACCACCATATCATAAAGATAATGAACTATGAAAGATTTAGCAACTCCAATCAATACAATGATAAGTAACAATACATAATTTCAAAGGACCAATGATGTAACATGCTATCCATCTCCAGAGAGAGAGAGAACTGATGGACTCAGGGTGTAGATGAAAGCATTTTCCCCCTTAATTTTTGTTTCCCCCCCAAAAAAATGACTAATACAGAAATATTTTTCACGACTTCATATTATAATACATATTTTTTGCCTTTGCAATGGGTGAGAGAAGGGACAGAAAGGAAAGAATTTGAAACTAAAAATAAAATTTTAAAGACTGCAAGTGATGTTTCATTATATGTCTAATATGATAATAATAGCTTATTCCCAAGTTTTGTTTTGTTCTTAAATAATCTCATCTGTTCTTGACAACACTGTGAAGTAAGCAGGGAAAGAACTGTACTTTTCATTTTATGTGGAAGAACAGGACCATAGAAATTTCATGATTTAGCCAAAGTCACATATTTATGAAAAGAGCTAGGACTTCACTCCAAGGCTCATCAGTTCAAATGCAATGCTCTTTAAACTACACTATTCCCTAAAACACAGCTGGTAAAATAGAAGGATTAGACACCACTCCACAATTTTCCATTTTTGTATGTTTCTTTCTTACCTTATTAGAAAATTTTGCTTTAGATCTAATATAACTGTTTTATATAGTTATAATTAGGTATTATAACTAGATGTTAGTAACTGAGATTTTTTTCTCTTTTTAAAATTTTTTTTCTGAAACCTAAGAGATAAAACAAGCATTTTCATTCCTTCCATAGGGAAAAAGAAAGATGATAGCACATGAAACTGCAAATCTATTATGCACAGTGCTATTCCTTTTAAAAATATATTAAAGTTATCATGTAACTTGCTTATATTTTTTCTTTTTTTTTGCTTATACCCCTCACATCCTCCCCTAGAGATGGCTACTATTAGACATAAATGTGTGTGTGTGTGTGTATGTGTATGCAAAATTATTCTATATATGTTTCTATTTATCAGTTCTTTCTCTGGATGCTGATAGCATCTTCATTCATAGGCTCTTTGTAGTTAATTTGAGAATTTACAACATTCTCTTTATTCTCTCATTTTGCTCTTCATTATTTCAGGCAAGTGTATCCATGTTTTTCTAGATCAGAGAGTTCATCATTTCTTATATAGAACAGTAGACTTCTATTACAATCATATATCACAACTCATTCAGCCATTCCCCAAATGAGTGGCATCCCTACAATTTCCAGTTCTTTGCCACTTCAAAGAGAGCTGCTATAAATATTTTAGGTCATATAGGGTCTTTTCTTTTCTTTGGAAATAGATCAAGTACTAGTAATGCTGGGTCACAAAGTTCAAAAACCTTTGGGCAAGATTCTAGATTGCTTTCCAAAATGTTACAGAGCAGTTCACAACTCTACCAACAACGAATAAGTGTCTCAATTTTTCACATTCCCCTCCAACATTGGTCCCTTTCTTCTTCAATAATTTTAACCATTCTTATCATTATAAAATGATATCTCAAGGTCATTTTAATGTGCATTTCTCTAATCAATAATGATTTAGAGCATTTTTCATATGACTATAAATTATTTTGATTTCTTCATCAGAAAACTACCTCACCATCAGAAAATGCCTCTTACCATTTATCAGTTGAGGAATGACTCATAATCTTATAGATATGACAAAATTCTTTATATATTTGAGAAATGAGATCTTTATATAAGACACTGTCCATAAAATTGTTTTCCCAATTTTCTGCTTTTGGCTACATTTGTTTTGTTTGTAGAAAATCTTTTAAATTTAACAATCAAAATGAGTTCTTGGAAGATCTTAAAAAGGACTTCAAATAAAAAAGATCAAAACAAATTAGTTAAGACTGACAAATTGCCTTCTGTGGGGGGTGGGGGGGAGAGAAGTAAGATCAGGGGAAAAATTGTAAAACTCAAAATAAATAAAATCTTTATAAAAAAGCAAACAAATTAGTTAAAAAACAATAAAGCAATCCAAGAAAATCAAGAAAAGTGTGAAAAGTAAGTAACTGAGATTAAAGAATCTGCAAAAACAAAAAGTAATCAGGTTTTCTCTTCCAGAATAGACTGCTCCAAAGCTACAGGTATTAGAAAGATTGGATGCAATGTTTTAGATCTAATTTCTTTCATCTCATTCTTCCTCCTGCAAAGAGAGTTAAATACCCTAATAATGTAAGTAACTGACCGCATCTGAGAGATTTCCACTGGCAGTGAGACGCTGGTGGGCATGCTGAGGTTTCCTTGGGGCACTGCAGGGGGAATGGGTTTCTGCGGCCGACGTGGTCCACGCCTTCTTTTCTTCTTATGTTTTTTGGTAAGTGCAGGTGGCTTTGTTTTTTTCCTGGGTTTCCTCTGCTGCTGGTGCTGAACTTTACGGGAGCTATCTCCTCTCAAAAAATTATCCTTTTGTAAAGAGTATGATTCGGAAATAGTAAATATCATGGTATCAGTTGGGTTGTTAACTTTTTTTTTTAATGCAATTCACCGTTTAAAAAAAAGACTGGGGCAGCTAGGTATCACAGTAGATAGAGCACTTATCTTGTTATTCTTGTTGATTTGAGTAATGACTTCACTAGAACTCATTATTAACAATTTACATAAAAGACAATCATATAAGGGGACAAAAAGAATCACTAAAAATTAGTCCTGCACATCTCAACTCAATTTTCTCTCCTGCTTCACTAAGCCTAGGGCTTTGAACATAGAACTGAATTAAACTACAATAAATGGATTTCTCCAAACCAATTAAAAACCTGAGGTCACTTATAGTAATCTTGATAAAACCTTATTCACCCCTCATAAAAACTTTGGAGCACAGAAACCAAATGAGTTGTATCTACCTAATACAAGGTCAAGAAAAAAAATATATTAGTGGATGGCAGTTCTAAGAAATGCCTAATGCATAAAGTCAGGTTCAAGAAATATGTCACATCAGAAGTTTTCATAGAGAAAGGAAAAAAAAGTAGGGGGCAGCTAGGTGGTACAGCAAGGAGTTAGGAGGACCTGAGTTCACATCTGGATTCAGACACTTGATATTTACTAGCTGTGTGACCTTGGGAAAGTCACTTAACCCCATTGCCCCACAAAAAGTAAAAAGCAAAAGTTCAAAAGTAAAGTGTCAGTTATTTTGATACATATAGTAAAATATCATAACCAATGTTAAGGGAATACAAACCAACAGAGTTTATATCTCCTTTTAGCCTAAAAAGTCAGAAATTCATGGCACTATGGTAGTCAGGTGCACATATATAAAAAATATATATGAGGGGCAGCTAGATGGTGCAGTGGATAAAGCACCAGCCCTGGAGTCAGGAGTACCTGGGTTCAAATCCGGTCTCAAACACTTAATAATTACCTAGCTGTGTGGCCTTGGGCAAGCCACTTAACCCCATTTGCCTTGCAAAAAAAATGTATATGAGCAAAATAACTGCAACAAATTATGGAATTTTCAAAAATCCAGAAGAAATGAATGTAAATGGATTGAAAAGCTTCATGCAGACCAGAAAGAGTAATTCTCATCATCAATTTGATCTTTTTTTGATGGTTTATGTTGGATTTAACATGCAGAAATGAAGAAATACTTTTGGCAAGGTGAATGCAGAAGTAGCTCTGAAATAGGAGGACCTAAGAGCCCCGAGTCTCATCTCTTCAATTATTCAATTATGTAACCTTGGGCATATCATAACCTTTCTGAGCTTCTATTTCCTCATCTAGAAAAATAGTGGGGGGAATGGTAGAATTAGGTGATAACGAAATCTCTTCCATCTTTAATATGCCAACCTCTTCCTCCTCTTCAGTTTTATCCATCACAACAAATAACATGCTAAGCCATACTTTCTTCCTCCTTACTTCACCTCTCACACACACTACTGACTGTGCTTAGGCTCTCCCCCTTTTGCCTTCAGTAGACTGACTGATACTCTTTGAGACTGCTTTTGTCAAAATGTATTGGCAGCTATTTCCCCAAAGTGGGTAGAGATAATGGAATTGTAAGGGAGGAGGAAGGACTGGGAAAACAGGGGAAAGTTTATGGTGAAAGAACTCAGACAGCTACTCTGAAAATACATTACAAGCCTGTCAGAACACAGCCTCCTTGGGTAATTACACTCTTTCCCTCTAAACACCACCACCACACCACCCCCAAAGCAAAAAAAAGATCTTATTATCATGATAGAATTTTTTGGTCCCTTTTTTAATGATAAATGAAATCTGAAGCTGATTCTCCCTATTTGGCACATGTCTGAAGGCCCAATATTCAAAGAATTTTGTTTATTCTGGAGAATCCTAGAAAAAGTCATCCATACATGGGAAAGATAACCTAGTTTTCCTATCAAATAAAAATTAACAATGATAAATTAACTTTTGTCATTTTTTTTAGGTTTTTTGCAAGGCAATGGGGTTAAGTGGCTTGCCCAAGGCCACAAGGTAATTATTAAGTGTCTGAGGCCAGATTTGAACTTAGGTACTCCTGACTCCAAGGCCGGTACTCTATCCACTGTGCCACCTAGCCACCCCGATAAATTAACTTTTAAAGATTCTGTGACTCCCTTTGGACAGATACATGAAGGATACTGTTTAATCAGAGACATGCGGTCAGGGGAGGCAGCAGAGGCAGAGCTTCTGCTGACAGATTAAGAAAATTAATAGTGATAAAAAATAAATATTAATACTTACTGATCTGTTTATTTATGTAATTTCTGTAGGATTTCAGTTGTTTTTATAGACAAAAACAGCTGAATTCATGGGAAAAGATGTGAGGTGAGGCAGCAGCCAGCTATGACTCATCTCAGATTGCATAATCCTTCACAAACTGAATTGAGTGCATATAAGAAGCATGTGCCTATTATGATTTTTCTGCCACCAGCATTATGTTTTATTTTATATGCTCATTTCCAGGAAGATGATGCCTTGACAAACACATGAATTGGATTTTTTTGAGTCACCAGTCTCAATTTCTCCCTCAGAGCCATCTGGGTCCAGTGACCAGATATGAATCAGTACAACTGGAGATGGCCAAGGCAGTCAGGGTTAAGTGACTTGCCCAAAGTCACACAGTTACTCAATATAAAGTGTCTAAGGCTGGTTTCGAATTTCCATCCTCCTGACTCCAAGATCAGTGTTCTATTCGCTGTGCCATCTAGCTGCCCCCTTCAGGGATAACAGAGGAATAGGGAAGAGTTAGTGGTAAATAGGCAAGAGGATGCTCAGTTTTTTCATTTATAAAATGAAGAAGCTGGACATGAAAACCTCTAAGTTCTCTTCAGCTATACATTTAGTTATCCTTCACCAAAACAGGAACCTTATTTCTCCTGGGCTGTTTGGTTGTTGTTTGGGGGGAAGGGTCTGAACCTGAGAATTCATCAGTCTTGAGAACTCTCTTAGTAAAGCAGATATGTAAAAAAAAAAAAAAGTTATGCAGATATACAACTTTCTGGAACTTAAAAGGCCTGCCTATGGAAGCTGAGAGAGTCAAGTGATTCGCCCTTGGTCACAGAGATAAGATGCAACACTGAAACCCAGGTTGAACTGATTTATATAAAAATAAAACCTGAACTTACCATTTTTTTGGCATGTTCTTCACACAGAGGTGTCTGGTGCGTAATGTCAAAGACTGGCACACAACACTGCTGTCCATCTGCAAACTTAGCTGTGCAACTTGAGAAGAGCTGCTGAGAGCGGTTCAAGAGGATATCTGTGTTTTTCAACGTTAAGAACAACACACAGCAAGCAATGATAGAAAATTCCATTCAATTTTTCTAATAATAATAACTGCATAAAATATATAAACTATGTTTTAAATAAAAGATATAAGATATAAAATGTAAAAGAAAATGCACCTCTTTCTTTTTGTCAAAGAAGTAGTAGACTGTTAATGGAATAATGCATGAGCACAGTTGTAGCAAATGTACTGTTTGGTTTTGCTGCATTTTTAAAAACCCTGATCCTGAGGCAGCTAGGTGGTACAATGGATAGAGCACTGGCCCTGGAGTCAAGAGGACCTGAGTTCAAATCTGTACTCAGACACTTAGTAATCACCTAGCTGTGTGACCTTAGGCAAGTCACTTAATCCCATTGCCTTGCAAAAAAAAAATACAACAAAAAAAAAAAACCCTGTTACAAAGACAAGATATATTTGGGAAGGAAAGAATTATATTCAAAAGTGAATGTGAAATTGAAAAAGAGATCAACAAAAATTTCTTTTTAAAGGGAAACTTTTTTTAAAAAGTACCTCACAGATGAGCAGAACCAGAAAAACACCATATACCCTAACAGCAACATGGGAGTGATGATCCACCTTGAAGGACTCACCCATTCCATCAGTGCAACAAGTGGGAACAATTTTGGGCTGTCTGCAAAGGAGAGTGCCATCTGTATCCAGATAAGGAGATGTGGAGTTTGAACAAAGTTCAAGGACAATTCCCTTTAATTTAGAAAAAAACAGATATCTTATTGTCTGATCTTGTTACCTCTTAGACTTCTTGTCTCTTCTTTGGGATATGATTTCTCTCTCATCACACAAAATTTGGATCAAGGTACAACATGGAAACAAAGTAAAGATTGACAGATTGCTTTCCGTGGGGGGTGGGGGGTGGGGGAAGTAAGATTGGGGGGGAAATTGTAAAACTCAAATAATATCTTTAATAAAAATAAATTTTAAAAAAAAGTACCTCACAATGCTTTCTAGACATGTTTCTAGAGACAGTCCTTTTTGTTAATTTTCTTCCAACAAGAGCTTCCATTCACAGTACATTCTTCAATTAATTTTGTCATTTTAGAAAAACATGGCCAATATGTAGAAATTCATTAGTTCATAAAAGCTTATGATTGAAAGAAGAAACTTTTTTCCTAAAAGGAGAATATTTTTACAAATAATCTAGCTCATGGGTTAAAATCTGATATACAAATAGATCCAAATCACAAGAAAACTAATCAGTAAACAAGTAAATTTTATATCTCACATTTCCAAAGACTCAAATTTAAAGATCTAATGTGTCATTTTTATTCCAAAATATTTCTTTAAACTATAAATTATACATCAACTGTCCCATAGTCCTAAATTAATATCCTACATTAAGACTTTAAATACTGCCCAAAGCAACAAGGGTACAAAATAAGTTGAAAAATAAAACTATCAAAATGAAATAGACAAAACTAAATTTGTAAAGTTAATATCCTTCTCAGGGGAAAACTTATACCCAAAGAAGTACCCTTCCATTTTTCACATGTAAGCTACCAGCAGTTTTGTTTTTTTTGTTTTTACTTTTGAGTAAATTCCAAAGAAGCTGTTTAAAGAAAAGGGAGAATTCAAAATTATGAGTAAGGAAAAAAAAACAGGCAAAAAAGCAAAATTTTTTTTAAAAAATTTGTTTCTACCATTGATAGAATCAAAATAGAAAACTTGTTAATAAAGAATATAAGACTCCTGTAATAGCTAGAAGTGGAAGCACTCAAACTTAAATGCCCTTCAATCAATCCCCAATGGAGCTATCTCATTTCCTAGATAGTGATATGAGACTTTTGTCTTTCATTCATTCCAGACTATTTCCTCACTCACTAACTCTAACCACTGTGTCTATGACTTAATTTCATTGCAAAAGGTAAATTCTAAATTATATAATTATTCTACAGAATCTAGAAGTAGTTACTGAAATTGTTGAAATGTAACTTATAGAATTTCTTCAGTGAGTAAAATTATCATCTCTTAAAATGTACTTGTACTGGGGCAGCTAAGTGGCATAGTGGATAGAGCACTGGCCCTGGAGTCAGGAGTACCTGGGTTCAAATCCGGTCTCAGACACTTAATAATTACCTAGCTGTGTGGCCTTGGGCAAGCCATTTAGCCCCATTTGCCTTGCAAAAAAAAAAAAAATGTACTTGTACCATAAGTAATTCCAAAAATACAAATTAAAGTCACTCTGAGTTTCCATCTCACATCCATTAGAATGTCAAAAGTGGAAAAAAAAAAAAAGGAAAATGGCAAGTGTTAGAAGGGCTATGGGAGTTATGGAAAAACAGATATATTAATGTACTATTTGTAAAGCTGTGGATTTGTGAACAATTCTGGAAAGCATTTGGGAACCATGACCCAAAAGTTATTAAGCTCTCTATACCTTTTTTTTCCCTTAGTTTTTGCAAGGCAGTGGGGTTAAGTGGCTTGCCCAAGGCCACACAGCTAGGTAATTTATTAAATGTCTGAGGCCAGATTTAAACTCAGGTACTCTTGCCTCCAGGGCCAGTGCTCTATCCACTGCGCCAACTAGCTGCCCCCTGTCTATACCCTTTTAACGCAATGATACCACTATTAGGTTAAACTCTAAAGAGATTTTTTAAAAAATAGGGTCCTAGTGTATAAAGATATTTACTAAGCTCTATATTCAGTGGTCGAGAATTGGATGCAAAGAGAACTCTCATCAATTGGCAAATGGCTGAAACAATCATAGTACATGAGCTCAATGGAATGCTATTATGCCATAAAATGTGAGGTTTTATGTGAATACTGGAAAGACTTGTGGGAACTGATGCAGAATGATGCAAGGAGAAAAAAAAATCATACTACAATAATATTGTAAAGACAAACAATTTTGAAAGACTAAAGAACTCTAATCAATGAAATGACCAACCTCACGGTTGGCATGGATCCAGAGGACCAGGATGAAGTGTGCAAATTATCATCCGACAGACAAGGTGATGGATTCAGGAAGCAGAATGAGACATATTTGTAGATATAGCGATATGGAATGTTTTTGCTTGACTTTACATAATTGTTACAGGGTTTGGGTCCCCCCCCCTTTCAGTGCTGGAGGAGGGGGAAATCACAGGAAGGGAAAACAAATGCTTTATGGGCTGCTACTGTTGAATTTGTTTATTCTGAAATGACTATTCAATACAATGCTACAGGGATTTCCTTAAATATAGGAAAGAGCAGTAAATTAGCTCTTCTGGCTATTATAAGATTCTGATAAGAAAAATGGTTAACATGTATGTAAAATCCAGTACAGCTTTGCAAACTATAATTTTAAACATTAAATAATCCTGATCCCCAGTTCACTGTCACTGACTCAAGAATGAAGAACACAGTATATAAAGAGGTAGCTACTTCCAGCACACACTAAATACTAACAAGAGGATACGTTGAAAACAATGTCTGGTGAACGGAAGGGCTTTATTAGTGCATGGCTCCCCCTTCACCATTCCACTACATGGTGCTGGTTCCACCTCCCTCAGTTGAGCCCGGTTTGTGCTGGGGGAGGGAAAAAGAGAGAGAAAAAAATTTCGTGAAAAAATGTTAAGCATCTCCTGGTGTAGCATTACATACTATAAAATGTAAACTATAGAATTAATAAAGACATTTCTATTACATGTAATTCACTAACATTTGATATAGCAGATTATCATTTATAAGCTACCAACCATTTAGATTTTTGTGCCAAAATATTTAAATGATTTCACCTGAATTGATTTGTTAAATGCATTTATCAATAAATATGAAATGCATTTGATGAAGTGAGAGCATCTTAACATCAATCAACTTATAATCACAAATCTTACTTAAAGGGACTCATAAGCAGCAGCAAGACAGTGAAGAAGTGTTAAAATTAGGAAAACCACCTTTCCAACGTTGCCTCTGATATTTTCTTAGCGATGATTTAAAGATAGAACCCAATGAAAAGTAATATCTTGGTCAGTGTATTTTCATAATTATTAACTTGAGGAGGCTGGTTGCCTGTAGTAATCACTACAAGATTAAGACAGTTTGTCACATATACAAAGTGCTAACAAAATGATGACTTTTTACCCCCCATCACCTTAGAATAAAATAGCACTGGCATGGCATTAACTTTCTCAAGTAAACCAACTAAATTAAGTAAAGAACTATACCAGAGCTTACCTTTTATCTGTTTATGATGAGCTAAGATTTCATGCATATTTTTAAAAAATTACTACTGCAGATAGTTTCGTACAATTCTCATATGGTAGAAGTAGCTTCAGCCTAACATATCTCCTTCATTTAATGTTTATGGGCAAAAAGCAACTTCCTGCTGATACCAAACTATACCCATCTCACAGTATTTTTGCATTGGCAAGGTTCATATAAACACAATATAGTAGGACAAAGTATATGACTTGCCACAGATTCAGTTCATGCAATCTTGACTTCGTGGTTCTACCATAGGCAATAAGCAATTCCAAACTGAATTGAGCTAACTGTATTTTAAGGACTTAAATCAGCTCATTCATTGACCAGAGACATGATAGTGGTTTAACTAGTTCTGAATGGAGTATTCCCTAATCAGGCAAAAGAACTAGAAAATGGAAACTGCTGCCACCAAATGGAGAATTTAAGGCTGTCCTTGTTCTATCTTGGTCCATTATATTCATAAGAGTACTGAACAATTTTGCATGCCAAGAATTACAGCACTCTTGGGAGCATTATTACGTGAAATACACAATTAAAAATTAAGAAATTTAGTTTACATATGTTGAAAGAGCTGACAGAAAAAACAAAATAGATCATTTATTGAATGTTTACAGAAAAGGAAGCATGATCAAAAATTACACGGCTAAGATTTTATTCAAAGAATAAAATGTAGGACCATTTACATCTAACCATAACCTACATTAAGGAACCAAGTATTATAGTTTCAGAACTCCAATTTCTGGATCAAATGGGGGAAAATCTTAGGAATTCTAAAAAAAGCATTCAAATTAATATATTAAAAGTACACCGTGGCCTACATATAAGGAGACAGCTGAAATACATGATCAAATAGCTCTTTCATATACATGTATACAACAAAATTCTACAAAGCAAAACAATATAAGGAGCGGCTAGGTGGCGCAGTGGATAAAGCACTGGCCCTGGAGTCAGGAGTACCTGGGTTCAAATCCTGTCTCAGACACTTAATAATTACCTAGCTGTGTGGCCTTGGGCAAGCCACTTAACCCCATTTGCCTTGCAAAAACAAAAAATAAACAAAAAAAAACAATACGAAGTGATGTTTTTGATAAATTTCCAAAGAATTATTTTAAAATAAAATTTTACCTTAAAATAGTTCTGTGGACATTGAACAAAGTTACCTAGTTACAAGACAACAAATTTTCAGTAGATGTTAATATATTTTCTGAATATTACTAAAAAGGCTAAAAAATTATTTGTTAGTATTTTGAATTTTTAATTGAATAAACTATTCATAAATGATCAAACTGTTAATAAGCAGTAAGTACATAGGCAAAATGACAGTGAAACTTCAAATTATTCTTTTTTGTGCTTATTTTTTATTCTACTTGTTTGATGGAAAAACTTTTTAGAATGTATCTAATTATTAAAGTATTAACTCCAGGAAAAATAAAGTTATACATTAATTTACTAAAGTAATATATTATATAGAAATGTGATCAGAGTGATTTTTGGCTCCTATGTAGAATAGGATTTCAGATACAGAGCTTATAAAAGCGCTATGCAACATTACCCTTTTATTAGGGTGCTCAACTTCCCTTGGGTCTCAGTCACAATAATAGAAATACATAACTAAAACAAAACTGGAGACTACAATGCTCCTGCAGAGTCGAACACTGTATCTTTGCTCTAACCTGGTTCGAGTGCATGCAGCTTTTCGCAGTTCTTGTATCAATTGCCCAGCACATTCTGGTTCTCTACTGGCCGCCTGCAGCAAGGCTTTCCGAAATGTATGCCGGCATTTCTTTTGACGAGATTCTGCCCGCTCCAGGCGGCAGAGGTGCTTATATTTCTGCTGAAAGTAAGTGCAAAGTTGGGTCACCCTGGAGCTCCTGCTATCTGTATCATCATCATCTGACCTGGAAAGATAAGAAAGAGAAAAGGAAAAAAGTAACTCCATTAAGCTTTCAACACATTTTACAGAAGTAAAATTAGGGGAAAAGAGTAATAAATTTCATAACTTACACAATGTGCATTAACACTCATCTATCAAAGCAAGGCATAAGAGGACTCCACTAAATAGGAACAGACCCAAGTTTTCAATAAAGGAACTTGACAGTGAAGACATTTTAATATGCCTTCTGAATTCTAAGACATTTAAACTTCTTAGCTCATAATAATTAGAGCCTGAACCAATGTATCACAGCATCTTCAATATATTTAATTGTCAAAGGATTTCTGGAAAAGAAAGAAATCTATATCTTTACCTTTACTTACTGTAAATGTCTCAAGAAAAGACATGCCTTTAAATCAAACCTCAGTTCTTAGGCAGCAGTCAGCATAATTTCATAAAAGAAAGGTCATGACAGAAACACTGCTCTGAATTTTAGCAGCAGGCTTGCAAAGAGTTGACCTTTTTCAGATGTCTGACACTTTTTTGGTGCTACATTCAACTCTTCCCATTCTCAATATAAAAGGTGAAATCTATGAGCTGGTTTTTACTGCCCTAATTCTCACAAACACCTAGTCTTTCTGGATTATCACTTGACCTCTGCTGTGATGAAAAAAAGAGCAAGACATCAGGAACCATTTCCATTGTATTTATGGGAAAACATGATCAGCAGGCTAGGAAGGCATGGGGGAAATTGCTATCTGCATCATTGAAGGGGGACTTCATAGGGATAAAATGATATTTTCTTCTATATCACCTAACTAAAGATTTCTTCCATATCACCTAACTAAAGATTTCACTCTAACTCCTCAGAAAAGAATCATGGGATCCCAGTATCTAACATGCAAAAGATGATCTGTGACACTGACACGGGGGGGGATTCTAAAGACTCATAGAGTCCTATGCAATATTAATTCAATTTTTCTCTTCCCATCAAGAACTAAAAGTAGCATTTTTTTCTTTTGTGATCCACAGTGCACAGAAAAGAGAAATAAACAGTATATTACTAAAACTTTTTTGATGATTAAAGTACGAAGTTTCTCTTTCAAAGTCACTTAGTACAGATAGGTAAATCAAAGAACAAAGAACTCACTTCATTCTTTCAATCATCTAATAAATATATATTGAATGCCTATTTTGCTATTTGTGTTGGTGTTGATGATGAAGTAGAAAGCAAGGCTCCTTCCCTCAAGTAACTTACAGTCTAGAAAAGGATTAAGAGCATAGCTCTGGAGGATTTATTAAGTAGGGAATAAGCTATTTGAAAAGTAATGGGGAAAAAAATTGGCTAGACAGGGTATTTATAGAATTGGCCAAAGAGCAAAGATATAAATACTAGTCCTCACCATTCTAAAAACAAACTGTGTGAGATACATGATAATGCAAATTATTCCTTTGAATAGTTTGGAAACTACTGAGAAATATTATTAAATGCAAGGAACCTCTTACTATTTATAAATTTAAAAAATAATTTCATAAATTTTAAAAATAATGCAAATTATTCATTTTGGATAGTTTAGAAACTCCAGAGTAAGAAATATTATTAAATATGAGGGATCTCTCAATATTCATAAATTCTTTAAAAATCACTACTACAAAATGCTGATAAATCTACCAAGCAAAGTTCTTTCCTTCTTTCTGCAAGTATATAACTCACACTTAAGGGAATCTCAGTTTCTTTTCAACTCCCCTGACAAATCACACCATCCTTCTAAACAAGCACCACCAAATAAACCTTTAGCATTGTGATGATACTTGTCCTTCTTTCTCAAAGAGGACCATGGCATCAGGGAGGTGATGTCATAACAAACACATGAATTAAGACAAGTATGTGGAATGGATTCATGTGAAGAGGTACTGTACTAAGTCACTAGTCTCACCTTTTCCTCCAGTGTCATCTGGATCCAGTAGCCAGATATGAATTAAGACAACTGGAGATAGCCCTGATGTGAGGAAATCTGGGTTGGGTGACTTGCCCAAGGTCACACAGCTAGGTGTCAAATATTTGAGGCCAGATTTGAACTCAGGAGGCTCCTGATTCCCAGGGCTGGTGCTCTATTCACTGCACTATCTAGTTGCCCAATTAAAAAGCTCTTTATAGCTATGGATCCAAACCCCCATTTTACAACTAAGGAAATAAGTCAGAAAGGAGCCTAGAGGTGATTTACTTAAGGGCTTCAGATCATGAATAGCCTGGGTGTGACTCAAGTCTGACACAGAATAATGAATAGAACCCAGATTTGAGATCTGGAGGGCTACTGCCACTTCATATCCTGATCAACACTTAGTGATCTCAAACAAGTTGTTTTCCTTCAATGGATCTCAATTTCCTTACTTGTAATAATGGGGGGGGGGGAATGAGAGAAAGAAGAGACAATAAGATGGTGAGGTCCCTTCTAGTTCTAGAGTACATTCAGTACATAAACCATAAGAACTACATAAGGATGTTTTCTCCACTAAAGTACTGACTCTCAAGCTTGGATCCTCAAGGCTATGCCAGGGAAATGCAAGCAGTAAGAAGTTCTATTCAACTGGAAACGTTTTTTGAGTTGGATCTCAGGGGCAGATCATATCCTCGAAAAGTAAAAAGAGACTCAACTAAGAGAGCAGGGACAGTTACCCCCATGGAGAATTTACAGAAATAAAGACAGAATCACATAAGAAAAGAAGGGATGAGTGGGTGGTTATTTTGCACAGCTTGAGAAAGTATCCACATGGATGAGATCAGAGATCCATCAAAGTGTAGAAATAATTATGAATATATGAGGGACATTTTGCAATCCTCCTTCTGAAGAAAATTTTTACATTTAAATAAAGTTAATGACCTTTCAAGTTCCTTTTTACATTTTCAACTATAATTCAAAATGAAATAAGCTATCCATAGACAGAAAGGTTGAAGCCTCCCAAAATTGAGATAAAAAAAGTTGATAAAATGCAGACAGCTTACTGAGAGCTTCCTCAACCTGAGATACCCTTAACAAAATAAACAAATCAGCTAGACAATCTGATATCTGATGAAAACTGTGAGTTTAAATTTCCATAGGGATTGAAGATCTATTTTTTAACATCAATTTTTTATAATACTATACAGAGAAGGATGGTATTGCCATACAAAACACCTCAAAGAAGAAAAAAGTAAGATTGCAACAATTAAGAAATTTATTTACCACAAGAAATCCTTTAGATTTTAGAATTACCTCATGCCTTCCTATTCCAATCAGGAGGGATCATATTGTAGTACAATCACAAGCACATTCTCCTGAGAAATCTTTTAGAAACTACATTTTTTCAGTGTTAATAGTCCACACTCATGGGGTCAAGTTTCACTTTTACATATTGACTAATTTAGTTAAGAAATTAACTATAAGGGAATCAGCTGTCTACATCAAGATGAAAGTATTCTTGCTAACTGAACTAGTAATAGAATATTACTCCCACAGTTTTTTAGGTCACTAGCCCTATTTCAATTTAACCATCTAAAGAAAATAAGATGATTTTTTAAAAAATATTCATCTAAATCTTCATCCATTACTACTCTTACCTCAAGAAGGTTAAAAAAAATCTTAAAAGACAGGAGTTATATTGCTTGCAACACAACAAAAAGATATTCAGTATATGTGATCTAAGTAAAAATATCCATGAGGAGGTGGGTGCGTTCTATTAGAGCAGATGTCACTAAAATAATTACAGCTTAGTGTGTGGAAACTACAGGTTTAAGATAGAATTTTAGAAATGTACTTTTTACACCCCCTATCCTAAAAAGTCTAGCTATCAAGAATAACTTTGCTTTGATGTAAACACCTGTTTATGTGAATTCTTTAACTAGGAATAGGGCAAAGAAAGTAGGAAGGCATGGAGGAAAAATAATACAGATATCTTTTACAGCTCTAGCTAAGAGAATTATTTTAAAAAGGGGTAAAGACCATGGAAACAATGTAAAGACTAACAGAATGCCTTCTGTGGGGGGGTGGGGGGAGGGAAGCAAAATTGGGGGGGAAATTGTAAAATTCAAAATAAATAAAATCTTTAAAATTAAAAAATGGGATAAAGAAAATTACAAAAGATAAAAGACAATTTCAATTATAAAAATTCAAAAGCTTCTATATGAACATAATATGTAAATGCAAATTAATCATACAGGAAACTGTCAAATGAGGGAGAATTTCAAATTTTTACATCAAATATCTCAACTTAAGATCTGACAAATCTTAAATCTATAGGAAATAACACAATTATTTATTGTGAAGAGTCAATTCTTTTGTTTTTTGGTTTTGGTTTTTTTGGTTTTTTTTAGGTTTTTGCAAGGCAAATCGGGTTAAGTGGCTTGCCCAAGGCCACACAACTAGGTAATTATTAAGTATCTGAGACCAGATTTGAAATCAGGTACTTCTGACTCCAAGGCCGGTGCTTTATCCATTACGCCACCTAGCTGCCCCTATGAAGAGTCAGTTCTCAAGATGGCACTAGTAGAATATTGTTGGGGAGAACTGTCCAATCATTCTGGAAAATACTTTAGAATTATGTGAATTTAAAAAAACTACAATTTCCATACACTTTGACTTAGAGATCTCACTGCTAGTCAGTATCAGGCAGGCAGGCAGGCAGGCAGGAAGGAAGGAGGGAGGGAGGGAGGGAGGGGAGGAGGGGAGGAAAGGAGGAGAGAGGGAGGAAGGGGGAGGGGTAAATGGAGGAAGGGGAGAGAAGGAAAGAAAGAAAAAGAAGAGTTCCATACATATCTACTATTGAAGAAGGATCAGTTCACAAGAATAATTTTTTGTTAACCTAAAATAGCCATCCCATCATAGTACTTTTTTGTGCAGTCAAGGATTAAAAACAAAATAGGTGCCCATTGACTGAAAAATTATTAAAATATGATATGTAATATATGTAATATATTATGTAATATAATAATATGTAATATAACAGAATATGACATTGCTGTAATAAATGATGAACACAATGAAAAGAGAAAAGTCTACAAAGATTTAACTGACCTAACACAAAGTAAACAGAACCAGAAAATAAAATTAAGATGGTGTAAATGAAAAGAATATGGGGGAAGAGGGGGAAGGAAACTGCCACAAAGTTATAAAGACTAAAACTCGGAAGAGACATCAAATTGCAGATCATTCCTGGCAGGGATAGGGACCAATGCAGACAGAGAATAGTTTTCTTCCTAGCTATCATTATACAATGATATCATCTCCATTTTCTCCTTACCTGAACCTTAGAACCATGGAACTACTCAGGACTCTAAAAAGGTCTCTTTGAATATATCTTTCCAGGATCCAGGGTTGCAACATCCTTTCAGGACATCTCCACACTCACTATACCATTGTTGTACACAAAGAACTCACCCTCTTTTAGTATTGTTGTCCTACTCTAGAATATAAACTCTTTTTGAAGGCAATGATTGATTGGCTTGGTTGCTTGCCTGCCCTTATATCCCCAGTTCCTAGTACTGTGATTGGCATATAAGCAGCTAATAAATGCTTTATTTATCTAACATATTAGTTTGGTTGTTTTTTTTTAGGTTTTTGCAAGGCAAATGAGGATTAAGTGGCTTGCCCAAGGCCACACAGCTAGGTAATTATTAAGTGTCTGAGGCCGAATTTGAACTCAGGTACTCCTGACTCCAGAGCCGGTGCTCTATCCACTGCACCACCTAGCCGTCCCCATAACATGTTAGTTTTGCTAAAAAATTTTCACCTCTTTTTTATTCTTTGCCTTTAAGAGATGGTGAACCAAAGAGCAGTGCCTTGAGAAGTGTAGGTAATATAAAACATATTGATAAAAAATATATTTTGAAAAAGCAACAATAAAAAAGGAAAAAAATATTTTTTGATATATTTTGGTGGCTCTGTAATCTAAACAATGTCAACTTTTTTTTTTTTAGCCCAGTGATAGAACACTAGACTTAGAATCTGGGAGATCAAAGTTCGAATTCTGCCACAGATTTTTATTAGCTGTGTGACCCATGCTCAAATCATTTAATCTACCTTCATTTGACTTACCTAATTTACATTATTGGAATAATAATAGTATGTATTTCATAGGGTAGTTGAGGTCTAATACGGTGATATATGTGTGTATACACATACATATATAAAATATATGATATATATGTATATAAAACTATTTAAATATATCATGTCACACTTTAAAATTAGCACCCTATGTAATTTGGTGGAAACATGTATATAAAACTAAAATCTCCTGTCCTAATGGCATGGCACGTTTAGGATAGTAGATGCATATACTGTATATTTTTCCTATCCCTTTAGGCCTTGCATGCTCTAAGCAAGTGTCTCCCTTATAACTTGTATTCAATTTTAATACTTTATGTGTTATAACTGTACCTGAGTTATCTGACCTTGTTACATGTCTGTTCCAAAACTTTTTCCAAGATTACACTTCATTAGAGGAAAAAGTCACAAGGAAAACCCAGGTCACATCTCATACTCTTTTCTCTACATGATGGTGATTTATGAGGAAATTTACTTGTTAGAGGTATGAAATGCACAAGGCTAGAATCAAGAAAATACGACAATTTTTCAGCATAAACAAAATTAGAAAAGATACAGGTTTGAAAAATAAGCGAAACTGATTAGAATGCAATGGTTATGTGTCATTTAAGAATTTATCAGTTACATATTTACAAAAAATGGTGATTAAAGTGTATAAATTATTAAATTTACATAGTGATGGCCTTTTTCATTTCTACTTTGGGTCAATATAAAAAAGGAAAGAGAAGAATTGAATATAAAATAAAATGGCAAAGAATGCAGATTTTTTAGAAATAATCAACTTAGATCAGAGGAAAACTATACAAGACACAAGATGGACAAATAACTTTAATTACTTTTACCATTACTCACTGAGATCTATATTATTTTCATAAGCTGATTTTTTTGAGGAATTCAATTATTATACAACTTTGCCCAGCACCTATCATTACTTAATGAGTATTTTAATATTAAAGACTTCAAATTTGACATTAACAATATGCATAACAACAGTTTATCCTACCATATCAGAAAGAAGCAAATGAAACCATATTAGACTCAAGAAAGTTACAGAAGCAGAAGTTAAATTATATAATTGCAAAGATAATTAATTTTGGCCATAATTTTCATTCTAAAATACATAACAATTATTGGCATCTAAGCAATAAAATCCTTTATCATTCCACTTTTCCCTATATGCTGTTTATCCAAACTAAAATCTCCATTCCCTTCACTGCTTGTCCCTATCTTTCAATAAATTGGAGAATGGCTTTTGTTCTTGCAAATTTGAATCATTTCCTTATATATCCCCCTTAGATGGGGGCAGCTAGGTGGCACAGTGGCTAGAGCAATGACCCTGGAGTCAGGAGTACCTGAGTTCAAATCTGACCTCAGGCACTTAACAATTACCTATCTGTGTGACCTTGGGCAAGTCAACTTAACCCCATTGCCTTAAATAAATAAAAAAACAATTTAAAAAATTAATCCTCTTAGATGAGATCTAACTTGCTGCAAAGATTTTCCCTATAGTTACCTGTATCCCTTCTAATTTTAACTGCATTAGTTTTGTTTACACAAAATATTCTATTTTTATCTCACTGAAATTGTGCATTTAATCTCCTGAGATCTTCTCTTCCATTATCCATAGATCTAAAAGGTAGTTTTTTCCTCACTCCTCTATTTTAAATAGGATTTCTCATTTTATGTAAACATTCTGTATCCATTTAGAATCTATCTTATTAACTAGAATTCACATAGCTTTTTAAGGTTTGTGAAGCACTTTACATGGTATCTCATATGATACCTATAATACCTCTGTGAGGTAGGGGTAATTATCCATTTTACAGAAGAGGAAACCAAGGCAGAGTGAGGTAAAGTGACTTACCCAGGATCACAAACTAATAAGAATGAGGCAAGATTTATACTCAGGTTTTCCTGACTTTAGTTCATCACTCTATTCACTGCACCAACCACCTGGCTAGTTGGTATCTTGTTCTATGATGTGAGATGTTTGGTCTATGCTCAATTTGTGCCAAATTATTTTCCAGTTTTCACAGCAGTTTTTGTTATTTAGTGAGTTCTAACTCCAGTAGTCATGGTCTCTGGGTTTATTGATGTGCTTCTTTACTGGGTGTATTTACTCTTCTACTGGCCAACCTCTTGAGTTTTTTAATTAATAACAAGTTATTTTGATGATTATTGCTTCAAAAGACAATTTGAGTTTTGGTGCTACTTAATTCAATGACATTTTCTCAATCCACTTCCGAAGTTCTTTGATATTCCTAGAACACTTGTCACTGTTGATCCACTTCTTCTCCTGCATGGTCAAGTCAATGAGAATTTATCAAGCACCTCTTACATGCCAGGCAACATAGCAAATACTGAAGTCATAAAGACCAAAGCAGCACCTGCCCCTAGAGAACTCCAATCTAATGAGGGAGACAACAGTAAACACTTAGGTATGAACAAGCTATAGAGAGGAGAAATTGGGGATAATCTCAAAGGGAAGAATACTAGAAGGGGGAAATTGCTTTACTTTCTCCAGGTTCCTCCTGTCTGTCTACCAGTTTTCTCTCCTTTGCTGGCTCATCATCCATATGGCATAGGATCCTAGATTTAGAATTGGAAGTGCTTTCAAGAGACCACCTAGTCCAAAACTCTCATTTTTTCAGATGAGAAAAAGGGGAGATTAGTCACATAGGCAGTCAACATTAAAAGGTGAATTTTGAAGTCAGATCCTCTAACTATTCATTCCTAATACTGACTCCCACCCCTGATCCCTTGGGTCCCCTTCTCTTCTCACTCTACACTACCTTGCTTGGTGGGATCACTAATCCCAATTAATTCAATTATTATTTCTATGTATATATACATACATATATAAATCTTTTCTCACTCTCCTGAATTAAAGTCTCAAATCACTAATTGCCTTTTGCAATTGAACTCAATATTGCATAGTCATCTCAAAATCAACATATCCAAACCAGAACTCATTCTTCTGTATATATAAAATTGTTTTCTTCAATCCATTTTTGTGTTTCCTTTTCTAAGCTGTTGACTCACTAGATCATTTCTTTTCCCAATTCTTCTACTTGATTTTTAAAAAACTTTTTTATCTCTTTCAAGAGAATTTTTTGAACTGGAGATCAATTCATATTCCATGTAGGTTTTTTCCCCAATGTCCTCTTCTGAAATGGTGTTTTGAACTTCCTTATTACCATAGTTAATCTGTTTCTTACTCATGGTTAGTTTAGTTTGTGGTTTTTAAGGTAGAGTTCTGCTCCTGGGTCACGGTGGGACACTGTCCCAAGCTTTCTGCTCATCAACCTTCCATATGTTGGGACCTCCAGCTTCCCTAACTTCTCTGGTGTTGCCTGGTCTAGTCACACCTGCTGTGCTGTTTCTAAGGCCTCTCAATTGACCTGCTGAACCAGGATCTGAGACCATAGTTGGTGAGCTGGGCTGTGGCTGGAAGGTTTCCACTGCCTTCTCTGTCCCTCCCTGCTCTGGGTCATTCTTCCCCTGTACCTTTTTAGAAATCCTTCCAAGACTTCTTTTTCTTTTTTTTTTGGTTTTCACAAGGCAATGAGGGTTAAGTGACTTGCCCAAGGCACATTGCTAAGTAATTATTAAGGGTCTGAGACCGATTTTGAACTCAGGTTCTCCTGACTCCAGGGCCAAGTGCTCTATCCACTGCAGCACCTAGCTGCCCCTCAGGACTTCTTAAATTGGAAAATGTTCCACTCTTCCATTTTGTGGGTTATGTTGCTCCAGAATCTGTTTAGAGGTTTGTCTGATATTTTTTCTGAGGGAAGCTGAGGAGAACTCAGGGAAATTCCTGACTACTCTCTGCCATCTTTGGAACTCATTGCTCTGTACCAGCCTCTCCTCTCTCCCAAGAATGCTGCCATTCTCCCAGAAACTCCCAAACACATTCATCCCAAACCCGGATGTGTCATCTTCCCAGTTGCCAGTATCCATAGACCTGAGATTATCTCCCACTTGCTCCACAGAGATAACTCATGAGTAACACAATTATTTACCAGCTTTCATCTCCTTTAGAATGTGAGTTTCTTGAGGGTAGGAAATTTTTTTTCCCTTTCTTCCTCTGTATCCCTGTACCTGATCCACAATAAATGACTAATAAATGCTTTTATGATTGAATCAAATGCATGTAATGGATTTAAAGTCCTTTTTATAACCATAAGTTACTATATAAAATATGTGTTGTTTTTCTATTAAAGATTTGTAATCTTTCTGAGGGAAGCCTATTGCTACAATCTGACAGCCATGTTTAGGATCTCATACTTAGATATTTTACCTTCTATACCAATAGTATGTTTGTCATCCATTCCAAAATTTTCCCATTAAAAAAACATAAAAAGAAAAATTTTAAAAATCAGCTTATTGGAAAGAACACAAGAGACTTTTGTTTCTAATTTGACACCACCACTTCACTTTCCTCATTTGTAAAATAGAGATAAAAATATTTTCACAGTTGAACATGATGAGATTCAAAGGAACTAATGTAAATAAATCCACAAAGTACTATTAAAATGAGAGATATTTTTATTAAAAAAATATTTATTTAGTTTATCTATTAGACAAACTTAACTCAATTGTCCTGGGCTCCTTGCACTTTAGAGTTAATGAATGCAAAAGTACACTTGAAAGTCAAAGTGATATAATAACTAAAATATGGACTTCAAGTCTGAAGACCTGTACTCAAATTCCACCTATAATAAATCAAAGATTTGTGACTTTGGACAAATTATTTTACCTCTCTAACCTCAATGTCTTCAACTGTAAAATGAGGGTGTTTTGAACTAGATAGTCTCCAACATCCCTTACAATTCTAAATTTATAATCCTACAGATCTAGATTTATGATCTATAGTCTATCATTCTTCTGGTTATTTTGACTACCTTTTCTCATCCACCACACTACTTGGATACTTCAATCCAGTCAATCATCAAGACCTGTTGAATTAATTTGTACATTAATCTTTATTGTTTTCCTTGCATTTTCTCTGTGACTATCCTAAAAATCAAGACCTCCTATTATGTGGTGTAGGACAACTGCAAAGTTCTTCTAAATCTCTCTGCTCCCCTTCTTAACCCTTTTAGGAATATATCTCATACAGATTCACCAAGCAGCTAGGCAGTACCGCACATAGGACACTGGGTCTAAAGTCAGGAAGACCAAGTCTCAGATGGTTACTAGTTGTTATATCCTTAGGCAAGTCACTTAACTTCAGTTTTCCTCAGTTCCCTCATCTGTAAAATGGAGACAAAAGCCCCTATCTATCAGGTTTGTTGTGAGGATCAAATGAGATAGCCATTATGAAACTACTTCACTCAGTGCAAGCATTATATGGATGCTAACATTGCTAATTTCCCTTGTAGGCTTATATACTCAGCTTTGCAGGGTAAATCATTTGTGGTTGTAAACCTCTATCTTTTGTCTTTTGGAATGCTGCATTCCAAGATTTCCTCTCATTTTAAGTAGAAGCTATTGGATCTGAAGTGAGCCTGAAAATTCCTTAAAACTGTTTATTTCTGGATGCTTGCAAGTTTCTTTGTTTGCTGAGGAAGTTCTGGAATTTTGACTTTAACATTCCTGAGAATTTTCCTTTTGGGTACTTTCTAGGAAGTAGATCTATTTCTATTTTGTCCTCTGGTTCTAATTGATTCAAACAGTTTTCATTTATGATTTCTTGAATTGCAGCATCTAGCTCTAAAGAAACATGGAATGAATTATAGAAACTGATGCTGAGTGAAGGGGGCAGAATCAAGAGAACATTGTACATATTAACAACAATATTGTGAATTGATCAACCCTGATGGAACCCTCAGCATTTCAGAGAGCTAGGACAACCCTAGGAGACCAACTATGGACAATGTTATTCCCATTCAGAGGAAGAAAAACAAAACACAACACAATAAAAAAAAACCTTACAGAATCTGAATGAACACTACATTCACTTTTTAAAAATTTCTCTTATGTATTTCTTTCCTAACTCATGGTTTTCTTTCCCCTTAATCCTAATTCTTCATACAGAAAATGACTAATCTGTAAACATGTTAAACACAAACATGTATTTACAATGTTCACCCAACTGTTTGTTGCTGAGGGGAGGAGGGATGGGAAGGGAGGGTAGAATGAAATTATATAAAAATATGCATACACATGTGGATGAATTTTGAAAAACTTTCATCTCATGTAATTGTAAAAATAAAATAAAATATCAATTTTAAAAAAAGAAATGAAGTGTCCAGGCTTTTGAAAGTCATGATTTTCAAGGATTCTCATCTTTTCTCCTTGAGCTACTTCCCAAGTCAATTGTTTTTTACATCAGATAATGTCAAAAGGTAAGGTAATTTCATGTTTTCTTCTATTTTTAAAAAATCTTTAGCCTACATGAAGGCAGTAGCAGTGGGAATTCAATTTAATAGCATTTATACTGTATTTATTCAAAAAAGAAAAACATCGCATTAGATAGATGTTAGGAATACAAGAACAGAACATTTCCTTTCTACAAGGAATTAGCATTTTCCTGAAAAGAGACAAGTTATCCATGGATAACTAAATAGTAAATAGATATACAACAGGGAAAGATCAGGAAAGAATTTATTCAGAAGATAGCAGTTAAACAGAATCTTGAAAGGAGCCAGAGATTCAAGAGGCAGAGATAAAAAGGGAAAGTATTTAAGGAAAAGGGACAACATGTACATAGGCAAAGATTTAGGACAGAAAGCATACCCCTGAAAGAACAAAGGGTCCTTGAGGGTAGGGACTGCTAGGCCCTTAATAATTAGTGGTTGTTCTATACACAGTCATGCTGTATATAGAAGAATAGCAAGGCCTGTTTGTATCCAATGTAGAGTGTATAAAGAGAAGTACAGCTAGGTTCTAGTGAATCTCATGAAGTGGTTCCATTATTTGCTTTTATACTATATATTTCCACTGCAATAGAATCAGTTACTTATAACTTTAACTAGTATGAAGTCAAAAACATGTAATCACTTTATGGAATTCTGAATTTGAATTAATTGAAGCCTAACTATAATATGAAATTCTTTAAAAAAAAAAAAAGAAAGAAAGATTAGGCCAGATTGTGAAAGTCATAGTGGTAATTAGAAGTCAGTGAGCTAGGAGAGTAATATAATCAGACATATGCCATATCAGGCATATTTAATTCGATAGCTATGTGGAAGATGGAATGGAGAAGGGAAAGGAGATAAAACTATTATTTAAAATCATCCTGGTGAGAAATAATGAAAGTCTGAAATTAGGATAGTGGTCAGTTAAGTGAAGAGAGGGGACAAATGTGGAATAGGTTGCAGGAACAGACTTTCTGAAAAGACTTATAACTAAATGATTATGAGCAAGTAGTTGTTACAAAGAGAGAAGAGTTAAAGGTAACTCCCCAGATTTTCAATTTAGGAGAAGGAAAGGATGGCGAGATTCTCAATAGAAATAGAAAAGATGAGAAAAGGGATGGATTTAAGGGGAAAATAATTACTAATGCTTTGGACATATATTTGAGATGAATATGAGCTGTCCAAATGGACATGTCTAGCAGAAGTTGGTGACATAGAACTAGTGAATAGGAGAAAAATAAGAACTGGGTAGAGATTTAAGAGCTCTCTTCAGATAAATGAATCCTTACGGGATAAGATGCATGAAGAAAAGAAGGCCCAGGATAGATACCTAGGATACACTCATGCATAAAGTTTAAGACAAAGAAGATGAGCTAATAAAACAAAGAGGTCAGACTAAAAATCAGTAAAGAGTGGTGTGGCAAAAGCCCAGAGAAGAGAGAGTATACAGCAGAAGGAAGTAATTAATACTGTAGAAAACTGTAGAGATAGTCAATGATGAGATTTCATAATTTAGAGAAATCTGGTAACCTTGAAGAGGATACTTTCAGTCTGGTAGAGTTGACTAAACTAGAAGTTAGAAAGTGGTCAAGGAATTTGAGGCAACAAAGGGAAGCGAAATAAAGAACCATAATGTAAGGGACTGGCATGGATCAAGTGAAGTTGGTCAGGAAATTTATTTTTTAAGTAGGGGGAAGGTCTTGTCATATTTATCCAGAGCAGAGGAATGAAGAGATTGAAAATTAGAGAGATTGTATGATCAAGGGGAATTTGATAGAAGGCACAAATAAAGTATTTTAAAAGTCTCTGTGAAGTTTTAACCTACTAAAACTTAAAACTGAACAAAAATTTTTGGGACATCATGAATAAGGACTGATCTCAGTAAGGGGAACAACCACCCCTTCTTCATTGCCTATTCTAATTCCTTCAATTTCTTTTTATTCTCTTATTGTTAAAGTTAACATTTCTAAATCATTACTGAATAGTGGTGATAATGGGTATCCTTGTTTCACCCCTGATCTTGCAGGAAATACTGCTAGTTTACCCCCATTACATATAATGCTTGCTGATGTTTTAGATAAATACAGCTTATCATTTTAGGGAAAATTCCATTTATCCCTATACTGTCTAGGGGTTTTAACAGGAATGGGTACTGTATTTTGTCAAAATATTGACCGTATCAATATTTTGTGACTG
The DNA here is from genome assembly GCF_037893015.1 of Macrotis lagotis. NCBI lineage: Eukaryota > Metazoa > Chordata > Mammalia > Peramelemorphia > Peramelidae > Macrotis > Macrotis lagotis. Next base: position 83,750,488 of record NC_133663.1, on the reverse strand, counting down.
ATTGTTTTCCTAATATTGACCCATTCCTGCCTTACAGGTATAAATCCTATCTGCTCATGGAATATTATCCTAGTAAAAACTTGTAATCTCTTTATTAATATTTATTTAAAATTTTTGCATCCATATTCATTAGGGAGATTGGTCTATAATTTCCTTTGTTTTGGCTCTTCCTGATTTAGGTATCAGCAACATATTGGAGTCATAAAAAGAATTTGGCAGAACTTTTATTTTTAAAATAGTTTTTGTAGAATTGGAATTAATTGTTGCTTAAATGTTTAGTAGAATTCACTTGTAAATCTATTTGGGTCTGAGATTTTTTCTTAGGGAGTTTGTTGGTGAGGAGGAATAAGGGGAAAGGAAAGTATAAATGGGGATGAGAGAATGGAGGGAAATACAGAGTTAGTAATCATAACTCTAAATATGAATGAACTCTCCCATAAAATGGAAGTAGATAGCACAGTGCATTAAAAAGTAGAATCCTGCAAGATTTCTTGTTTCTAAGGGAGGGGTGGAATGGAATCCTTGTTTACAAGAAACACATTTGAAGCAGAGGCACATGGGGTAAAGGTAAAAGGTTGAAGCAGAAAATATTATGCTTCAGTGGAAGTAAAAATATCAGGGGTAGCAGTCCTGATCTCAAACAAAGCAAAGCAAAAACAAGTCTCATTAAAAGGATAAGGAAGGAAACTACATCTTCTTAAAAGACATCATAGTCAGTGAAGTAATATCATTATTAAATATATATATATATATATATATATATATATATATATATATATATGCAACTAGTGATATATCCTCCAAATTCTTAGAGAAGGTGAACAAATTACAGGGAGACATAGATAGTAAAACTATAACAGTGGAGGACCTCAACCTCCCTCTCCCAGAAATAGATAAATCTAACCACAAAATAAACAAGAAGGAAGTGAAGAAGGTGAAGAAAATTTAGAAAACTTAGATATGATAAATCTCTAGAGAAAATGACCTTCTCTGAAAAGACACCTACACAAAAACTGACCATGTCCTAGGGAATCAAAACCCCACAATCAAATGCAGAAAGGCAAAATATTAAATGTATCCTTTTCAAATCATGATGCAATAAAAATTACATATAATAAAGGGTCATGGAAAGATAAACTAAAAGTTGAAAATCACCCCTTCTTTTAGACTAGAGCAAAGAGAAGAAAATGGAGGTGTTGAGGGGGTTAGAGAAGTGGAAATGAAAAAAGGGAGCTCATGAGGGACAGGTTCTAGTTTTTCAGAAAATTAGGAAGTAAAATTTTTACTGAGGGGGAAATGAAAGGGAGATAAAGGTGGCTGAGGAGGATTCAATACTAAGTCAAAGAGAGAAGAGTAACAGGGCTGCCATGCAGTAGTGATCATCCCCCTTTGACATTAGATAAACATGTTAGTATTGTGTGACTTCATTTGGGAACCCTAATATAGGTGTGAGAAGGCAAATGATGCAAATAACCCAAGGTTGTAGTTTGAAATGGGATGAACAGTCATAGGATGAGGATACTATTAAGTTAAATTGGGTTTATTAGAAATTTGTGATCTAATCTCAACTGGACTCTTACTTTAGCAAGGCAATCATTCTATTTCTCTTTAACTGAGTCAACTCGCTCTCTAAAGTCATACTATTTCAAACGTTTCTATCTCTCCTCAAGGCATTCCCTGACCCTACGCTCTCCCTTAGAATTTTGACCAAATAAATTAATTTGGCATTTAAACCTCTTCATAACCTTGTCTCTTCCAACCTGTTCAGTTTTCTTAGATTCTGCTCTTCCCCACATACTCTATGATACAATCATGTTAGTCTACTTGCTATCTCATATAGGACCCCCCCCACCCCGGCTAACCCCATGCTTGGAATGCTCTGCTTCCTCCTTCCACCTCCTAGATTTCTTGGCTTCCTTCAAAACTCTGCTCAAGTTCCACCTTGAGCAGGAGGCTTTTCCTTCTCCTAACAGGTGCTCTTCCATCTATTCTGTTTATCTCACTCATGTATCTACTTATTCAGATATTCTTCCCCCCCCCCCATTAGAATGCAAACTCCATGAAGGCAGGGGCTCTTTATATTCCCAGCACTTAGCATTGTGCTTGGCAACATTAAATGATTAATAAATCCTTGATTTACAAATAACTAAGGAACAAGACTTCAGAAAATAAAGGAAGGTCAGAGGAAGGGTAATAGACAAGAAAAGCAGGAAAGGTTGAAGTGGTAAGAGGTGATAATGAAGATAGAAAACATTTAAAAGTAAGGCAGAGAGAGAAATAAAAGTATTAAGAAATATAAGACAGCCTCAGACACTTAATAACTGCCTAGCTGTGTGACCTTCAGCAAGTCACTTAACCCTACTGCCTTAAATTAAAAAAAAAAAGAGAGAGAGAAATATAAGAAAGGCATTTCAGCTTTTTAGCTCATAAGAGATCTAACAGTTATGGGTTCACAATGTGACTAAGGAAGTTTTAAATTAGTTTCAGTATATTTGGGAAATGATGTATGATTATACACCTTTCAATAAATTCTTTTTAAAAAACAAACTAATAACATTCATTCACATTCTTTTTGTACTTAGTATTCTTTATATTTTCTTCTATTAAAAAATTTAAATGTAATTTTTCTTGAGATACATATGTGATCTATTTTAAACTCTAACTAGAAGAACAGACTATTAACAATGGTAGGCAACTGTTATTTTTTTTTTTAGATTTTTGCAAGGCAAATGGGGTTAAGTGGCTTGCCCAAGGCCACATAGCTAGGTAATTATTAAGTGTGTGAGACAGGATTTGAACCCAGGTACTCCTGACTCCAAGGTCAGTGCTTTATCCACTACGCCACCTAGCCGCCCCCAACTGTTATTTTTTAAAAGAATAAATCTCTTTCATGGGATGGAATGCTAGCTAGTTGTATGGATCAGCAACATGTTGATGATGACTCAATATCACACAGAATGCTATCTTGACTTTAGCCATTTTAACTCACACCTACCATGAGTTTTTTTTTGTTTTTGCAAGGCAGTGGGGTTAAGTGACTTGCCCAAGATCACACAGCTAGATAACTATTAAATATCTGAGGCTGGATTTGAACTCAGGACCTCCTGACCCCAGGGCCAATGCTCTATCCACTGAGCCACCTAGCTGCCCGTCCCATGAGTTTTTAATAATCCACTTTAAATGGCACATATTTTAATTTTCATTTAATTTCTAGTTCCCAATCAGATTTATAAACTCCATCAAGACAAGAACTACACTATATATTTTTTGTATGGACCCAAGCACCTAAAAATGTTTCTTTGTATATGTTTCATATAAGGTATGCAAATACCATCTTCCTCAACAATATAGAAGTTCTTCAACTAGAGGAACTGTTTCATCTTAATCCTTTTATCTCATTTCACAGCAAGTGTCTTGAACACAGTGGGAACTTAATAAATGCTGAGTGATTTAACTGGGTAAGGTAAAATGAAGGTGCAAATCATTGAAGCTAAGGACACTGTTAAACTGGGAGACTAAAGTGTGTTAGAGGAAACCAAAGAGTCTCCAAGTATGAATACAGGGGTTGAGATAGAGAGGGAAACCATGAGTCAGTTACTAAACTCCACAAGAAAGGAGGGAGAATGACCTAAGGGCAGATAGACAACATGTTCTAGATAGACAACCAAATACCAAGAACCTAAAAGGAGGAAATGTTAAATAATGATTGGGGGAATGGAAGAGATTGATCTAAAAGTGTCAGTGAAGAACAAGGAGTATATCTGCTTCTCATCCTGGTCCAATGAATAGAGTAAGAAGAGTAAGGTACAGCCAGTACTGGAAAGAGAGGCCATTATCTTCTTAAAAGGGTAAAGTTTCCATTTGTGCAAAAAGGAGTATGTTAGAAAAAATTAGTATTAATGAAAGCTTGCTAACAATAGAGTGGGGGGGAGGGAAAAATGGAAAGGGAGAGCAAAATAGAAGAGACATGATAGCAAAGGAAGGGAGTTTTTAGTTAGCTTTTGACAATGAATTACAGAGGATGAACTAAGGAAATAGATTTAAGAAATACTTTAAATGAAAAATTAATGATGGAACTTGGAGACAAAAAATCCCCGAAAATTCAAAAATTAAAACTAAAATGTTTAATCCAGTTAATTAAGAGAAAAACAAAAAAAGTTAGATGCAGTTGATTTAGGAAGGGAATGTGATATGCTAGGAAATATTAAGTTTTAAGAAACAGTAAGACATTCAGATGGGGATGTGATAAAGCACTTAAAGACGTAAGAGTAATGCTCATGGTTATACATATATATAGCTTATATTAGATTGTTTTCTGTCAAGGAGGGAGATAGGAAGAAAAATGTAAACTCAAAACTTTGTAAAAAATGTTTGCTGAAAAAATACCATTTCATGAGGCTGGAAAACTAAGTAAATTTAAATTTTTAAAAGACAGTAATACTCAGATCTTAAAGACAAACCTAAAAAAAAGAGTAGACGGGGTGGCTAGGTGGCACAGTGGATAGAGCACCAGCCCTGGAGTCAGGAGTCCCTGAGTTCAAATCTGGCCTCAGACACATAAAATTACCTAGCTGTGTGGCCTTGGGCAAGCCACTTAACCCCATTTGCCTTGCAAAAAAAAAAAAATTAATTAGTTAATTAAAATAAAAAAATAAAAAAGAGTAGAACAGTAAACTTCAGTTTTCCTTTAATATCATGACTTTCTCCATCCTAGTTTTTAATATCATAAGTCAGCATAAAAAATTAAATGGAAGGGCCAACAGAAAACACAGAAAAAGTTTAAAAATAAAATATATGTATAGTATAGTATAACATCAACCCAAATTTTACAATAAGGTACTGTAAATAACCCCCCCATAAAAGAAAAAGAAAAAAATTCTGACTTATCTAGTATGAGTGGAGGATCAAATAATTTTACATGGATTTTTCAGATTCTGAGGACATCATGCCCCTCACAAAGTGGAAGGAATGACTATAAGATGTCCATTAATGAGAGAATGGCTAACACAATTGTGGTACATGAATGTAATAAAACATCACCACAGCAAAAGAAATAATAACTGTATGAAAAATTCATAAAAGCACAGAAATATACAAACTGATATGGTAAGCAAAACCAGGAAAACAACATAAAAAATAGTTATACAATGCAAACAGAAAGAAAAACAAAATAAAACCTAATTTCTAAAATTATAACTAAACTTGGTCAGAGACAAACTGGAAAAATATGAAACCTTCTTTTTGTTACAAAAATAGGGAAATGTTGAATGTAGAATAATGCATATACTGTTACAGATATGGTAAATGTTTTGTTTGGCTTCCTGAATTTTTTTCCTTTCTTTTAAAATCTTTTTTACAAAGCATAGTTCATTGGAGGGAGATGGAGGGAATCATCTGGAAACGAAGGTGATGTAAAAAAGGCTTAACAAAGGATATGCAGAGGAAATATACAGATGAGGAAATCAAAGCAATCCATAGTCATATGAAAAATTGCTCTAAATCATTACTTATTAGAGAAATGCAGATTAAAGCATCTCTGAGGTACCACCTCACACCTCTCAGATTGGCCAACATGACCAGAAAGGACAATGATCAATGTTGGAAGGGATGTGGGAAATCTAGCACACTAATGTATAGTTGGTGGAGCTGTGAACTCATCCAACCTTTCTGGAGAGCAATTTAGAATTATGCCCAAAGGGCAATAAAAATGTTCATATCCTTTGATCCAGCAGTACCACTACTGGGTCTATACCCTGAAGAGATCATGAAAAAAAATGTAAAAACCTCACTTGTACAAACGAATTCATAGCAGTTCTGTTTGTGGTGACAAAGAATTGGAAACTGAGTGAATGTCCATCAATTGGGGAATGGCTGAACAAATTGTGGTATATGTACCTTATGGAACATTATTGTTCTATTAGAGACCAGGAGGAATCGGAATTCAGAGAAGTCTGGAGGGATTTGCATGAACTGATGTTGAGCAAGATGAGCAGAACCAGAAAAACATTGCACACCATAATAGAAACATGGGGTTGATGATCAATCTTAATGGACTTGGCTCAGGGACAGTTCTGGGGTATCTGTGATGTAGAATACCATCAGTATCCAGAGAAAGAATTGTGGAGTTTAAACAAAGACCAAAAACTATTACCTTTAATTTTAAAAAAAAAGGTAATCTTATGTAATTTTGCTGTCTCTTGTATTTTATTTTTTTCCCTTAAGGATATGATTTCTCTCTCAATACATTTAATTTATATAAATGTACAGCATGAAAACAATGTAAAGACTAATAGACTACCTTCTATGGGGGTGGGGGAAGGGAAGTGAGATGGGGGGGAAATTGTAAAATTCAAAAATAAATAATTTAAAAAAAAAAAAAGGTTGACAGCAGCAAAAAAAAAAGTGATAGTGCACTGAGGTGATCTCATGGTTTCAATTAAAGGAAAGCCCATAGAGAGAGAAGAGATGATTGTCAAGTCAAAGCTAATTGCCCTAAGGAGCTTACAATTAGTGAATGAAATAGAGTGCAAATAAAATGAATGACTGGTCAGAGAAGAGAAATAAAAAGATGATGCTTCATGTAAGGCAAGATAACAGTTAATTAAATTGATCAAAATGTTAAAGAGGTCAAGAAAATTGAGAAAAACCATACCTATCAACTGAGTTGAACAAATTATGATATATGAATGGAATATTGTTATATTAAGAAATGAATGAGAAATTCAGAAAAACAAAGGAGAACCCTATATCAACTGATTAAAAAAACAAAGAAAGCAGAACCAAGAGAGTAACTCCTTAAAAACAACAATAGCAACAACAAATCATACTAAAAGTCTGTCAGGGGCAGCTAGGTGGCATAGTGAATAGAACACCAGCCCTGGAGTCAGGAGTACCTGAGTTCAAATCCAGCCTCAGACACTTAATAATTACTTAGCTGTGTGGTCTTGGCAAGCCACTTTAACCCCATTGCCTTGCAAAAACTTAAAAAAAAAAGGCTGTCAGATTCAGAACAATTTTCATGACCAATTCTGGTCAGGAAAAAAAAGATGGCAAAATACAGTTCCCTTATCTCAGCAAAGAGATGGACAAGTTATGGCAATAGGATATTGGATGCAGTCATTCTATTAGTCAGTCTTGTTTAACTGTTATTCATTGGGAGGGGAAATATAATGGGAAATAGAGGTGATATAAAAAAATTAAATATATATAAATACAGACTTGCATAAAATCATGCAGAGTGGAGAAAGCAAAATGAAAAAATAATAATGTACATGATGATTACAATATTAATAAAAGCCACAAAACTCTAGCCAAATACAATGGTCAAAGTTCAGGACTCATCTTAACAACCAAGAATTTATTTCTAGGGAACATGTTTTGAAGGCAGATTTGTTTAGATTTGTTGGGAAATGACTTCCATGTCAAAACAAATCACATACTTTTTTAAAGGTAAAAGAGGGATGAAAGGGTTTTGGGGTTTTTTTTCAAACAATGAAGTGCTTTGAATTTGTTCAAAGGGAATCCTTGAATTTTTTTAACAAAATGTATGATCGAAAATAGGTGTTTTATGTACTTATCAAATAATAAATACTTCTGTATTAAGCATTATACTAGATGCTGAGGTTAAGAGAATAGAAAGGTAATAGGATAATATCCTCAAGGAATTTACATTCTACAGATGCAGAAGTCAGCAACTAAAATGTACAATGTTGTGGCCTTGGCCAAGCCACTTAACCCCATTTGCCTTGTAAAAAAAAAAACCCTAAAAAAAAATAAAAAAATAAAATGTACAATGTTCATCATCCCCCCAAAAAAACAGAGAAACGGAACAGGTTTTTCTAGTCATAATGTATCTATCCTAATAGAGTTGAATAATCAAATGAATCCAATAATTCCAGGGTATACAAGCAAGAAAACTACCATGGCACTAATGGTTTACCAGGAAATAATTTCCACTAAATGAAGCTAATTTCTCAGGAGAAACATTTAACCACAGCTTCCCCTACCATAAGACCAAACCCAATGTGATGGTCAAAGAAATTTGATGTCAAAATATAAAATCAGTGTTACATCATAAATTTATTTTTAAAAACTAAAGGATAAACTTACTCTTGTCTCTCATATCTGAGGGTTTCTCGGATGGACCATGCAACCTGGTATGGTGAGGCTTGCTCTGATTCCTCCAATTCTTCTCCACTATCTTCAGACCAGTCCAGCCCTGGGGCACATGAGCAGATAATGTGCAGGAAAGAAAAATGAAAATTCAAAACATTAATTTATCTTTGAATTTAAGAAATAAAAATTGTCCAAAATATCTAAATCAATATTAGTACTACCGTAATATAAATTCCACCTAATATGCCTGAGTTTAATTCTAAGATATTACTAAAATAACTAATTAATATCCATTCAGTATTCAAGAAAATTGATCATAAAATATATCTTCCAACAAAAAAAATTTTCTACTCTTTATTGGAGATGTATATTATCAGCAGGGGTAAAAACAAGGAGTCACAAGATTTATTCTAAGATATAAGAAAAGGAGATTTATAGTAAGAACATATTTCTATATTTCAAACATTTGTAGTTCATTGGTGTGGATGCTCCAATTACCAGTACAGGTCATAATCCCTCTATGACTTCAAAGGCAGTCTTCAAGAATTGCTATAGTTGAAATATCCATCATTGCTTAGCCAAACTGGTAATGAGCTTAGAACTTAACTAGGCTAGTCTTTGCAGAACAAAATACATAGCACAAAATATCATTCAATACTAACTAAAATAATATGAAATATGCCACAGAACAGAAACACAAATCTGGGAGCCTCAGGGAGAGGACCTAAGGGTTAACAGAAAAGGGAGACAGGTACACTCTGCTCAGAAAAAGAGAAGGTCCACTGAGCTCCAAGTGCTCATGAAGTTTATAATGAATAAACACACACTTTTCTTTTCTAAGCACAGATGAGAAGAGATGAGTAGGGAGGAGTACCACCCAGAGTGCCTGAAGTGAAGGAGGAAGTTACCACTGGTAAGGATGCAAAAATAAAGGTGAAAGACAAATTTTGCCAATTTCTCAATTTGGTCAGAAGCAACCCATTTTTTTTCCCTTCAATTATTCAATTATGGATTAAAAAAAAGCTATGCATGGAGTTATTTTTTGTAATGTACAATATTTAACAATATTGCCTCAATTAATTTATGAAAGTTATATTTATTTTTCTGCACAGCCTACTTTGTTACAAAAGAGCCTCAGTGCAAGAGCACATATTAAGTCTTTTTTAAATTCTGAGTCAAATTTAATAAGCTTTTACTTATACTCCAATATAAATAGAACTACCTCATAAATGAAAGCTAAATTATATTTTTAATAATTGAATTTATAGCATACCCCAACCCCCACACAAAAAGACTAAATTATAAAGTTGAATATTTCTAGTTTTAAGAAGGGCAAATGATACAAGGTAAAAACCACTGATGGTCAAATAGGGTCATCATTCACCTTCTAATTCACAATAATAAACATATTTTTATATAGTTTCAAAAAGACTTCCAAAGAACTTAAGATTATGGATACAGATTTGGTGTTGGTGCTTCATTCAATTCCTTAAATTGAGAATTGTAATTTAAATCCACTCCCCACCTCAGTTTTTCTAGGATCTAAATTTAGGGAAATACTGGAAAAAAAATATATATCTAATGTTACTTTGAAGAATGTTCAATTATTTTAACTAAACATAATTATTATATTTGTTTAAAATTAATTTCATTGTAATCAGTACAAATTTATGTTATTTTTTTATTTTTATATAGCTGTTTTCCAATTATATGCAAGAACAGTTTTTAGCATTCACTTTTTTTTAAGATTTTGAGTTCCCAATTTTTTCCCCCTCTCTCCTTCCTTTCCCTTCTCCTCTTCCTAAAATGCTATTAAATTTGATATGGGTTACATTATATTATTTCTGCCCAAACAATTTTTATACTTTTAAAACTGGATTTTGTATATTCACTTTTTCTTTAAAAAAAATTTCTAGGGGACAGCTAGGTGGCACAGTGGATAGAGCACCGACCCTGGAGACAGGAGTACCTGAGTTCAGAACCTACCTCAGACACTTAATAATTACCTAGCTGTGTGACCTTGAGCAAGCCACTTAACCCCATTTGCCTTGCAAAAAAAAACCTAAAAAAAAATTTCTAAAATGATTTTGGGGGGGGGGGGCATGGAATAAGCATTTTAACAGCTATACATGCACTGTGTTAAGCACTTTACAAATATTCTCATAACATCCCTCAGAAGTAGGTGCTGTTATTTTCCCCATGTTATAGTTGAAGAAAATGAAGGCAAACAGAGGTTAAATGACTTGTCCAGGATCACAGAGCTAGTATCTGAAGCTGAATTTAAACTCAGGCCTTTCTGACTCTAGTCCCAGCCCTCTATCCACTGTACCAACCAACCACAGTCAGTTATCCAACTTTAACAATATGGAAAACATTGCTCTATCTTTCACAAAAATATGAAACTTATTGACTTTGGCAATTATTATTATTACTACATTAGTATACTTGTTTGTGCAGATGTTTATTTTAGCCAAAGAACTATCATCCAATTTAATTAAACAAATATTTATTAAGTATCAACCACATATCTGGCACTGTGTTGGCACTAATGGACAAGGATAAAACCAACCCCTGACAACAACTGGGAACTCAGGATGGTGGAAGGAGACCTCCCTTTTAGGAGATGACCCTGAAGCTAACTGTTGAAGGGAGTTAGGCATTCCAAATGACATTAGGAGGAAGAACACTCCAGGCTTAGAGGAAAGCCCTTCAAAAGCAAGGATGCAGGAGACAGGATATTATGTCTATCATATAGATCATGTCAAAACATCCTGCTATCAGCATAGCAAGCAGGCCAGTTTGGCTGGAATACAGAGTGAAATGAATAGGAGTAATGAGAAACAGGTTTAGAAAGATAAACCATAGTCACATCTGACACAAAGGAGTTTGTGTTTGATTCTAGAAGCCATAAGGAACGACTGCAATTCTTTAAGCAGAGAAGTGTCAGACAGACCTGTACTTAGCAACCATATAGGGAGTGGATTTTTAAAAGTATAGAAAATGATCCAAAGTCATATGAAAAATTGCTCTAAATCATTACTTATTAGAAATTCAAATTAAACCATCTCTGAGATACCACCTCATACCTGTCAGATTGGTCAATATGACCAGAAAGGACAATTATCATTGTTGGAAGGGTTGTGGGAAATCTGGGACACTAATACATTGTTGGTGGAGCTGTGAACTCATCCAACCTTTCTGGATATCAATTTGAAACTACACCCAAAGGGCAACAAAAATGTGTATACCCTTTGATCCAGCAATACCACTACTGGGTCTATACCCTGAAGAGATGATGAAAAAGGGTAAAAACATCACTTGTACAAAAAATGTGGTGGCAAAGAACTGGAAATTAAGTAAATGTCCTTCAATTGGGGAATGGCTTAGCAAACTGTGATATATGTTATATGTATGTCATGGAACACTATTATTCTATTAGAAACCAGGAGGGAAGGGAATTCAGGGAAGCCTGGAGGGATTTGCATGAACTGATGCTGAGTGAGATGAGCAGAACCAGAAGAACATTGTACACCCTAACAGCAACATGGGGGTGATGATCAACCTTGATGGACCTGCTCGTTCCATCAGGGCAACAATCAGGGACAATTTGGGGCTCTCTGCAATGGAAAATACCATCTGTATCCAGAGAAAGAACTGTGGAGTTTGAACAAAGACCAAGGACTATTACCTTTCATTTGGGGGGGGGGGGGGAACTGGTATCTTATTGTCTGATCTTGCTATCTCTCTTTTTTCTTTTTTTTAGGGTTTTTCAAGGCAAATGGGGTTAAGTGACTTGCCCAAGGCCACACCGCTAGGTAATTATTGAGTATCTGAGAAGACTGGATTTGAACTCAGGTACTCCTGACTCCAGGGCTGGTGCTTTATCCACTGCACCACCTAGCCGCCCCATGATCTTACTAAATCTCTTATACTTTATGTTTCTTACTTAAAGATATAATTTCTCTCTCATCACATTCAATTTGGATCAATGTAGACCATGGAAACAATGTAAAGACTGGCAAAATGCCTTCGATGGGGGTGGGGGAGGGAAGTAAGATTAGGGGGAAAATTGTAAAACTCAAAATAAATAAAATCTTTATAATTCAAAAAAAAACCCACTATCTTCTTATTTATGTTATCCAGGCCTCTGAAAATATATGCTAATCTTAAACATTAAAAAAAAAGTATAGAAAATGGAGGCGACCAAGAAGGGATCTAGTCTTAGGAGCTCTCTGATAAAACTCATAAACTAAGGACTCTAACTAAACTTTCGAGAGACAGAACCCACAAAGGGACCCAGTGAGGCAGTTCTCCTACTCAAGGTAACCCAGAAAAGAGCAGAAAGGCTCTGTTCCATGGGTCGGAGGGACGGCCAGCCAGAGGGGTGGTGCACCAGAGCAAAAGAACTTCAGCCTCCCAGAGGCAGCCCCAGGGTGCTGGGAGCCGGGGCTCACAGCAGCGGAGGGAGCCTCCTGAGCTGCACCCCAGGGAGCACCAGGCACAAAGTGGGGGAACAGCAGGGGACCTCTGCCAGAGGGAGCACATGGAGCCCAGCCCTCAGGGCACACAGCCAACAGACCCGGAAACAGAAGCAGGCGGAGCCAGTAAGCAGGAGCCCCCAGGGCATGAGCCCAATGAGCTGAGGGAGGGGAGTGAAGAGAGACTGCAGAGCTCTGTCCTCTGCCCCTGGAACAGGACTCTGGGGCTCTGACCACATTCAGATCCTGATCACAGTCTAGGCCCCTGCCAAAGAAGAGCAGGGACCCCCCCACCTCAGCCCCGTGGCAGAGGGAGGTGCTTATGGTCATTCACAGACCAGGAGGGCGGACAGAGCCTCACACACTGAGACCCTTGTGGGAGTGCCCCAAAAGCTCAGGAAACACTCCCAAACCAGGCCCAGGCTGGGAAAATGAGCAAGCAGAGAAATAAAAGGAAAACTATTGAGAAATATTTTGCAAATGAGCCCAAGAAGGATCAAAATACTCAAGTCTGAAGATGAGGAAGCACAAGCTCCTGCATCTAAAGACTCCAAGAAAAACAGAAATTGGGCTCAGGCTATGACAGAGCTCAAAAAAGACTGAAAATCAAATGAGGGAGTTGGAAGAAAAACTGGGAAAAGAAAGGAGAGAGATGCAGGAAAAACATGAAAATGAAGTCAGCAGCTTAGTCAAGGAAATCCAAAAAAATGCTAAAGAAAATAACATGCTAAAAACCAGCTTAGGTCAAATGGAAAAAACAGTTCAAAAAGTTATTGAGGAGAAGAATGCTTTAAAAAGCAAAATTGGCCAGATGGAAAAGGAGATAAGAAAACTCTCTGAGGAGAAAAAATCCTTCAGACAAAGAATAGAATTCAGGGAGATTGATGAATTTACCAGAAATCAGGAATCAATACTTCAAAAACCAAAAAAATGAAAAACTAGAAGAAAATGTGAAATATCTCACTGAAAAAACAACTGATATGGAAAACAGACTTAGGAAAGATAATTTAAAAATTATTGGAATACCTGAAAGTCATGATCAGGAAAAGAGCCTTGACATCATTTTCAAAGAATTACTACAGGAAAATTGCCCTGATATTCTAGAAGCTGAGGGCAAAATAGAAATGGAGAGAATACACCGATCCCCCAGAGAAAGAGATCCCAAAAACACAACCCCTAGGAATATTATAGCCAAGTTCCAGAACTCCCAAGTCAAAGAGAAAATATTATAAGCAGCCAGAAGGACACAGTTCAAATATCATGGAGCTGCAGTCAGGATCACACAGGACTTAGCAGCAACTACATTGGAAGCTCATAGGGCTTGGAATACAATATACCGGAAGGCAAAAGAGCTTAGAATGCAGCCAAGAATGAACTACCCAGCAAGGCTGAATGTCCTCTTCCAGGGAAAAAGATGGACTTTCAATGAACCAGGGGAATTTCAAATGTTCCTTTTGGAATGGCCAGAGCTGAATAGAAGGTTTAATCTTCAGATACAGGACTCAGGTGAAACATGGAGATTGGAGGAGAGGGGGGAAATATGAGGGACTTAATGAGGATGAACTGCATGTATTCCTGCATAGAAAAATGACACTGATAATATTCATATGAACCTTCTCAGTTAATAGAGCAGGTAGAGAGAGCTTTTATAGTTGAAGCACAGGAGAAAGCTGAATTCAAAGATAAAATATGGTGTAAAAATGGAGTCAATAGAAAAAAAGGGAAATGGAATGGGAGAAAGAAAAAGGAGAGGGGGGGAATAGTCCAAGATATTTCACATAAGATTTTTCTTATTACAATGAGCTATTGCAATGATATGGAAGGGGGGAGGCAAGGGGGAATGAGGGAACCTTTGCTCTCATCAGAAATAGCTAGGAGAGGAAACAGCAAATATACTCAATGGGGTATAGGCATCTGGAGTAAGGAGGGGGGGGAGCAGGGGGAAGAGGTGGGGATGTGAATAAAGGAGGAGAGGATGGACCATGGGGGAAGAGTGGTCAGATATAACACATTTTGTTTCTTACTTCTTGCAAGGGGCTGGGATTGGAAGGCCTGCCCAGGACCATGGGGCCAGGTGGATGCTGGGCCTAAGGGGTGGTGTGGGGGTTCAAGGCTTCTTGGCCCCAGGACCAGGGATCTGTATGCTGAGCCAGTCAACGACCCTACAGCAGAGTCAGAGTGAAAGGAGAGAGAAAATAAGAGTACATGGTAGTGGAGAAATAAGAAAGGAGGGAGTTGCGATCAGCAATGGCAACGGTGAAAAAATATGGAAGTAACTTTTGCCATGGACTTACCATAAAGAATGAGATCCACCCATGACAGAGTTGTTGGTGTTGGAACAAAGGCTCAAGCACATTTTTTGTTATTATTATTTGGGGGAGGGTGCAGGGCAAGTGGGGCTGGATGGCCTGCCTGGGGCCACATAGCAGGGTGATCTTTGGGTGTCTGGGGCCGGATTTGGACCCAGGTGCTCCTGGCTCAAGGGCCAATGCTCTGTCTGCAACCCAACCACCCCTACTATTATTACTATTTTATTTTATTTTGGGTCTTTTTTTTTCTTTTTCTTTTTGGTTTTTGCAGGGCAGTGGGGATCGGGTGGCTTGCATGTCAAACGGCTGGGTGATTGTTGGGTTTACGAGGCTGGATATGGACTCGGGTGCTCGTAGCTCCAGGGCTGGTGCTTCGTCCATTGCGCCACCTGGCCATACCTACAATTATTACTATTATTTTTTTTATTTTAATTTTTTTCTCTCCCCTTTACTTTTTTCGCCCAAGTAAGTCTATCTATATCTATGGGGGGGAGGAGGGGTATTTTGTTTACTTGTAAACAAGAATATTTTATTCATGTAAAAAAAACATTTGTACAAAATGAGAATAAAAAAATAAATTTAAAAAAGAAAATACAGTACATGGTAGTGGAAAAATAAGAAAGGAGGGAGTTGCGATCAACAATGGCAACGTTGGAAAAATATGGAAGTAACTTTTGTGATGGACTTATCATAAAGAATGAGATCCACCCATGACAGAGTTGTTGGTGTTGGAACAAAGACTCAAGCACATTTCTTGTTATTATTATTTGGGGGAGGGTGTAGGGCAAGTGGGGCTGGGTTGGCCTGCCTGGGGCCACATAGTAGGGTGATCTTTGATGTCTGGGGCCAGATTTGGACCCAGGTGCTCCTGGCTCAAGGGCCAATGCTCTGTCTGCCACCCAGCCACCCCTACTATTATTACTATTATATTTTATTTTGGGTCTTTTTTTTCTTTTTGATTTTTGCAGGGCAGTGGGGATCAGGTGGCTTGCATGTCACACGGCTGGGTGATTGTTGGGTTTATGAGGCTGGATGTGGGCTCGGGTGCTCATGACTCCAGGGCTGGTGCTTCGTCCATTGCGCCACCTGGCCATACCTACAATTATTACTTTTTTTTTAATTTTAATTTTTTTCTCTCCCCTTTACTTTTTTCGCCCAAGCAAGTCTATCTATATTCATGGGGGGAGGGGTATTTTGTTTACTTGTAAACAAGAATATTTTATTAATGTAAAAAAACATTAGTATAAAATGAGAATAAAAAATAAATTAAAAAAAGAAAAAAGAAAATGGAGGCTACCATATTAATCTCATCAAGAAATGATTAAGATCTGAAAGATGGGATGCCAAGGGAGTGGAGAAGACAGATGCAAGAAACGTGGAGGTGTCAAACTATATAACTGAAAGATGGTGGTACCCTTGACAGAAACAAGGAAATTAGTCTTAATTTGGGTTCGTCAGAAATAATATTCTCTCAAGGATTATTTTAAGTGGGTTTATTTATATATGCCAAAGAGTATCACCTAATTGAGCACTAAGAAAAAAGTTAAGTGAAAAATATATTGAGATTTAAGATTAAATAATACCTTTCTACCAACATAAAGAAATTCTTAAATCTACACTGAAATTACTGGCAAATGAAAGGTCACTTTAAAAGGTACATTACTTTCCTCTGTCTAACATAAAATTCTAATTTACCAAAAAAGGTACAGGGTTAATAATGAAATGATCTGGGGCGGCTAGGTGGCACAGTGGATAGAGCGCCAGCCCTGGAGTCAGGAGTACCTAAGTTCAAATCTGCTCTCAGACACTTAATAATTACCTAGCCGTGTGGCCTTGGGAAGCCACTTAACCCCATTTGCCTTGCAAAAAACCTAAAATAAATAAAATAAAATAAAAAAATAATGAAATGATCACAATAGCAGCAATTTCATTCTATATATCCCAAGAATAATATGCTGTCCTTCATACATAAAGTGATGTCTC
Organism: Macrotis lagotis; assembly: GCF_037893015.1. NCBI lineage: Eukaryota > Metazoa > Chordata > Mammalia > Peramelemorphia > Peramelidae > Macrotis > Macrotis lagotis. The sequence continues at coordinate 83,733,603 of NC_133663.1, read as the reverse complement.
AGGTCTACCATTAGTAGCACAATTGTAATGGCTTTATACTAAGCCATCCAGACCCCCTTTGCCTGGCCACTCTGCGATCAGTGCCACATACCTTTGAAATGTCTAGGATGAGGAATGCTGTCTGTGATCATGGGAATAACTGTCCTAACATTAAACTATTTGAGCCTTAAGATCAAAACTTTTCTTGACCTTGGTCTCATTTGCACTGTCTAATGTAACCAACTAAACTAACCAGTAACAGATTATGGGTGGGCAAAGTCCCTAATTTGCTTTTTTCAACTTCCTCAACTTTTCATTTTGCTCTTGGCAAAATTAATATGATTTAGATGATTATATTTGATAATGATTATCTTCTTTTTTTAGATTTTGCAAGGCAATGGGGTTAAGTGGCTTGCCCAAGGCCACACGGCTAGGTAATTATTAAGTGTCTAAGGTCAGATTTGAACCCAGGTACTCCTGACTCCAAGGTCGGTGCTCTATCCACTGTGCCACCTAGCCGCCGCTTGATAATGATTATTTACCAAAATAAACCTTACTTTTAAATTTTTTTGAGTCCTAAACATTTGGATTTCAATTTTAGAAAGACAACAATTTTTTCCTGTTTCCTCTGTATTATAATACTAAATATTAATTCAAAGGTGTTATATTCTCATAGCTTTAGTTAGCTACTTTAAAATTCAATGAAAGAGGGAAAGGGATTTTTTTTTAAAGTTTAAAAGATTATCATCTGTCATAGGTGCAAGAAATGTTGAGGAGGTATCAAACTGTATAACTGGAAGATAGTGGTGCCCTTGACAGAAACAGGGAAGTTATTCTTAAATATGATTTATCAAAAAAAAAATGTGAAAAGATAGTTGTTCTTACCAAGATTATTTTAAATGGATTTAAATTTTAAGATTAAATTTTCCCAAAGTCCTGTGACAATACTTTTTCCTTAGATTTTTAGTTCATATATGCTAGTTGAATTTATATTTCTATATATAAAATATTTATAGATACATAGTAACAATAAAAATACACAAAATATTTATAAATTTCTATTTATAAAATGTATTTTCCATTTTAATAAATATACACTAGTACACTGCTGGTGGAGATGTGATTTGGTTTAGCCACTCTGGAAAGCACTTTAGAACTGTGTTCCTAAAATTACTAAACTGCAAGTACTCCTGGAGTCAACTATACCATCACTGAACCTACATTCCCAAGGAAATCCAAGAAAAAAGGACCTCTATATTCAAAAATATTCATACCAGCTTTTTATACTAAACCAAAATTTATGGTATGAATGTATTCAATGTGCTGTAAGAAATGATGAAAAGGACAGTTTAAAGAAAAGTGAGAACAATGAGCTAATGCAGAAGGAAGCAAAATTAGAAAAACAATTTATACAAAGATCACAAAGAAAAAACAACTATGAACAGCCTTAGAGCTCTGATCAATGCAATGATAAACCACAAATCAGAAGACTACAGATAAAATACACCACTACTGACAGAAATTAACTTAAAATACAGAGACACATTTTCATGTAGGTTAATCCAAGAAATCTCCCTGCAGAACCATGATTATTTGCCATGCATGATTTATTATGAAAAGTGGCTGCCACCAATGCCTGGAATTTGCCCCCTGCTCATCTCTGCCCTCTGATTCCATTCAATTACCAGTTAAAAACTCATTTTTTTTTTTAGTTTTTGCAAGGCAATGGGGTTAAGTGGCTTGCCCAAGGCCACACGGCTAGGTAATTATTAAGTGTCTGAGGCTGGATTTGAACTCAGGTACTCCTGACTCCAATGCCAGTGCTCTATCCACTACGCCACCTAGCCACCCCAAAAACTCACTTCTATAATAAACCTTTTCCAATACCCCTTAATGCTAAGGTTCCCCTTTGTTGATTATCTTCAATTTATTCTGAATAAGACATATTTGTTATTATGTTATTTTTGCATGCTGTCTCCTCCATTAGATGGTGAACTTCTTGAGAGCCCTGGTTTTAGAATCAGGAAGACCTGACTTCAATCCAGCCTCTGATATTTACCTGCCATGTGATTTTGAGCAAATCACTTAACCTGTATGTCACAGTTTCTTTATCTGTAAAATGGGGATAATAATTGCACCTACCTCCCAGGGTTATTGTGAGGATAGAACACAGTAATATTTGTAAAATGCTTACAAACCTTGAAGCATTACATAAATACTAGATACTATGAGACAACTAGGGAGTGCAACAGATGGAGCACCAAACCTTTCTCTGGAATCCTGGGCAAATCATTTAACCACTTATTTTCCTCAGTTTCCTCATCTATAAAATGAAGAGAATAATGTAGTACCTGTACTTCTTAGGGTTGTTTCAAAGATAATACTTGTAAAGTGCTTTTCAAACCTTAAAGCATATATAAATGCTAATTATTATTATTTTGGGTCTTTTTTTTTTGTAATCCCAGCAATTAGCACATAATGTTTGTTAAACTGACTTATTTTTCATTTTGTTATGAGTGCTGTTCAAATGGAGGGAGTGGAAATATGGGAGGGCAAGATTATAAATAAATGTCAAACCAAATGCATTTTTAAAAGTTTACCTCTCATAAAACACTTTAAAATCAATCAGCTAATCTACACAACATTCTAACGAAATAATTTGTTTTATTCAGAAATATTACACAAAAACGAAACCACACCAACCCCAGAGCTCAGCAGCAATGATGAGAAGAGCAGACCCATAAAAGTCCCCACAGCCCAAGGTCATAGTGCTGCCCCACACAAACACCTGAGTAAGACAGATGGCTCCATCCATCCATTTTACCTCCATTCCAGAAGTAAGGGGCAAAGAATGAAAGGTCTCCCACCACAGCACAGACTTAGCTTCTGCCATGCCCCCAGCATCCTGCTTTGGAACAGATCATAGACTTACCTAGATGGGGAAACAGGTCTGTGTCTAGCTGCTGCCGGCGAGTGCACAGTTTCACCAGTCTCTGCAGCCGGCTCATGCAAGCTGAGTGTGGAGAGAAGGCCGTGGCTTTCATGAGGACCCGGTCAGTGCGGGGTGGGTCCGCAGCAGGAGCCCCAGCAGATGGCGGGAGGGGTAGAGGGCTCTTCTGGGACAACGGCCTCACTTGTGCTATAGTGTGTGGGGGGGGTGCCACTCCCTGCATTGGTAGGCTGGTGTTCGGAGGTGGAGGGGACTTGCAGACTAAGCCCTGCGGCAGCCCTGGAGGCTTTAAAGAAGTGGATAAAGGTGACAGGTGGGAGTGCTGCTGCAGGGGCTGTTGCTGCAAAGGTGCAGGAGGGGGGCTAAAGTGCTCTTGGCGGACTTTTAAAATATCTGTCTCTCTCTGGCGTTGCCGATTCTGGGCCAACTTACTCTGCAACTTCTTCCTCACAGTTGCCCCTTTTTTGAGATCGTCATCTTCCTCATTGAAAGCAAATGGATCTTCCAACTCTGTCTCCAGATAGTGGAGAGGGACCCTTGCCCCAGGTGGTGACAGGGACATTCCATCAAGTCCATTGGGCATCTTCAAGGCCAGTGTGGGCACCGTCAGGCTGAAGGCCATGGTATCCATTTGGTGCCTGACCTTCACCTCCTCTATTGGGTCATTCTTTTTCTTCCTCTCTTTTTTCGGTATAAAGCCAAGTACCTGCAAGTGGCTGTTGCAGTACCTTTAAAAAAAAGGACAAACACATTAAGTTCTAGATTTCCTGTGCCTTAATGAGAAAACTACATGGAACAAATATAGCTAATTAAAGACCCTAAATCCATTTTGTTTCTTTAAAAAATGGTTGCTACGAGTTAAAATCCACATTTACTAATAATCAAAATTCTTACACTTATAAGCTTATCATTTGATGGTAAGGACTAGGCTGAAATGATCTTTTAAAAAGAACCCAAACTATATGTATGTCATGGAACACTACTGTTCTATTAGCAATCAGGAGGGATAGGAATTTAGAGAAGCATGGAAGGATTTGCATGAACTGATGCTGAGTGAGATGAGCAGAACCAGAAAAACACTGCACACCCTAACAGCAACTTAGGGGTGAGGATCAACCTTGATGGACTTGCTCATTCCATCAGTGCAACAATCAGGGACAATTTTGGGCTGTCTGCAATGGAGAATACCATCTGTATCCAGATAAAGAGCCGTGGAGTTTGAACAAAGTTCAAGGACTTTTCCTTTCAATTTAGAAAAAAAAACTGATATCTTATTGTCTGATCCTGTTATCTCTTATACTTTTTGTTTCTTCCTTAAGGATATGATTTCCCTTTCATCACACTCAAATTTGGATCAATGTACAGCATGGAAACAAAGTAAAGACTGACATTGCTTTCTGTGGTGGGGGAGAGGGGGAGGGAAGTAAGATTGCAGGAAAAATTGTAAAACTCAAATAAAATCTTTAATAAAAGAAAAAAATTTAAAATTTAAAAAAATAAAAAGAACCCAAACAACAAAAGTAGATATTTCATTTTATTGACTTGATTCACTGATCTCAGGCATTTCAAGGTGATAACTAAACCTGAAGGCCTGAAAGAGAACAGAGGAGAGAAGTGTCTTTACAGTTTCAGCCCTGTATTGCTGAGTCCTATGCTTCTTGAGCCCAGGATTCCCTCCTCATTTATTTTACCACAATAAGAGAACAATAACTGGGTAGAGCAAAGTAAGCCTTTCATTCTACATAAAGATCACATGTCTCAACAATGTTTTACAAAGTTCTCTTTAAAGCTAGGGATACTAGTAATACAAGTATTCCATAAACATTTTAATGGAAGTTACAAGGTCTATAACTGCTACAGATGATATACACAAAGCAAAAGAACCCATTTAGGGATGTTTGCAGTTTGGTATGCTTACATTACAGAGATGGGTATATACATCATATTTATTTATACTTCTATTGTCAGTTATAAATCTGTTTCAATTTAGTCTGTTACTGCCATTACTATCTTTCAGTAATAGAGAAAGAATTTGGACATATGTGATTATATAAGTAAATCTGAGCAGTGACCAGTATCTCACTTTTTATAGAATAATTCCTAGCAAAGGTAGGAAAAAGAAAACAAAAAAGTTTTACACTAATTAATAGATGTCTTTCAAAACAGGACCACAAATAAGAATCGAATAGGAATAGCTTAGGTTTAAGAACCAATGGCCTGCAGGATACCTGATAAGGACCAACTAAAGAAACAAGTACCTAAACAAGTACACAGAAACCTTGGATTCAATAAATGGAATATTTTAATCTCATTGTTTTTAAAAGTGAATTTAAATTCAATCCTCTCTCTATGCTTGAACAGGTCTCTTTTGCCAGTTTGCACATGAATTGTCCCAACTACAAATGATACTACATTTTGTTTTGTATCCAGGAAAGACATACACCATCCTTACCACAATTAATTCTTTTTTTTTAAGGTGTTTTTTTTTTTGCAAGGCAAATGGGGTTAAGTGGCTTGCCCAAGGCCACACAGCTAGGTAATTATTAAGTGTCTGAAACCGGATTTGAACCCAGATACTCCTGACTCCAGGGCCGGTGCTTTATCCACTGTACCACCTAGCCACCCTCACAATTAATTCTTTAAAAAAATACTACTGACAAATCTGTTAATCTCTCATATAATATTCTATATGGTATAACAGGTGAGTTTCAGACACAGGGATTTTTAACCATTTTTGTGTCATGGATCCCTTTTGGCAGTCTGGTGAAACTATGGTGAAACTTTTCAGAATATTGTTTTTAAATTCATAAAAGACATAAAATTACAATAAAAATAATTACTGAAATACAGCCATCAAATTTTTTTTAAAGTCCATGAAGGAACCCTAGGTAAAGACATCCTGTTTTAGAGTTATTTACAAAAATATTAATTTCTAATCTATGTTACAAAGCATAACAATGGTATAGAGGCAGCAATGAAAATGGAAAAAAAACTGGGTTCAAATCCCCCCACACACATAATGGTTGTTACCCTAGGCAAGTCAAATCATTTTTCAGTGCCTCAGCTAATTGTCTAAATTTACAAATCACAGAGCAGCAGCTGCAGATCTGCATTGGTGGAGAGTTTCCTCAGCCAAAATTCGTGTATACTTATGAAATAGAAATCCAGATTCCTTCCCTTTAACTGCATAAAAATGTGTGTGTGTGTATACATATATATATATACACACACACACACACACACATATACATATATAAGTTCTATGGGAATATAAATAAGAAATTAATTACCAATTATAATATAGTTTGCACACACACAAACACACAAGGTGTGTTTGTGTGTGTGTATGTGTATGAATATATATATTGCTAGCTATCATTTTTGGTAATCTATGCCAAAATTTCCATGCTGCTTTGAATTTTCAAGAACTAACTTTGTGACATCACTGAAAATTTAATATAAAATTAAAGGAAGCTTAAAAAAGATTATGTGTTAACATAATTATTAAAAGTAAAAACCTTTAACAAAAAACCTCGGCTTATTAAAGGGCAAATTGTTTTTATGTTGTTTCCTCTCCATTATACTATAAGCTCTGGGAGAGCAGTTCCAGCTTTTTGCCTTTCTTTGTATCCTCAGCGCTTAGCACAGTGGCTGACATTTTGCAGATATTTAATAAGTGCTGTTGACTTGATAATTCCAAGCAAGAAAGAAAAGGAAAAAACAACAAATAAAATTCACTCTACAATCACCCTAGTCTTTCCACTGGGTACATGGAAATTTTACAATGCATTGTGCAATTACAAATACAAATATGATCCAATTCAATCTTTTTCAGCAAGGTCAAAGAGCCTCTTAAGGTGGAATTGGTGGGGCGGCTAGGTGGCGTAGTGGATAAAGCACCGGCCTTGGAATCAGGAGTACCTGGGTTCAAATCCAGTCTCAGACACTTAATAATTACCTAGCCGTGTGGCCTTGGGCAAGCCACTTAACCCCCATCTGCCTTGCAAAAAAAAAACAACCCTAAAAAAAAAATGTGGAATTGGTGATAAGTTTGGCCAAGTTTTAAGTTAAATATTAAGAAGTTTCCTTAAAACTCCAATCTCCAAAATGATACCATAAATTATTATCCTTAGTACTCTGTTTTCCAAAAGAAAAACAAAACAATCTTAAAATATTTATCCTAATTATCCAAGGAGAACTTTATCAGGAGTACTGAAAAATCTTTTTTTTTAAAGGTACCTAAGGATAGGCAAACAAGTTTAGTCTTATAGCCAAGTACAACAGCTTGTAAACATGTTCAGGCATGATACTAAATATTAGGTTCTAGACTTCTTCAGATTATCTTAAAATATGAACTCTCTCCCCAAGTTCTAGTTTCACAGTTTAGGAGTGACTTTGATTTAGATCTTTTAGAATTTGAACAACAAGAGACTCTAATAATATTTAAGTTAATACAGAAAAAAATGAATATAGAATTGTGAATCCTATCCCATAAAGATGTCTAAATTAGTATTTAATCATAACATCTCCAAAGAGTTATAAAGAATTAAGTCTATCCCTACTCTATCTTTGCCTTTCAAAAAATCTTAGGTCAATTTCAGAACTAAAAAGTGAGAAAAAAAGAATCTGTCTAGGATATCTATAATGACGGGGGAGGGGCAGTGTTTGTCCTCTCATTTTAATTTGTGCTCTTAACACTAGTGATATTACTAAATCTTTAGTACTAGCCCTTGGGAAAATATCCAAGATTGGCAAATGCAAGTATGCTGAACTAAAATTAAAGGCAAAATTATATAGATATTAAAAAATGCTACTTAAGGCAATGAATTAATTTATGTTCATCCATCACCCTCAAATAAAGAATAAAGAGAAATTATAATTTTCAGACTACTTATTAATCTATAAAATCAAATTCTGACATGCCCATTTGCAACAAAGTTGGATCTTTTTTCATCTAAGATTAAACTTTTATTTCTTCCCTCACTAAGTAGCCATCTGTAACTTTTCAGGTATTGAAATTTGAAGTCCAAAGTGCTGATTCGCCATTCTTAGGCAGTACTCCCAAATCATTAATTATACCACACTCATCTTGGTACAATCCATTTTATACAAATTAGTTATTTATAGGTCTAGCTGCTCATCAGAACAACTTTTACCCTCCATTCAAGCAGATTATTTACTTGAACACAGAGAGGTGAAGGTCGAATTGTCAGTTCCCCCCCCCAATGGAAATATATATATGAAAATGCAAAGGTAGAATTGTGATTTTATGTTTATTTGAAAGCTGTATAACCAGGGATATTTTTTAAGGGATAATTAGAATTGTTGGGAAAATTTGCAGCATTTCCTCTACAGAAGTGGTAATCACAATAGCATGGTCATTGCTCTTTGGAGATGAGAGAAAACCATGAAGGAAAAAGTAAGCTGTAAAAAAGATTACAAATTCTCTTAATATGCAAAATGAGTGACAAGTAGCATATCACATCTTTCAATGCACATACACATTTCATTTTAAAACATTTCCATGATGACGTTTTCTTAGAAAGAATTTCCTTGAGCATAATTTTTCAGTTTATATCTTAAATCAATCCTAAATGTAAAAGCATAGTTTAATATTCTGCGAGTATACCACATACTGAACTTTTTAATACCAAACAGTGTTATGAATAGGCTTAAAAATCATTTAAAAGAACATAAAATCTGGATAATATCTTTAATTGGACAGATTAAAGCATAATTCAAATTTCTGGTCTTTTCTTCTTTTAAGAAATACATGCCTATACACCCTACTATCTTTTAGCCAAGAATGCTAAGATCCTTGAAAAATATTTTATTTATTAATATTTCCTGCACCTAATTTTCATTTAACTAATAAACTTAAAGAAGTCAGTGTCTACTTTGCAAGGCCTTAATAAGCTATATAGATAATAGCATAGATTTCTCAGTAGCAAACCATGGGGGAAAAAGTTTAATAGTAACTCTGGATTGCCTACAAAAAATTAAGGGGGTAAAATATCTTTAACATAATTTTTCTCCCTAATAAACCTGGCATTCATATATTTAAATGGGGGGGGGGGCGTTGCAGGGATGGTAATATCCTTAATCCTCATACACAAGTTCTCTTGCTTAACCTTAAATCCCCAAAGGAATAAAAATGCAACCTAAGCAAAAAATAATAAGAAAAACAAAAATTCCAAAACACTGTCCATACTAAATACATTTCTCATTAAGTCCTACCTGCGATCCTCCGATTTGGGGATGGGATTAGTGCAGCGTTGACTGTTATACTTGGCCACATATTCACATTGCTTGAAGGGGGCAGTCTTGTCCTCCAGAACGTGTCTGATACAGAAAGCGTAGCCGTTGAGCCGCCGCTGCTTGCACAGTTTGGGGCTATATGAGCACAGGGGCTTATTGTCAACCTCAGAGAAGTGTATGTGTTTCCCTTCATACATCACGTGACTCTATTCCTGGGGAACATCAGCTAAAAGACAGCCAAAAAAAAAGAATCAACATGCAATACAAATGTGTCCAAATGGAAAAAGTTTAACTTATATCTCATGGGAGAATTGTGTCCATCTAAGCTTACCTGGTTTTAAATCTTCTGTACCATATCAGTGTTCAGAAAGAGCCCCACAGACACCACAATCCTGGAATCCTGCTGCTGAATCAAGATGAAGCCGATTGTCTGAGAAAAATAGAACAAAATCTAGTCAACAATTTGAAATAAACAATCTGATCACTTAATTAAAAAAGGGATTTCTTCAATGTAATCAAAAGAGTTTAATTCCCACTAAGAAACTAAAAGGCATATGACAAAACTTAGAAATTATTCCAAATAACCAAATTTAATCTTTTGAATTCAAATTCAAAAACAAAATAACTTTTCCACAAATGAAGGATATTATCACTGGTTACTAGTGTCACTTCTTTGTACTCTGTTCAGACTCTGAAATCCCTTTATATGCAAAAAGCTCAAACACTAAATGTATTCATCAGAAATTCATTGTTGGATAATTTTATAAAACAAATGGCAGACAAGTAAAACTGTTAAATTTTTTTCTTTGGAATGTTCAAATAGTTAATTCATTACAATAATAAAATAAAATGCTTTGTGATTTACAAAGCACTTTCTTCACAAAAGTCCTGTAAGACAGACAGATAAAATGTTTTATACACTTTATCTCATTTGATCCTACCAACAATCTAAGATAGGCAATTCCATTAGTACTATTCCCATTTCATAGGTAGGAAAACTAAGGTACAAAGTGATTAAGTGATTTGTTCAGGACAACAACCCTCATAAATAGCAGCATCAGTTCATCTGCCTTCAGATAAAGGATTCTTTCCCCTACATCATGATGTTTTCTCAATAGCAAAGCTGCTTTCTTTATAGGATACCTGTCCTTCTTGGGTAATTTAATATTTGTTTTATCTTCCCATTGAAACTGTAAATTCCTAGAGGACAAAATTCAGGTTCCTACTCTTCAGGTAATAACATTATTTAACACTTTGAGTCCTTTATAAATGTTACTACTAATAATAGTGATATATAAATACTTGGTAATTTTTTTCCTTCCTTCTTTTCCAGAGAAACTTCCATTAGCTATCACTACATTTACCATGGTCACAGGAATTAGTGATATTTTATAATGCTAGATTACAGTATCCATAATGAAGCAATTATGGAATGTTAGAGCTGAAACAGATATTAAAGATCATCTTGTAAACATTCATTTTAGAACTGAAGATACTGAAGCTGGGAACAGTAAATGCTTTTCTCACAGACACTGGGTCAGTCAACAACATAATTTTATTTCAAGGAATGAAATACTCCCTCTTGTGAAATTAGATAGGAAATACCTGGTACCTCTGAATGTTAATACAAGGATAAACACATTTTCCTTCATATTGCCAATGGATTTTGAGGGGAGAAATAAGGGTAGTGGAAGAAAAGAAAAATTTAAAGAAATATTTCTTGAATCAACCAGGTTCTCAGTGCATCTGAAGCTCCCTGGGGAATCCCCTTAGACTCTTTTCAGAAGGCTGTGGTTGTTCAGTCATTTTTTTCAGTCTTGTCCTCTTAATAACCTTTGGGGTTTTCTTGGCAAGGAATTTTGGCAAGAATTTTCCTTCTCAGGCTATTTTATAGAAGAGGAACTGAAACAAATGGAGTTAAGTGACTTGCCTAGGGTCACAAAGCAATTAAGTGTCTGAGACCAAATTTGAACTCAGGAAGGTGAGTTCTGACTCTAGGCCTGATATTCTATTCACTGCATCACCCAGCAGCCCTCTGAAGATATATTATAAGATCAAAACTATTTTCATAAGAGGAATACTAATAAAGCATATTAACTTCTAATACAGTAAATGTTGATAAATATAACCCACATAAATAAAAACTCCTTGAAATTCTCAATAATTTTTAAGAGGTATAGGAGTCCTAAAACCAAAACTTTGGAGAACAACTGAATTAGGGAATATCCAAAGATGATTTTCAGGAAATCTCTCAAGTAAATCTTAAGTGAAGAAAAAAAATAAGTTTTTTTTTTCTGAGTAGATTTTTCCTTCCTAAATAATCATGATAGTTGACTAAGATTAAAATTCTTTACTTCTTCCAAAAAAGTATCCAGGAAATTTCAAGTTGTATTACTAAAAAGTGACTAGTTCCTCAATTAGTAATTTCCTATTGAATATATATCTGTGCACTGCCAAAAAAAAATAAAATTAACCAGAATCAGATCATGTCTCTGCAGCCTAGCTGTTATTCCTTGGAAGATTCAGAACTTAACTGTAACTAGAAATGTAAGTTTACATAAGGTATTTTTTCTACTTGGTACAGACTGGGGAAAGACCTGAAGTGAAATCACAATTCACAAACTATCCACTGAAAACAATCTCTTGTTATATAAAATAAAAGATTTTTTTTTTCTCCACTAGAATTGGAACCAGTCAGGTAAAGCTTAACCAGAAAGCACATGACCAGGGTCAGTTTAATTCAGCAAGCATTTAGGAAGTGCCTGCTGCATGGAGCTAGATCAAGATAGGTATATAGGAAGATAGATAGAAATCCAATAAGAAACTACAGTGACTTCTTCCATTCCTAAATTGCACAAAAATCCTACCAATGCCCCTCCAGAAAATCATCCTCCTTTCACCTAAACTCTCAGCAAGCTCAGAGACAATAAAACCTGTATAGCTTGAATAGCTTGTAGAGCTCCACATCTGGAAGCAGCAAAAGCTAAGAAAGGACTCTACCACGTGAATCCCAGAATAATCAGAAAAACCCAAAAATCAGAGCTTGGAGGTCCCTAACAGTCTATCCTGAGATACCAGAAAGGGACCAAAAGATTATTTGAATTTTCAAATAATCCAGGAAGGCAAATCCTGGAAGGCAGAGGTCAGTACATGACCCAGGTGAAAAAATGCATGCAGTTCAATTTCCACAGAACTATATAGTTAGGTACATAAAAAACCAGGCAGCTTCTGCTAAAAACAAGAGTTCTTGGAATATACAATATTTTGAGCAATAAAAAGATAAAGGTATACAACCAAGATGCAACTCTGTAAAAGCTGTGTATATAATTATGGACAAGAAATGATATTTCAATGGAATAGAGCACTTTCAAGCATTCCTGATGAAAAGAGAACTAAAGAAGAATTCTAAAAAACAAAGACATGAGTCTAGAAAAACGTAGAAAGGTAAATTTAATTGAGCACATAGAAAGAGATATGTGATGATGTGGTACCAACAATCTAATGGGGAGAGAGGAGGAAATAAACAAATAATACCCACTTCCTGACACAAGACATACAAAATTTATTTCAGTAAATAGAAAGAAATATGTGATGATGTAGAAGAAGAAACAAGTATTACCCTCCTCTTAACCCAAGACATACATTTTTGGATATGGATACTGTGTGAATTTATTCTACGTGATCATACTCACCATTATAAAGGATATATAAGATTTGCTTTCTTTCTTTAGGTTAATTGAGGTTGAAGATTGGAAAAAAAGCAAGGATGCCCCCCCAAAAAAAAAGAACAAGTAAAATTTTTAAATTCATAAAGAAAACAGAAGAAATTTCACAAAGAAACACAGATAGGGCAGTTTTGAAAGTAAGAGTAGAAATTATATACTTTTAAAAAAAAGCAAGCAGTGTATGTAAAATGGAAACACAGTTTTATATAGAATCTTTTTGTTTTCTTCTTTGAAGATGGAAATGATCTTTTGAGGAATGGTTTAAGTTCAGAGTTTTAAAAATAAAATAAAGCAATTATTTCTATAACCTCTTGCTAAAAAGTGGGTAAGGTATCTATTAGATGACTAGCACTTTGCTAAGAGCCCAAGAAACATAAAAAAAGAAGTAAATTTCATAATCACTTCCCTCAATAGTTTATAATCAACTGAAAAAGACAAAACTTAGAAAAATGAAAGAAAGGGGACAAAGAAAATGGGAATGGAACAACCCATAGACGGGAGTAGAACAGAGCTAGTAACTATAGTTTTATAGTCTACCAATATCTTCCCACCAAAATAGAAGATAAATTCATTAAAATACTTCTGTTGCTGTGACATTTTTCCTGAGCATAGATCAATAAAATAATTTCTCATTCATAAAAATTATAATGATCCTGAAACTTAGGAAATCTAAAGATTACAAAAAAACTTAGGAAGTTCTTAACTAGAATATTTTTAACATTTCATTAAATCTGGGGCAGTTAGGTGGTATAGTGGATAAAGTACTGGCCCTGGAGTCAGGAGTACCTGGGTTCAAATCCGGTCTCAGACACTTAATAATTACCTAGCTGTGTGGCCTTGGGCAAGCCACTTAACCCCATTCATTGCCTTGCAAAAACTAAAAAAAAAAAAATTTCATTAAATCATCATAGCTCTACATGTGGTACCCCTGTAATTCATATTTAGCACTTAGCATAAAGGAATCAAAATTTTACATGAATTCTTAGTTCTAACAGCATCCCTACAATATTTACTGCCCATGTACAATTTTCTTCCCACTCTCTGAGTTCACAATCTTCTCAGCTCTTGAGATTTCTCCATATGTTACTATGAAGAAGTGAGAAGCTGATTTAAGTCACCTCTTTTCTTCTGCAATCACATGAAGAGTCCAGAATATTATTTTTGCCTTTAATATCCCCTAAAACAAAAACTCTCCATCTTTGGTATTCTTTTAATGTATTCCTTTCTTCACTTTTAAGATTCTAGACTAAATCTTTGGTTAGGACTTTTTTTATTGTGTCCTCTTAAATTTGGGGTGCTCTTTCCTACCAGAAAAAATGCTTGTTTTCCATATTGTATTGGCTACTCATCAATTTGGAACTATGTTCAAACTTCAAAAAAACTGTGCATAACCTTTGATCCAGCAATACTACTAGTAGATCTATATGCCAACAAAGAGATGATTTTTTAAAAAAGGGGAAAAGATCCACATTTACAAAAATATTTATAGCAACTCTTTTTATGGTGGCAAAGAATTGGAAATTGAAGGGATGTTCATTATTTGGGGAATGACTGAACAAATTATGGTATATGAATGTGATGGAATACTATTGTCCTGTAAGAAATCATGAGTAGGCTGACATCAGAAAAGCCTAGAATGATTTTCATGGGGGCGGCTAGGTGGCGCAGTGGATAAAGCACTGGCCCTGGAGTCAGGAGTACCTGGGTTCAAATCCAGTCTCAAACACTTAATAATTACCTAGCTGTGGCCTTGGGCAAGCCACTTAACCCCATTTGCCTTGCAAAAACCGAAAAGAAAAGAAAAGAAAGAAAAGAAAAGAAAAGAAAAGAAAAGAAAAGAAAAGAAAAGAAAAGAAAAGAAAAGAAAAGAAAAGAAAAGAAAAGAAAAGAAAAGAAAAGAAAAGAAAAGAAAAGGAAAAGGAAAAGGAAAAGGAAAGGAAAAGGAAAGGAAAAGGAAAGGAAAAGGAAAAGAAAAGGAAAAGAAAAGGAAAAGAAAAGGAAAAGAAAAGGAAAAGAAAAGGAAAAGAAAAGGAAAAGAAAAGGAAAGAAAAGAAAAGAAAAGAAAAAAGAAAAGATAGATTTGCATGAACTGATGCCAAGTGAAGTGAGCAGAACTAAGAGAACATTGTGTCGGGGTGGCTGGGTGCACAGTGGATAGAGCACCAGCCCTGGAGTTGAGAGTCCCTGAGTTCAAATCTGCCCTCGGACACTTAATAATTACCTAGCTGTGTGGCCTTGGGCAAACCCTTGCAAAAAACTTTAAAAAAAAAGAGAGAGAGAACATTGTATCCACTAACAGCAACATTGTGAGATGATCAACTATGATGTATTCAGCTCCTCTCAAAAGTTCAGTGATCAAGGACAATTTTAAACTTGTGATAGAAAATGTCATTCATATTCAGAGAAAAAACTACGGAATATGATTTTTAAAGATTCTTTTATTTTTTTTCTTTCTTTCTCATGTTTTCCCCCTTTAATTCTAATTCTTCTTTCACAATATGGCTAATATGGAAGCATGTTAAACATGAATATGTACAGCCTATATCAGCCTATGCCAATGAGCACACTGCTGTAGGGAGGGGGGGGGAAGGGAAGGGAAAATGGTAGAAAAATGTGGATCTCAAAAGTTTACAAAAAAAGATGAATACTGGGGGCAGCTAGGTGGTGCAGTGGATAGAGCATGGGCCCTGGAGTCAGGAGGACCTGAATTCAAATCTGAATTAGACACTTAATAATTACCTAACTATATGATCTTGGGCAAGTCACTTAACCCCATTGCCTTGCAAAAACCAAAAATAATAAAGCTGAGTATAGAAAAATTTGCATGTAGTTGGAAAAATAAAATAATGTATGAAAGATTGACTTCTTATGATTGCTACCTTTTGATTCTTTAGTTCTTTCTTTAGCTGTGTCATTTTTCTAGAATCTTTATATTAGGATTTCAGCTCCCTGCTATAGTCAGTCTTAACTCCATGCAAAATGAGAGGAAAAGAATGGTGGGGCAGCTAGGTGGCTCAGTGGATAGAGCACCAGTCCTGGAATCAGGAAGACATAACTTCAGACAATTAATACTCACTAGCTGTGTAAACTTGGACAAGTCCCTTAATCCCAATGCCCCACAAAATTCAAAAAGATGGAGGGGGCGGGGAGAAGAGGAAAAGAATGCTAAGGAATAAAGGCCCTTGGGGACAGCTAGATGGCACTGTGGATAGAGCACCAGCCCTGGAGTTCAGGAGGACCTGAGTTCAAATTCGGCCTCAGACATTTAATAACTGCCTAGCTGTGTGACCTTGGGTATGTCACTTAACCCCATTGCCTTAAATAAATAAAATTAAAAATAAAAAGGAATAAAGACCCTTCATTCCTAATGTTTAACTGTCTTCCAAATGCATGTTTTTATAATATCCAAATTAGTTCATCTATAAAGCTGGAAGCAAATAGCAATCATGTCTTTAGGAATTTATATAGTATCAGTATTCAACTATTTTTTATATTAGGGGAAAGGGGAGATGAATGGGTTTAAAACAAAAGTAGAACTTGGAAAACAATTCTAAATCATTTGCCATGATATAATGTTGATGTTTGTTCTTCATTCAAGAAACCCATGACATGCATATGAATTGGATTTAAGTTGAGTCTAAGTCACCAGCCTCATTTTCTCCTCCAGAGGCATCTGGGTCCAGTAGTCAGATATAAATTGGGTCACTGGAGTGGCCCTGGATAAGAGGCAATCAGAGTTAAGTGACTTGCCCAAGATCACAGTTAGTGTCAAATGTCTGAGGCCAAGTTTGTGTTTAGTTCTCCTGATTCAAAGATTGGTGCTCTAGCCACTGCATTACCTAGCTGCCCTGACCTGAGGTCCCAAAATTCCCTAAAATATTTCATATAGGAGTTCCTATCATCTCCAGCTTTTACTATCCTAGAGAAATGAATAAAAAGAGGAGAAATGAATATATATAATACCACCAAAAAAGAAAATGCTGTGAAGTCTAATCAGATTAAAGATTCTACTATATAGAAAATATATTTAAATTTCCCAATGTTATTTCAGAATAAAAGTCTCTTATATCCTATGAAGAGAAATGGCTATAACTCAAGTTATTAACATATGTTGCTACAGAATAAAATTCTTAAATATTGCAGTGAGGAAATCTGCTCTCTTTAATTATGAAATAGAGTCAACTAAATCATTCATTTTTACAGAATCTAGATAGGTTTATGCTCCTTAAAAAAAGAAAAATGAGTGATTAAAACAAAGTTAACCAGGCATAAGCAATCATTGTTTAATGATTAAGGTCAATTTTAATCAAGGTCATTATTAAATAATTAAGGTCAAAAGCAACTAGTCTGAAGAATGGACAACATGCAAGTAGATATTTTCAAAATAAAGTCATACTTTCAACATTTGTAGATGCACAAGACATTTGAGCTATAACGTAATAATGATACAGGCAATGCTTTATGATAAAAACGAGTTTAAAAGACCTTGAAACAAGATGCTACATTTAAAAAAAAAAGAAAACAATTCACTTCTAGGCTATCTTTTTAGGGAAAGCTACAATGGAATAAGATATCATGGTGGGGGAAGAAGTGAGAAAGGGGGGCGGGGATAAACTTTTAACAAAAGCTATCTGACAGCACTTTCAGGCTTCCAAAAGTTAAGTATAAAACAATTTGACAAAAAATATGGAGATTATACTCTTTGGGACTGCCAATGTGTCACCTCAATGTGGAATCACTGATATGTCACTTCTGGTCTTTTTACTCTCACATTTCAAAAGTATGGTCGTTTCACTGCCACAGCATTTTTCTTTTCCATCTGTAATTTTATATCCTATCACCTTTTAACATTTGAGAGCAATAATACGCATAACACCTTTCCTAAAAAGGGTAGGAATCCAGGCTCTTTGAATATAGTATAATAATAATCATAACAGGGGCAGCTAGGTGACCCTGGAATCAGGAGTACCTGAGTTCAAATCCAGTCTCAGACACTTAATAATTACTTAGCTCTGTGGCCTTGGGCAAGCCACTTAACCCCACTGCCTTGCAAAAACCTAAAAAAAAATAATAATAACCATAACAACAATAGCTTTCATACCGCACTGTTACAAACACTACATTAAGCATTTTACAATTATAATCTCATTTGATCCTTACACCACCCGGGAAGGTAAATACTATTATATCCTCGTTTAACAGATGAGGAAACTGATGCAATCAGAGGTTAAGCAACTTCCCCAGAATTAACCAGATAGTAAGTGTCTGAGGTAAAATTTGAACTTGAGTCTTCCTAATGTCAGGCTCAGTGCTCTGAACACTGGCACCATCTAACAACCTGACATGCAAGTAAAAATAATCTTATTGAAGAGATAACTAATTCATGAAGACCCAATTCCCCTAGTTCAATTATTTTATTCTCCCAATGAAGACCTCAAAGTCAAGATCATATAGCTAATATAATTTCTTAGAATATTAAAAATGTTTGTTTCTTTTGTATGTCATTTTAATTCTTAAATAAATCAGGACATTAACAAATATAATACTAACCAGCATTTCTGAAATATATTGACTTTTTAATAGTTAACATCAAATAGATTAGAATTAGTCTGAAAATTGATAAACCTACCTGGTTCATAACAGACTTCATTCATTTGTTCTGTATTAACTTGTGAAATAATCTAATTCTCTGTTCTAAAGCCTATTAACCTAGTATGATTCAGACAGCAGAGTAGAGTAGGAGAGAGAGAAAAAAATCTTATACTTATTGCCCCAAATCATGAGCAATATTTAGTATGTAATTCATAAATTCAATTTATTCAAATTAGGGAAAAATAAAGTAATAATAATGCTTAAACACCTTCAAATAAAACAAAATTATATACTGAATCATTCAAATGGTTTCTACTAGTTTTCTTATTAGTCATATTGTCTTAATTCTAGTCTTTACAGTCCTAAAGAGTAGTTTGCAAGTACATAATTTTCTGGATGGGTCAGTAAAAGTATAGTTCCTTGAAGCTATCAATCATAAATCCTCTCCATATTTATGCCTTAGCATCCTATCTCCTTTAAACTAATTCCCACAGTTTGTGACTTCACTCGGAAAGAGTAATTATCAACCAAGAAAATCCACTAGCAAGAACCTTATCTGACAAGCCCCTGACACACAAATGAAATTAAATTAAAACAAATATAGCAATGCGTTTTGCTATTATTTATATGAAATATGCTTGTAGATGATCAATAATAACAACAGTATTTTGATGATCTGTTAATAACAAATTCACAACATGAATAACTCTGTAAAAGAAATGCTATCTTAGTTCCCCATCAACATTAAGTCCCCTCTCTCCTATAAAAGTATCTGACTATGTTAAGAAAGAGAAGTCAAGAACTAGGTTATAGTTGAGATCTCTAAAGCTCTTTTGTTCTGCTAGGAATGACCATTTCGCACATCTCAACCATTGTCCTCCCTAAATCTCCAAAAGCCAACAATCATAATAAAAACAGACTAAAAAAATAGTCCTGGAGCTTTAAGGAACTGAGTAAATATGTAAACATAAAATGTCCCTCTTTGTCCATCTGTGCATAGAACTCTCTATTCACTACAATTTGGTTGGACATCTGTTTCTTTTCCAGTTTCTAAAAGTCTCAAATATTACATTCATTTAAAAATTTTACTGCAACAAAGATATTTAGATTGTTCATAAAATTTGTTATAATGGAATTTTATCTAGGATCATAAATTTTTAATGCTGGAAGGGACCTCTGATACTATCTGGTTCAACTGCCCTCATGTTACAGATAGGAAGACTGAGGCTAAGAGAAGGTAGGTTTCTTGTCCAAGGTCACAGAGCAAGTTAACAGAGCCACTCTTTCCAGTCTTCTAAACTGTCTCTGAAGCTGCTATAATACAGACTCCTTTGCTGCCTACACATAACATTGAGCTAATTCATGAAGACCCAATTCCCCTAGTTCAATTACTTTATTCTCCCAATGAAGACCTCAAAGGTCAGGGAACTATAACAGTCTTGCCAAAAAGTTATGAAATTAGTCAGAAGCACAACTTGGGAGCTACAAGCCTCATCAACTTTCTGTAATTATGATACACTGTCTTTCCTGTACTTAAGAAGTTCAATAACTGCCAAATAACATCAAATTATCTAAAGAAAATATTCAAAATATAAATCATAAATAGTAATTAATAACTCTGGGAATAAAATCTCTGTCTGTCATTTCACTGCAGATAACTCATGGATACAAATCCAGCCCCAGTCCCTCCCCTGAGCTCCCACATCAACAATTACCTATTAGACATTCCAAATTGGATGTCATTTTAATGTGGATCTATGTTTAGCATGGGTTATAGATGTAGTGCCACTATTACACTGCTTTCTGTCAGGGGGAAGGGAGGGGGAGGGAAATGTAAAAAATAGTGATTGTTGAAAATTACCATTGCATGTAGTTGGAAAAATTAAAAAAAAGAAATGGGGGGGGTTACAAGCAAAGTGAATGTCAGAGACATCTCAGATTCACTGTGTTCAAAAACCTTTCATCCTCAATCTAGCCCTCTTCCAAATTCTCCCGTCTCTGTCAAAAGCACTGCCATATTCCCAGGGTCTTAAATTCATAATCCCAGAATCACTTCCCCTTCTCACTGCCCTTCCCCTCACATATCCTATCAGTCTCCAAATCTTGTCATTTCTCCCTTCATAACATCTTTCCTATTCAATCCCTTCTCTTCACTGCCATAATTTATCATCACTTTGGTTCAGGCCCACATCATCACTCTCCCCCTCCATTACTGAAATATCCTCCTCCTTACTCTCCTCATACTTCCTATTCCAGTCCATCATCTACTCTGCTGTCAAATTTTTCCTTAAGGGCAAATCTGACTTTGTGACTCTCTTACCAGACAAACTCCAGTGACTCCATTATCTCATATATCAAATACAAACTCTGTTCAGTTTGCAAAGCCCTATACAAGCTGCCTCAACCTATCTTTTCAGCCTTACTTGATATTACTACTCCTTCCTCAATGAGTTAGTCAAACTGGACTCCCTTCATAAGCAAGGCTTAATTTCTTCATATTCTTCATATGCTAAGCTTAATTTATTGTCTATTCACCTTCAAGTCCCATGTGCCTGGAATGAACTACCTCTTTTCCTTTCCCTCAGAATTTCTTTTTTTTAGGTTTTTTTTTTTTTTTGCAAGGCAAATGGGGTTAAGTGGCTTGCCCAAGGCCACACAGCTAGGTAATTATTAAGTGTCTGAGACCAGATTTGAACCCAGGTACTCCTGACTCCAAGGCCAGTGTTTTATCCACTGTGCCACCTAGCCGCCCCTCCCTCAGAATTTCTTTCTTCCTTTAAGATGGAGTTCAAATACAGTCTTCTGTATGAAGCCTTTCCTAAGCCTCCCCAAACTGTTTGTACCCTCCTTCTCACACTATCCAGCATTTGCCTAATTTGTATTTATTTCACATTTACACTGTATACATTGATGTATGCTTACTTGTCTTTCCCATCAGAATATAATATAATTCTTTCCAGGAGGGATTGTTTTATTTTGTATCCCCAGTACCTGGAATAGTACCTTTCACAAAGGTCCTTAATAAATACTTGTTGGTTTATTGAATATTACAGTCAAAGTCTATGATATCTGGTTTAGTTGTACAACCAAGTCAAGGCAACCAAAAAGGCAAGTCACTGAACTCCTCTGAATCTGAGTTTCCTCATCTGCAAAATGGGAATGATAATACCTGAGGTGCCATCCTTGCAGAGGTGTTGTGAGGCTCAAATGTTAACATATATGTCTTTTGCAAACTTTTAATTTATATGTGTATGTACATATACACATGTACATATCTATCATATGATATGGCATCATAAGAGATTCAGTTCTAGAATCAGAAGAAATTGTAAAGGACATAAGAGTCCAACCCCCTCATTTTAAAAATGAAGACAATTAAGCCCAAAGAGCTGAGTGACTTGCCCAAGGTCACAAAGGCAGAAAGTTAACAGAACTGATAAACAGGTCCTATGACTTTCCAGATATAAAATTTTGCCTGGAAATATGCTTTAGGCTATAACATTAAAATTCTCTAAATTTTTAATCTAGCATGAGACACAATAATCACCTTTCAAATATCCCCAAATAAACTAATGTGCTGCCTCCTCCTCTTTACCACCTACTGGGTTATGAGTTAACAAGTCTGGAAAGGGTCATGACTGGGAAAAAGACTAAGTGTCTAAAAGTGTATTTCACTCATAATATAGGTACCTTTTTTTAAAAAAATCATACCTCCATTTCATTCCATGAACAGAGATTTGAAAAGAAGACTTGGGTAAGTTTTAAAACACAAAAAAGTGCTTTCAAAGTTTTTTACATGTAGGAATTCAAAATTTTAAACTCTTACAAAAAAATTGGTAACAAATGTATATGATAAAGGGAAAAACACAAGAATTTTCAGCAATTGTACTAGTTTTAAATGGCATAAAAGTTTGGTTATTTAAAACTTCCAAAAAATAAAAAATTATATTCCTAAAAATTAAACCTGATGATCTCTAATCTTCTAGTTCTGAAAATGATATGGTATGATTCTATGATATTCTGTGATCTACTTATTAAACTAAAATATCAATGGGGAAAAAGAATATAACTTTCTAATCTAAAATTAATCCAATACTTATTCCTTCTGTGAGTCTTGTGCTCTCATTAGTTTCAAGCACTAAGTTATTTTCTAAGTGAAACCTAACATTTCTCTTGGAAGAAAAGTACCCATCATGAACAAATTATATGAATTGGGCTAGAGTCAAAAAAGGGAAAAAAAACTTTGGAATTCAATGTATGTATGCAGGTGTATATTTGTGTGTGTGTACATATATATATGTACACACACATATATATACACACATACATATATACTTTCCCATGAAATCCCATCCATCTGTTTTTGTTGTTCAGACATGTCCAACTCTTCCGGATGCCATTTGGCTTTTCTTATCAAAGCTACTGGAGTGGTTTACAATTTCCTTTTCCAGATCATTCTACAGATGAGAAACGGAGACAAACATGGTAAAGTGACTTGCCTAGGATCATGCAGGTAGGAAAGTCTGAGGTCAAATTTGAACTCAGATCTTCCTGACTTCCAGCTCAGTTCTCTATGTACTGCTGCCTTGTCCTACCTAGCTGCCCTTATATCTATAAATCAATGAACAGCATAAGAAAAGATGCTTTTAAAATCTTAAAGTATCATTTTTTTAAAAAAAATAACTTCTCCATTAGTTATCTATAGTTCTAAAACCATGAATTTGAAGGCATGACCCAAATCAAAATGTAAATAAACTAATTTTAGTACCTGCAAAACTCCTTTTAGAGGCTGGGTGGTAGTGGGAAAGCACTGGACCTGGAGTCAGGAGAACCTGAGTTCGAATCTGCAGAAAACAGGATCATAAGTTTGGAGTTGGAAGGGACTTGAAAGAGAGCAGAGATTTTAGAGTAAAAATGATATCTTTGAGATAATCTAGTCCAATCACATTTTACAGGTAAGGAAACTGAGGACAAGAGTTTTTAAGTAACTTGTCCAAGGTCACAGTAATAGAAAGTAGACAAAACCTAGATTCATACCCAATTTTTTTATTATACCAAAGTACTCTCTTGCCTCTTAGTTGTCTGACCAACTCAGTTTCAGTTTTTTATCTGCAAAATTTGAATATCTTAGGGAAGATAATATGTATTAATCACTTTGCTAAACTTAAAATGCTAATGTCAGTTATTTTTATTTCATGGCAAAATTGAAACTGCTTGAATGACAACGACCCATTTGTACACTTAACTCGGAAGATACTGTAACAATTAAGGATACAAAAGAAAATCCCGGGGCAGCTAGGTGGCGTAGTAGATAGATAAAACACTGGCCCTGGAGTCAGGAGTACCTGGGTTCAAATCCTGTCTCAGACACTTAATAATTACCTAGCTGTGTGGCCTTGGGCAAGCCACTTAACCCCGTTTGCCTTGCAAAAACCTGAAAAAAAAATCCCAAGACTATTTAAAGAAGTTAAGTAAGTATCAGATGCATTTACTAATTTAATTTGTATCAAATTCAGGCATTCAACATCTTCGGGACTATGTTTATAATTTTTTTTTAAAAAGCTCTGTATCACTCCAGTAAAGTTATTTTACCTTTGTTTTGTTTGTAAGAAAGAATGGAAGGGGCGGCTAGGTGGCACAGTGGATAAAGCACCGGCCTTGGAAAAAAAAAACCTAAAAAAAAAAGAAAGAATGGAGGTGCTGCAGTGAATAGAGCACCGGCCCTGGAGTCAGGTGTACCTGAGTTCAAATCCGACCTCAGACACTTAATAATTACCTAGCTGTGTGGCCTTGGGCAAGCCAATTAACCCCGTTTGCCTTGCAAAAAAAAAAATCCTAAAAAGAATGAAATATTTATATGTCACCTAAAGGGTCTCACTTAGAAGTTAGGCAATAGGGGGGAATCATAGTTTATCTATTATTTTTCAAGTGTCAGGTTTTTACAATTTATAGTATTCTGGAGGTCAAATTGTCAGGAACCGAAATACTCTGCCAACAAAATCCCAGCATGAAGCATTGGTACAGGACAGGAGGAGTGTGTATATAGAGACATACTGCCCTAAATTTACAAAAATAGCAACGAGAACAAATTGGGCGGAGGGGGTGTAGGGGGGGTGGAACACTGGAGAAGAAACTTTGCAACATCATACACGCTTTAACATTAAGTAACAAAATCAAAGGTAACTGTAGCTCCGGGAAAGCATACCCTGAAAAGTTGGAAACATGAGTTTCAAAATAAAATAATATATTTGTTATAGTTCTTTTAAGGATCACTGACCCCAATTACTGCTAAAACTCATTTAAACATCTATAATGAAAAAGTAAGCAGCTCACAATCACCAAACACCGTATATCCTTTAGGGTTCCTTCTTCTGACCCTACCTATAATTAGTACTAGCTATTACAGCTCATGTCAGACAAGAAGTTTTCTTAAAATTCTCATTTTCCTATCCTGGTGCCATTCTCAGAATATTACATAAATCCAAATGAGTGTCTGCTAAGGTAAATTTTCACAAATGGAAAGAACCTAGAATCAGGAGTTGCTATATCTATGAATCAATCAATCAAGAAGCAATTCTAAGGGCATTCAGCGTCCCTTCCTCCTCTTCCACCCACCCTTAGACTGTTTCTAAGCCTTCATCGGTGGCTCAGAAGAGGGCATCTACGCAAACCCGTCCCAGACACGGACAAAATAGGAACGAGAACCCCTGGATGTGGGGACCGGACCCAGAAATCCCTGCCCACTAACAGTGACAATCTCCTCACTGGTTCCTAATCACATCCCTAAGCCCAAGAACAGCCCACACCGGTGCACGGCCTTCCCCTCACCCTCCCCCCCTCCCCCCCCCCCGAAATCACCAGGGCTTGGGATGGGGGAATTTCGGTGCCAACAGAGCCACACCGAGTTCCAGATTAGGGGGGGGGGCCTGGGTCCCCCCCACACACACACATCCGAAAGCAAGCCCACAGGGGTTGAATGGGCAAACTTTTCCCTAAGGAAGGAGGAGGTTCGCCCTTTGGGAGTTCGGGGGGGTTCTACGGAGGATGTGGGGGAAGGGTTGGGTCAGGGGTCCGGGCTGAGAAGGGCTCTCCGGGGAGCGGGGTGGGGCAAGGCTGGGGGGGGGGGGGGACGCCGGGGTGGGATTGCCCTCCCAAGCCAGGAGCCGGCAAAGAGTTTCTAAAAACCACACCTCGCGCGCTCCCTGGCCAGACCCCAGCCCGAGATGGGGGCTCGGGCGCAAATTCCGGGTCCCCTCCGGGGAGACCAGCCCCCCAACGCGGGCCTGAAAGGAAACTTTCAGGGTTGCGGCTGCACCTGCCTCCCCACGCCCGCCCCACCCACCACCCACGGCGGCCCCCCGGGGCCCGGCTCCCAGCCGAAGGGGGCGCCGAGGGTGGGGGGGGGCCGAGGAAGGGCCGCTTGCCGCCCCCCCCCCCCGCTGCCGCCCCCCGCCAGGCCCCGCCGCCCCGCGGGGGCCGCTCCCGGGCCAGAGCGCGGAGTCCCGCCGTGGGCCGGGGCTCCCGGGGCCGGGCCCGCTCCCCTCGGGGTGAGTGGGTGGGCGTGGGGGTGTCCGGGAGGCTCCACGGGGGGCCCGCGCTCACGGGGGGGCCCCGCCGGCCTGAGGCCTAAGCGGCGCCTCCCCCTCCCCTCCCCCACGCACTCGGGCCCTCGCTCCCCCCCCGCCCCGGGCCCGGCTCCCTGGCCGCCCACCCCGCGCCGGAGGCCCGAGGGTGGGCAGCGAGGGCCCCGGGCCCCCCCCCCGGCCGCCGCCCCGGCCCCCGGCCCCCTTACCCCGGCATTCCCGGCCCCAGGCCCGCGGCGGCCCGGCGCCTCCCCGGCCTCACGTGAGCACGTCCGGCGCCCGCCCTGCCTCCCCGGCCCGGCCCGGCGCCCTACGGGAGCCCGGGGATGGGGGCCGGGCCTGGGGCCGCCTCCGCTTACCTTGGAGCTGCCTCTTTTCCCCTCCTCTTCCCCCCTTTCCCCGCGGCTGGGGCGGACGGGCGAGAGGCGCGGAGAGAGGCGCTGGCGAGGGCGCGGAGCCGCCGCCGCCGCCGCCCGGGCTCCCGGAGCCGCGCCCGCTCAGGCCGGGGCGCCCAGCATCATGGTGCGGCCGGGGAAGTCCGGAGCGCGGCCGGGGCCGGCGATTATTGAGGGGAAATCCCTGAATCTCGGCTCCAGCCAAGAAGGCAGGGCTGCTGGGGCTGCAGCACAAGAGGAGCCAGCAGCCTCCTACAGCACCACTACCGGCACCGAGAGGACATAACACCAGACAGGCGCTCCTCGGCCCCGCGGAACGACAACTTTCCTACCATCTTGGAGCCGGAGAGAGGGGGGCAGGGGCAGAGAGGGCGCCGCGCCGCGGCCCAGGTAGAGGACGGGGGCGGCGGCCCGCGACCCCCCGAGCCCGGCCAGGAATGCCCGGCGGGGCGGGGGCGGCGGCCACCTGCGCGGCCTGGCCTGGCGGGGCCGCCGACGGCCACCAGGCGCCTGCTGCCCTGCCAAAGGACCCTTGGTTTGTTTTTTACCAGAAACAGGTGTTTCTCTCTTCCCCCTCCTCACCCCCTTTCTATCCTGACCCCCCCCTCCACCTGAATCTCAGGGGGTGATTTTAATTTTTTTTTTTTTAACGATAATGATTTTTTTTTTCCTCCTCACTCCTTTACAGACAGGTTCAGCTTCCAGGGCTGGTGCTTAGTCCACTTGGCCACTTTTATCTTCAGCTCCTCTCTTCATCCTCCCTCCTCATCCTCTCTTCGCTTCTGATCATTCTCTCTCCTCATCCTCTCCACTTTCCTCCCCCTCATGCTTTGTGCTCCCTCATCACCTTCATCCTCATCTCATCTCCTGGGTCTCCTTGTCATTCTCTTCCCCTCCTCCTCCTTTCCTTATGCTCATTCTCCCTCTTCATCCTTTTACTCATCTTCATCCTCGTTTCTCATCTTTATGCTCATCCTCCCTCCTCATCCTTATGCTTCTGTTTCCTTATCATTCTCTTCCCCTTCTCTTTCTTTATTTTAGGCTCATTCTCCCTCTTCATCCTCGTTTCTCATCTTTATGCTCATCCTCCCTCTCCATCTTCTTCCTCCTTCCATACCCTCAAAACTTAAATTCCTGTCAGACCAGGATAAAGAAAAGGATGCACCCAGCTTCTTTTTTTTTTTCCTCCAGGCAGTGTAAATAGAACTTTGGACTATCGGGGAGGAAATGGAACACAGCAGTTCCTTGTTTTTGTGTTTGTTTTCTTTTGTTTGCCTCCCCACAGTCTTCTGTGCAGAGAAATCTAGTCTTAGGGACTCTCTCTCGTCTAAGTAAGTATCACCAATTATCTTTCTGGAAGGGTATGCTCCATCTGGTGTGATCTCTGACCATGAAGGGTGGGGAGACTTGGACACTGATAGTTTCAAGATACAGTTGGGTTTTTTTGGTTGTTTAGTTTATTTTTTATAATGGAATCATAACCTTGTCCATGGGAAAATTTTTGGTTGGATTCCAATTGATTGAACTCTTTTGCTCCTGGTAACTATTAATTTCTGTGTAACAAAAGGGACAGGGCCAAACAAATTACTTTTTGGTTGTATAAATGCTAATTTTTTAATAAACAATAGCATTTATTCTGTTGCAAATAGAGATAGTTAATTATTTTATTTTTAAAGAGCAAAGCTACCAATGATGAAGTTGAACTAAAATTACATCCATCCCAAAACTTTTTAAAGTATCCAGAAGTGAAAGCCCAAGAGTTTGCACACTGGAGATTGCAAGCAATGGTTTTCCAGAAGAATTCTTCTGCAAAGGTGAGCAATTGGGCATGGATCTTTTCTGGTTTTGTATGAGAGGAATGTTCTATGATCTTTTTGTAGTCTTTACAGATAAAAAGCATATACTAAAGTTATTTGATACAGTTTGAGTAACGGAGGAAATTTAACAGTAAAATTGCTTTTTGTAGTAGTGATGGTTTTGAAATGGCATGGTATAGAGTTCCACTCAAGTTTTGCTTGATTTAATGTAGTATATGGTGAGTGTTTTTGGATGACTTCATTCATGTTTGTTTTCCAAACCTTTAAAAATTTCTTTATAACTTTAAGCTGAGCTCTAAAAAATATAAATTAACATAAAGATGTTACATATCTATATATATAGATATATATAGATATATATGATACATATTGTGAGAAAGAAGGGAAGAAATATGCAGATGTGATATATATTAAGTAATATTGTATAATTATTTAATATAAAATTATGTAATACACACTTCCTTACCTAAGGTTGGTTTTTTCAATAATTTTCCTCTTTTTTGTGAGAACAGAATAAAATACAGATTACCTGTTCTCTTTATTATTAGAAAACCCATAGATGTGATGATTTGTTCCTAAAATATATAATAAGCTATAGCACAGAACTTGGCAGTAATGAATATTTATTAACAAATTCCTATTTGACTGAAATAAACTGAAGCACCTCTACTTTTAAAAAAGTATATTTGTTTAAAAAAAACTAATTCTAATGAAATAAACAAAGGATTTAGACCTAAGAGTTCATTTCTTTCCATCTCCACCTTTTGTAGAATTCTACTTTAACTGAAGAAAGTGTTATATTCTCCTCTCCTAGAATGCATACTCCTTAGAGGGTATCTTTATAGCTCCTTAGCACCAATTATTCTCCAGTGCATATAGTGGGCACTTAATAAATGTTTGAATGAATTCTAGAAGAAAAATCACTAAAAGATAAGAGCCTATAGTGGTTTGTGTATGACTATACTGATTCATCATCAGTGCAAAGAAATCTACTCTTAGGAACTCTCTCTCTCATCTAAGTAATGAGTCTTTTTCATTAACTTCACACATTTATTTCAGTTTCCTTTGTAATCACTTTAAGAACCAAATTTTCAAGGTATATTGTCTAAGGCAACAATTCTCAAATCATGGTCCAGAGAACCAGAACCCTTTCAGAGGGTATATAAAGTCAAAACTATTTTCATAAGAAGATATTTCATTTTTAATACTATAACTATCAATGCATAAAACCCACATAAACAAGTTTTTTGTTGGGATCCTCAATCATTTTTAAGAGTAAATGAGGGAGGGGCCGCTAGGTGGCATAGTGGATAAAACACCTGCCTTGGAGTCAGAAGTACCTGGGTTCAAATCTGGTCTCAGACACTTAATAATTGTCTAGCTGTGTGGCCTTGGGTAAGCCACTTAACCCCATTTGCCTTGCAAAAAACCTAAAAAAAAAAAAAGAGTAAATAAGGATGGGGCAGCTAGGTAGTGCAGTGAATAGAATACTGGCCTTGGAGTCAGGAGTACCTGAGTTCAAATCTGGCCTCTGACACTTAATTACCTAGCCATGTGGCCTTGGGCAAGCCACTTAACCCCATTGCCTTGAAAAATCTAAAAAAAAAAAAAAAAATAAATGAGTAAATGGGGGGCAGCTAGGTAGCACAGTAGATAGAGCATCAGCCCTGGAGTCAGGAGGACCTGAGTTCAAATTCGACCCCAGACACAATAATTAACTGGCTGTGTGACCTTAGGCAAGTGACTTAACTCCATTGCCTTGCAAAAAAAAAAAAAAAAAGAGTAAATAGGACCTGAAACCAAAAAGCAGGAGAATCACTAGACTTAGGAAAGGGTACAATTTCTGGTCATGGGCGAGATATTTTTCTTTCTATAAACCTTTATAGGGAACTTTCCTATGACTTTGACTGCATTAGCACCAGACTCCAGTCAACTAAACAACTAATACAAAAAAAGTGTAAAAGACTAAAAGGAATGCCATTGAATTTGAAGTATCAGAGAAACCAAAATTAGTACTGTCCTGGACACACATTTGTAGGGTCAGTCTTTGCCCTTTCCCTTCACCTTAGCACTATGGATACCATAGGATCTGACATAGTCTGAAAAACAATAAATAGCCTGCTCTGTTCTTGCAGTCCAGGTGAAGCATTTCAAGACTTTTATGTTATAAGGTACCAAATTTCCCCAAATTACAGTAGAATGCTTCCACAACTATGTTCCACAAATGGGATTTGGGCAGTGAAAACTGGACCCCAGTAAGGCCAAGATACATTCAGAAGGACTATGACACCTCTATGAAATCTAGTGCTTAACATCTGTTAAGGCAAATTTCTGAACTTGGGAAAGAATCAAAATTTAGCCATTTCTAATGCATTTGATTTAGAAAAAAAGAATTCCTTTGTGATTTCTTCAGTTATTGAATTATATTCTGGAGCATGAAAATAAATTTGAAATCAAAATTGTCTTTGATTCAACTCATCATCATCATCATAATAATAATAATAATAATAATAATAAAAGTTATTTAGGATTATAAAGCTATTTTAAATATTTTTAAGGTCTAACCTAGTTTTTAGCTGTGTGGCCTTGGGCAAGCCACTTAACCCCATTTGCCTTGCAAAAACCTAAAAAAAAAAAAAAGATCTAACCTAGTTTTGAAGAACTCCATGCCAAACACAGAACTTCATGTCTGATTCTAGAGATAATAGTGAACCACTGGCATTCATTAGGGGTGGTGATATGGTCATACATACACTTTAGGAAAATCACTTTTGCAGATAAGTAGAAAATAAAGTATAATAGAAATGAGATAACATGTAAGGCATTTTGTAAACTTTAAAGCATCATATCATAAGTGCTGGGTATTATTTAGTTGGTCAGCTGACTGTAGGACCTAAGCTGATGATATGTCTCCTAAACAATCTGGATTTAAAGATTTAAATATTCTGATATACAAGGCCAGATTTTTAAAAATAACTAGAAAATAGATGAAATTTAGAATTTTCATATAGCATACAGTAAAGATCTCCTTTCAGATTTCTAGTTATTCATTCATTCCATAAGGACTGACTAAATATTTTTGTGTTGAAAATATACTCATATATGTGAGTTCTGAAAAAAGCAGAAGATAACCTCTACTTCTGAAGAGCTTGTGTAACTGAGGAGACAAAAACCATAATATTCTAGGACTTAGAGCTCAAAGGTAGATTTGAAATCAAATAGTAACCCATAATGGCTCACATTTTTATCTCTTTAAGGTTGGATATCTAATCTAGCCTCTTTATTTCACTGAGGAGAATTGAGGCCCAGAGATCTGGAGGCTTGCCCTAAGCCACATAGGTATGACATGCCCATGTCTTTTACTTCCAAATTCATTTTTCTTCCTACAATATCAGAGCTGCCTCTCAGCTGCCTCTGTATTTAAACAACCAGAGAACAATTCAAGGTAAGATAAATATTGTCATGGACTAGGAGGCTTCATGAAAGACATAAGGTAGATCATGGTTAGGACCATGTTGCATAGGAAATAAATTAGCAGGGAGGAGAATGGCATTTGAGGAAATGGTATAAAGACATGAAGACAGAAAAGAACCCCATTTCTATGAAGGCTAAACTAATAACCAGCCTAAGTTGAATAGATGAAGAAAGGTAAGACTGAATGGTTAAGGTACTTAGCTTTTCACCTTTAAAAAAGTGGAACTCACAATATTCTATTTCTGTCTATATTGTTCTCTTCCAATCTTGCCTTTTCTTTAAAAATAAAACCAAAAAATCCCTTGTTGAGTTGCATATAAACCATAAAAATGACTGTACAAAAAGTTAGGGTGGTGAAAGTTATAACAGTCAAAATAAAGCAGTTTCTTAACTTTCAGATACTTAAGGTATGATGTTATTATTAAAGTCTTTGTTTTTCCAACTCTTGGTTTTTAATTATCTAGTTTCATATTGTGCTATCACCAGCTTTTTCATTTTATATAGTTAATGGGTTTCCTTATCATAACATACTTCATGGTCCCATGATTTCATTACTGTGGGTGCTCCCTCCATTGATACGAATCTTGACCCCGCCATGGTTTAGCAAACTCAACATCAAAGCACCTTATAAAAATTGAGTCCAGAAATGTATAAATTGTTTGATTTGTTTCCTTTAATCCTTTAGAAAATTATTTCTATGTGGGTCAAGTGATGCTAGTTTTTCCACTCTCAAAATTCAGTTTGGCGGCGGCTAGGTGGCGCAGTGGATAAAGCACCGGCCCTAGAGTCAGGAGTACCTGGGTTCAAATCCGGTCTCAGACACTTAATAATTACCTAGCTGTGTGGCCTTGGGCAAGCCACTTAACCCCACTTGCCTTGCAAAAAAAAAAAAATTCAGTTTGGAAGTCTATAATAAAAATTATATATCAAAGATGTTACAAGCATAGGAAATATTGAATTTACAAATAGCTTATCTTCTTAAAGTACAATCCCTTTCCTTGAGGAGCTCAAAATCTAATGAGAAAACATGCAAACAACTATATGCATATAGTTGTTTGCATGTTTTCTCCACATATACATATTTATATATATATATACATACATATATACATACACACACACATGCACTCACACAGCTAAATATGGAATAAAAAGGAAATGATCAACATAGGGAAATTAAAGAGATTAGGAAGGTTTCCTGTAGAAAGTAGAATTTAAACTGGGGCTTGAAGGAATCCAGGAGGCATAGATAAAAAGGGAGAGCACTCTCGACATAGAGGACTGCTAGCAAAAAAAAAAAAATGACCTGAGTGAAGAGATTGGAGTGTCTTGAGTGAGGAACAGCAAAAAAGGCCACTGTCATTGTATAGATCAGTACATGGTGAGGCAGAAAGTATAAGAAGACTGGAAAGGTGGTGGTGGGGAGGTATGAGGCAGGCCATGTTATATAGCATTTTAATTTTAAATGCCAAAAAGAAGATTTTTTTACTTGATCCTGCAAAGGGATAGGGAGCCACTAGAATTTATTGAGGTGGGAAGGTAGGTATAACATGATTGGATAAATGCTTTAAAAAAACAAATTACTTTGTCAGCTGACTGGAAGATAAATTGAAATGGGAAAAGACTTGTGACAGAAAGACCAACCAAGAAGTTACTGCAATAATCCAGATGTGAAAACCAGAAGGCCTGCACCTAATGGAGAGATGTTACAAAGGTGAAATCCACAGGCCTTAAGGAGGAGTGAAGGATGATATCTGGGTTGTGAGCCTGGAAGACTGGAAGATGATGGTATCCTTGGCAATAATAGGAAAGGGAGGAATTTGAAGGGAACCTGGAATACATTTTCCTATACAAAACAATGTTATAAAATTGGCTGAATTCCTTAAGTTATTAACAGAAGCTTATTTTAAGTCACAATATACCTGAAATTAACTTAATTTCCCCTTCTAGTTGAGTCACCTACTGTGAGTCATCTGCTGCTCAGTGGGGTCTATTTCCTTCATCCAGAATCTTTCAGTTATGTTATGGGTAAATAAAATCTTTGTTTTAGGTAGAAACACTGCCAACAAATATTTCCAAAATAGAAATGTTTAAGGTGAAACAAACATTTGTCTTTGATTTTTATAAACATTTCCTTAATGCAAATGCCACTCATCCCAACTTTCCCTTCTCTGTAAGTATTAGTACTAGCTTAGGAGAGTTTAACAAATCCATCTGTGCCCTTAGGAGGTTCCACATTAAAACAAAATAAACCACATTTAATTCAATAAGTGCCTTTGTGTAAGGAATTAGAGGGAGAAAGTGTATGACATCGTTCCTGCTCTTAAGGAACTTATGTTGGGAAAGAGGTAAAAAGGGGGACTAAGTCATCTATAAATAAAAATAACAAAGAAAAAAGGTCCAAGTTATCAGATTGTAGGCATCACTTCTGATTTGGCAGGAACAATCAGTCAAGGTTGCATAGAGGTGACTACATTTGAGCTAGGCCTTGCGGAATGAATAGGATTTCACAGAACTGGAACTAACTCAAGGCAAATTGGACTTTGACTTTTTTAGACATGGGATGAGGGAGGGGCACAGCCTCCTTTCCACAGCAACCATTAACTAGGTTTCCATTCAGACTCTGCTACGGCAGTGTGTGTGTGTGTGTGTGTGTGTGTGTGTGTGTGTATGTGTATGCCAAGCTAATGGCTCTCTAACTCTTCTTTGGTAACTTCTACCCTCTTAAGTACAGTTTTCATCCCTGCACAGGTAATTGCAAAACCTAAATGTTTGTTGTTGAGTTTTATCTGTCATAACTGACTCTTCATGACCCCATTTGAAATTTTCTTGGCAAAGATATTGAATTCATTTGCCATTTTCTTCTCCAGCTCCATCTAACAGATGAGGAAACTGAGTAAATGGTAAAATGATTTGCCCAGGGCCCCACTGCTAGTAAGTGTTTGAGGCCAGATTTGAATTTAAGAAGATGAGCCCTCCTGTCTCCAGGCTTGGCACTCTATCCTATCTGCCACCTAGCTGCTCCCAAACCTATTTATACAATTATAAACTCCCCCCACCACTTCCTCCTCCTTTACCTGTCCCATCTGCATCTCTGACTCAACAAGTCCAAAATGCAACTCATTATCTTTTCCCTGAATGAGTCCATTTGTAATAAAATATTAGTTACCCAGGTTTCTAACTCTGGGGTCATTCTTAATTTCTCTACAATTGCTACTTTTTAATCCATCTATCTCCACACTATTCGTTATAGCTATTTCTCTCCTCTCAGAGGAGAGCTCAGGTTGTCCTCACCTATCACTTCTTATGGTTTCTTCCCTCCCTTGTCTACTCTCCACAGAAAAGCCAAAATCTTCTTTCCAAGCCACAGGTCTTGACTGTGATATTCCCTACTTATTCTCCCACCACCTCACTATCCCCCTTCAGTGGCTGCCTATTGTTTCTAGGATAAAAATACCAAGGTATCATCTAAAGCCCTCAGTGCTATTTCTTTTTTTTTTTTTAGTTTTTTTTAGGGGTTTTTTTTTTTTGCAAGGCAAATGGGGTTAAGTGGCTTGCACAAGGCCACACAGCTAGGTAATTATTAAGTGTCTGAGACTGGATTTGAACCCAGGTACTCCTGACTCCAAGCCGGTGCTTTATCCACTACGCCACCTAGCCGCCCCCCTCACTGCTATTTCAATCAAGCATTTAGGTCTTTACTATATGCCAGTCATTTTGCTACATGCTGGTCATATGAGGTAATATTTCAAATGTTTTTCCTTCATACATGCTTTTCTGATCAAACTTGGTTGCTAATTGGTTCTAAAACTGGACGTTTCATCTTCTGTGTCCATGTTTTTGCACATATTTTTCCCTACACCTAGAATATAGCATACAGTCTCTTTCCTTTGATCTCTTGTAGTCCTTTTCTTCAAAATTTGGCTCAGGTTCTTTCTTCCTAGGAGAAGCTTTCTGTGATTGCCCTAGTTGTTGATACTGTATCCTTCATCAAATTACCTTTTATTCACTTCTCTGTAGCTCCAGTAGAATATTCTTGAGGCAGTATGTTTTGTTTTTGTATCTCTAGCACAATACCTTGAATACATCAGGAGCTTAAAAATGCTTATTAAATTGAATAATTCAGTTGACATGAATCACAGCTCGTTTTCTTTATAAATATAATGGACAACATGAATATATATCCTTTTGAAAATTGGTTGTCATTCCCTGCAACAAAGACTAGCCAGCATATACACTACTCTACAGTGTTTCTAAAAGTATACCCTTGGGGACAGCTAGTTGGTACAATGGTTAGAACACTGGTCAGGAGGACCCGAGTTCAAATGTGACCTAAGATACTTGATAATTACCTAGCCATTTGACCTTGAGCGAATCACTTAACCTCATTGCCTCACAAAAAAAATTAAAATAAAAGTATACCCTTCATATGACACATTCACAATTGCTTACTTTACTATAACACACAACTTCTCTAGAGCATAGGTTATAATAATAAAATAGTTGATATTTATATAGTACTATAAGTTTGACAAAACACTTTTCATCTATCATCTTATTGAATTCTCCCAGATAGGTACATACTACTTTTTTTTTTGGTACATACTATTCTTGATAGCTTTAGTACAGTATTCAGAGTAGAAAGCTAAAGAATGCTGTCAATTTTTATAAAAGCTAAAAATCATTAAAATTAGAACAAATATCATGGAAATTATCAGATAATCCTATTTCAATGAAAGCAAAAAAGGTCCTATGAAGTTAGTCATTGGTAACAAGTAAAATACTATTTCAGGGGCAGCTAAGTGGCACAGTGGATAGAGTACCTTGGGAAAAAACCCAAGGCCACACAGCTAGGTAATTACTAAGTGTCTGAGGCCGGATTTGAACTCAGGTACTCCTGACTCCAGGACCAGTGCTCTATCCACTGCGCCACCTAGCCGCCTCACTGTATGACCTTGGACAAGTCACTTAACCGCACTGCCTTGCAAACCCCCCAAAAAAACATTATTTCAGATTTTTTTTAAATTGTTAAATTGTGAAATTGACTGCTGAAGGAGGCAACTCAAACAAGCAACTGAATGGTTAAAGGCTTGAGGCAGGAGGAATCCAGATAGAATGCTGTTGCAATAATCCAAATACTGATGAGGTCCTAAACTAAGGTGATGATTGTGTGGCAGGAGGGAAGTGGATCTATAAAGGGACATGTCAAGGAAAATTTAGCAATGACCCAGAGATAAACCTGGGTGACTAAAAAGAGGATCGTGCCTTTTGGAAAGTTCAGATGACTGATGGTTTTGGGAGGAAAAGATGAATTCTGATGTGGACAGATTGAATTTGAGATGCCCACTAACCATTTGGTGATGTAGGATTTGAGAAACTCAAGAGAGAGAGTCTAGGAATAGGTAAATAGCTCTGGGAATCATTTGTTTAGAAAAGATAATTGAATCCATGTTAGCTAATGATATCAAATAATTGAGTATAGAGAGAACTAAGGAAAAGGCCCAGAAACAAAGCTTTGAGGAACCTTATAATTAGTGCATACCTATAGTATGATAAGGATGAAGATAAGGAAAAGAGACTAAGAGGAGAAAAAAAAGTCAAAAAACTCAGTTTTGGAGGAATAGATTAATTATTAGGATAGTGTTGATATTTCCTAGACTATTAAATAAGATAAATTATCTTGATTAAAACTGATAGTATCAGGGTGGCTAGTTTAGGCACAGTGGATAGAGCACCAACCCTGGAGTCAGGAGTACCTGAGTTCAAATCCGGTCTCAGACACTTAATAATTACCTAGCTGTGTGGCCTTGGGCAAGCCACTTAACCCCATTGCCTTGCAAAAAAAAACTGATAGTATCCATGAGTAAAGAAAAAAAGATTTCAGATTAATTTTAACTTTTTAAAGTTTGGATCATTACTATTGCTGTCTAACACTGGTTCAAAGTTCAAGGGTCACTCAGGGGTCCAGATCTCCCCCTGAGCTGATTCCTTTCCATGTCCACTCCACCTTTCCTAATAGATCACCAGCTCAGATAGGATCCTCCAGCTTGGGCTTACAGGGATGTGCCACCATGTTCTGAAGAAATGGTGAAATTCTAAGCACCTTCCCCAACAATAACAGATTCATACAATACAAAATGCTGTTTTGTACTATCAATCTGAACCTGATCATCACACCTTAAAAGCGATATGACAATACTGGAGAAACTCCAGTGAATGGAAAAGGGAAAGATCAAGTAAATGGAGGTATTGCCTGTGAAGACAGCTTGAAGTCATTAGGATGAATCCAAAATGACAAATTGGGGAAATATGATTAGAACATAAAAATGAGAATGTGAATCAGATTAATAGATCTTCACCAAATCTGGCAATGACCCTTTGAATTTTATAGGGACAAAAGGAAGTATGACTTGGAATTAACACTATCTGAAATTGTCTCAAAGGTTAACAGCTCAAGATAATGACAATTATAATAGTTAACTTATTGTTTTAAGGTGTACAAAGTGTTTACATATTATCTCAGTTGATAGTAGAAACTTTGTACTTTTAACATTTAATAAAGATTAAATATGTATAAAACATGCTAATTGAGGTATAAATACAAAAGGAGCATAGAATATTAGACTTAACTTCAAAGAGTTTATGATCTAGCTATAGAACATATAGTCTACCATTACATGCAGAGACACTAGGTCTTTCATTTCTAGAATCTTTTCTAGGACCAGTTCCTTGGATACCAAGGTTAATCAGGACACAAATATATATGTGCAGTTTATAGGCTATGCATGGGCAGTTAGGTGATCCAGTGAATAAAGTACCAGCCTTGGAGTCAGGAGGATCTGAGTTCAAATACAGCTTCAAACACTTGACACTTGAACTTGAGCGAGTCACTTAACCCAGATTGCCTCACATCCAAGGCCATCTCCAATCTTCCTGATTCATATCTAGTCACTGGACCCAGATGGCTCCAGAGGAGAAAGTGAGGCTGATGACTTATAATGCCCCCTCTCACTCAAATACAACCCATGTGCTTGTCATGGCATCACCTCCCTAATGTGGTCTTTGAGGATGAAGGTCAAAACAATATCATAGGCTATGTAGTTGGGAATGTATAGTAGGCTATTGGTGACACAGGGCTGGGACTTAAAAGACATTCTAGGGCTAGGATATATACATACACATACACACACACACATATATGCATGCATAGATACATACAATGTCTGAGAGTTGTTAATTGAACATGATCACATGGAAGCTTATGTAGTCACTGAGAGGTTGCAGAGACAAAGCAAAGGTCCAATCCAGGATAGAACCTTACTCCATGAGGAGAAAGATGGATATTGATCTAGCAAAGGATTTTGAAGTAGGCTGAAAATAGAAGCTGGGCAAAGTAGGAATAAAATTAGGAAAGTGTTGGCACCAAAAAAAGCATGGAGTTTCCAAGAAGAAATAATAGTCATGCCAGATGAGGACTGAGCAAAAACCATCAGAATTGGCAAATAAAACATTGGAAAGAATAGTTTCTATTGAGAGATGAAGACAAACCAGATTATAAGAGTTGATAAGTGATTGAATGTAGAGATTCTAAGCAAATTTATCCCTGGGTATCACTGAGAGATGGTAGAATGAGACTTATTCTGCACTGAAAAGGGCATAGTTTATGCAAAAGGAATAGGATGGCAAACTTTAGATAACAGAATCAGAATCATTGAATGATCTTGATAAGCCAGAATATTGCCTGACTCTAAGATAATATTTATTAAGAATAAATGTAGGTGTGGGGGTGGCTAGTTGGTGCAGTAGATAGAGCACCAGCCCTGGATTCAGGAGGATCTGAGTTCAAATTCGGACTCAAGACACTTAATTACCTAGCTGTGTCACCCTGGGCAAGTTACTTAACCCCATTGCCTTGCAAAAACAAAAAAACAAGAATAAATGTAAAGTTTTACACTTGGATTCAAAAAAATCTTTATAAACATAAGATGAGGCTTGTATGGCTAGACAGGTTTGTCTAAAAAAGGTATGGGGGGGTTAGTGGACAATAAGTTTAATATGAGTCAATAGCATGAAATAGCAGTCAAAAAAACTATTGTAATTTTGCATTATATTAGTGAGCTAGT
Source organism: Macrotis lagotis (assembly GCF_037893015.1). Taxonomy (NCBI): domain Eukaryota; kingdom Metazoa; phylum Chordata; class Mammalia; order Peramelemorphia; family Peramelidae; genus Macrotis; species Macrotis lagotis. The sequence continues at coordinate 83,693,707 of NC_133663.1, read as the reverse complement.
GTAGATTTCCAGGGAAGAAATAATTTCATGTACTGTGCTTTTATCAAACCACATCTTGAGTATTATACTCAATTTGTCAATTGCGGAATGACTTTTTTTTTAACTGAGTCAATTTTTTTTAGATCTATTTTCTTGTTTTTTCTTAAATTTTATTTATTTAAGGCAATGAAGTTAAGTGACTTGCTCAAGGTGACACAGCTAGGCAAGTATTAAGTGTCTGAGACCAGCTTTGAACTCCTGACACCAGGGTCAGTGCTCTATCCACTGTACCACCTAGCTGCCCATCCAGTTTGTTTTTAATGATGTTCTCCATCACTTCCTTGGTCATAAACTGCTTCCCTTTCCATAGATATGACAGGTAAACTATTCCTTAATCTCCTAGTTTGCTTATAATATTATCTTTTATGTCTAAAAACTGTACCCATTTTGATCTTATCTTGGTATAGGGTGTGAGATGATGGTCTTATCCAAGTTTCTGCTATACTAACTTCCAATTTTCTGCTATACTAACTTCCAATTTTCCCAACAGTTTTTATGGAAAAGAGAGTTCTTATCCCAGAAGCTGGGCTCCTTGGGTTTATCAGACAACAGATTACTATAATCATTTCCTACTGCCTCTTTTGCACCTAGTCTACTCCACTGATCCACCATTCTATTTCTTAGCCAGTTCCAGACAATTTTGATGACTGATGGTTTTTAATATAATTTTAGATCTAGTAAGCCTAAGCCACCTTTTTGTACTTATTTCATTAAATTCCTTGATGTTCTTGATGTTTTGTTTCTCCATATGAATTTAGTTACAATTTTTTCTACCTCATTAAAGTAATTTTTTGGAAGTTTGATTGGTAAGGCACTAAATAGTTTCATTTAGGCAGAATTGTCATTTTTATTATATTAGCTCAGCCTATCCATGAGCATTTGATATTTACCCAGTTATTTAAATCTGATTTTATTTTTTTTTTAGATTTTTCAAGGCAATGGGGTTAAGTGGCTTTCCCAAGGCCACACAGCTAGGTAATTATTAAGTGTCTGAGGTCGGATTTGAACCCAGGTACTCCTGACTCCAAGGCTGGTGCTCTATTCACTGAGCCACCTAGCCGCCCCTAATCTGATTTTATTTGTGTGGAAAGTGTTTTATAGTTGTTTTCATAGAGTTTCAGATTCTGCCTTGGCAGATAGACTCCCAAGTATTTTTATATTGCCTGAAGTTACTTTAAATAGTATTTCTCTTTCTAGCTTTTGCTGCTATATCTTGCTAGGAATATATAGAAATGCTGAGGATTTATGTGGGTTTATTTTTTATCCCACGACTTTGCTAAAGTTGCTAATTGTTTCTAGTAGTTTTTTGGTTGATTCTTTGACACCAATATGGTGCTGATACCTGAACCAGGAAGAGTCAAAACAGAGAAAGAAAATTATAGACCAATTTCCCTAATGAATATGGATGCAAAAATCTTAAATAAAATCTTAGCAAAGCAATTACAGCAAGTTATCACTAGGATAATACACTATGACAAAGCAGGTTTATCCCAGGAATGCAGGGGTGGTTCAATATTAGGAAAACTGTTAGTATAATTGACTATATCAATAACAAACGTAGCAGAAATTATGATTATCTCAGATAGTGAAAATACATTCCTACTAAAAACACTAGAGAGTATAGGAATAAATGGATTGTTCCTTAAAATCATAAGCAGGATCTCTCTGAAACCATCAGCAAGCATTATATGCAATGGAACTAAACTAGAGGCATTCCCAATAAGATCAGGGGTGAAATAAAGATGCCCATTATCACCACTACTATTCAATATTGTATTAGAAATGTTAGCTTCAGCAATATGAGAAGAAAAAGAAATTGAAGGAATTAGAATTGGGAAAGAAGAAACAAAGCTCTCACTCTTTGCAGATGACATGATGGTATACCTAGAGAATCCTAGGGAGCCTAGTTTTCCAAGTCAAACAGGAATTTAAGTAACTGACCCTCTGACCCCATTTGCCACCTGGGAACTGCCACCATCTCCATCCAATAGAACAAGTCATTTATTAAGTACCTACTTTATTTAGGCACAATGGATATAGTCAAAATGGGGGGGGGGGGAAGGGGCACCAATGGGCAGGGAGCCTCAGTCCTCTTGGAGGAACTCAACAGGAAAACTATCCAGAGAACTATCCAAAGAGAAACTGTCAACTTCCTGAAGTCATGCCTATACTTCCCTGTAGTCTTCCTGGAAAAACATTTACTTGTCAAGTATATTTTTTTCTTCAAGTCTGGGGTGGTTTAAATAACCTGTGAGATCACGACAAACTCAAATTCTGTTAACATTTATTAACCTTTTTCTGTGGGCAAGGCTCAATACTTGGGCTGGGCACACACAGATAAGTATTTAAAAGAAGTAATCTGGTGGGCTGTAAAAGAACATCAGATTTGGAGTCAGGAAACCTGGCTTTCTATTTTGACTACTTAAATTGTGTAACCTTGGACAAGTCACATCCTTTTTACAGACTAGTTTTTTCACTGACAAAATGAGATTGGACTAGGTAATCTCTTAGTGCTCTAAATTGTATTTTTTGATTGCTGAAACCTTGGGGCTTACTGCTTGATTTCTTTTTTAAGGAAGGTATCTTGAACCCAAATTACTCTGACACACTAGATTGCAGGTCAAGCCCCACTTGGTCAGTGTTTGAGCCCTGATTGGCTCAGAATGACTGTAAATAGTAATTTTACTGTTTTGGCCAGAAACCCTGAGAGTCTTCCTCTCCCAGTTGATTTTTTTTAACTAGGGTTAAATAAGTCATTCTTTACTTCATTTCTTTCTTATCTGGCCTTAATCACTGAATGGATGTTGACTCAAACAAACTGAAATCTATTAAATGCCTTAGCTTAAAAAGATCAAGGACTCTCACTCTATCCAGGGTCATCTCCAGTCATCCTGATCTATATCTGGCATGGGACCCAGTTGATTTCAGATGGAAAAGTGAGACAGCCTTCCCTCACTTTAATCCAATTTATTTGCAAATCATGACATCACCTGAGGTCATGGTCCTCTTTGAGAATATTTACAAGAGACTACAAGGGTTTGGCTGATTACTTGGGTGAAAATAAAACAAGCATGTGTATATGATATATTAGGATAAGCTTATAATTGGTGCTTAAGCATTGGACTCAACCTGATCACTACTCTCTACCTAACTGGAAGATAAGGCAATAAACTCCAAATTTCCTTTTAAGAGGATCACTACTCTCTATCTTACTGGAGGGTAAGGCAATAAACTCCAAATTTCAATTTAAGAAGAGAATCTAGCTCAGACATCTTTTCATTTCTTGACTGTTTGTACCATATTGGAACTTCCTGACTTCACCACCACCACCACCGACCCATACCATATCCCTTCTCTGAGGCTCCCCACTTTTTATATTTTTATATTGATAGAGGTATGAGATTTGATATGAGAATGATGTAGTCAGTAGTGACTTTAGAACTGTTTGATTGGATTGCCAGGGAACAGATTGCAAGTACTTGTGGAATGATTCATTAGCAAGGAAATGAGGTAAGGATGGTCTTCCTTTCCTAGAAATATGACAATACAAGAGAGAATGATAGAGAAATTAAGGGATGCTTTTAGGCCTGGGGAGACCTGAATGTTTTTATACAGAGGAATAATATCAAGTAGAGAAGCAAAAAAGGGATATCTGATGGAGGAAGTATTAGAAGATACTAGAGACAAGAAGTGACAGTATTAACCTCATTAAGAAGAGTAACTTTTTACCTGAGTTCAAATCTGGCCTTAATAATTACCTAGCTGTGTGACCTTGGGCAAGTCACTTAACCCCACTGCCATGCAAAGCCAAAACATTAAAATAAAAAAGAGATAATGAAGAAAAAAAAGAGTACCTCTTTCTTTGAAACTGAATGGTATAAAATGGATGAAGATTTTTGGAAATTTAGAGTTGGGAAGTTGAAGGAGTTGACATGAGATAGCTTTGTTCTCAATCAAATAAGAAAAGTCAGCTGCTGATGGTGAGTGGGGAAGAGTTCCAGAGAATAGAAAATGTATAATAATATGGCAGAAGGAGGACTGGATTTAGAGTTAGAGCACCCAAGTTTGAATCTTTGCTTTTGCAAAGGTCCCTGAACCCTCTGGGCTTGTTCTTTCTGTTATAAACCAAAGGGATAGGATTTAACACAAATGCAAAATCTTTCATATTGAGAGCTCAAAGGGATTTTAGAATATGAAGTCCAAACACTTCTTTTTATAAATGTTCTCTAAATTCCCTTCCATTTTTTAAATCCTGGGAGCTGGAAATCAAAGAGATGAATGAAAAAATTGTTGTACAGCAGTGAGGACCTATTTGAAATGAATGTAGACAGTATATTTTATGTGAAAATATATTGAGGTTTTATACTCTACTGAAAAATTATTTTTATAAGTACAATCACTTTGTGATTGCTTAAGAGATGGCTTTTAATTAGCTTTAAATGAAAGTTGTTATGAAAAAATGAACATAAATTTTCTTTTTATGATCCTCTCTAAAAAAGACCAACTTGATTAGAAGCCTATCTGTAAAATTCTGATTATTGCAATAATACTTGAGTATAATATTCTAATTAAGATATTCAGGAATAACATTTAAATATTGCATTCTATGTTGTATATTTCTGTTGTGAGTCATGTTGTTAAAGATAACTCAAATATGCATGTGTTTTAATATAATTTTAATGTTCAGGAGATAATTTAATATTAGAAACCTATAGACCCAAAGTTCATGAAGAAAGAAAAAGGAACAACCTTAATGATCTTAGAATACAAAACACTTATCTGAAAGTAAGAATGCATGCATAGTTTCTATTGGGCAAAAGAAAAATGGTTTCATATGGTCTTGTACATAGGAAATCTGAATCATATTTGATTATAGTGTCTTCAAATAAGTCCCTTTTCCTAATAATTGGATATAATGAATTAGAGTATTTGATATTTCAAGTAACTTGGTAACTATTACTTGACAAATATTATTCCCTGAATGTTGCTGACATTATGAATAATATTAGAACTTATGGTTCCCAAAAGCTGCTGTGGTCATACCAGTTTTCAATCATAGAGAAAAAAATAACGATTGCCACTTGGGAAAAAAAAAGCTAAAGATATATGATGAACATAAGACACTTCAGTCTTCTTGGAGTATTTCCAATGACTAATAATAATATTAGTCCTTCATTCTCGGAAGACCATGACATCAGAAAGTTGATATCATGACAAGCACATGAATTGGATTTGAGTGAGGGGGTGCTATGCTAAGTCACCAGCCTCACTTTCTCCTCCAGAGTCATCTAAGATTCAGTGGCCAGATATGAATTAGGATGACTGGAAATGACCTTAGATGTGAGGCAGTCAGGGTTAAGTGACTTGCCCAAGGTCACACAGCTAGTAAAAGTCAAGTGTCTGAGACTGGATTCAAACATCTTGTCTTCCTGACTCCAAGGCCAGTGCTGTATCCACTATACCACCTAACTCCCCACCTCACACACATTAGCACACACAAACACAACTAATCTGACTAACGGTTGTATAGGAGCTAGTGATGCTTGCCTCTGGGCTGTTTCTCATACAAGATACTCCATCTCCAAGGTGATCTTGCATTTTCATTGGCTATCCTATATGCCAAGGAGCTGTTTTCTTCTTCACTTCTGTCTCTTGTTTTCCTACAACCACACCTTCTGCAAGGAACTTTCCTCATCCTCTTTAGTGTAAGTGTCTTCTCTCTGATTTTATCTCCAATTTGTCTCCTTTATATAATTGTTTGGATGTCATCTCCCTAATTATAAGGTAAGCTCCTTAATCAAAGCAATCCATAGCCATATGAAAAATTGCTCTAAATCATTACTTATTAGAGAAATGCAAGGTACCACCTCACACCTCTCAGATTGGCCAATATGACCAGAAAGGATAATGATCGTTGTTGGAAGGGTTGTGGGAAATCTAGGACACTATTACACTGTTGGTGGAGCTGTGAACTCATCCAACCTTTCTGGAGAGAAATTTGGAACTACGCCCAAAAGGCAACAAAAATGAGCATACCCTTTGACCCAGAAATACCACTACTGGGTCTATCCTGAAGAGATGATGAAAAAGGGTAAAAACATCACTTGTACAAAAATATTGATAGTAGCCCTGTTTGTGGTGGCAAAGAATTAGAAATCAAGTAAATGTCCTACAATTGGGGAATGGCTTAGCAAACTGTGGTATATGTATATCATGGAACACTATTGTTCTATTAGAAACCAGCAGGGACAGGGTTTCAGGGAAGCCTGGAGGGATTTGCATGAACTGATGCTGAGTGAGATGAGCAGAACCAGAAAAACACTGTACACGCTAACAGCAACATGTGGGGTAATTATCAACTTTGATGGATTTGCTCATTCCATTAGTACAACAATCAGGGGAAATTTGTGGTTATCTGCTATGGAGAGTGTCATCTGTATCCAGAGAAAAGAATTGTGGAGTTTGAACAATAACCAAGAGATATTCCCTTTAATTTAGAAAAAAACAGATATCTTATTGTCTGATCTTGTTACCTCTTAGACTTCTTGTCTCTTCCTTAAGGATATGATTTCTCTCTCATCACACTCAATTTGGATCAATGTACAACATGGTAACAAAGTAAAGACTGACAGATTGCTTTCTGTGGGGGTAGGGGGAGGGAAGTAATATGGGGGGGAAATTATAAAATTCAAATAATATCTTTAATAAAAAAAAAAAGGTGAGCTCCTTGAGGGTAGGGACTGGTTTTTCTTTTTTTTAGGTTTTTGTAAGGCAAACGGGGTTAAGTGGCTTGCCCAAGGCCACACAGCTAGGTAATTATTAAGTGTCTGAGGCTGGATTTGAACTCAGGTCCTCCTGACTCCAAGGCCGGTGCTTTATCCACTACGCCACCTAGCCGCCCCAAAATCTGGATTTTTTTTTTCAATCAAAAAATAAATATTTTATTTTTTCCAATTACATTTAAAGATAATTGGGACTGGATTTTTTTATTTAACTTATTTGTTTTTTAACTTTTCTTTGGATTTTCAATACTTCACACAATCTCTGATCTATGGGTATTTAATAATTGCTTCTTGATTTAGTAACAACTTGATTTTTTAAAAATACATAAATTGATTTTTTAACTTTAAAAATTTGAGCAACCAAGTGATTTTGCAATTCAACAGAAGTTTCTGTTTCAAATGGGAAAGAATTGACAATCCTAATTTGCCGGCAATATTGTGGTATGATACACAGATGCTTCCTGTTGCCCTATTGAAAATGATTAACCTCAGAGAAGATCCGTTAAGCCACCCTATAGCTAGGTAAGGAATACTGTGTTCTTCTATAACAGTAAAAAGTAGAAGTAAGTATCTAGGATGTCAATAAAAATTTATTAGTATTTCAATGTTCTGGGCAATTTAGGAAAACTTTAGTCCCTAGAAAAATACATATAGATACAAGGATACAATTCTTTTTTAAAAATTCATGCAAATATGTTACAGAGGCTAATATTATTTTTTATATTTTAAGATATGATGGGAGTTTCTGAAAAAATGAGTTTCTAACACAGACTGGTATTATTAAACTTCTTCAGGATTTGTCTCTTTTTTTTTTCTTGTATCCAAAAAAACCCTGAAAAAAATTCTTGGAGCTATATGAGAAGATTTTTTGCAATATCAAATTTTGTCATATTTCAAAATAAAATATAATTTGATTTTTAAATGATTCCCCCTCCCAGAAAGTCACCCCTCTCTAGTAAATCAAAGTAAATGTGAATATCAAGTTGAGAGTACTCGTAAATAAAAATTATTTTCATTAATATATATAAATCAAAATATCCATACTTAGTAAATAAATCCTTTAAGGGGTGTAAATCTTACCTAATTATGCCCTCCTGAAGATCAATGAAAATGCCTAGGTTGAAATCTTAAATGATTATTAATAACAGTTAGTTCTAAATTTTAATCAAAGCAAAATTTTTTTTAAGTTGTTTTGCAAGGCAATGGGGTTAAGTGGCTTGCCCAAGGCCACACAGCTAGGTATTTAAGTGTCTGAGTCTGAGGCCAGATTTGAACTTGGGTCCTCCTGACTCCAGGGCTGGTGCTCTATCCACTGTACCACTTAGCTGCCCCCAAAGCAAAATTTAATGGCCCTTTTTTTTTGATAGTGGAGGGAGAAATGAGGCACTAATAAGTGTTTTATCCATCATCATTTAAACAATTGTAGTTTAGACATTTCAGTTGTGTCTGACTTTTCATGACCCCATTTGAGGTTTTCTTGGCAAAGATACTGAACTGCTTTGCAATTTCCCTCTCCAGCTCATTTTATAAATGAGGAAATTGAAGCAAATGAGTTGAAGTGTCTTACTCAGTGTCTAAGGCCAATTTGAACTCAGGTCTTCCTGACTACAGATCCAGTACTCAATCCACTATGAGACCCAGCTACTTCATTTAAACTAACTCTGTTCTCTCTAAGGTACCACCTCATACCTCTCAGACTGACCAATATGACCAGGAAGGACAATGATCAATGTTGGAAGGGATGTGGGAAATCTGTGACACTAACACATTGTTGGTGGAGCTGTGAACTCATCCAACCTTTCTGGAGAGCAATTTGAAATTATGCCCAAAAGTCAGCAAAAATGTGCATACCCTTTGACCCAGCAATACCACTACAGGAAGATTATGAAAAAGGGTAAAAACATCACCTGTTCAAAAAATATTCATAGCAGCCCTGTTTGTGGTGGCAAAGAATTGGAAATTGGGATGTCCATCAACTGGGGAATGGCTTAATAAATTGTGGTGTATGTATGGAATGGAACACTATTGTTCTATTAGAAAGCAGAAGAGATGGGAATTCGGGGAAGCCTGGAAGGATTTGCATGAACTGATGCTGAGCAAATGAGCAGAACCAAAAGAACATTGTACACCCTAACAGCAACATGGGGGTGATGATCAACATTAATGGACTTGCTCATACCAACAGGTCAACAATCAGGCACAGTTTTGGGGTATCTTCGATGGAGAATGCCATCTGTATCCTGAGAAAGAATTGTGAAATTTGAAGACCAAAGACTATTAGCTTTTTTTTGTTTTGTTTTTATTTTTTTGACTATTACCTTTAATTTTTAAAAAATGTTATCGTATTATTTACTTCTGCTATATCTCATACTTTATGTTTCTTCCTTAAGGATATGATTTCTTTCTCACCACATTCAACTTAGATCAATGCATACCATGGAAACAATGTAAAGACTAACAGACTGCATTTTGTAAAATTCAAAATAAAATCTTTCAAAGAAATAAATAAACTAACTGTTCTAAAAAAGTATGGATTCAAGAGTGGATTATGTCTATCATCAGCTATTCTTGCCTTTTGTTATCTTAGCCATTTAGTTGAGTATGAGGTAAAACCTCACAGTTGTGCATTAAGACAAAAATATATTTATCTTATGTTTAATGATTTGGAGCATTCTTTCTTATGGTTTTGGTTTTGTTTTCATTTATTTTGGGTTTTTTGAGGCAATCAGGGTTAAGAGATTTGCCTGTGATCATACAGCTAGTAAGGTTTTTTCTTTTTTTGGGGGGGGGGGGGTTTGCAAGGCAAAGGGGTAAAGTAACTTGCCCAGTGACACAGAGCTAGGTAATTAAGTGTCTGAGACTGGATTTGAAATTAAGTCCTCCTGACACCAGGGCCAGTGCTCTATCCACTACACCACCTAGCTGCCCCAGCTAGTAAATTTCTGAGGTTAGATTTGAACTCAGATCCTCCTTACTCTAAGGTCAGTGCTTCTTTTATGTTAAAAGCTTGCATTTGTTGTTTTGAAAACTTTTTGTTCATATCCTTTAACCACATATTTTGGGGTATAACTTTGAGCTTAGAAATTTCTGTTGGTTGAATATGTATCTATATTTCTATACACACATGTACACATATACATGCATGTGTATATTTATGTCTATGAGTATGTATAATATGTATGTATTGGTACTGGAATAACACTCTTACTAGAGATATTTGATGTAAAGATTTTCCCCTAGTTAAATATTTTCTTTTTTACCCTAGTGGCATTTTGTTTGTACAAAAGTTCCTCAATTCCATATAATCAAAATTTTTCAATCTTATCTTTTGTAATTACCTCTGTCCTTTCTTTGGTTAAGAATTCATCTCTTACCCATCTCTCATCCATAGCTCTAAAAAGCCAATAACCTACTTCTAATTTCTTAAATGTGAAGATTGTTAATATTCAGGTTGCACATCCATTTTTAATTTATTGTGAAATATGATATAAGGAGTTGACCTAAACCTAATTTCTTCCAGATTGCTTTGCAGTTTTTCTTCAGTTTTTTTCCCAATAGAGTTCTTTTCTAGGGAATTTATGTTTTCTAGTTTAGTTATCTTCCCCCCCCAAAGAATGCTCTTATTCTATCTAACTCTATGAAATATCTTTTTGGTAGTTTGATTAGCATATCATTAAATTTACAAATTAATTTTGATGGTATTTTCATTTTTATCATATTGATAATGCCCAGCCATAAGCACTGAATATTTTCCAACTATGTAAACTCCCCTTTTTTTAAAGGACTGTTTTGTAATTGTATCTCTGTGTGCTTTGCTAAATTGGTTCTCAAATATTTTGTGCAAATTTGCAGTTATTTTGAATGGAATTTTCCTTTCTATTATTATTTTTGGATAGTATTGTTATTATAAGGAAATCTTATTTATTTTTATGGATTTATTTTGGCATTTGCAACTTTACTAATGCTCTTATATCAATTAATTTTTGCTCTTGTTGCTAATGATTCACCAGAATTTTCTACTAAAGCATCAAGTTAACAGTGAATAGGATAGTTTGAAATTGCCACAATAGTGTAAAAAGAAAGAATAATTGCCACAAAACATGTTTCAAAATTAAAAGAATAAGTGTGGCCCAAAGGAAGAGTTATGAAAAGCTAAGTGGCAAAGTGGTTAGAGCACTGGTCTTGGAGTCAGGAGGATGGGAGTGTGAATCTGGTCTCAAGACACTTGATACTTTAGTTGTGTGATCTTGGGCAAATCATTTAACCCTGATTGCCTCACTTCCAGGGTCATCTCCAGTCATCCTGATTCATATCTGGTCACTGATCCCAGATGACGCTGGAATAGAAAATGAGGCTGGTGACTTAACATTGCACCCCCTCACTAAAATCCAATTTGTGTGCTTGTCATGGCATCACCTCTCTGATATTGTGGTCTTCCTTGAGAATAAAGGACAAACATCATTATCATCATGAGAAGATATCTCCTTTGCAGAGGTGAGAGGTCTTTGGATGTGAAACATGAAATATGTTTTCAGATTTTTTCAACATATTAACCAATTTTGCTAATTTTTTTCATCTTTTTCTTTTTTTCCTTAAAACATTTAATTATAGGGGCGGCTAGGTGGCACAGTGGATAAAGCACCAGCCTTGGAGTCGGGAATGCCTGGATTCAAATCCAACCTCAAACACTTAATAATTACCTAGCTGTGTGGCCTTGGGCAAGCCACTTAACCCCATTGCCTTGAAAAAAAATCTTAAAAAAAAATTTAATTATATAGGTGTCTCTCTGGGGAAGAGGGAGGAAAGGGAAACAGTGGAGTATCTCAATGATATAAAAATAAAAGATATCAATAAAATTTATTTTTAAGAACTTATTTGTCCCAAATCATATAAACTGAATCTATTCTAAAGAAATGTTAGTTCAAGAGTCTTGGAAGTCCAACTTAATTCTATTTGAGTATATGATATACATGAAAATATATATATTAGTATATGAATTACATGCAAAATTATACAATATATTTTGGACTCTTGGAATTGCCAATTCAAATAATTCAAGACCAAGTAGAATCTTCTTTAGAAAATTATATAATATAGGGTGGCTAGGTGGCGCAGTGGATAAAGCACCGGCCCTGGAGTCAGGAGTACCTGGGTTCAAATCTGGTCTCAAACACTTAATAATTACCTAGCTGTGTGGCCTTGGGCAAGCCACTTAACCCCATTTTCCTTGCAAAAAAAAAACCTAAAAAAAAAGAAAATTACATAATATTACATAATATTAAGGGGTGGCTAGGTGGCTCAGTAGATAGAGCACCAGCCTTGGAGTCAGGAGTACCTGAGTTCAAATCCAGCCTCAGACACTTAATAATTACCCAGCTGTGTGGCCTTGGGCAAGCCACTTAACCCCGTTTGCCTTGCAAAAACCTAAAAAGAAAAAGAAAAAAAATTACATAATATCCATTTTCACTTTTCCTTTTCAAACCATAGCTGTAAATCTTTTTGAACATTACATATTTCTCCAAATATACATATTATCTTTTGAGTATAAAGACAAAGCTACCACTGCAGCAGGTGTATGAATTTGTTTTTGGACACAACTCAGTTGCCAGCACTAACTCATCACTATTTCTGGAGGGAGGCTAGGTGGCATAGTGGATAGAGTGCTGGGTCTAGAGTCAGGAAAGATTCATCTTCCTTGGTTCAAATCTGGCCTCGGACACTTTCTAAATTACTTAGCCCTGTTTACTTCAGTTTTCTCATCTGGAAAATGAATCAGAGAAGGAAATGGTAACCCACTGCAGTATCTTTGCCAAGAAAACCCCCCAATATGGGGTCATGAAAAGTTGGACACAACTGAAAAACTGGAAGAACAAATCAATACATCTACTGAATTGTAGCTTTGTCTATTTAGTCAAAGAATTTCTCATATATATATATATATATATATATATATATATATATATACACACACACATATATATTACATATAATATACATATAAATGCACATATGTATATGCATATACATATATAAGAACAAATATGTAAGGTTCAAAAGAATTTATTTCCCTTTATTTCCAGTTACAGTAAACATGACTAGTTATAATTTTTCAAAATACATTATCATTCTTCCAGAAAAAAAAATTTGAATCCTCATGCTCCTAAATTACAATTATTTGTTTAAACTTTTTCCTAAGAATGACATGACCAGAGCCAAATGAAATAGATTGGACTCTCCCTGACAATATTTTCTCTCTGTAATATAAATGAAAGATAGCCGCTCTAGCATTCTCTGAAGGTATCATGGTAATAAGCTCCAAGTGAAACAAAGATGAATAAGGTAGGATACAGAAGTAAAAAATGATATTATTAGCAACTTAATAACAAAGTATCATTAAGGTATTCAAATGTTTCTCTGTAATCAATGTTACTTCTCATCTGTCAAGAAGATAATTTCTATAACCAAACAAATTAGCTATACTTGTAACTTTCTAATAGCTGGTCCAAAAAAATATTGGCTATATTCTACATCCCTTTTATTTTCTATTTTCCAATGCAGAAGACTGACTTCTACTAATCTACTGATTATTTTTGTTAAGCATCCAAATCCTGGAGCATGAACTGAAAACCTGAAAAAAAAATAGTACCATTCAGTAAATACTGATGAAGATAACGATCCTAAATTTACTGATAAATTAAATAATTTCCCATTCATGAATTACAACTTAAAAAAACCCCAACAACTATATTCTCAATAGATGGAGAGATCAGACTTAATATACCAATTTTCTGTTTAACATGGTAAGTGGAACTAGAACACTATAAACCAAAGTTTTTTTATACTAAATTCCACAATGTTGCCACTGTAGGAAACTCTCTTTAATTGATTTTTTTGTGTGAGGCAATGAGGTTAAGTGACTTGCCCAAGGTCATGTATTATTAATTATCTGGGGCTGGATTTGAACTCAAGTCCTCCTGACTCCAGGGCCAGTGCTCCATCCACTGTGCCACCTAGCTGCTACAGGAAACTCTCCTTAAAACAATGACTTAAGTAGGAGTAATATTTCTTGATGTTTTTTGAATTCAGAGTAATGAAAAAAATTTAATTATGATAAAATGAAATTTGTTAACAATGGAATGCCATTCCAGAGAACTAAATGAAATTAGAGGGGAAACTTCTAGCTTGGATATTAGGAGGGGAAGGAGTATGACAAGGAGTAGTTAAGGGTAAGAGATTAAAAAGTAGTAGCAAAGGGAAGTGATGGTTTTTGCTTAGGCAGATAGAGATTCTCTATATACTTGGGATCGGCCATAGAGAAGGGATATAATATATTGTGACTGGGACTTCTTACTTTATGAATCCTGTGAATGGCAAGAGTTGATGGTATTTTTACAAGCTCTGGAAAGAAAGTCAGTATGCTGACCTATGTTAACAGAACTTGTAGATGAAATCCTGACAGCAAAAGGTCAGGTATCTGGGACTTGGGTCCACAAAGCAGGGGCTTAGTGTTGGAGACTACTTCTGCATCAGAAACACCTGAACTCTGACTTTGGTCTGGGGTGTGTTGTGAAGGTAAGAGGTATTAGACCAATCCAGCTACAAGCTTTGCCCCGTCTTATCTCAGTGCTAACTGAAAATCAGTACAATTGCCAAACTTATTCACATGACTTTTCCATGGATTTATAAGCATTTACTTTTAGCCCATGGAATAGAGAATACCATTGACCTTATTAAGTAAATCACATAAAATTAAGATGTTGCTTTAAATACGATTCGTAGTAATAATAAAGACAAATGATTTTTTTCTCCCTTATTATGAGAAGTAGCTGGTGCAACATTTTCTTTTCCAGCAAGAAAATGGTATAAGGGAGTGCAGTTTCAGTGAGCTGAAAGGGCTATTCCTATCATACATCAAACATGTGAGATAAGAATATGATTACTTAATCTTATGTTAATCAACCAATAAGCACTTACTATATTCTAGGCACTATCATACATCAAACATGTGAGATAAGAATATGATTACTTAATCTTATGTTAATCAACCAATAAGCACTTACTATATTCTAGGCACTGTGCTTAGTGACAAAAAAAAAAAAGCAAAGATTGTCCCTGTCTTCAAGGAACTTGTAATCTAATGGAAGATATAATATACTGTATCTAATGTTATGGACAAATATGACCACTTTGTGTAAATATGACAGTTGTTTTGGAGGACAAGACATTTTTCTAACATCTTCACCCACAAAACATTTTGGATCTTCAGATGCTAGGTACATTCCTCCCTAACACGTATGTATTAATGAGCATGAAGAAAGAGGGTTAAGAAAAAAAATTGTCCCAGGAAACAATTAAGACCTTTCTTTGCATTTTTAACACCACATCCTTTTCTGTATACTACTGCTATACTTGACAATGTTTTCACCTAGGTATTGTGTCAGATTGTGTGCTGAGTCAAAGATTGTATAAACTCTACTTTCTGGAAATATGACTCCCAAGAGAAGGGGAATATGTTCTTTCAGGACAGCAGGGTCCTACTTAGAAAATTGCCTCTCCTAGCATATTAATTGGTGTCCTGGTGCCCTGGAAAACTTTCCATCCCCAGGGTAAGCAGGTTGCTTGCCCTACTCAATACAGCCACAGGCAGAATAAATGGAATCCCTTTTAGATGGTCTTCTCTTCCCCTCCCCCTCCCCCTCCCCCTCCCAATTGATGTATTTTCTTTGCAAGTTATTCATTTACATTACAAGGAATAATTGAGGGAAGTAATCTTGCTAAAAAAATTGTTATAGCAAAATAAAATATGGATATTCAAGATACGAGAATAACATTTAAATAATTGAATGTATATCTTCTGGCAACATATCAATCCCTACCCTAAGCATATTAGTTCTCTTTAAGGAAGTACTGGTGCCAATACCCACTTTTTTTTTTAATAAAAGCTTTTCCATATTTAAGCATGTAAATGTAAACTTGCCAAGTTATTATAAAGCACTGTATTTCTGCAATGTGAAAAAATTGGCAGGCATTTAGCACTTTTAAAGATTCAATATACATTTTGTTTTAAATCTGAAGAAAAGACATAATGAGTTAGAATATAATTCTTTAGCATTCAAGAATGATATGCAGGATATACAATGTGAGGTATAAGAGGGTATTTGGGCTCTGCAAGAATGTGAAGGGAGAATTGTTAGTTTGCATTATAAAGACTAGGGTCTGCCTGAATTGTTGCCTATGGGGAGGTACTTGAGTTAAGACAAAAGACTTAACCTCAATTTTATCAAAACCTGAGATTAGGTCAGATCTGCCCCACCTGGTTCTGAGTTAACTAGGGTCTGTGTTTCCTTTGCTCAAGAAGGTAGCTGTTCTTATAATGAGCAGGGCAGGGAAAATGAATGGGGGCAAATTATATCAATTAGATTGTGACCCAAGCCAATGATTGGCACTAAGGGGCAGGAACAAATCCTTTAAAAGTGCATTTAACACCTAGCAGCTTCAGATTTCAGGGTCCCCCTCCCCTTCAGAGAGATGGACCATTTATTAAGATGTCTTAAAAAAAATTTTAATCACTTTGGACTAAGTATTTGAGAGGCATTTATAACATTAAATAAATAGATCTGAGGCCAACCACTCAAGACCAGTGCATGAAAAATGTATTATGTTTCTTGTGAACTGACAAGTTTAGATAGAGACAACAGGAACAATGAGGGGAAAGTGGAAGATGAATATGGTAAACACACTGATCATAAACATAGTTTAGTTCAAGAAGAATTAATCCTTAAATCTGAAATCCTTAAATAAAATCTTGGGGCAGCTAGGTGGCGCAGTGGATAGAGCACTGGCCCTGGCATCAGGAGGACCTGAGTTCAAATCCAGACTTAATAATTACCTAGCTGTGTGGCCTTGGGCAAGCCACTTAATCCCATTGCCTTGCAAAAAAACCTAAAAAAAATTCATTATATAAAATAAATAAAATAAAATCCTTAATATATCCTTAAATCCAAGGACCTAATGTACATGTACATCTTCCTCTTCTACCTATCCCTCCCTCCATAATGACTTTCCCCTCTATCTGTGCCTCTTGGACCTTGTAAATATAAAATATAAGCAACAAACTATAAAAGAATGTGACTATTTAGGTGTCAGTTAACACTGGACTTGGAGTCAAAAGAACTGGATTCAAGTTTTTTTAACTTTACCACTCAACTTTTTTAAATTTTTAAAAAAATTTTTTATTTAAGGCAATGGGGTTAAGTGACACAGCTAGGCAATTATTAAGTATTGGAGGCTGGATTTGAACTCAGGTACTCCTGACTCCAGAGCTGATGCTCTATCCACTGTACCACCTAGCTGCTCCACCATTCCACTTTTAACCTTGAAAAAGTCACTCAATTCTTCAGTTCTTTAATGTTCTCATCTGTAAAATTACAGCATTATACTAGATCTTCAAGGTTTTTTCCTACTTCTACCAAGTACATAAGATTATATTTATGTTTATGATTATGTAACTAGTCAAATAAAATGTATGTATGATTGTGTAACTAGTCAAACAAAACAAATTCAGCCATAGTTTTATCTTTGTGTCTATTAAAAAGACTTTTGTTCTAGTGTTAGCTTACATTGCTTAAACATTCATTCCACTAATAAAAGCATTATTCTGTATTTGGTCTTGATTTCAGAAAGACTCTGGGTTCAGGTTGACACATATTTTCTGTGTAACTCTGGGCAAATAACCTCTAGGTGTTCTAGGAACTCTTTAATGTTATTAGCTGCAGGGGCAGTTAGGTAGTACAGTGGACAGAACACTAAAACTGGAGTCAGAAGGACCTGCCCTTCAATAATTACCTAGCTGTGTGACTCTGGGCAAGTCACAATCCCACTGCCTGTAAAAACAAATAAATAGAAATATAAAACATTTTAAAAGCATATTTTTAGTTGCAGAACAGTGATTGCTCCAATATGATTGAGATAATTTCTTCACAAGAGGTGCTAATAATATATAAAATTCTAGTTCTAAACCCTTCTTCCAAAGTAAAAAACCCAATATGGAGTCCTTTTCTCTGAGTGATTTCCATCTTGAAAAGAAATGAGTGATGAATAAGAATGTAGATAGCCCCAGAAGGAATTTTGGTTTCACTTCTAGCACAGTCTCTTGCACATAAATTGAATTAAATTCCATTTGACAATGATGAACAAGTCAGATCTGCATCAGCAGAAAACACCCATACTGAATTAATCATGGGTTCACCAAAGTACTGTATTACTGCATTTGTCTCTGGGATCTGAAACCAAAGGAATGGAGTCTTGTCCCATTGTTCTTCTTTGACTCTCTTCCCAAATACCACAGTGATCTCCCATGGCAGCAAAGGAGGCTCCTTTCTCAGAGCAAGACAGGCAAGGAAAGTTACTTCATTCCAGAGGGAGGAAAAGTTGGGAAAAAATCCTGATGACTTGGAAGCATGTACACTCCTAAAATAATCTCAACTTATTTTCAAATTTGTATTAGTTATCTTCTTGCCATTGTTGTTTATTCTATTTCTTTTAATTCTAGAAAAACATTTGACTCATAGTATGTTATCTGATAAAAAGAACATTTTCATTGTTGCTGAAACAAAAAATATTCAGGTACAGAACATTTCTGTCCTACTGAAAAATGTGCTAAGGTAGTTTTTACTAATTCCTTCTCATTTGATCCTTACATCAATTTTGTTAAGTAGGTGCCATTGTAATTCTAATTTTATAATTGAGGGAACTGAGGCAAATAGAGGTTAAGTTTTTGCCTAATGTCACATAGCTGGTAGTTGTCTGAGGTCAGTTTTTGATTCAGATCTTCCTAACTCCAGGTCCAGCTCTTGATTCATAGCACAAAAAGCTGCCTCTGAAGGGATGTAGTAGAAAGGACTCTAGACCCATATCTGTTAGAAACTGCCCTTCATTTAGACACCTTACCTGAAGGCCTAAGGTAGTAAAAGAGAAAGAAAAGTCCCACAAAAACAAAAATAGTCATAGCAGGATTCTTTATGATGAAAAAAACTTGAAAACAAAGTAGACATATTGATTAGCAAATGGTTAGAAACACCAATGAATATGAAGGATTTCAACCAGTACAAGAGACATCTGAATGGGTACAATGGGTACTAACAGAAGTAGGAACCCAATAGACACAGTGATTAGAGCAATGTAAGCTATTGAATAAATTGAATAAAAAGACAAGTAACAACCTGTTTCATCATCTATAAATTAGGGATTAGCTGAATGCATTCTAATGTTCACTTTTTTAAAACTTCTTTTTTTTCCCTTCCTCTGTCATGGTTTTTTCTTTTCCCCTTAGTTCTAATTCCTCTTTCACAGCATTACTTATATGTAAATATGTTAAACATGAATATAAATACACAACTTTTACCAGACTGCTACCATGGGGAGGGGGGATGGAAGGGAAGGGAAAATGGTAGAAAAAAGTGGAACTCATAAATTTTCAAATGGATGAATGTTGAAAAACTACCATGGCATATAATTGGGAAATAAAAAGAAAATTTCAATAAAAAAAAAAAGAAACTATCTGCCCCTTCCCATTTAGTGTGCACTCATTGAACATATCCAATTCAATTTAACAAAAATCTAGATTAGACAGACAGACAGATAGATGATAGATAGATAGATAGATAGACAGACAGACAGATACCTTTAGGCATGGGAGACAGAAAGATAAAAGGAGATATTTCACTTGTGGGCACAGGGTAGACAATGATAAGTAAACACAAAGGTTATACAGTCACTCCTAAAGGGGGAAAGGACTAATTAACTACTGGGCATGATAAGAAAGGCCTGGTTCACAAAGTCAATCCTGAGCTGTGAAAATGAAAGGCTAGGCCCGGCTAGGTGGCAGTGGATAAAGCACTGGCCTTGTAGTCAGGAGTACCTGGGTTCAAATCCAGTTTCAGACACTTAATACAGCTGTGTGACCTTGGGCAAGCCACTTAACCCCATTTGCCTTGCAAAAACCTTAAAAAAAAAAAGAAAAAGAAAATGAAAGGCTATCTATGCAAAAGCAAAAAAGGTGGGAGATGAAGGTTTTAGCCCAAGAAATAATTTAGTAAACTAGTTTGACTCAAATGGACATTGTCTGGAGGGGAATAAAACAGAAAGACTGGAAAGATAGGTGGGATCCAGATTGTGGAAGGCTTTAAAGGTTAGACATGGTGTTTCACATCTTAGAGGCAATAGGGGGAACAGGAGTTTTAAGAAATCTTTTCCAGTAGTCCAAGTAAGAAGGGCCTAAATTAGAAGCAGAGAGTTGCAGAGATAAGAAGACAGTTTATAGTAAATCCATATGGAGTTGTACAAAAGGCAGATAGCAATTGGGGACTGGAATTTAGAGGGAAGTTTAGGGGAACTGGGTATATAAATTTGGAAATTATTGTATTGAGTCTTAAAAAGAGAAGTTTCAGTAGTTAAAACTGAATCCAAGGAAGATGAAAAGATGATTAATTAACATTTGTAAATGCATACAACGATACTAAGACTACAGAAAAAATGTTAGGGAGTTCACTAGCAGAGCTTTGGTTGACCATCATACTTAATGATTAGAAGTATGATCATTCAGAAAAATATTCTTAAAAACAATGGAAAATTGTAGAAGAATCAGGACAAAACAGTGTCATGGAAGCCAAGGGAGGGGAGAATATATAGGAGGAAATGATCAATGTCAAAACCTGAAGCAGGATCCAATGGGTTACTTGAGAATTAGTGACAATGGGAAAAGCCATTTCAGTTAAATTTTTCAGCAGGTCAAATTGCAAAAGGATGAACAGTGAGGAGAGGGTGAGGAGATAGAAACAGCAGTCTTAATCAGTGATATTCAACTCTTAGAAAGTTGGAAACCTCTGAAGTTGGAACAGGATGGGATTAAGAGTTCAAGAAATGAACAAGCTTTAATAAGAAGGAAAAACATCTTGGTCAGAGAATGGACAGGACAAGAAACTTGGGTATAGTGATAATTCTCAATAAAATATGAAGTAAGTTATTTGCTGAGATGGGTGTTGGGGTAGAAAGGGCATAATAGACTTGATGAGAAAAGCTTTGGAACAGCCTAGATGAAAAATATGATAGAGAAGATTTAAAGGATTGTCTTGCAACAATGAAGATACAATTAAGACTAGAAAAATTAGTAGTTAACCAATTCAGCATAATTGTATAGATTCCTGGGCAAAGAGTACAGATTTTTTGTCATTTTTTTGGTTCCATTTTTATTTATTCATTCATTCATTCACTTATTTATTTATTCATGTGTGTGTGTGTGTGTGTTTTCCAACTACGGATAAAGATAGTTTTCAACAATCAATTTTTTTTGTAAGATTTTTCTCCCTCCCTTCCTCCCTTCCCTTCCCTTGACAGAAAGTAATCTAATATAGGTTATATATGTATAACTATGTTAAACATTTTTCCATATTAATCATATTGTAAGAGAAGAATCAGAACAAAAAGAAAAAGAAAACATGAAAGGGGAAAATAACATGAAACAAAACAATTGAAAAAATTGAAAATAGTAAGCTTTGGTCTGCATTTAGACTCCATGGTGCCTTCTCTGCATGTCAATGGTATTTTCTATGACAAGTCCTTTACAATTGTCTTTGATTATTGTGCTACTGAGAAAAGTTAATCCATCAGTGTTGATCATTGTTATAAAAGACTTGTAATTATAAATACTTAGTCCAGAGTAATTAAAATAGCTTTTATTAATAAACTCCTCTGTAGAGGAGGGCCAGTATAAAAAAGGCAGCAAATCTCAAATCTCCCCTTAGTACCAGTCATCATTGGTCAGTTACAATCTAATTGATATGTTTACTCCTATACCACTCTAATAATAAGTGTTCCCTGCACTGGTCATTATACTAATGAGCACACAGGAGAGAACAGTATTATGCATGAATTTCCTTGAGCAGGTGTACTTATAAAGGGCAAGGATCCTAGGTCAATCCCTGACCAGCTGAAGCTAGTTTTTGACCTGGGGAGGGGGGTGAGGAGGCTTAATGTTGGGTGAGGGGACATAATTCAGCTCAATGATTGTTCAGGATCATTTGTCTTACACTCACATACCTGTATGTAGGCATCAACAATCACAGGCAGACCTTAGTCTTTGTGTGTGTGTGTGTGTGTGTGTGTGTGTGTGTGTGTGTGTGTGTGTGTGTGTGTGTGTGTGTGTATGAAGCCAAACACCCTACATTCCTGACAATCACCACACAATGTTACTGTTAATATGTACAGTGTTCTGGTTCTGCTCACTTCACTCAGTTCATGCAAGTCTTTCCAGGCATTTCTGAAGTCCAATTGCTCATGATTTTATACAAAACAATAGTTCTCTATCACATTCATATACCATAATTTGTTCAGTTGTTCCCTGGGGTTTGGGTTTTTAAGGAATGATTGGCAAAAGGACAAGGTGGTAAGGAAGTCAAAAATAGAAGACAAGGAATATCTGAATATCTGGCTTACCATAGGATCAAATTTTTAAAACAGGGAAAGAAGCCAGAGCAGATTTGATATCCATGGAGTGACTTAAAGTAAAGGTGAGGAGTAGGAAGATTTAGGTGAAGTGGAAAGTGTTTGTGATCCAAGAGAGAAATTCAGAGTCTTGGTCATGAAAATGATAATGGGGGATATGAAGTCACGGGCATGCAAGGGTATCTTGTGATCAAGTGAAAATAAAGTGAAGGTGCAGAGATGAGGTTCCAAAGGACACAATGGAAAGTGAGAGAACTGGGAGAACTAGAGACTTGGGAAGCATAGGGCCAGAGTAGATAAAGATGAGAAGCCAATGAGTTAGCAGGAATCATAGCTAACAATTCTGAATCATGGAGTTTAGGAGTGTGGAAGGTAAGCATTTTCTGGTCACAAGAAAGGGAAAAATCTTTTTACTGGGTTCCCTAATTGATAAATGAGGATATGAAGAAACAATTTTTAGAGTAAGAAATCCAAACTATCAATAGTCATAAAGAAAAAAAAATCACTAAATCAATAATTAGAGAAATGCAAACTAAAACAACTCTGAAGCTCTGTCTCAAATTCACCAGATTGGAAATTGACCATCAAAGAGGTAAAGTTCCAACATGTTAAAAAAATTTAGAAAAATTTAAAATTTAAAATTAATTAATTTAAAAGTTAAAAAAAATGTTAATCTCTCTCTCTCTCTCTCTCTCTCTCTCTCTCTCTCTCTCTTATATATATATATATATATATATATATATATATATATATATATATACACCAGCTTGTTACTTTCTCATTCTCATTCACCAGGAAAGAAGGAAGATTAGCTTGGGAATTTGAGTGCAAAATTGGTGATTTGGTTCACAACAGCCTGCCTGAAGATGTTCCATACATGATCCCCTTTTCTGGTGGTCCTGAGACCCCTCATGTACTCTCATGGCATACAAGGGAAGCTGAATACATCAAGGAGAAAAACTAGTGAGATGAAGTTGGAAAAAAAAAGTTTAAAAATTTTGAGGTATAGAGTTTAGAAGAAGAAAAAGTTTGTAATGAATAGTTTTATAAGAAGATGATTGTAAACATTCAGAAACATATTTTCTATTTTCATTTTTTCCATAAACAAGGAAGCAAAAATCATCTACTAAGAAAGTGTTATGGGGTGGCTAGGTGGTGAAGTGGGTAGAGTATCAGCCCTGGAGTCAGGAGTACCTGAGTTCAACTCCAGCCTCCCACACTTAATAATTACCTAGCTGTGTGGCCTTGGGCAAACCACTTAACTCCATTTGTCTTGCAAAAGAAACGAAAGAAAAGAAAGAAAGAAAGAAAGAAAGAAAGAAAAGAAAGAGAGAGAGAGAGAGAGAGAGAGAAAGAAGAGAGAGAAAGAAAGAAAGAAAGAAGGAAAGAAACAAAGAAAGAAAGAGTTACTAAGAAAGTGAAAGTAGAAGGTACTTGAAGAGAAAAGATAATGCTTGGAACATCTGTTGTGAGGAGCATGAGAGAGAATCAATCAGAAACTACTAAAAAACATTGCTATATTTTTGTAACCACCTATCATTCCAGTTGTGGTGGTTCCTTTGGTAGCATGTATCAACATGGTAGTAAGAATAGAAGAGGGTGATAAGTGGGGTGTGATCCTGAATGGAGTCAGCCAGCGTGGTCTTTGTCATGTGCCTTTTGTTAAAGATTCAGAGTGTCCTCAATGGTTTGGACCTGCCAGGAGGAATGT
Source organism: Macrotis lagotis (assembly GCF_037893015.1). Lineage (NCBI taxonomy): Eukaryota > Metazoa > Chordata > Mammalia > Peramelemorphia > Peramelidae > Macrotis > Macrotis lagotis. Next base: position 83,669,674 of record NC_133663.1, on the reverse strand, counting down.
GTCCTAAGGGATACAGTCTGCTTTACTCTAGTGGAAAGGTGACTGAAGAATGGGGGGACTGATAGACACATGACTTTGGTGATGGGGGAGGTGGCAGCCTAAAAGCTAGATGAAGGAGAGGATGAGTAAGGAGGAATTATCCAAGGATAGGAAGTACTCTTTTGGATGTTGGCAACTGGTCAAGGCTCTCTTAGCTTTGTGATAGTTTTATTTTTCCTAGTTGGGCCCTTCGTTCATCACTCCATACCTTCTCTCAGTTAAAAATCTTTTGAAAAACATCTTTTGCTATTTCTTTAGGTAAATTATTATAGAGAGATATATTTTATGATAGATTGTTATTATATTTTCATTATTTTTTTTTTTAGTTTTTTGACTTTTTGCAAGGCAGTAGGGTTAAGTGACTTTCTGAAGGTCACACAGCTAGGTAATTATCAAGTTTCTGGGGCCAGATTTGAAATCAGGTCCTCTTGACTCCAGGGCTCAGTCTGTGCTCTATCCACTGCACCACCTAGCTGCCTGTAATTATATTTTCATTATAATGGATTTAACATTAGTGGAGTTTACTTATAGATTCTGAGAGAATATGGTAAAAATCTGAATCTCTAAAATTATCTTGAAAAGATAATATCTGAAAGTTAGATATTTCTCTTGAAAACACAAACCAATAATGGTCTCTAATATCCTCACAAAAGTTAATAATCAGTTGTTCAGATATATTTTATTTAACATTCTATTTATTTTTTCTTTTACAATGAACTCTGATCTTGGTCTTTTTCTATTCCTGCCTATTTTTGCTATGTTCCTTGTGAAAATAAAACTTTATTTTTATGACACCTACTTCCGGGGAAAGAGAAGTATGAATCCTTGAGTAATGATGAATAAAAAGTAACAAAGGGGCAGCTAGGTGGCTCAGTGGATAGAGCACCGGCCCTGGAGTACCTGAATTCAAATCCAACCTCAGATACTTAATAATTAGCTAGCTGTGTGGCCTTGGGCAAGCCATTTAACCCCATTTGCCTTACAAAAACCTAAAAAAAAGTGACAAAGAGAAGTCTGTTCATCCCCTAGATAGGTACAGGCTGACATTTGTTGGTAAAATACAAATTTTCTCATAGAACTGCATCTTGATCACAAGCCCATATAAATATATATATATACATATATATATATATATATATACACACACACATATATGATATACATATATAAAAATAAATATATGATATAGACATATCATATACATATATGTAAAGTTTTATATAGTTCTGTTTTTTAATCATAATAATTTCCTAGTATATTCCTCTCCCCAGTAAATCAATCAACCAAATAATCAAACATGATAGCATATGTAGCATTTCAAACTCTTAGATCCTATTTGTTTAATTTGTTATTTTTAAAATTAAATTTTATCTTATTTTCAAACCACCTTCCCCTTCCAACAAGCTTTCCTCCATATTCCATTCTACCCCCTCCCCACATTGAGAAAGCAAGAAAAATAAAATCCCTGTTATAAACCTACATAGTCAAGGAGCACAAATTTCCACATTGGCCATGTCAGAAAAAAGTTTTAATCTGTTCTCTGAATCCATTACCTCTTTTTTTAACTCCTGGGTATCATGTTTCATTGTGAGTCCTCTAAAATTATATCTTTACCCATATTGTTATTATCAAATAAATCATGCTGGTTCTTATCTCATTCTGCATTAGTTCAAACATGTTTTCCTAAATTTCTCTAAAATTGTTTCCTTAATCATTTCTTCCAGTATAATTATATTCCATCACATTCATATGCCATAACCTGTTTAACCATTCTCCAATTTTGGATACTTCAGCAATTTTGATGTCTTTGTTACCTCATAAAAAAAAGTTCTGTAAATTTTTTTTTAACATATTGGAACTTTACCTCTTTGATGGTCGATTTCCAGTCTGGTGAGTTTGAGGCAGAGCCTCAGAGTTGTTTTAGTTTGCATTTCTCTAATTATTGATTTAGTGATTTTTTTCCTTTATCGCCATTGATAACTTGGATTTCTTCCTCTAAAAATTGTTTCTTCACATCTTCATTTATCAATTAGAGAATGGATGTTATTCTTACAAATTTTAATCCTTTTCCTATAAATCTTGAAAAGAAGACTTTTATCAGAGAAACTTGCTGCAAAGATTTTCCACTCCATTTACCAGATGCATTGGTGTTTTGCTTGAGTAAATTTTTTTGAATTTTATGTGTCCATTTTGCCTTTTGTGAGCATCTCTATCTTTTGCTTGACCATGAACTATGCTTTGATTTACAGATGTGACAAGTTATATATTACTTGCTCCTCTAATTTGTTTATGATATAACACTGTACATCCAAGCATGTATTCATTTGAAGCTAATCTTGGTATATACTGTGTAAGATATTTTTCTATAATTAATTTCTGCCAGACTGCTTTCCAGTTATCTGAACAGTTTTTTTCAAATAGTTGACTTCTTACCTCAATAACTAGGATCTTTGGGATTTTTCAAAAAAAATTGCTTCTTTTATATTTCATACTCATTCTGCTTCCCTGATCAACTTCTCTCTCTCTCTCTCTTTTTTTCTTTAGGTTTTTGCAAGGCAAGTGGAGTTAAGTGGCTTGTCCAAGGCCACACAGCTAGGTAATTATTAAGTGTCTGAGGCCGTATTTGAACTCAGGTCCTCCTGACTCCAGGGCTGGTGCTCTATCCACTGCGTCACCTAGCCACCCCTAACTTCTCTTTTTCTTAACCGATACAAAGCTGTTTTGATAATTAGTGCTCAGTAGTATATTTTGAGATCTGGTACTACTAGACCCCATTCTTTCTCACTGAGTTTCATTAGTTCCTTTGATCTCTCAGACTTTTTATTCATCCAGATTAATTTTATTATTTTTTTTCTAGTTATATAAAGTAATTCTTTGGTAGTTTATTGGTATGAGACTAGATAAGTAAATTAATTTAGTTTATGTTGTCAGTATATTACCTTGGTCTAACCAGGAGCAATTAATAATTTTGTAACACAAATGTCTTTGTGTGAAGTATGTTTTATAATCATGTTCATATAGTTCTTCTGCATATCTTGTTTAGTGAGGCCTTCTGTTCAAATTCCTTCCCTATCCCCCTGGTCCCTACCCTATCTTAAATTTTGTACACTTTTTTGGTTGGACAGTCCTACCAATAGTATTGGTATTTAAATCAAGAGTAACTGCTCATCATTCATCAGCCAGAGGTCAGAACCCAGGACCAGGGTTCCCCATGCAGGCTAGGTGAGGGTCATGACTTAGTGAACTATAACTAAATGTGCTTTTAATCTAATTTGGTTTTTATACTTCCTTAATACCAAAAAAAAAACTTTCTTTGATTATTTTTTGGGGGGTTTAATCTCAATTGTATTTTATTTTTTCAAATTATATGTGAAGATAGTTTTCAGCATTCATTTTTGTAAAATTTTGAGTTCATTGTTTTTCTCCCTTTTTTAAAAAATTTATTTATTTTGAATTTTACAATTTTTCCTCTAATCTCACTTTCCTCCCCTCTACCTCCCTACAGAAGGCAGTCTGTTAGTATTTATATTGTTTCCATAGTATACATTTATCTAAGTTGAATGTGATGAGAAATCATATTCTTAAGGAAAAAAAATATATGGTTATTTTAAATAGAATTTATTTCTATCTCTCTCTGCTAGATTTTCTTGCTATTGTATATAAATGCTGATACTTTATATAGATTAATTTTCAATTTTACATTCAATTTTGCTGATTAATTATTTCAATTAAAGTTTTAATTAGATGGCTAGAGTTCTTCAAGTAAACTATCATATTCCTGGCTAAAGGCACTAATTTTTTCCCTTTCTCTGTTTATGTATATAATTTTAATTTCTTCCTCTTTTTATAGTATTGCTATAGTTAACATTTCTATCATTATAGTAATGGTGACAATAGACATTTTTACTTTATCCATGACTCTAATGGGAAAGACCACTAGTTTATCTCTATTGCCGATAATGCAGGGTAAACATGTAGAGAATTATGACTAGCAGAAATAAAATTTGTTATCTTAAAAACTGTTAAATCATGCTAAATTGGGTAGAGGTCTCCCACTCTTGAGATGTAAATTGACTACCATTGTTTCATTGTTAATATAAAATTTGAACCCTGATCTCTTCAAACCCCTACCTAATTCTGGGTCGAGGAAGGAGGAAGGGAGTTCACCTTTTGCCCTCTGGATAAGGAACATGACCATAAAAATATGGGTTGGACCCTTGCTCTTGGCCAGTCTTCTCTGACTCGCTTGCCCAGTCAGCTCTGCTTGATTGTTCTTTTGTCTCTGTCTCTCTTTATCTCCCATTTTCTTATGTGTTGTAATTTCTTTTAATAAATGTTTATTTTCTTTTCACCCCTGCTTTCTTGCCTCATAGGCAGAACCAAACTCAAGTAGCCAGAGGCTACATGATGTTGAGCCAGCCAGGATGAAATCTGCCCAGACTTGGAAAACTGGATCGAGCTCCATAGGTGAGAAGTACCCCTCTTTTTAGATCCTAGAGTTTTAGAAAAGTGGTGAAATTACTGGATCTCTAGCTCTCCTTCCTTTGTGTGTGGTTCCCTGCTTACCCTCCCAGGAAAGGGAGCTGCCCTTAAATATGGGCCTGCCCTGTGTTTTGTTCAGGCTGACCAGTGAAGGCAGTCCTGAGGTGTCTAGACCCCTACGGTAGAGTGGAGAGTTGTTAAGGAAGGACATCTGGCACATGTCCAATGAGGTGTTTGCCTATCTAGAAGTTTAGGAGAATTAAAACATGGGGGAAACTTGGTACCAAAGACTCCCCCCATCCAGCTGTGTGCTATTAGCAAAACACCTGAGTTCCTGGAAATTATCTTTGGGTGCAACTCTTTTTTCTCTTTCTCTTTGAAATGCTCTCTCTCAATCTCTGCTGCCCCCACCCTCTGTAGGGGGAAGGAGAAGGAAAATCTTCCTTTTTAGAATTTCAAAACTCAAACCTGTGTCTCAGAGGGAATGCATGCTTCACTGCAATAAGGGTAAGATCGCCCTAAAACTTGTTTTGGTCCTATTGTTTAGAATAGTGGACCCCTATGCCTTCTTCCTGGTTTGGGGAGGAGGAGGGGTTGGGTGAACCACATTTTCTTTTTATTATACATGGTTATCAATTCCAAGTCCCATTCCCTAAAGACCTTAGCTGGGCTGAGAAAGTCTCACCTTTGGGAGGGGGAAGGGGAAACGGGCAGATTGAATAAGAAGACTTGTGGTCTAAGAAAAAGAAAAAAGAAAGAGAAGATAACTTTTTCTGGACCAGGAAATTCAGATTTCATCTTTTAATTAAGTCTGTGCTAATAATTAATATCTCTGTAATAGAGTAACTGGATTTGAACTTTATAAAGTTACTTAAGAATGCATTCAATTTTAACTATTGATTGCCTATTTCAAAATCTTAATGAATATATAAGAGGTTCCTCAAGAAATTCTCATTGATTCTAAAAATTATTTTTTGACTGGTCTTAATTGGTACATTCAATATATATTTATATTATATATATATATATAATATAAATATATGTGTGTATTTAAACATCAATGGGACTTTTCACATCTCTCCACTGGCCTGGAGAGGTGGGAAAATGTTTCTATATTCTAAGATTTGGCACCAACCAGGGTGTCCAAAAATCTCACTTTGGCAAATTTGAAATTTTTATACAAAAGAGTTGTGTCTGTGTCTAAACTCCTGTGTGTGAGAGTGTGTGTGTGTGTGTGTATAATTCAGATCTGAAATAGTTAGTTACCTGAGTTAAATGTTACTCCTTTTAGTTTGGCTTTTGAATTAATTGCTTAAAAAGGTCTAATTTAAAATTAAGTAATTAATATTGGGATCTGAGCCTACCCCCTTACTAGGGCTAAACTTTTGTTAACCTAATATTGATTGACAGCTGTATTCAATTTTTGTTAACCAAGACTTTTATGTTTAGGCAATGTGGACTTCTGCCCACAAGAGGGAGGGAAGGCCTTTGATAGACCAAGTCTCCCCCCTTGTGTTTAAATGGAAAAACTATGGAGAGCTAAATCTGAGATTAATTTAGTCACCTTTGACCTTTCAAAGTATTTGAAAGTTCTGTAACAAGTCTTGAGAATTTATATGTGTTATTAAGAAGGAAAAATATAATTAAGATAAATTTTATCTCAAGGAATTTGGGAATATCGAATCATTATATTTACTGATTTCTTTTGGGAAAGAAATATTGTACTAAATTTTGTAATATGATTTGTTCTGATGTTAAATCGATAGTGATAATACATTGTCAACAATCTCACAAGATCCTTTGTTGGTAAAGGAAGAAAATTTGTAATAATCTATGGCTCATCACATATTTATGGAAGGGAAAATATATATATATTATATATATAAGTAAAAGTAAAATCTTAACATCTGTTATTTGAAAATAAGAAAATGCATTAAAATTGCCTAGCGTTTATAGCATTTTACTCTTGTTCTAAGGGGAATAAGATGTTTAAATAAGAATTTTATGTTCAATGTAAATTAATAATGTATGCTTAATTTTAAAGTCAAGAATATGGACTTTCTCATGGTAACTATAGCAACTCTGACTGAACATAGCAATTATGTGGTCTCTCTGTTAACTAACTTATTGATGAATTGGATGTATTTATCAGTTATCTGATATTCTTTTGAAACTTCAAAGAAATTATATTTATAGTATTTGGCTATCTTTTGTGAACATGTAAGCTATTTGAATACTTTAATTTTTTTTTAGCTTTTTTTTGCAAGGCAAACAGGGTTAAGTGGCTTGCCCAAGGCCACACAGCTAGGGAATTATTAAGTGTCTGAGACCGGATTTGAACCCAGGTACTCCGGACTCCAGGGCAGGTGCTTTATCCACTACGCCACCTAACCGCCCCTGAATACTTTAATGTTGAAGCCTGGAATTAATATGTGATTGCTTTGAAGGGGTTGTAAGGGAAGTAATCACAAATTATGACCCCCTTCTGGGATATATCTGTGGATTCATGTATAATATAATGATGGGGGTGGCTAGGTGGCGTAGTGGATAAAGCACCGGCCCTGGAGTCAGGAGTACCTGGGTTCAAATCCGGCCTCAGGCACTTGATAATTCCCTAGCTGTGTGGCTTTGGGCAAGCCACTTAACCCCATTGCCTTGCAGAAAAAAAAAAACCCAACATAATATAATGATAAAAATGTATTATTTTGTAAAATTTAATAACTCATGCGTTAATTGACTTGACTACCTGGTTGTTTTCACTACTGATTTATTGCATTGGAATCAATATCACATGTTAGAAATTTAAGGTTACCTAAGATGTTCTAATGATTTTTATTTTTTTATTTTTATTTATTTCTTTTTTTAAGGTTTTTGCAAGGCAAATGGGTCATGACTTAGTGAACTATAACTAAATGTGCTTTTAATCTAATTTGGTTTTTATACTTCCTTAATACCAAAAAAAAACTTTCTTTGATTATTTTTTGGGGGGTTTAATCTCAATTGTATTTTATTTTTTCAAATTATATGTGAAGATAGTTTTCAGCATTCATTTTTGTAAAATTTTGAGTTCATTATTTTTCTCCCTTTTTTAAAAAATTTATTTATTTTGAATTTTACAATTTTTCCTCTAATCTCACTTTCCTCCCCTCTACCTCCCTACAGAAGGCAGTCTGTTAGTATTTATATTGTTTCCATAGTATACATTTATCTAAGTTGAATGTGATGAGAAATCATATTCTTAAGGAAAAAAAATATATGGTTATTTTAAATAGAATTTATTTCTATCTCTCTCTGCTAGATTTTCTTGCTATTGTATATAAAAAACCCAACATAATATAATGATAAAAATGTATTATTTTGTAAAATTTAATAACTCATGCGTTAATTGACTTGACTACCTGGTTGTTTTCACTACTGATTTATTGCATTGGAATCAATATCACATGTTAGAAATTTAAGGTTACCTAAGATGTTCTAATGATTTTTATTTTTTTATTTTTATTTATTTCTTTTTTTAAGGTTTTTGCAAGGCAAATGGGGTTAAGTGGCTTGCCCAAGGCCACACAGCTAGGGAATTATTAAATGCCTGAGACCGGATTTGAATCCAGGTACTCCTGACTCCAGGGCCGGTGCTTTAATCCACTACGCCACCTAGCCACCCCTAGAATATGATTTTATTACTTCTTTTTTTTTAAGGTTTTTGCAAGGCAAATGGGGTTAAGTGACTTGCCCAAGGCCACACAGCTAGGGAATTATCAAGTGCCTGAGGCCGGATTTGAACCCAGGTACTCCTGACTCCAGGGCGGGGTGCTTTATCCACTACACCACCTAGCTGCCCTTGATGTTCTAATGATTTATATTTGTAAACTGGAACTAAACTGTGGTTGTTTGCTTTGAGAGAAAGCACCTATGTAACATGAGGAACATAAAAATAATGATGATGATTTGAGATTTCTCTATGTCAAATCTCTAGCCATTTGTTATGTGAGAAATATGGAGATGATGGGCAACTTCCTAGCCAGAAGGAGATGTTTAGTTATTTTAGTTTTTTGCTTTTTTTTTTTTTTAGGTTTTTGCAAGGCAAATGGGGGTTAAGTGGCTTGCCCAAGGCGGCACAGCTAGGTAATTATTAAGTGTCTGAGGCCGGATTTGAACCCAGGTACTCCTGACTCCAGGCCTGTTGCTCTATCCACTGTGCCACCTAGCCTCTCTGTTTAGTTATTTTAATCATAGTTAATAACTAAATGGGTTCATTGCAAAATGTTGATTTAGGGTTATTGCATTTTTACATCTCAAAATCTGTTTATTGCATTTTGTTTGCAGCACTGTCCTGCATACATGAGCAACAATTGAATTATAATTTTTTCCCTGGATCTCTTATACCAAGTTACAGCCTGGCACACTCTTGGTTCTCCTTAGTACTCCAGTCACCTGAAGCTCTTATTATAGGTAATTGCTATATTACAACATACTGATAATTGATCTGTCAGACATCAGGTGTGCTAAAATAGAAAGACAATTTGCCATTGAAGCCATTAGCCATAAGGGGGTTGATGTTAAATGCTGCAGATGGAGTGACATTTGAAAGAAAGGCCCCAGCCTCAACTTGGGTAGGATTCTCTTAAAGGAATCCCTCACCTAGTTCATTGAAAAGGATTGTCTGGGGTGGCTAGGTGCCACAGTGGATAGAGCACCCGCCCTGGAGTCAGGAGTACCTGAGTTCAAATCAGACCTCAGACACTTAATAATTACCTAGCTATGCGGCCTTGGGCAAGCCACTTAACCCCATTTTCCTTGCAAAAACCTAAAAAAAAAAAAAAGCATTGTTTGTATGACTTCATATGGGAACACGCCCTCATGTCCCTCTCTGCTGTAATAGCAACTTGTCATGATAATTAACTTGTCATCATAATCAAGTATGAAAGTAAGCTGTTGGAACTCTATCTTAAATAACTGGCAAGTATTTTGTATTGATTTTAAATAAATACTTCTTATAATATTAAGGAAAGATCTGTTTTTTCCCCTATAATTTCTAAATTAAAAAAACTAGGAATAAATGTTTCTTGCTAAAAAAATTTTCTGCATCTATTGATATAGATTGATACAGCTTTTTCTGTATCTGATTTTTATTGGTCCAATTATTAATAGATCAGTTGTATTTATAGTTTTCCTAATTATGTAGTCAGTCCTAAAATTCCAGGCATAAATGCAGCCTGACCATAAATGTTTATGATTTGTTGCCATAGCTTTCTTGCTAATCATTAATTTAAATTTCCTTCTGGAATATAGTATTCAAAATCTCTGTTTCTTTATAGTGGTGACTGGTAATTTTGTGTGTTACTGAATTGGATATTTTGAATAGTATTTGAATTCCTTCTTTCTTGACTGCTTTCAGTATTTTTTCTTTGACTTGATAATTCCAGATTTTGACTATAATATTCTCATAGGTTTTCATTTTATAGTTTCTTTTAGGAGTAACTAATGGATTCTTTCAATTTCTACTTTGCCCTCTGGTTCTATGAGATCTGGGTAGTTTTCTTGTATGAATTCTTGAAATATGTTATATAAGCTCTTTTTTTGGGTAAGTTTTGTAATGGTCTAGGAAGTCAGATAATTTAAAAATTATCCTTCTTCAATCTGTCTTCTAGGTCAATTGCTTTTTGTTGTTTTTGTTTGTTTTTTGGTAAAGTGACTTACCCAAGGCCACACAGCTAGGTAATTACTAACTATCTGAGACCGGATTTGAACTCAGGTCCTCCTGACCCCAGGGCCAGTGCCCTATCCACTGCACCACCTAGCTGCCCCTAGGTCAATTACTTTAATTTTTCATCTGTTTGCTTTTAAAATTCTTGTTTCATGGAGTCACTTGTTACTTTTGGTCAATTATAATTTTCAGGTATTTGTATCTCTTATTCCAAGTTGTTAATTCTTTTTCCAAGTATTTCTTTCATTGTTTTCAATTCTTTCCCCATTTTTCATCTAGTGCCTTTGGTTTTGTTTGTTTTTTTAATCATTTCTAAAACTTTTTTTTTAAAATCTTGCTTCATCTCTTCCTGTTATTCTGGTTGTACTTGTGTATAAGCTATTTTCCTCTGAGGCTTTGCTTGTAGCTATGTTGAATCATTCTTGTCTTCCAGGTTTGTGTTTTGAGTCTCTGTCACCATATTTCTTTGTAATGGTTTTCTATTTTTGTTTGTTCATTCTTCTAGGTAATTCTTGACTTAGGACTGTACCTTAGGGCCAGGTTCCACTGGCCTCTCCTGAGGAATGGCTTGGTTGACATTTTGCCTTCTAGGTTCCTGCTGCTTCCTTAGGAGGTAATGAATGTTCTGTTTTTCCAGGATCTTTTGATCCTGACTTTGGGACCTGAAGTCTTGGTGCTCCCAAAATAATGTGATCTAGGGCAAAGTTCAATATTCTATTCCCCTGTTCTGAGATGTGCAGTTTTATATCTGGGTTTGGGTCTGTTACACACTCCTTTTGTCTGGCCCCTGATTGGAAGGCTTTAGTAGACTGCTGATGTCAATCAACATCAATCAAATGGAAAGGCTGCAGGGTCAGAGTGACAGAGCTACAGACTCCACTTTGGTAAGGGAATCCTGCTCTTGGTTATTCTCCCGCAAACTTCAGACTGAACTGGAGATTGACACTGAAGTCCTACACTGTCTTAGAGTCAGAACCACAGGGCTGATTTGTTTCGGACTTGTTCTCTTCCCAAGGAACAGGGAACCTCCTTATCTTGTGTCCAAATTCTTTCCTCAGCTCACTCATGATCCATTACTTAGAACTGGATAACTGCTAGATCTCAAAGGCAAATTGAATTTTAAACTTATATTTCTGTAACAAGACCCTAGAAATTCCCCTATTTCAAAAAATACTCCTTTAGATCAAATTAGGAAACAGAAAGGAGTAGGTGGGGCCAGTCGAACACCTAGTAATTAAGCCAATTAGCATTTGAGAAGGTTAGCTACAGAAGACTCCCAGAATAGTGAAGCCTTCTAATCATATCAGAAGTCACTCTAGGTATATATTTACCTTGAAGGTATATTAGATCTTCCTTTGGAATGTCTTCTCTTTCCCCTGGTCCCCACCCTATACTAAATTTTTTGTTTTTTTTTCTTTTGGTTGGACAGTGCCTCCTGATAGAACAGTTATTTAAATCAAGGGTAACTGCCCAACATTCATCAGCCAGAGGTCAGACCTTAGGTGCCAGGGTTCCCCATGCAGGCTAGCTGGAGGTCATGACAATGAACTATCAATAAATGTGCTTTTACTCTAATTCGGTTTTTGCACTTCCTTAATATCAAAAGTTCCATACTTTGGAGGAGTTTTCAACTATAGTTACCCCCCACCCCCCGGGTGGTCAATTGGCAACTATTCCTATATGAGATTTCTTTCTTGCCTCTGGGTAAAGTCTCAATCCTCTTTCTCAACCCTCAATCCTCATAATCTCTGTGAATTGGAATATTCAGCACAGTTCTGGTCAAACCCTGTCTGCAGTGTCCACAAGCCTCTCTGTTCTGATCTGGGCTGGAAAAATGATTCACTGATTTTTTTTTCCCCTTGAATTTTCTGATCAGGACTCAGTCTTATGCAATTTCTAGGTCTTTTTTTTTTTTTTGCAGGATGTGACTGGGAGAAGTCAGTGGTTCTTCTTGTTACTAAACTATCTTGGCTCTGGTCCCTGAGCTGTAATCTTTTTGTTTTTGTTTTGTTTTTTTACAAGGTAATTAGGGTTAAGTGACTTGCCCAAGGTCACACAGCTAGGTAATTATTGAGTGTCTGAGGTCTGATTTGAACTCAGGTCCTCCTGACTCCAGGGCCAGTGCTCTTATCTACTATGTGACCTAGATGCCCCCCACCATGTAATCTTATCTATTTTATCACCTGTTCTCAAGAACCAAGATTGATCATTGTTATTAATCTGCTGCTTTTCAATTAGTTTCATTTACACTATTTTAGTCCTTATGTATATTATTCTGTTGCTTTTTCTTCTTCATTCTGCCCAAGTTCATACATTTCCTATGTTTCCCTGAATTCCAAATCCTTGTCCTATAGAATAACAGTGCATTCAGAACTAGCATAAAGTTCTTTGTTCAATTATATCACAGGAAATGACACTCAGATTTTTCAATTTGATGCATTCTTTAGAAGTCCAAATCCTAAAGTGAAATATTGGAACAATCTGGTAATCCTTTTAATGATTCACAAATTTTAGTGCAGCAAAGATGAATATCAAATGGAGAAACCTGGCTAATGTCTTGCATACTCTATGATTATAGAATTTTATTTTATATCTTTAAAATTTTAACTACCTCATTTGAGTCATTCTACCTGCATTAAAGTAGGGATGGCCTTTCAGTCTGCTCTTGGAAGTATAGTTTAGAAGAAGGTAGTTCAGTAGAACTGAAACCCTCAAGTGGAAGTAATGACCTCTTTCTCTAACTACCACATCCCTTTGGATCTATCATTCCTAATAGTTAGCCTGTGTTATCTACCTGACTGGACTAGAAGTTGCTATAGGGCCAGGATCATGTCTTAGGTAAACTGCATCTCCTAAGCACATAGTGCAGCGCTCTACAGAATAAGGACATAATCAATGTTCAGTAGAATTTCATTTTAAGGACTGTTAGTTAATAACTCTGGTGTAATTCTACTCTCAGTAGACTTTGCTTGGAGTCAATCTAGAGACACTGGGTCAATACTAGTTCTTAAAACTTTGTTAGCGTTTAGGCAAGTCATTTGCCCCTAAGACTGGTTCTGCTTCCATAAAATGAGGGTGTTATCTGCTGTACCTTCCTCAATGGATTGGCATGATAAAAATATTTTGTAAATCCTAAAGTGCTATAGAAATGTGAGATTATTACTACCTGATTCTTTTTTGTATTTATATTTATTTAATTTTTGTACAAATGATTTTTTATATATTATTAAAATATTCTTGTTAAGAGTAATCATAATATCCCCTCCCCCCAAAAATGTAAACCCTCATGAACAATAAAGTAAAGAAGAAAAAATTTAAATTTAAATTAAAAATAATAATAATAATAATAATAGGGGCAGCTAAGTGGCACATTGGTCAGAGCACTGGTCCTGGAGCCAGGAGCACCTGAACCCAAATCTGGCCCCAGACACCCAGTAATCACCCAGCTGTGCGACCCTGACCAAGCCACCCCAACCCCACTTCCCTGCAAAATCCAAAAAAATAAATAAAATAAAATAAAATAAAATAAAATGATAATAATAATAGTAGGGGCAGCCAGGTGGCGCAGTGAACAGAGCACCGGCCTCAGAGTCAGGAGCACCTAGGTCCAAATCCCGCCTCAGACACCCAACAATCACTCAGCTGTGTGACCTAGGGCAAGCTACCTAACCCCATCTGCCCTGTAACCCCCCCCAATAATAATAATAATAATAATAATAATAATAATAATAATAATAATTTTAAAAAGTACTTCAGTATGTTCCAACACCACCAGCTCTGTCGCCAGTGGATCACATTCTTTATGATAAGTCCATCACAAAAGCTACTTCCATAATTTTCCACTGTTGCCATTGCTGATCACAACTCCCTCCATTCGTATTTCCCCAGTACCATACACTATATTTTCTCTCTCCTTTCACTCTGTTCCTCTTCTTAAATGAGCTGTAGGGTAGCTGAGTGGTACCAAAGACTGATCACCGGCCCTGGGGCCAAGAGGCCCGGAGCCCACATACCACCCCTAAGGCCCAGCAACCACCCAACCCTGTGGTCCCAGACAGGCCATCCAATCCCAGACCCTTGCAATAAGTAAAAAAGAATATGTGTTATATGTAACCACTCTCCCCCAGGGTCCACTCTCTCCTCCATTGCTCACCACCCCAATCCCCCTGTCCCTCTTCTCTCTTCTTATTCTAGATGTCTATACCCCATTGAGTATATATACTGTTTCCTCTCCTAGTCACCTCTAATGAGAGTGAAGGTTCCCTCATTCCCCCTTGCCTCCCCCTTCCATATCATTGCAATAGCTCATTGTAATAAAGAAAAATCTTATATGAAATATCTTGTCCTATTCCCCCTCTCCTTTCTCTTACTCCTATTACATTTCCCCTTTCCCACTGACTCCATTTTTACAATATATTATATCTTCAAACTCAGCTCTCTCCTGTGCTTCATCTATAAAAGCTCCTTCTACCTGCTCTATTAAATGAGAGTTCATATGAGTATTATCAGTATCATTTTTCTGTGCCAGAATACATGCAGTTCATCATCATTAAGTTCCTCATATTTTTCCCTTCTCTTCCACTCTCTACGCTTCACCTGAGTCCTGTACCTGAAGATCAAACTTTTTGTTCAGCTCTGGCCATTCCAACAGGAACATTTTGAAATTCCCCTGGTTCATTGAAAGTCCATCTTTTCCCTGGAAGAGGACATTCACTTTTGCTGGGTAGTTGATTCTCAGTTGCATTCTAAGCTCTTTTGCCTTCTGGAATGTAGTTGCTGCTAAGTCCTGTGTAATCCTGACTGCAGCTCCACGATATTTGAATTGTATTACTACTTAATTCACTCAAGTCCTTTTCAGATTCCTCAGCTGAATGAAAGGATGACTCTGAGGTTCTAAAAAACCAACAGCAGATTCTATCAAGTGGGGAAAGGTTTCAGGTGTGTACAAGCTGAGGGTCTGTAACAGATCTGTTTCCTGAGCACCATCCTAACCCTGTTCAGAGGCCTCTAGCCCCATTGGGTGATGGATTTTTTTGGCATTAGAGGGTGATGATCTGCTTGGAAGAACATCTACATGGATAAAAATCACAAGTCCTTTACATATGCTAGTGAATGAAAGAAATGTAAACCTACTTAGAAAATAGGTAAATGCTAATGATTTCCATTAGAATTTTAATGACTATATTTGAGACATTCTGTAAGATTTTCCTTTATGCTCACCTCTTGCTGTCCTATTTACCTAAAGGATATTTGTTCAACAAAGTTCACTAATAATAAAAAATGATGATATAGGAAATTTACTACTATTGTATCTTTAGCACATCTTTAGGTACTAACATTTTTCAAGCTAATTAACATCCACTAATTGTGATTCCTAAAACATCTGCCACTGCTTGCCTTTTATCAAAATACTGTAATTTATGAGTCTACATTAATGGTAATTTAACTTATTTTTAAAATGTGCCAACATTGTTAAAATACAAACTAAGTAACAGAATTATCATTTAAAAAAGCAATATAACTTGAGGGTATAAATTATTTTGGAGGGGGGAACACTTTAGAAATTATAAATTTGAAATGCCAGTTGCAAGTAAATTAGTCAATAATGATGCCAGACATGATTTGTAAAGATTTTCTTTCATTTATTGTAAATATTAAAATATTATGGAAATATCTCATATCTAATTAAAAGTCATGAGAAATTCCATGTTCTTAATTCGATTAGTCTGAATTGAGGTAGAATCTTGTCTTTGATTTTGATATTCCCCCACCCCTTATGAACTTGAGTAAGGTAGATAGCTTAGGCTAAGTAAAATGCTGAATAATTATTTATGGTACCATTACTATAGGGTTTTTATTTTTTCTGTTTTCTAAAAAGCTGTTAAGGGAGTTTTAGTTCTATCATTACATAATAGTCATGGTTATGAATACATGTATTCTTTGCTTGTTCTATCTGAACTTACATAATAATTCATTTCTTTTAGGCAGACATATCCTGTTTGTGTGTGTGTGTGTGTGTGTGTGTACTAGCCCAATAGGAGCCCAGTTTTCCATGGCACAGTCAACATGTGGGTAGCACATCTTCCTTAATTCTAGTGCTTTTGGACAATATGATTTTGGACAATTTATCCTGTATAAACAACAATATAGTTCTTTACCTTTCTTCTCCATTATACTGGGAGTTGCTTGAAAGCAGAGGTTTAGTTTGGTTTGGTTTTGCCTTTCCTTGTATCCTCAGCACTAGGCAGAGTAACTGACTGATTTATCAAGCACTTAAATGATTTATAGTTGACTTTTCTTCTTGGGAGGTCTCATCTCCAACACCATACAAACCTCTCTTCTGCTCACCTCATTTTTCTGCAGGTCTACACCATCAGTAAAGTTGTTAACTGTGGCTCCTCCCCATCCTCAATCCCTGAGGATCCTATTGCTTGCTCTACTTCCTTTTTGTCCAGGTGCACCTCCCCTCTATCCGATTATTTTTGCTCCAGTTGAAACTATTTTTCGTTGTGGCTCTGCTCTTCTAAGTTCCTTGAGGATAGAGGACTGTCTTGATCATCTTTTTATCTCCCCCAAGTGCCTAGCACTATAGGGACTCAATCAATATTTGATGAATGAATGATGTGAAACATTTCCTATGTATATACTCCCCAAAGCCTGTAAGTTTAATCATAATATAGTCTATAAAAAAGATAGGCTAGGAAAGGATTAACCTTTAAAATGTATTATAAATGTAATCTTTTACTTGAGTTTTTATTTGTACTCAATTTTCATAGCTGCATGATGGTCCTTTGGTAAGGGTTTGTAATGACAACCTCTGACATCTTAACCAAAAAGTCTTATATTCAGTGTTAACTAATTAAAACATGTTTCTATGGGGCGGCTAGGTGGTGCAGAGGATAAAGCACCGGCCTTGGAGTCAGGAGTACCTGGGTTCAAATCTGGTCTCAGACACTTAATAATTACCTAGCTGTGTGGCCTTGGGCAAGCCACTTAACCCCATTTGCCTTGCAAAAACCTAAAAAAACAAAACAAAAAAAACATGTTTCTACTGCTTTAGTTGCTAAGCTTTATTTTCCCTTTCCTAGGTCACATGAAGACTAATGCAGTTATTTAATGGGTGACCAAAATATAGCTGGCAATAAGCACTGGCCATATTTCCAAAGCTCCCATTATTTAAAGTCCCACCAGACCTGGGTGGCTGCCATGGGCTGGCAACCCTCCCAAAAAAAAAAATTTGGTGAAACTTAGTAGAGCAGGTACAACTCATCACAACTGATATTTGCAAAGAATTCTACATAAGAAAAAATGATTTTCATGCCCCTGAGGATGACTCATGGTAAATAACAGTGCTTCAATTGGTTGACCTTTCTTGGGCCAGTCATTTCATTTTTTTAAACTCACTTTTATCATCCATAAAATACTTAGATGATCTCTTAAGATCCCTTCCAGTTATTCTGTACAATAAATTCTCTACAAGGAAGTCTGTATAATAAATGTTTTAGTCCAGTACTTTTCCATGTAATAAATAAATAAAAGTGTCTTTTTGTCTTGTTTGTATTGTAATTGGAAACAGAAAAGCTTAGCCGGAGCTCTTTATTATGATTTTAACATGCATTTCTCTCCAACTTCCCTCTTCTTTCCACCAGAGTCTACATATGATTTAGAAAAACACCTACAAAAAGGGAAGGGAGAAGAAGGAACTAAACACAAGCACTTTCTTATTTGATTGTCACAAGAGCCCCATTTTACAGTTGAGGAAACTTGAGAGAAACAGAGGTTAAGTGACTTAACCAGTGTTTGCCACTGCACCTAGGGGCTCCCTCAAGACCTAGGAGCACACTTACTTATCTTATACCTGCATGAGTACACATTAGAGACATTTTCTCACCTGACATTACATTTGTTAATATCTTTTGACTACTTATCTATTCATATTTTCTTTTTAAAGCACAATCTCATCCCAGATCTTCTTAAGCTAGCAAGGTATAGAATTCTTACTTAGGCCCCTTTTAATATATGCTTAACCAAGTTACCTTAATAGTTTATATTTATGAAGTGTGACTAAAAATTGCTAAGACCATATTTTCTCTATGGCATAAGGAATCATGATCTATTGCAATGGAAAAAATACTACACTGTGTGAGTCAAGAGATAGGGATTTTTATATACCAGTAGCTCTGTGGCCTTGGACAAATAAATTAACTATTCTATTAATTCTATTATGATTCTATTAATCATTCATCTATGAGAGGGTTGGACTAGATGTTCTTATGGTTCTTTACAGTTGTAAAATCCTATGAAGTACAGCCCAAATTTTTTCCAAGTACTATAACTTGGCCTAGATAGCATTCCTTGGGCCTTGGGTAAAAAATCTTACTCCTAGGAAAACTGGATTTAGAACTGAAAGAGGCCTTAGAGATGTTTTAGTCCAGAGGTCAAGGACCTGTTTGACAAAAACCATACAGAAACTTATTTTAAAATATAAAAACCATTCTTAACTTGGGGGGTGAGATGGGGTATACAAAAACAGGCAGCAGACCTTATTGGTTTGACACCTCTTGCTCTAGCCCAGCCCTTTTATTTACAAATGAAGTTAGTACTCAAGTCTCACCTTTCAGGTTTTTGTTCCTATCAATCAGACCAACATTCACTTGGGAACAGCTCTTCCCCTTCTTGTCTCTTCTATAAACATGCTTTCCTTACTGTACCATGTTTTCTGTTGAGGTTTGAAAAAGAATTTTGACTAAGTCTAAATCTAATTTATGTAATTTGTAGCAAGTGTGGGTAAAATCTGAAGTGATATCTAATATCAAGTGAAATAAAATCTGAATACAGATTTGCTTAGAGGTAGGCATCCTCTGCACAAGGATTTGTTTTGTTTTCGTAATAGGCCTGATGACTTGCAATTCAAAGGGTCTGACATATCTGAAAAACCAATGGCCTCTGAAATCAAATTTATGTATAAAGGATTAAAGTTTTCAAATGTAAGTTATTTTTGGGTATGGCTTTGTCTTCTAATATTAACATGGTTGACTAAGGACTAAAAAGATTTGTTAAATGATAATGAAGATGTGATCAAAATTGGAATTTAATTGATATTTAATGAACTATTGCTTTATTCTAGGTTTCTGTTTTTCTATTTATTCTGGCTTATTATTTATCTTTTGTAACTTCCCTTACCTCCCTCTCACTCTCTCAAAACTCTATTAAACACATCAGGTATATACTTGTAATATATGAAAGAAATTTTCTAAAAATGATATTTACAGAATATTTAAGATAAATATTTTATAGAATGCTTACAATTTTTGCTGTAGAGTTCCTAGCCCCAGAAAGAGATTATTTTTAATCCCCCCCCATTTTATCCCTGTAATAAATTTAAATGACACATGAAGATAAAAGAAAAACTTTTAAGTTCTCATTTTCAGGATTTTCTTTTTATTTGTTTTTACAAAGACTTCTTATTAAATCTTTGCTCTCACACAAAAGAATATCCACATTTGTATTTAATAAACTATGTAATTAATGTTTGTATACAACCCAACATTTCAAATGCATAAATGTTTCTCGATACAGTATGCTCTTTGTTGAATATAATTTCCAAGAAAGTACTGGTGTATACACCTTTAAATATTACATTATTCAGACTTTTTATAGAGTGATGAACCTCTAAGGGATCACCACAACATAATTTTGTCTTTCTTAGTTATTTGCAGCAAAATTGGGTTTCCATTCATTGTGTGACGTTTTAGCATATGGATGGCTCCTCTACTGACTGAGCACCCTCAGTTACGGCTTTCACACACTTCGCCATTGTCTGTGATGCTCTGCTAATAGGATCTGTAAAAATATTGGAAAAAATTTCATTCATTCATTCATAAATAAAAGATATAAGGTCAGTCAGGCTTAGATAAAGGCATAGATGTAATGTGTATACTATATGTCAACCAATATATTTTGAAGATATAGGGTTTATCATATAATATCTTACTTAAAAAACATTTACAAACAGTGCACTGCCAAGAATTCTAATTATATACTTGCATATGTTGTGAGGTAGATGATCAACTACAACTGACTCAATATTGCTACCTTTGGCCCAAAAATTTGATCTACTTCTCTAACATTTTGACTTTCAATATATTTAAGACATCTCACTTTAATACAGGGCTCAACAAATTTAGTTGTCGATCTATAAGTCAGATATGTTTTAAATTTTCAAATATGGGAAGAGAGAAAAAAAAAGATATTGTATGTCACCATACAAAAGGCATTATTAGTTCCCAACTTTGGGTTGGGAAGGGTGCAGGGCAGAGTCTGGAAAGGTTCTCAGGAAATGCTAAGCTGCTCCAACCAGGATACCTACTTCTGGACCATGTATGGAGTAAGGAAAATTTCTGGTGACAACTCAATATGGTGATTTGGCTCCTGGGATCTATTTAGACTTTAATCTATATTCCTTAACATTTTATTAAAAAGCAAACTTTCCTTCATTCACTTTATCATATAATTTCAAAAAATCTGCCCAGTAGCTAATCTAAAAATATATATATTATCATTTCACTATTTCTGGATTTTTAGAACCAATCTTGTGCTAGGGAATGATACAAAGAAATTTTACTGATTGAAAAGATCAAATAACTTAAGATTATGAA
Source organism: Macrotis lagotis (assembly GCF_037893015.1). Taxonomy (NCBI): domain Eukaryota; kingdom Metazoa; phylum Chordata; class Mammalia; order Peramelemorphia; family Peramelidae; genus Macrotis; species Macrotis lagotis. The sequence goes on along the minus strand of NC_133663.1, from coordinate 83,648,791 downwards.
AATGGCACTGCAAGGACATACCTGTCATATAGAAGTCTTTTATTGTGAGCTGAGGTGGAACAAGAGGCTGAGTAAGCAGCTGTTCTTTCACTAACTGCAAAAAGAAATGAGAAAAAGAATTGCAGAAAATATAATAACATACCATTACACAATTTGATACACATAAAAAAAAAAATCTTAAGGCAAGAATTTCATACCTTAGCTAGTTCACTTGCTTCTTGGAAGTAATTAGCATGCTCTACATCATCATATCGGACCAGGTTAGGGGATACTTCTTCCAATCTATTCCTCACTTGATCCAAAGTATCATAAGGAAGGGTCATACCAGCTATCTAGAAATCACCCATAGAGAAATAAAATATTATAATGCTGAAAAAAAGTGAAATGATTTTTATTTAACACGAAATAACAATACTATTAAAGAACTTAGTATTTATATTTATTAGTTACTTTTTTTAAGGTTTTTGCAAGGCAAATGGGGTTAAGTGGCTTGCCCAAGGCCACACAGTTAGGTAATTATTAACTGTCTGATGCCACATTTGAACTCAGGTATTCCTGACTCCAGGGTCAGTGCTCTATCCATTGCGCCACCTAGCTGTCCCTATTAGCTACTTTTTAACCGCTAGTTTGGAATACAAGAGTTATCAGTCATAATCTATGCTGATATTGCATAATTTTTAAAAATAGAATTGGTGGTAACCCCCCCCCCCAATAACACTGTGAGACAGGTATCAAAATTATCAGGTCCATTTTCAGATAAAGAAATTGAAGTTCAAAAAATACAGAATGACTTGCCCACTAAAGGCAGAGATAAGGGCCTTAAGCCCTTTGATTCCAGGATCAGTACCCTCTTCATTCTATTTACTGTTTTTTCAGTTGATTGTTTCATGTTGAACGTGATATCCAGGCGACATATGCAAAATGTTATATGTGCTTCCAGATGCAATTAACATATTGGTTGATTTTGCTCAGTTTTATTTTTGGCAGGGAGAGATAGAAGTCTGTTTTTAGAAGGCTCACAGATCAGATAGGATGGATATATTAAAAATTGACTATAAATGGCATTTTTTTAAAAAAAGGAAATAAACGATTTAAGTTAAATTTGAACAAACTTTGCTGACCCGGGCTTATAATAATCATGTAAAAATTAAAATTTTCTGTTTCACTTTTTTCATAGTAAAAGCAAATGGAGGGGCAGCTAAGTGGCGCAGTGGATAGAGTGCCAGAGTCAGGAGGACCTGAGTTGAAATCCAGCCTCAGACACTGTCTTCAATAAATTAAAAAAGAAAATCAACCAAAAAAAAGCAAATGGGAGACTCAGTGACACCCTTTTGCTGTTTTTTTGGAAAGCCTCCCTGGTGTCACATATGTCGTTTTTGGTTTGTTTTTTTTGTTTGCAAGGCAATGGGGTTAAGTGACTTGTCCAAGGTCACATAGCTAGGTAATTATTAAGTGTCTGAGGTTGGATTTCAGCTGTCTTCCTGATTCCAGGACCAGTGTTCTATCCACTGTGTGCCACCTACCTGCTCCCCTTGCATATGTCTTTTAACAAAAAAGAAAGAAAAAAGGTCACCAATTTTGAATGTTCAGGCTCTGAAAACACTTTATTTTAGAAGAACAATTCATAGTAATTTCAGACTTCCATCTCTGACTCCTTTAAAAATCATCCAGGGGCGGCTAGGTGGTGCAGTGGATAAAGCACTGGCCCTGGAGTCAGGAGTACCTGGGTTCAAATCTGGTCTCAGACACTTACTAATTACCTAGCTGTGTGGCCTTGGGCAAGCCACTTAACTCCATTTGCCTTGCAAAATCCAAAAAACAAACAACAACAACAAAAAAACATTCCAACATGATGTACACTACATGAATGTTCAAAGCTCTGTTTAGCAGTCTCACTTTGAAATGTCTTAAAAATCATACCTCAGAGAGAGCGCGGATAATTTTCCAGTCTTCTCTTGCCATGCCAGGAGGTGTCACTGCCACTCTAGTCTGCTGAGCTCTGCCCTCTGTATTGACGTAAGTAGCAGACTTTTCTGTGTAAGCTGCTCCTGGGAATATAACATCAGCTATAGGTGCTCCTACATCACCATGATGTCCTGCCAAAAAAGGGAAAACAGAAAAAAGGCTTAAATAAAAAAAAAAACACTTTGATATAATGCATCAGGGTTTTCAACTTGGTTGTTACCTCTCAAATTTCATTTGATTAGGAAAAATCATTCCTTGATATAGGTTAAAAAAAAAACCCCTCATTTATGGACATTTAAATTGCACAAGGGTACTGTTCTGAGACAGAGAGGATGCAGGCTTATTAAGTGGAACTAAAGAAGGCACTTAATCCAAGTCCAGGGAAGGGCTTGTCATAAAGAGGGACAGAATTTGAACTCAGGACTGCTAACTCCAAAGCCAGTACTTTTCTCAAAAGGAACCTGAGACCCCAAAAAAGTAAAATGACTAATAGTCACCTAAGAAAGAGACTGGATTTGAACCTAGGTCTTCTGACTCCAAATCCTTCTAGTTTATTGCTTCTGCTATCATTAAAAAAAAAAGGATCACCAAAGAATAGAGTCCTCAAAAATCTTACTCTGTATAGAAAAGGATTACAGTATTGCTTCATTTCTTTCAAATGGTACAGTTGATTAGACAATAAGTAACACTGTCATAAGGGAGTTAGAAGTCTTTGACCTGAATCCTGGTTCTGCTTGTGAATTAGCTGAACTCACTCTAACCCTGAGGATACTCTTGTTCCCCATCCATAAAAAGGGTATGTCAGCTTAATGTGATGCTACATGGATCAAATGAGTAACAAAGCTTTTTAAAACCATGAAACTATTCAAATGGCAGGCCTCTAATGTAATAACTATATTAACTAATTTGTAATCCATTTGTAACACAGGTATGTATTCAAAATCTTCTAACATAATCTTGAGAGTTGAAGAAGACTTTGAAATGGATAAAAGCTAACCTCCAACCATTGTATAAATCTCCACAAAGTCTGTCTACATTGCAACACAAATATATTAGGCAAATAGTATAAGTCCAAAGAATGAGTAGAATGAAATGAAAAAGTCACTCCTTTCTCTTCTTGTTAGTACATAAAAGGGGTGGAAAATGCTAGTGAAATATAGGCAAGGTATATCAAAGTAGCTAGAGTACTACCAAAAGGGCAAACTTGCAAAGTCCCTGTTTTTTATTAAGGACACCACTTTCCTTTTAGGGACCCAGGTAACGTAAAAATTATTTTTTAACTCCTCACTCTGCCTCAACATACACCAATCTAATAAGCTATCAGATCTTTTTTTTTTAGGGTTTTTTTTTTTTTTGCAAGGCAATGGGGTAAAGTGGCTTGCCCAAGGCCACACAGCTAGGTAATCATTAAGTATCTGAGGCTGGATTTGAACTCAGGTACTCCTGACTCCAGGGCCGGTGCTCTATCCACTGGGACACCTAGCTGGCCCTAAGCTATCAGATCTTATGGATTCTACATTTCTTACATCCATTCACTTCTCTTCTCCTATGCCTGCCTTCCTTATTCAAGCTTTCATCCTTTGTTTCCTAAATATGGCAGTAAATTTGTTCACTCCACCTGAAGATTCTCTCAGTGCAGGGGATGCTAACTGATGTTCTTTTTTAAAATGACTTTTTATTTATTTTCCCAATACTACAATAGTTTTGTTGTGAAAGTTTTCGGATAAATCAGCTCCGTCTCTGGAAGGGGTTGCATTCTTTATTTTAAGTCCATCAGAGAAGTTGCTTCAATATTTTCCCCAGTTGCTCTTGTTAATTGTATTTCTCTCTATTCTATCCCTCCCCATTCCTATTTATTCTATTTTCTCTCTCTCTCTCCTTTCAACTTGTCCCGCCTCAGAAATATGTATTAAATATCTGATTAAGCTTTCCTCTATCACCTACACTGCCCTCCCCGCCTCCTCCCCAATCCCCTTTCTTCTCTTTCCTTCTTTTTCCTTTTTCCTCTAGGGCAAGATAAATGTCTACACACTTATTAGGGGTGTATGTTATTTCCTCTCTGAGTCATTTCTATCTATTTATTTTTGAATTTTACAGTTTCCCCCCAATCTCACTTCCCTCCCCCCACAGAAGGCAGTCTGATAGTCTTTACATTGTTTCCATGCTATACATTGATCTAAATTGAATGTGTTGAGAAATCACATCCCTTGATTTCTCTCTCATCACACTCAATTTGGACCAATGAACACCATGGAAACAAAATAAAGACTGACAGATTGCTTTCTGTGGGGGGAGGAAAGTAATATTGGGGGAAAAATTGTAAAATCTTTAATAAATAAAAAAAACAAAAAATATAAAAGAGAGAAATCATATCCTTAAGGAAAAAATATAAGAGACAGCAAAATTACATAATAAGATTACTTTTTAAAAAAAAGTTAAAGGTAATAGTCTTCAGTCTTTGTTCAAACTCCACAATTCCCTCTTTGGATACAGATGGTATTCTTCATTCCAGACACCTCAAAATTGTCCTTGACTGTGCACTGATGGAATGAGCAAGTCCATTAAGATTGATTATCAACCCCATGTTGCTGTTATGGTGTACAATCTTCTGGTTCTGTCTAAGCCATTTTGGATGAGAATGAAGGCTCACTCATTCCCCCTCACCTTCCACTCTTCCACTCCATTGCAAAAACTTTCTCTTGACTCCTTTACATGAAACATCTTAGCCCATTCAACCTTTAAGACCTTTTCCCTAGCACATTCCTTTTTCATTCACTGACTCTCATCTTTATACTATATTCTACCATTATATTCAGTTCCCTCTTGTTTTTATGTACTCCTGTTTTATTAAATGAAAAGGTTCATATGAGTTATCAATATCATCGTCCCATGCACGAATACACAGTTCAACATCATTAAATCCCTCATAATTTGTACTCATCCACCCTCTCTATGCTTCACTGTAAGATCAAACTTTCTGTTCAACTGTAGCTGTTTCAACAGGAAAGCTTCAAAGTCTCCTGTTTACTGAATGTCCATATATCCCCCCCCGCCCCCCCCCACCGAAAGAGGATGTTCAGTTTTGCTGGGTAGTTGACTCTCGGTTGTTATCCAAGCTCTTTTGTCTTCTGGAATATTATATTCCAAGCCCTAGGAACCCTTAAAGTAAATGCTGCTAGATGCTGTGTAATCCTGCCTGTATCATTATAATCTGATGTTCTTAGCATGTCAGAGTCAGAGAATGACTTAATAAATGCTAACAGTCTCCTTTTGTCTATGGGCTCAAATATAAACTCAGTTTGGCATTTGTTCATTTGAAAGTCCTCTAAGAATTTGGCTCTAACTTAACCTTTCCAGATTTTTTATAAATTACTTTCTTTCTAGCACTCTGCTGTCCAGTCAAATGAACCTTCTCATTCTTCACATGTGACACTCTATCTCATTTTAGTTTCTGGACTAGTTTTCCTAGAAATCCTTTTCTGTCAAAACTAGGCTAAGGTTATCCAAATGAAACCTCTTCTGAGAGGCTCTCTTGCCCCCTCTTGCCTCCCCCCATCTGCCAGTGCCAAAACTTGCCTATATTGTGTGTATACCCTTCTTTTGTACTTTTTAAAGTAAATAGTGCCTTTACTGACAAAATGTAAGCTAGCGGGCAGACTCTTAATTTTTGTCTATATCCTTAGCATAACACCCTTCACATAGTAGGCACCCCCAAAAAGTTTGTTATTTATGGAATTAAGAAAAGAAATAAGGATAAACCTTCAAAACTAAATAATTATCTTTATTTATTTATTCATTCATTTATTTAGGATTTTGCAAGGCAAATGGGGTTAAATGGCTTGCCCAAGGCCACACAGCTAAGTAATTATTAAGTGTCTGAGACCAGATTTGAACCCAGGTACTCCTGACTCCAAGGCCAGTGCTTTATCCACTACGCCACCTAGCTGTCCCCAAAAATCAATAATTATTAATAAAAATTTTGAGAAAAGGTAATTACAACAGATTCACTGGAGTAATTTCATTAAAAAAAATGATGGACTGAATATTTTAAGACTTACACAGCATTTTATAGAAGATTCCCAAAAAAGTTCTTAACTACTAAAAGATGACAGTCTAAAGAGACAGGCCAAATTAACATAATTTACTTTTATCATTTTTGGCTAAGATGATATTGTCTATGCTTAAACCAGCATTTGCAAATAGCAACTTCACACATAAATTGTATAGTTTCCCTTGGTGGTTCAAAGTGACTTCCAGCTACCATATCATAAAAATAAGGTTTACACAAGCAAACCTAATTCCCTAAAATGTTGAAGAACAAACAGCTTTAGGCCCATTAAATAAAAGGTGAAAAATCTCAGGAGGACCCTACCTGGCTATATGGTTCCCTTATATTTCTATTCAGTTTCAATATATGTGACTGGTGGTAGTTACCTTGATAGACAATGAAGCAATCCTTTGGCAAATCAGCTCGGCTGATGCAACCTTCATCTGCTCCCAGAAGAAACAACATTCTTGGAGGGTTCTTCCGAATTCCTTCTACTCCAGGTTTAAACCCAAGGTCCAAAGCAGCTACCTGGCTTGCCACCCTGTGATGTGACAATAAAAATTTATCTTAAAATGATATGCTTTGCAGAAGATGCCTAGTTCCATTTCCATTTAATACTGCCAATGACTTTTAAAGCTCCTTCTTCTTCTTTTTCTTGGTCTTCTAAAAAGTGATTGCTAAAATAATAAGTACTGATTGTTTGTAATCCTGTCACTGGCAATCAAGAGATGATCTGCAACCCTCAGACCACTGTATTTCTCACAATATTTACCAAAGGATACCACAGGAAACACCAGCTAAAGATCTTTAACTACAACATTCTTCTTGGGTGGTTCTCATTTACCACAGCAAGAAATTATAGATTCTCAGTAAGAAGCTGCTGAAATTACACAGAATTTCAGAGGTCCAGTTTAATTACAGTTCACAGTGGAGGACACTGACTCTCAGAGAAGTGAAGAGACCCTTCCTAGAAGACAAAGCAGAGTATCAGAGACATAACTAGAGACTGGGTCTCCAGATACCCAGAAGTCAGTTTCTTTCTACTACACTTCACAATTCTGCCAATTTTTTATTAAAGACTTTTTATATTGTCTCCATTGCTCTCACCAAAAAAGACCATATAAATCTACTGGTGAGGGGGTAGGAGGGAAGGCAGGGACAGGGAAAAACCAAACCCATGATTTCACTGGTTTAGATTATGACATGCACAAAGTCACACACATCCAGTCAATGTCATAGGCAGGTCATGAACCTAGGTCTTTCTGACTCCAAGGCTCTCTAACACAATGACACAATATCTCTACTACACATTCATTCCTAAAGAACAGAAGTGGGGGGGAAGGGGCAGAGCCAAGATAACAGAGTAAAGACAGGGACTCATCCAAGCACTCCCCCAAATTATTCCATATACCTTTAAATAATTACTAACCCAATTCTAGAGTGGTAGAACTCACAAAAAAGACTGAAACAATTTTCCAGTCTGAGACAACTTGGAAGATCTGCAGGAAGGGTCCATTATACCAGGTTAGAAAGGGCCCACAGTGCAGCCCAGCCTCCCAGAGCAAACCAGCGCTAGTCATCCTGGAACAGACTGAAGGGCTCCTAGATCTGTGGCAGCGGGGGTGGTTTTTAGACCTCTCAGCCCAGGGATTGCCAAGAATAACTGGGAAGATCAGAAGGAAATCACTGTCACACCAGAGGGTGGAATCCAGTCCAGTGTAGGCCTCAGCGCAGACCCAGTTTCCTCACAGTTTCAGGGCAGAGGTGTGTGCTTATGGTTGTCCACAGATCAGAACACAGACCAGGAGAGCAATCAGAGCCTCTCCTAAGACCTTGGAGGAATTGAGGTCCTGGGGTGGTGGTGGTGGGGTGGGTGTGTGTCCCTAAAACCAGCTGCAAAAATCCTCAAAAGCTTGAAATAGTGAGTCCTCCACCTTAACAAGGAGCTGGGTAAATGAGTAATAAACAACAGAGGGGAAAAAAATCCGACCATAGACAATTATTTTGATCCCATGGAAGATCAAGACACACATTCAGAAGACAACAAAGTCAAAACTTCTGTATCCAAAGCCTCCAAGAAAAATGGCAATTGATCTCAGGCTATGGAAGAGCTCAAAAAAGATTTTGAAAATCAAGTAAGGGAGGTAAAGGAAAAATTGGGAAGAGAAATGAGAGCAATGTAGGAAAATCATGAAAACCAAGTTAGCAGCTTAGTGAAGAAGATAACATCTTATTAAACCATATTAGGTCAAATGGAAAAAGCAGTCCAAAAGGCCAAGGAGGAGAAGAATGCCTTAAAAAACAGATCTGACCACATGGAAAAGGAGATACAAAAGCTCTCTGAAGAAAATAATTCCTTAAAATACAGACTGGAGCTAAGGGAAATGGATGACTTTGTGAGAAATGAAGAAATAATAAACAAAACCAAAAGAACGAAACATTACATGAAAATGTGAAATATCTCACTGGAAAAAACAACTGACCTGGAAAACAGATCCAGAAGGGAAAATTTAAAAATTATCGACCTCATGACCAAAAAATAGCCTAGACATTGTATTTCAAGAAATTCTCCAGGAAAATTTCTCTGAGATCCTAGAAGCAAAGGGTAAAATGGAAACTGAGGGAACCCACCAATTACCTCCTGAAAGAAATTCCAAAATGAAAACTCCCAGGAATATTATGGCCAAATTTCAGAACTCCTAACAAGGAGAAAATATTACAAACAACCAGAAATAATTTAACCACTGTGGAGCTACAGTCAGGATTACGCAGCATCTACATTATAAGGGCTTAAAGGGCTTGAAATATGATATTCTGGAAGGCAAAAGAGCTTGGATTACAACTGAGAATCAAATACTCAGCAAAACTGAACATCCTCTATGATTTCTCTCTCATCACATTCAATTTAGATCAATATATACCATGGAAACGATGAAAAGACTAAAAGATTGCCTTCTGTGGGGGGTTGGGGGGAGAGAAGCAAGAATAGGGGAAAAATTATAAAATTAAAAATAAATAAATTTAAAAGATAAAGTCTGGTTTTTTTTTAAAATGAAATAAATGCGACAGCTTTGGATTAACAAACAAAAAAACTGAACATCTTCTTTCAGGGAAAAGATGAACATTCAATGAAATAGGGGACTTTCAAACTTTCCTGTTGAAACAACTAGAGCTGAACAAAAAGCTCGATCTTCCAGCAAAGCATAGAGGGTGACAAGAAGGACAAATTATGAGGGATTTAATGATGCTGCACTGCATATATTCCTGTATGGGAAGATAATATTGATTAATACTCATATGAACCTTCTCATTTATGCAGGCATTTAAAAGGAGCATATACAAAGCACAAGAGGGAGTTGAATTTGAAGATATACAATATTAAAAATACTAAGATAATGAGGAAGAACAGAATGTACTGAGATAAAGGGAAAGAAGAGGTAGAATGGGCTAAGTTATTTCACATAAAAGAAGCAAGAAAAGGCTTTTATAGTAAAGGGGGAAGGTGAGGGGGGAGTGAGTCTTCATTCTCATCAGAAATGGCTCAGAGAGGAAATAATGTACACACTCAATTGAGTATAGAAATCTATCTTACTCTAGAGGAAAGTAGAATAGGAAAGGGATGGGAGAAAGGGACAGGGGGAGGGGAGGTGATAGGAGAGAAGGAAAGTCATGGGAGAGGGTAATCGGATACAACATACTTTTGAGGAAGGACAGGGTGAAAGGAAAGAGAGAATAGAATAAATGGGGGGTGGGGAGGAATAGGATGGAGGGAAATATAGCTAGTAATAGCAATTGTGGGGAAAAAATATTGAAACAATTTCTCTGATGGACTTATGATAAAGAAGGCTATACATCTCAAAAACAGAGTTGATGGTATCTAAATACAGCCTGAAGCATACATTTTTTTACTTTAAGAAAAAAAGTTGTGAATTCTAGCTTATTAAAAAAAACAAATGAAACTGGGAAAACTATAAGCAAATTGTGAAAAACAAATAAATACAGCAAGAACACATAAAATATTCACAACCAGGTGGTGATACTTCTCAAAACCTAATAATGGTTTAAAAAAATTAGAACCATGAATGTGAGTCAAGATATGGGGGTACAAAGGTTGAAGAAAAATTCACACTCTTAACAATAACCTGAAGTATAGAAAATATTATTGCATTATCCCTGGTTCCTTCTCTGATGCCTACAAACATATCCATGTCTCTGCCACCCTCCCTTGAACCTGCATTTCTCTGCCAAACTCCCTGAAAAAGACTTCTACAATTGGTGCCTCCATTTCTCCTCCTTTGCAATCTGATTTCTAATCTCATCATTTAATTGAAACTACTCTCTCCAAAGATTCTGATTACCTAATCCTCATCCTTCTTCACTTTTAGGCAACTTTGGATACTTTTTATTACATAATTGATGTGACTGTAAAAAAATAGATTTTAAATCTTTAGGGGTAGTTTCTGTTAAAAGAAAACCTAAAGGTATTGAGAGAGAAGAATGGAAATTACAGCATCCATTCTTCTCTCTCAAGATATGGTTGCTCTATAAAGATATCGGCCTCTCTCTCTTCTTTCTTGAACAGAAATAGGGAGTGTTGCTGTTAAATCAAACAAGTTACAAAGACTTTGTACCTTTCTTTCTCTTTCCAAGATGTTCAATACAGGAAATGCAGACTTACTTAATTACTTAAAAGACTTTTTTCCCCAAAAGCCGATAATTAAAACTTGTGATTTTTTTTTCTACCCCAAACATCCACCTGTAATAATTACTGTTTCATAAATGCAAACTGGGTCCAAACTCAAGAACTGGATATTGTATATAAAGCATAAGACATAAAACTGAAATTAGAATATGAATAAAATTTTTCAACAAACCTATGAAGGATATTCATAATTTTCCATTCATCACCAACTTTTCTCGCAACCCTGATCTTCTGAGCAAGGGTAGAAAGAGTTGCCAAAATTGCAGCTCCATCACTTCTTTGGAGTGCTGAACTGCCTAAAACTATGATTGGTTTTTTGGCCTCTTTCAAGACCTGTATCAAAAGAAACATAATGAAAAACTAGTGATTTAAAAGGCAAGAAACACCTTTAGCATGCATGTGGGCATAATATTGCTCCATCCCTCAAGACTAAGTAATGTTAAGAAATCAGCTATTAAAAAAAAAATTTGCATTTGCTACCAGATGCTCTAAAACTTAAGTGTAACTCAAACATAACTATTTACTATCTAATTCAATGCTATAGGAATGCCTTGGTTTACAGTCTTAATGTATGACAGTATGACAGCTTGCTAAGGCTATTGTGTAAAGTATGAATAAATGCATTACTGTAAGAGAACCTGGTTGAATGGATGACGTCCTGAAGCAATTTCTTGGAGGACATTTGGAGAATCTCCCAGGTGATTATAGCTGTATGTCAGATCAACTTTTGTGCCTACAAGGGCCACCTTTAAGTCATTATGAAGCCAGCTGGAATAACAAAGACAATAAAGTTTTAATTTGAATTAAGCAGTTAAAACTTTTTATTATTGCTATTCTAATCAAAGAACAGAAAATGCTACATCTTTTGAGAAAAACATCTGAATCAGAAGCATAAATACCGTTCTCAAAAGAGAATAAGGACATAAATGAAAAAAAAATCTGATGTTGTAAAACATTGTCCCCATCCACATTCTCCCTTTTGCTAGTCATACATATGTTCTAATGTAAGTCATAAATTTCCAGCAAATAAATTGCTTCTCTTTCCAAATGCAGTGCAAGACTGAAAAGAGTTTTCAAACTAGAAATGGCAGAAAAGTCTTCCAGGGCATGTTTATCTCTATAAACTCAAAGATGTAATTTGTTTTATCCTTCATATTACTATTTCATATCACAATCTTTTAAACACTAGGAACAAGTCAATAGATAATTTTATATACATCACAAAAAACATCTGTATAGAAATATAAACAATTATCTTATAAAAAGTTATATCTCTGGAAATACTAACCTTTTCCGAAGTCTAGCATTAAACAGGGGTGCCTCAAAACGTGGATTTGTACCAACCAAAAGGACAACATCTGCCTCCTCTACACCAGCAATTGTTGAATTAAGTAGGTAGTTAGAGCGTAAATCTGTGCTAAAAACATGATACACATATGATGTTATGGAAAATGAAGTGTTAAGATGATGGAAAGGGAATTTGGGGCTAATTATAATTTTTAAAGTATATCCTTTAATCAAAAGCATTGTGAAGAAGATATGAAAGGTTCTCCAAATTACACTAGTTTTTATCAGTACTGCATCCATCTCCTACTGTTCTGTGCTTGAGTCCTTGTCAATGATGTGTATTTATGATTATTTTTCTTAGTCTTCCAAATTTAAATTGTTTGTTATGTTATATATTATTCACACCTAAATATATAATCCACACTTAAAAAATATATAAAAATACATTCTACATGAGATCTTTAAAAAAAAAAATCTAGTCTATAAGTTGGCTTACCCAGCTCCTTCAGTGGGGAAGACTTCTTCAGTATGTAAGGAGTCAGAGTCTACTCTATTAAGTAAGTCTTTGATAGATATAAGGGCTTCTGCATCCACCAAACCTCCTGCAATTGCTGCCACGTCCTTGCCCTGAACTGTCTGTAACTAGAAATAGAAGAGAATAATATCAGTGAATCAATACTCAATGTCTATTATAATAGGCAAGATAAAAGCAAAGAACCTAGTCATCATTCAAAAGTTGAAAGTTGAAATGTTTTTTTAGTAGGAAAAAAAGTAAACTAAGCTTTTGCTTTTAAGGGCTAGTAAATTAGAAATGCAATACACAGCATGGGAGAAATCTATAGTATCACACTGCAAAATTGAACAAATTTTATAAATGTTGAATAAAAAAATCAAAAACACAGGACTTGTGAGGACCAAGGAAAATGATACTACCTTGACAAATAGGAGAGAAGGTAGCGGTAGTTTTGAATTAAGGGGCAGATCCTCTCAGTAAAGGGCCAAAATACATGACAATTCCATTTAAATGCTATAGCCTTAAATGTCCTTAAGAAACATAATGCAGGAAGAATCAGGGAACTAGGAGAACATTATTCTTGTTCTACTATGATCCCTTTTGAAAAATTATATTTACCATAGTTCTTTTTTTTAGGTTTGGTTTTTTTTTTGGTAAGGCAAACAGGGTTAAGTGGCTTGCCCAAGGCTACACAGCTAGATATTAAGTGTCTGAAACCAGATTTGAACCCAGGTACTCCTGACTCCAGGGCCAGTGCTTTATCCACTACACCACCTAGCCGCCCCTTTACCATAGTTCTTTAAGTTCCTTACCATTCCAGCAACCCGAGAGAGTGCATCCTCCCATGAAGTATAAGTTAAAAGCCCTTTTTCATTTCTGACCATTGGCTCAGTAAGCCGCTGCCGTTTTAATCCATCATAGGAAAATCTAGACAACCAAAATGATACTATTTGTAGGGGATTCTTAAAGGATCAATTATAACATTCAAGTTAATAGACTTTACAGAAGAAATGTGAAAAAAATACTGCACTGATTAGTGTCCATAGCAATTTAAAACTACTAAGTGCTAACAACGTAGTCCACTTTTTAGAAATTAAGCACTAACAAATAGCAGAAAAATATCTGTTTACTAAAGAGTTACATTAAAATTTATCATCTTCTAAAAAAGTTAGTTCAGCTCAGAAAATACATACTTAAGAAACTAGCAATTAAACTGCAAACAAAATTTGTGAATTTGTTAATAAAAGTAGATCATTTTTTTGCTTTAGAACAGGGTTGTCCAACTTTACTTTGAAACAACAGACAATATATTCCCCTACAGAATACAAAAAGAGAAATGCATATGAAGTTATGAACTGCTACTATATTTAACATAGTAGTTCCAACATTGACCTCTTTGCCTGGGATAATTTTTACTTATATTTAACATTAATGCCTCTGTTTAACTGACATTACATAATGTAAAGTATGATCTCATATAATTCCAAGTTGGAAAGACTTAAGATTAAATAAGTAAGAAATCATCTAGAAACAGAATTCTTTGTTTATCAACTGTCCAATTCCTATACAATAGTTCCTACACAAAGGAAATGACATGGTAAACAGACAATGGCAAACAAGAGTTACCCTTTTTTCTTCAATTGGAGAATGGTTTAACAAACTGTGGTATATGTATGTCATGGAACACTACTGTTCTATTAGAAACCAGGTGGGATGGGAATTCAGGGAAGTGTGGAAGGATTTGCATGAGCTGATGGTGAGTTAGTTGAGCAAAACCAGAAAAACACTTTATATCCTAACAGCAACATGGGGGTGATTGAACGTTCAACCTTGATGGATTTGCTCATTTCCTCAGTGCAACAATCAGGGACAATTTAGGGCTGTCTGCAATGGAGAATACTATCTGTATCCAGAGAAAGAACTGTGGAGTTTGAACAAAGACCAAAGACTACTACCTTCAATTTAGGGGTTAAAAAAAAAGCCTATTATCTTATTATGTTGCTGTCTCTTATACTTTCTTTTTCTTCCTTAAGGATATGATGTCTCTTTCATCACATTCAACTTAGATCAATGTATACCATGGAAACAATGTAAAGACTAACAGACTTCTTTCTTTTTATTTTTATTTTTTTTTAGACTTTTGGCAAGGCAAATGGGGTAATTATTAAGTGTCTGAAACAGATTTGAACCCAGGTACTCCTGACTCCAGGGCCGGTGCTTTCTCCACTGCCCCACTGTGCCACCTAGCTGTCCCCAGACTGCTTTCTGTGGAGGGTGGGGGGGGAGGTAAGCAAGAATAGAGGAAAAAAATTGTAAAACTCAAAATAAATAAAATCTTTCTTAAAAAAAGTTATCCTTTAGCTGTTTTGTTAACACTTTTGGTTTAAAGGTATATGATTAAAGTATGCCTCAGTGGTAGGCTTAAGGGGAGTTGGTGGCAGTTCTATATATACCTGGTTTTATCAGAGATCCATTCTTCATTGATATCTTCATGCATCTTTGGCAAAATTCTCATCACCTCTCCTGTCCTTGTGCTGACCACAATGTTACTTCCAACTGCATCCAAAACATCAATAGATTCTGTCTTTCTGAGAAAAGAGGTCATATAAATTCATGCTGACTCCAATAAGAAAAAGTGAATTAGAAATTCAAAATTTAGCTTCAAACTTTAAGAAAAATGATGTTTCTATAAATTTTTGACTTTTTAAAAATCAAATGAAGATGTATGATGGATAATTTTTAAAGACTACCTAAAAATTTGGAGACAACTTCAATGATTGCTAGTACAGAAAAATTATCTTTGAAAACGACTTGTCATAGAAAACAAATTTTTAATGAACATAATACTAATAGGTCAAGTATAATAATAAAATGCAATGTAGCCATTGCCTTGAATTTGTTAAAGACACTACTAAAAATCTCACTAAATCAAAATAACAAGCTTAAGTAGCTTTTAAGAGCATTTATAAATTGTTAAAGTGGAACAGGGATAGGGAGAGGAAATGGAACTCTAATTTCATTGGTCTAGAAGAACTCTGGCATCTCTGACTTAGTCTTAGAGAGGCTCTTTGACTACTGAGAGGTTAAATGACTTGCCCAGGGTAACAAAGACAATGTATGTTAAGAGGTGGAATTTGAACCTACGTCTTCCTGGCACTGAGGTCAGTTCTGTCATCACTACACCATTTTCATTTTTTAATCAATAAATCAATGAGAAAAACAAATATAGTGTACAATAGGAAGATACAAACCTTGTTTCCCAAGGGCGTGCAGTAAAGGCATAGGGTTTAGATGTAAGGGCCCCTACTGGGCAGATATCAATGATATTTCCAGATAATTCAGACATGAACATTTTTTCGATGTATGTTCCAACCTGCATTTCATTTCCTCTTCCTGTTGTACCCAAATCATCCACTCCTGCAATCTCACTAGCAAACCTAGTGGAAAAAAAAAATAAGTGCTCAAATCTTCAAACCAAAATATCATATTACCTTTCCTCATTCATTAACCTTTAATAAAAGGAGAAATATTTCTTTTTAAAATGCCAGTTTATTTTCAAGAATTAAGAACCTCTTTAGTTTAATTAAAAAAAAAAACAATGCCCCAAAATGGTTATTTAACTCTCTATCTCACAAAGGACTCAAAAGAACAGAGAAACAAAATTAGAGACCAAAAAAAGAAAAAGTTAACAAACCATTCAGTATAGAACTTAAAGATAATAGTCCTCCTCACAGTTCTTTTTTCCTCTTTTGAGTTTTAATCCATGCTACCGCTACTCTTTGGTAACTATTACTTTTTCGTGACCTATATGGGAACAAGTCTGATTTATATAACTACTTTATTAAGTACTTTATTACAGCCCCATGAAATAAGTAGGAAAAGTATTTACAGATGCATCAGCCATAGTTCAGAGAGTCAGGGGCTTCTTTACAGGCAGTGTCAAAGCAAAAAAATCAAACACTGATATCCGGGATCTAAATCAGTGCTTTTCCTACCTTAGCCTCTTTTCCTGACATGATGACACTCGTCATGAACTTAAGTCTCACCTCTCCAGCTAAACTGTAAACTTCTTTGTATATATACCTATGAAGGTGTGGGTACATGTTGTCTACCCAAATGAATGTAAGCGCCTTAAAGCCAGGCACTATTTTCACTTTTTCTTTGTAGTCTAGACCTGAGGACAAAGCCTGGCAGACAGTGAAGACTGTGTTTTTGTACTCAAAAGGCACTTAATAAATATTTACTAATATTTTATATTGATTTGTAATCCAACCTAAGTTAAGCAAGTCATTTAATTTAGTGATATCTGGCACTTTTACAGCCTTTAAGACACACCATGTTTCTTTTTTGAATTTCATTTTCTTGGATCATCTGCATAATAAAAAAAAATTTATACTTGCCCTGCTACCTCACGAAGGTACTAGGAAAATTTAGTAAAATCAAGTGGTGACACTTTAGTACTTTGAAGATTTGTAATTTCCTGAGTAAGATTTACTCCTAACACCTCAAACTCAGAATATGGTTTTCAACAGTTGATATGCCCAAAGAAAGTTACTTGCAGACAATCATGTGATATATATAAAAGTTCTTTCCCTCTACCTGAAATGCCAACTTTGTTTCTTTTATCTGTCAAGATCTCAAATCCTACTTCTACTTGGTCAATTCTGATTTTTAAGAAGTTATTGTATTCAGTATTTTTTAACCTCTTGTTAATGTTCTTAATAATTTTCTCAGGGAGGCTAGGTGGCGTAGTGGATAAAGCACTGGCCTTGGAGTCAGGAGTACCTGGGTTCAAATCCGGTCTCAGACACTTAATAATTACCTAGCTGTGTGGCCTTGGGCAAGCCACTTAACCCCGTTTGCCTTGCAAAAACCTAAAAAAAAAATAATTTTCTTGCACACCTCTCATTTCTTTTCTTTTCTTTTTTGATTTTTGCAAGGCAATGGGGTTAAGTGACTTGCCCAAAGTCAAACAGCTACTACGTATTAAGTGTCTTGAGACTGGATTTGAACTCAGTAAGTCCTCCTGACTCCAGGGGTCAGTGCTCTATTCACTGTGCCACCTAGTTGCCCCCATACCTGTCATTTCTTTTCTCAGTTTTTTTCCTTTCTTTTTGGCCTTTTTGATTTTTAAAACATCTTTAAAAAATATTTCTTTAGGTCTTCTAGGCATCCTTGCTGGACTTGTATCCAATCTGCATTTTTCTTGAGTTTTGCTTGTAGTCATTATCTTCTTCTGAGTTTACACCTTGAACTTCCCTGTCACCATGGTAGCATTTTATAGTCAGGTTCTTTTTATTGTTGTTGTTTGATCCTTTTTCTACCCCTTTTCTTGATTTTGGAATTTATGTTAGTGTTTGGCTCTGTTCATTTAGGGATGGGAGAGAGGAAGGAAGGTCTGGCTGGCCTGAGCTTCTGACTTTTAGGTCCCTCTGCTACTTTCACAGCTCAATCTGAAGGTCTGCAAGTTTTCTGCTTCCAAAATAAATATGAACTGAGAAGTCCATTCACTGTCTTCTTGGTCTGAGTTCTGCAAGTTTCTGACATGATTTGGGTCATGTTGATTATTTTCAGATGTGTCTGTAAACTGCTACTAGACTCAAGTCATCGTTAACCTGATGGAAGGTTCTGCAAGTTCAGGGTCTGAACAGCTGACTCCCCCATGGTTTCAGACTTCTATCCCTGGGTTTATTCCTCTGAAGGTTTATGTACAGTATTACAAGTTAGAACTGAGCCCCCTCCACCCCCCACTCAGGTCTTGAGCTCAGAGCAGCACAGCTTTGTTTGTGGAATTTGTTCCATATACAGTTAGGCCCTCTGTCACTAAGGATCACTCCCCTCCACGCAGAGAAACTGTGATGCTGCAATGGATAGTGGATGACAGTAATCAGATGGCACCATTCTTGCTCCCAAAGCTTACACAGGGATCCCTTGGATCTCTTTCTGCTTAGGTGTTTAGTTCCCTTGCCATTCCTGGGCTCCTCTGTTTCTAAGGACCTCTCTATTTTCCTATGCCATCTTCTGCTGGAAAAAATGTCTCACTGTGATGTCTCATTGGTGTTCCTGAGCAGAATTTAATTTGGTACATTTTCTAGGTCATTGTAGGTTATGCTGGCTATGGTGGAACAAAGGCAAAATAAAAAGAGCTACTTCTTACTCAGTCATATTAACTATGTTCCTCTCCACCCTTTACTTCTACTCTAAAACCTTCCCTAGTGATCCAACCCGAGAGTCCTAAGAATGCTTGGAGACATCCATCTACATTTGGCATTAGGCATATAAGCCTTGAAGTTTCCATACATCTTATCTCTTCAACTAGAAAAATTCCTTGATAATGACCATATCTTGTATCTTTATGTCCCTAGAGCTTAGTTCTGTTCTAAATAAAATCTCATAATAACTAATAACATTAGAAAACAATTTTACATATCAAAGTTATCACATCCTAGTATACAGCTCATAGTAGCAATGCTTTGCCAATATGGTTACCAACAAATTTCCTAAACTGAATGTATACTCTGTCACCCATCCATGAAATGTCTAATTCTCCATGAGACAAGATTCTTGATTTTATACTGATTACATTATAAATGGAGAAAGAAATGTCCATTGAAACATTATTAAGTTCTTTATAATTATTTCTCCTACTCTTTCCCCACTTTTAAATATCCCTCACTAATGGAACCTCACCAAAAAAAGAACCCACCTAAACTCTCATGCCATCCTCTAAAACAAACTAGCATCACTCAAGAAAATATAAGAGCTGGAAAAAAAAAATGGTATCAGTGAAAGTAGAACATCTCCCTTTTCTCCTATTGGGTTTAAAGCAACTCTTTTTATATGTTAATCCATTCATTCATTCCTGAGGGCTTATTGTTAGGGAAAGCTTGTTAGATGTGCAGGTCTTTTGTGTCTAGGACTTCTTGAAATTAAAAATTACTCTATAGTTAAACTATCCTGAAACCTTATAGTTTTTATCTGTAGAAAATGTTACTTTTCATTGTTAATAACATTTATTTTACAAATACAAAACAAAAAGGGCCATAAAAAAGGAAAAAAATTTACCTGATACACCGAGTGCACTGTATACATCTAGTCATAATGGTCTTTACAAGTGGACCAATATTCTTGTCTTCCACAGCACGTTTTCCCTCTAAAAATCTGCTTCTATCACTTCCAAACATCATTGACTGATCCTAGATTAAATCACAGGAGACAGTTAAATTAATGCACTTAATAAAATCAAATTTGAGAAAAGTTCAATAATTTTTTTTAGCATTAGACTACCTACCTGCAGATCACATTCACCTCCCTGATCACAGATAGGACAGTCTAGTGGGTGATTTGCTAATAAAAACTCCATTACACCTTCTCTGTAAGAGGAAAAAATGTGTAAAATAAAGCAAATAACTACCATTACCTTGTGTTTACATATTACTTTTCTCCCAAAGAAGTCAATACATCTCACACATACGCTTTTTCTTCAATTAATATTGATCCTTTGATCAAGAGATAAGAATAGGGGATAAAAATCAAACCTGTGATTTCAATAGCCTGTGGAACTGGGGCAGCAAGGTGGAACAGTGGACAGAACACTGGCCCTGGATCTCAGACACTTAAATAATTAATTGCCTAGCTATGTGACTTTGGGCAAGTCATTTAACCCCTATAAATAAAATTTTTAAAAAGTAGTATATGGAATTCCCAGATTTCCTCTACCAGTGTAGGTTGGCACCTTTTTTGGAACAAGCACAGAGATGTTATTAAGTAACTGGTCCAAGATGATAAAACCAGGATGTATAAAAGTTGGGCCTTTACATTCATGACTTTAGAGGTACCTCTACAGCTATTATGCCATACTAACTTTTTTTTTTTTAGGTTTTTGCAAGGCAAATGGGGTTAAGTGGCTTGCCCAAGGCCACACGATTAGGTAATTATTAAGTGTCTGAGGTCAGATTTGAACCCAGGTACACCTGACTCTAAGGCTGGTGCTCTATCCACTGTGCCACCAAGCCGCCCCATACTAATTTTCTTGATCCAGAAAACTAATGACTTGTGACAATAAAAGTAGGTATTCATCTCACTCCCCCACCCATGATTACGAGAGCAGAACATTCATGTTGAGCATAAATAAAATTATATGCTATAAAAATGAGTGAGTAAAACTGAGTGAGTGTGGTAATTAAAATTACCCTAACTGGTACACCATTGCAATGCTCTCAGGTAAACAAACTACAGATTCACACATGTTGAACAAAACTACTTCTATCACAGCTCTGGCTTACCAGACTGACAACTTCCCAAGGTTCCATATCACTACAACCTCTTCTCCACACTGCCTTTATTCTCAGTGCCTATAAAGATCAACTTCTCACAAGTTTGAAGCTGAATTTTGAACTCATGGGATTAATAAATTAGCAATTAACACTCAAAATAGAGTAAAAGTACCTTGCTTTCCTGGACTTCTCTGAGTTTGTAAGGATGTTCCAACCTTTCATTACTGGCATAGCACAAGCAGCGACAGGCTGGAATTTCAATGGGAAAACCTATTAACACATGCACCTCTGACAGTAAAAATAATAAATTCTCTTTAGATATATCAACTCAATATTTTACAGGAAAAAATGAGGAATTTGCAACCAGAAATCAAAGAAATTACAGGTCAAGTTAAATCAAAATTTTCCCACTTTATTTATGTCTTGCTTTAAGTTGTCATTTTCCATTTTCTTTGAGTAGTGGAAAGAAATCACTGTTTTAGCTTATTCTACTTGATAAACAATTCGGTCCTTTATAAAAAATACTCAATTAGATAGTTTGCAACAAAATGCCACTGAATAAAAAGTAATATTCCCTCCCCCCGAAACTCAAAACTTCTATCCAGATAGAAATAACACATGAAACTCCTTTCCTTAACTTCTAATAGGTTTCTAAGAAGTGATGCACACATTATTAGGACTTTTCTTGATCCTGCTTCATAGCATTTAGATTTAAGTACAATAAGACCCTTTTTTTTAAAACTTGTTTTGTTTTTGGAATTTTACAATTTCCCCCCAATCTCAATTCCCTCCCCCCCCCACAGAAGGCAGTCTAATAGTTTTTTATATTGTTTCCATGCTATACACTGATCAAAATTGAATGTGTCGAGAGAGGAATCATATCCTTAAGGAAAAAATAAAATGTAAGAGATAGCAAAATTACATAATAACTTTTTTTTAAAAAATTAAAGGTAGTAGTCTTTGGTCTTTATTCCAACTCCACAATTGCCTCTTTGGCTACAGATGGTATTCTCTATTGCAGATAGCCCAAACTTGTCCCTAATTGTTGCACTGATGAAAGGAACAAGTCCATTAAGACTGACCATCAACCCCATGTTGCCTTTAGGGTGTACAATGTTCAATAAGATCTTCCTCTAATGATGACTTAAACATGCTACTCACTTTGCAGTTGTCTGTTTTTGGTTTTTTTGGGGGTTTTTGCAAGGCAGTGGGGTTGAGTGACTTGCTTAAGATCACACAGGTTAATCATTAAGTGTCTGAGGCTGGTTTTGAACTTAGATCCTCCTGACTCCAGAGCTGGTCCTCTATCCCCTGTGCCACAAAGCTGCCCCTGTCAGTGTTTTTAATATTCGTCACATTACATGATTTCTAAATTGAAAAATCTGGACCAAGCATGACCAAGGTCTTTTCTAGCTCTAAATTTTATGTTCACTTTTATACAAGAGTATTGAGGAAATTAGGACTGCACAAGGTTGATTGTGGGAACTGAGTGAACCACACAGATTCCATCCTGTGACACAATTCTAGAGCTAGCTTATTTTCCTTTCTATTCAATTATGGATTCTATCTTACGAGCAAACTTTATTCAATTGGGAGAACTGGGAAATTGGAAGAAAATCGCATGGTTTGAATCTAGCCCTATGTGTCTGGGAAGCTTCTATCTGAGGCTTAAAGTAAGAATCTAGGTTATAATAACCAGAAACCCAGTCAGATTCAAAGATTGCTGCAAGGAATTTTCTCACAATTACACACCTTAAGCAACCCATGTCTTTTCTGAAAACTGACCTTATAACTAATAAGTTACAATTTCCACATTTTTTCCCCCCACATATACTTGGGGGGTGGGGGGTTGAGGATGCAAGCAAAACATCATTTTTTCTGATTTTAAGAACTTGCACCTATTTACTCTCCATCTCCCAACTTAGAAAGTCCCTCATTTTTCCTCCAATTAGAAATCAGGTCATCTAATGTTATATTAAGCTTGAATCTTTGTTTCCTCATTTTATTTTTTTTTATCCTCCTCAGTATGACACCTCTGTAGCTACTAATTATATATGAAATGTGAAAAATACTGCAAGAGCATCAAAAAAAGGCAGAATAAAAGCCGCCTTTTGACCTAAGAAATAGTATAACAATAGAGTATTCTTAAAATCTTGGTCCTAGAAGACAATCTTCTTTCTTATTAGGACATAAAAGAACCACGAAGGTACTATTAGGTTTTTTTTTTTGTTTTTTTGTTTTAGGTTTTTGCAAGGCAAATGGGGTTAAGTGGCTTGCCCAAGACCACACAGCTAGGGTTTTTGGTTTTTTTGCAAGTGTCTGAGACCGGACTTGAACCCAGGTACTCTTGATTCCAAAGCTGGTGCTTTATCCACTACGCCACCTAGCCGCCCCCTATTAGTTTTCTTAAGCTTAAAAATATTTCATAGCCATTTTTTACTGATATCACTATTGCTAACCTGTCTCCCGCCAATTAAAAACTGAAAGGAAAAAAAAATCCTTGCAACAAATCAGCAGCCAAGCAAAATGAATCCATTCAGTAGATGTCCAAAAAACATTTCTGGCTTCATCCATCTTGTATCCACCGATTCTGCCTGGAGGGGAGTAACATTCTTAATAATAGGTTCTCTGGAAACCCAGCTACTCACTGTACTGATCAGTTAAGTCTTTCAGAGATGTTTGCTTTTAACAATGTTCCTGTACAAAACTGATTCTACTCACTTCACTGTGATAACTCAACCTGCTACCCACGAGTCTCTGAAATTATCTCTTTCATCATTTAATGAGCAACAATATTCCATTACATCTAGTACACCATGGCAGTTTTGACTTGTGATTTCTTGAAATAATAGTATCCAGGCTTTAAAAAAAAAAGTTAAGTTTTCAAGAAGTCCAATTATTCCTTTTTATCCGGGGGGGGGGGGGGGGGGATGGGAATGAGGAGAGTCTGGGTTTCCCTATCTCACCCACTTTGAAGGAGTATCAGGTCTCCCATAAACTTAATTCCAACCCCTATTCCATTTCCAACTTGAGTTAGCTCAATTCTCCTTCCCCCCTTCCCTCATGCTGGGAGGGGCTCCTCACAGTGGTGCCAGATAACTGAAATTCAGTACTCAGCTTAAGGAGCTCACACACAAAAACCTGCGCAGGGATTAAAGGTCTGTACCACTATACCCAGACTAATGATTCTTAAATGATAGTTCCTTGGCTTCTATTCTAGAGAAAATACAATTTATACTAGATCTCAGACTTTATTTTGTGCTATCTCATGAAGTTACTGTTTGGTTTGATCTATTTTAAGTTTTCAGAATGTAAATTTCTTGAGTAAGAGTTAAAACTTTCTTTTCTAAGCTATTTATTTTTCTTTCAATTCTTTCCTCAAGAGCTTTATTTTACTTGTTTCTTTTAGGTATTCATGAAATCTTTGTGAAAAGTCCATTTTTCATTAAGTCACTATTTACAGTTGTTATGGAATTACTCTTTGGGGATCTTTTGTTTTATAATAATTTTTTAATAGCTTGTTTTTTTTTGACAAGGCAGTCGGTTAAGTGACTTGCCCAAGGCTACACAGCTAGGTAATTACTAAGTGTCTGAGTCCAGATTTGAACTCCGGTACTCCTGATACAAGGGCTGGTGCTCTATCCACTGTGCCATCTAGCCGCCCCCCTTTATAATAATTTTTAATACTAGTTGATATTTTCTTTGATTTACTCATCTCTCCAGCTAAAGTTCTTGAACTGGAGCTTTGTGTTGGGGTCAGGCTCAGCCCTCTATTATGAACTTTTATGGGTTAGTCTCTGCTTAGATTTTTTTTTTTTTTAGGTTTTTGCAAGGCAAACAGGGTTAAGTGACTTGCCCAAGGCCACACAGCTAGGTAATTATTAAGTGTCTGAGACCAGATTTGAACTCAGGTACTCCTGATTCCAGGGCTGGTGCTTTATCCACTATGCCACCTAGCTGCCCCTCTCCTTAGATTTTTGTGCTGACATCCATCTTCAGTGGTTAGCCCCTATCCCCCCCAACTATCCAGATCTTTGAGGTTCAGTGCACTAGATCTGCTGGCCAATTAGAGATATCTCAGAATCCCAGAACCCCTGGGTCATTTGGCTGTGAGTGCTGCTCTCCTGAATTGGATGGTACTACCCGCCTTGGGACTTCTTAAGATCCTTATCTTGGGACTTCTTGAGGGAGGCAGAAAGAGACAGGATTTTTAACTCTTGCTGATCCAGACACAGAGCCCTATGAACAATGTGTCCCTTTCCTCTTTTCAATGTTGCTGGGAGTCTACCTTGCATTTGTGCTGGCTTTGCTGGTAACCTACTTTTCTCTTTCCTCCCTGGTTCGGGCTAACCTCTTATAAATTTGAGGGGGATGGGAAGGAGAGAAGAAAGGGAAGAAGTCACTTACAGTAGTCTCTCACTGAATTTCTTGATCATTATTCAGTCCAGTGAGAACTTCAGGATTTTGCTGAAGTAGATAGGTTTTTGGGAGCTGGGCTGGAAGACATCTAAAGTATTTGTAATTCCAAAATGCTAGGCATTATTTAAATTTCTATAAAGATCAAGTGACTTGAACTGCTAATAAAAGCCCACAAATTATTCATTTCAAGAAGAGGGATAAAGAGAGGTACTAAGTATGTACTATGATATTTTACACAAAAGTGATTTTTATTAAGATTTTTAAAGCAACATAGTATCATAGATTTAGTGTTAGAAGGGACCCTAAGAGGTCCCCTTATCAGATCCCTTCATTTTACAGATGAAACATTTGAGGAACAGAAAAATGACTTTCCAAGAGCCCACAGGTATAGACCTGACATTTGAACTGATGTCAGATAAGTGCTTTTCCTTTATAGTCCACTGTCAATTGCTATAGTTACCATTTAAAGACTAGTCACAGCTGACTGGCATTGAAATCTGTGATTCCTAAACAAATTACCAATCAGTCTTTTTAAATGGAAATTATTGTGGTCTCTGACAGTAAGAGCTGTAAAGAATTGTAGGGATTGTAAAGAAAAAGGAAAACCAGTTTCACTGGAATTATACTGTTCACTTCTGGCAAAGTAGGGTCTAATTGGAAACAATGCTTGTTGGCTATTTTCTTCCTAGTAGTAAATGAAATATAGTACTCGTGCACAGAGAACACCAGACTTCAAAGACATCAGTTCAACACCAGGTCCTATCATTTGATAGCGACGTATCTAGAAAATTAAAGCTGTTTTCTGTCTGCAAAATAATAATGATACCCCATCCCATCCATATGGATCATAATCATTTTTACTCAAAAACATTCTCTAAAACATGACTATTTTAGCTTTCCCCCTTTAAAACACAGAGGGCAATATTTTTAGGTATTAAGTACCTTAGGGGCCTTTTCTATCTCCACAAGACACATCCTACAGTTTCCAGCAACTGATAATCTTTCATGGTAACAGAACCGAGGAATCTGTATGCCAACTTTCTCACAGGCCTAGGAGATAAAAAGAAGTTAGGTTATATGAGAATAGGAAGTACTGACCTTGTAAACTGACTGCTTTATAGACAGGAATTCCTTTCCCCACCTACAGCTGTCAATTATTTCTGTGTTGAATATATAAATCAATATATAGGGAAAAAAATAGTCTCTACTCCAAGTAAAACTCACAAATGTAGAATAAAAATATATTGATAATAAAGAAATAAAAAACTTCAAAACTTATAGAAAATATAATGATTTTATGTTAGCTAAGAAACAAAAATATGAATACATTTACCATTCTTTTAAGTGAAAGTCAAATTGGTTTATTTTTAACTCCAAATCTGTTTTTACTTTGTTAGAGTAAGTTAAAGAAATAAAGGCAATAGGACAACAAAACAGTAATAGAATAGTTAAATTAGACATATTAAGTGTCTAGTATGTACAAGACTGTACTAGGTACTAAGGACACAAGGATGAAAGGCCTCAAAATGCCTCAAAACATCTGTCAGGGGAAAAGCAAGTACAATGAATAACCATCCAAGTTTGGGTAAAAGAGCAACACGAAATATTTCAATACAGAAAGATCACTTCCCTTCCAGGATGGAAAACAGAAGAATAAGAAAAGGAATCAAGAAAAAGGTTGCCTTTGAGCTGAAAGTGAAGGATTTCAAAAGAGATGGAGGAAAGCCATTCTTGGAATGAGAAATAAGAAGTTGGATGCATGGAATAGAAGACAATAAGTTAAGCAGAGCATAGGACACAAAAAAGGGGAATAATAATAGGATAAGCAGTAGTAAATCATTTTGGAATAAGCAGGGCTACTTCATAGCCATAGCAAACTCTAGTAGATTTTCATATTAGTTCCTTAAATATTATTGGCCATTATATAATATCTATCAGGAAATTCTGACAGCTTGAAAGAAAAAAAATTTAAACAAATTTTATGAAATTAAAAAAAAAAAAGAAAATGCGTAGAACTTTGATTTCCTGTTTACCTGGAGCACTGTGGTTCCTGGTTCCACCATAACAGGTTGACCATCAACAAAGACTTCAATCAAGTTGTGGGCTGCTGTTGTAGTTGTTCGCACTGACCATCAAAAACATGGAGTTGGGAATTCAAGTTAACTAGAGTTGAATCTGCTATGGCATAGGATAATGGATTTTGTTTATTCTAACCACTAAGCTAGAAAAACTGATTCTAAAATACTCATATTAATTATGAGGTCACATATAGACAAAAGATACATTTCCATACTTGTCTATGATTATATTGAAGAGTAGCATAAATGCAAATTTATTCTACCTAGACATTGCTATATATTAATATATATATACATATATATACACACATACACATACACACACACACACACATACACATTAAGGTAGTAGACTATCAAAATAGAATTAACAATAAATGTTGTGAGGAAATCTGAAAGCCAGTTCTAGCAACATTCTACTCCTTGAGAAATTTTGTTGATTATTTTTATCATCTCTTAAAAATCTAGCTATTAAACGTTCAAAAATATATTATAACTGAGAAATGCCCCATTCAATTTAGCCAATTTGGTTCTATTTTTGAAAAAATAAAATTAACTTCATATTCAATAATCCATTTCACTAAAACAGCTAAGTACCTAGATGTAAGAAACTTTTAGATCCAGTCACATATGTAAGAAATTCCAAGAGTTATTTCCAAGACTTAACAGAGTTGAACAGTTTAGCTCCACATATTATTAAAGAACATATTTAAGAAGAATACTCACCACATCCTTTTTGACACTGAACAAGGCCAGCTAAGGCCTTGCGTACAGGTAGTCGTAACATGTTGCTAAAAATAAAACAAAGAAGTCTTAAAGTTCTTTTTGTAGGAAAATATTCTAGTTTTGCTAATTTTTTTTAGATTGCTAATACATTTGATAGTTCATGCTAGTTAATAATAGAACTGCATTAAAATGATACAAGTTCTATATTATCTAATAGATAGCTATGATTAATCTGTCCTTCTCCTACGTAAAATGAAATTGCACGGCAAATTAATTTTTAATTTTCAGGATTAAAAAACCTGAAGTCTCTTTTAATTTAAGTAGTTAATAATACTAAGTACTAAATGCTGTTTCTTTGAAACAAAGGAGCTATTATTCACAAAGTTTTAAAATACATCACTTCCTTGATGTATGATATATTCTTTTTGTCAAAAAAAGATTGTCCAATATCATGAAGTAATAACTCAAAATATATACTGAAAAATTTTCCACACAAAAACTTAAGGCACTTAAACTTAGCAACTAGCTAAGACCTTGCAATGCAAATAAACTAAAACTGTTAAAATCAGCTCTCAATTAAACAAGTATAGACTATCAACTGCATTTTTAAAAATACCAAAACCCAGGTTTTCTTCTTCCTTCAATTCAGCGCACTTCTGAGGTGCTTCCTTAAGTCATCAGGTATATGCAAATATGGAATACAAAAAATAGTGTCTGCTTAAGGAAAACATAAATTTAAGAAGCTTAAATTTTTTGTACAAAATACTATCTTACAAAAAAAATTACTAGTAGAATGAATAATCAAGAGTTGACTAGATCCCTGATTTAACTGCAATGGACAGTTCCACTAGCTCTACAGACTGTGACTAATACTATAATATGCTGTGGCTCAAAAAAAAAAATCATAACTTGGTGCTAAGTTTCTCTGGCAGGAAGGTAAGGTGGTCCCTTCAGATCATCATAATAAAGCCTGTCCTTGAAGCTCTCCTAGTTTGTTTACTGTTATCTGCCAGAATTTGTGATTCAATGACACTGTACAAATGTCACCTCTTTGCCACTAAGAGACACTGGTTTTAGTGGATGTCTGTAAAAATAATAAAGACTTCCATTTACAACTCACAGTTATCTTGTTACACAGTCCTTATTCAGCTTAGAGCAGCAGCTTTACTACCTTTGGAAAAAAAACTGGTGATGCTGAAGATAAGAGAACTGGGTTTGCAATCAGATCGACTAGAGTTCAAATCTAGTTTGATACTTCTTGTGTGACTCTGGACAAGTTAATTCACCTCTAACTCAATTCTTCAATTGTGAAAAGTAAATGATAGTAAGGGCCCCTCCTTTTCCAGGGTTGTCTAAAGAATCAAATGAGATAATATTTGTTCTTTTATTTTGTGTTTTTGCAAGGCAATGGTGTTAAATGACTTGCCCAATGTCATACAGCTAGTAAGTATTAAGTGTCTGAGGTCAAATTTGAACTCAGGTCCTCTTGACTCCAAGATTGATGCTCACCCACTATGCCACCTATCTGCCCCTATGAGATAATATTTGTTTCATTTAAAAAAAAAAGTGTTTGGCACAATGCCAGACATATCATAGAAGGACCTATATAAATGCTTTTGTTCCCTTCCCCACAACTTTTGAGGGATGGTTTAATTTTTCTGAAAACTCAGTCAGCCTTTTCACAACTTTAATAACATTGGTGTAGTGTTTTACTGTTTACAAAGACCTACATATAATACCTCATTTTATCTTCCCAACAACCTTTGGTAATGTATTATCCCTATTACTATTCCCATTTTATAAATAAGGAAGCTAAAGCCAAGAATGATCACATGGTATTAGTGGTATCAGAGGTAAAATTCTAACCCAGACCTCTAAATTTCAAACAGCTTTTATTAAAAAAAACTTAGAACACTTCTTTTTATGAGTAAAATATAGAAAATTCAAATTAAACAAGAAAGTTTTTCCAAATCAATGTTTTTCCATTTAAAAATATGTCAGCAATAAAGCTCCAGTATCAAAATAATTAAAAAATTTTAAGTACATATCTAAACATAAAGTGAAAAATGTTAATTCAGAATCTCTACTCAGAATTTATAATCCATTATTTACTCACTTAACCCAAGATTGTCTTCTGTTTTTTTCCTAGTTAGTTAATTCTAATCTGTTCCCACTGATGGCTGTTACTTTAAAACGGTCCATATTTCCAAGTACAAGTAAGCTGCCTTTGTTTAACTCTTGCACACATAGGAAAAGGGAAAAACTGAATTACAAATTCTTCTATACTTATTCCATTCATTTCTTCTCTCTCTCTCCCTCTCTTATTTATTTAAGGCAATGGAATTAAATGAATTGTCTAGGATCACACAGCTAGGCAATTATTAAGTGTCTGAGGCTGGATTTGAACTCATGTACTCCTGACTCCAGGGTCCGTGCTCTATCCACCTAGCTGCCCCTTACTAATGCATTCTTGGTTGATTTGCAAACTGAGGCAACTATTTTGGAGAGCAATTTGAAACTTTTCCTTGAGGGCAAGAAAAGTGGGCAAACCCTTTAATCCAGCAATGCCACCATCACTATCCCATTCATTTCTAGTGTTGTTTTCACATTATTCATCAACTGGCAGAAATTATTTGCTCTTTACTGCATATAATGCTACCTAAGATTTGAATATTTTTATTTTTACCGTAAAATGTCACAATCAGTTCTCCAAAAAGACTTCCCTGACCAATTCAATAATCATTTACTGAATATCTACCCTATGTAAAGCAACTGGGGATACAAAGACCCTCTGCACCCTCTCCAAAGTTAGTACCCACAAGAATCTTACATTTTCCAAATGTTGTGATATATAGAAACATAAGAACATATGTACATAGATTCAGACATAGTACCTGTCCTCAATAAATTGCTCTTTCTCAAACTATACAAAATGCTGCTGCTATTCCTCCTACAAATGGAGTTTGCTTTGTAATGGCCTACAATTTATTCACCACAGGAATTATTATCCCATCTTCTCTACCTCTCTATTCTACCTGATGCTGTGTCAAAGAATCTATAGCAATTCAATAATTAACAGATCCTACTACTACTCATCCCATATTCTCTACCGCTCCATTCTACCTGATACTATGTCAAATAATCTATAGCAATTCAAAAATTAGCAGACACCGCTAATTATTATCCCATATTCTCTGCTTCTCCATTCTGTCTGATGCCATGTCAAAGAATCTATAGCAATCCAATAATTAACAGATCCTACTACTACTCATCCCATATTCTCTACCGCTCCATTCTACCTGATACTATGTCAAATAATCTATAGCAATTCAAAAATTAGCAGACACCGCTAATTATTATCCCATATTCTCTACCTGACGCCATGTCAAATAATCTATAGCAATGTAATAATTAACAGATAGTGATGACCCGTAGGTGACACTTCCGTTAAAGATACCCAAGAAAGTGAAGTCGGTTCTTCAATAATCCCTCTCGCAGAAAAATGATCTGTGTAATAAACTGAGAACTCTTTCAATGTTCCAAGTCCACCTTAATTTGTCATTTTGATCTTTAAAAGTATTTCCAAGGGCACACAGACATATGTACACGTTTATTTGTGTATGTATGTATATATACACACACACACACACATATGTGTATGATATACTAAAAACCAACCCCGAAGCAAGGCGTGCGGCTCCGCGGGCTGCAGGCCTGGCAAGTTCAAGGTCCTGCACCCCCTTCAACCCCCTGGGATGTCACGGGCCCCCGGGCGGGCTCGCCATGGCCTTCTGCAGCCCACTTCGCGGACGCCCCGCGCGTCCGAGACCCCGAGTGGCCCGAGGCGGGGGCTCCTCCCGGCTGCGCCCGCGGCCCGCGGCCCCGGGGCCCGGCCGGCCTCTGCGGGTGGGGGAGGCCGGACCAAGGACACCCGCCGGCCGGGGCTCAAGGACGGCCCGAGGCCCCGGAGGCCCGCATCCGCCGGCGCGGCGCTCCCCGGGCCCCCGACGCGCCCGCCCCCTCCCACGCGCGGCCTCACCTCCCGGGGGTCGCGCCGGCACCGTTGGGCCCCCAGCTCCGGAGCAGCCCCGCGGCTCCCCCGCCCTCGGTCCTCTATGGCGGCTTCGGCAATTTCCGTCGGGCCGCACCAACGAGACGGGGGGGAGGGGGAGAGACTTCGGCAATTTCCGGAGCCGCCGAGCGACGTTGGGGGGGAGGGGAACACTCTCGAAATAACCATCGTTATTCTTTTCTATCCGCACATGAAGGAAATAAGTGCAGCCAACGCTATTTGAAACTTAGTACTCGAGAGAGTTCATTTTTAAAAGCCAAACGGGGGTGGGGGCGGGGAAAAGAGAAGAACTTTGCCCTTTGAACTCTGCCCTCCACCGCCGGCGCGGCGGGGCGGAAGGATACGGCCTGACCTTATATAAGGCGGGCGCCGCGTGCGCGCGCTCCTTTTTCCGGTCGGCGGCGCCTGCACACTTCCCCGCCCGGAGCCGCTCCCTCCCGGTCCCCGCCGCCGCCGCCGCCGCCATGGGCTTCGGAGATCTCAAGACCCCCGCGGGCCTGCAGCACCTCAACGACTTCCTGGCGGACAAGAGCTACATCGAGGGGTGAGCGGGGGCGGCCGCGCGGGGGCGGGGCGGGGGGCAGCGGCGCGTGGCAGAGGCCCCTCACCCTCCCGCCGCCCTCTGTCCGCAGGTTCGTGCCCTCGCAGGCCGACGTGGCCGTCTTCGAGGCCGTCTCGGGCCCGCCCCCCGCCGCCCTGTGCCATGCCCTGCGCTGGTACAACCACATCAAGTCGTACGAGACGCAGAAGGCCAGGTAGGTGGGCGCCGCCCGCCGGGCGCCAGCTACCGCAGGGAGCCGCGTCCCGCCCCGAGCCCGGCCCTTTAGGCTACCCAGCCCCCAAACGAAGCTGCTGTAACTGCTTGTGCCACCCGGCTCGGCCAAGACACTGAAGCCCTCCATTTTTTCACAGAACAGGTAGAACATGGACAACAGCAATCCGAGCTTTCCCCTCACTGTCCTGCCACTATGCCTCGACCCTGACCTGGGGGGGCGCCCTCTGGGGTGAGAGGGGCAGTTCTTCTATGGCTCATTCATTCACTCCTTGGCCATGCTTCTGAAACTGCCAGCAAGGGTGGAAGTTGGGGCAAGTGGACAACCAGTTCACTAAGAACGCAACTGCACATACTGTTATGAAAGCTCAGACAAAAATGTCCATACTGAAAGATTAAACCATAGTGAGTATCCCTATAATATCTCCCAGGGTAGCAGAGTGGTTTGGGTGCGAGAGTCTTTTAAGAAAAAAGTCAAAGTATTTACAGGGGGTTTGAGTATGACTTAAAGGAATGCTAAAAGTTTTCATGTCCCGTTTATGGAGTTTAGAGTGGGCAGTGTTCTTGTACTCCCCCCCATCTGTGTACTTCCAAGTCTTGAAAAGCTAGGTCAAAAGTCATTCATTCCAGATTTAAGATTGCTTGTTAATGTTGCAAAAAATGCTACTTTTGTAAGGCTTTAACTTATCAGTTTGTAATGGTTGACATTGGCCTTGGTAAAACTTGTTAGGGCTTTGTTACAAATTTGATTTAATGCCCTTCGATTTGGGCATTTGAAGTTAAAATGATAGCGCTATTTTTTTTTTTATTTTTAAAGCTTGCCAGGAATAAAGAAGGCTTTGGGCAAGTATGGGCCTGCTGATGTAGAAGACACCACCGGAAGTGGGGGAGCTACAGATAGCAAAGATGATGATGACATTGATCTTTTTGGGTCTGATGATGAGGAGGTATGTTATGATATCAAGTAGAAAGTACTTTAGTTTTTGGTCCCTGAGATTAAGTGCCCATAGAGATGTTCCTTTGTAAGATGATCTTCACTTTTAAGGCAAACTCAGAATTCACATGATTTCTCGATAAATTCTTTTGGAGTCTCTTGTACGTACACAGGTACATAGCATCCTATTAAAATAAGTATAAAAACATATAAATACATCTTTACAAAAATGTAGGCTAGTGTTTTCACAAATAAGTGCCAATTGAGAACACGGATGTTAAATTTTGGGTTGTGTTTTAACTGGCTGCATGATGAATTAAATCCAATCACCATCTTTCGGCTGAATTCCATGATGGAGTTGCTTTTTTTTTCTGATTGGCCGGTCTGTTTTCTATATGGAATTCTTAACTAATTTTAATAAGAACAAATTAATAGCCTGAAATATATTGAATTCTCTTCACAGGAAAGTGAGGAAGCGAAGAAGCTGAGAGAAGAACGCCTTGCTCAGTATGAATCAAAGAAATCTAAAAGTAGGTTGTCTTAAGGCTTGACTTAGAAGTTTTAATTTTTGAGAGGGAAGCAAGAATATGGTACTTGCTATAAACTCAGCTTTTCTTTGGTAAGCTTGAATTTTCTGGTTGCTCCAACCTATGCATTTACTACTTACTAGAATTTTAAGAGACAAAATGTTCCACAGCTACTGGTCTGCAGCTGTTCTCATCTGTAGCAGTTGTAGTATTCCACTGTGGAAAAGAAAACTGTTACACTGTTAAATCACCTCTTTCTAATGCAAAAAAGAAAGCTGGGTTCCTTGTGTGACAGACACCTATTTTAATAGGAAAAGAATACTGATTAACTTTATTCCAAATTCTACTAGAATTCAGTCCTAGAATCCAATTTGTTTGTTCTCATCAGCATTCTAAAGTACCTTCTCAACAGGCACAAATTCTTTATTTGATGTCTACTCACTTTGAGTTTTTGTAACTTAAAGGTCAGTTGATCTCAATCTTCCTTCAGCTTGAGTCACAATCGTGCATTGTTTAATTGATGAGATGTGTTTAGTTTATTCTTCCACACCTGAGTGTCTTGTTTTTACTATGTGAGAAATGGCTAGTCCTTTCTCCATAAAGTATACAGTCAGTAGGGGAGGATTATCTATAAAATAGGAAGTACAGATTATTACAACCCAGGTAGGAAGAGATGGGTATTCTGGCTGGGAGGAAAATGTCATTTAACTTCAACCTTTGAAGATTACTAAGAATTACTAGTTAAGAAAGCTTTTCGTATTTTGCCTCCTTTAGAACCTGCAATTGTTGCCAAGTCTTCCCTCTTACTGGATGTAAAACCTTGGGATGATGAGACCGACATGGCAAAACTGGAAGAGTGTGTCAGGAGCATTCAGGCAGATGGCTTGGTCTGGGGATCTTGTAAGTTAAATCCTTAAGGATTGACTGGTATTGATCATGAATTTGCATTAGAATCAACACCTTAATTTTTATGTTCTTCCCCCTCCCCAGCTAAACTAGTTCCTGTGGGATATGGCATCAAGAAGCTTCAGATACAGTGTGTGGTTGAAGATGATAAAGTTGGTACAGATATGCTAGAGGAACAGATAACTGCTTTTGAAGACTATGTGCAATCCATGGATGTAGCTGCCTTCAATAAGATCTAAAACTTATCATCTTCAGAAATTGCATTTAAATAAAAATATTTGCAAGCAAGACCTGTTGAGTCTCTGGTCTTCTTATTAGAGTAGGTTTTCTGATTATCTACATTTCCCTATTAATAACTGGAATTTGCAGTGTGATTTGTATAATGGTAAAGGGTATTTACATCCAGTTTTGGATGTAGAAAGATAGAATCTTGGGTCTTTAGCTGAAAGGGTGATTTAAGTTTAAAACAGACAATATATTTTGATTTGCCATTTTAGTGAGAGCCAAGCTACACTTGGCTTCATTTACTAAAGCATTTAGTGTAAACCTAGAAATGACCCCAATAAAATTGCATTACTGGCTGCATTTTGGACATGCCTGAACTAGCATAATGCGGTCATGCAGGTAGTTGATTCATTTCCTTTTCCAGTGCAATCTAGGGGGGGACTGCCTTTGAGTTACCTAAGCATTAGATTAGACCACTTGTGTCAGGTAATGAAGTTAGGTGGGCAGTATTTCAGTGTTGTCTCAAGAATTGTGACTCCAGCCATTCCAAAACCAAGCAAAAGTAATTTGGGGGATTCATGCCCCAGAGGCAGGGTCCTGAACTGTGTGAAACTAGGGGTGAGAAGTTTGGACAACCTCTGTGGACCTGTCTAAAATCATCTGGTAATGGGAGATGAAGTTGGTGATTATGCAACCAATCTGTAGGCTAGACTCTGAAGGAGGAATTTTTTTTTTTATTTAAGGCAATGGGATTAAGTGACTGGTCCAAGCTATGATTCAGCATCCTATTTATAATGCTTTCTTATTGGCTGTCTTAAGTGCTATGTCAGGCAGATGTGGTCAGATAGTATGTTTAGGTCAAGCTGTACTTTGCTGTTTTAGTGGAGCCCATATGAAGGATATTGGGGTGGGGTATGGGCTAGGATTCCATTGGGAGCAATATCTTCTGACTCCCTGTCCAGTACTTGGCCTGTTACAAGTTGTTTTTTTTTTCATTACTGATAAGACTGCATTAAGAATGAAAAATTTTGAATTGTCCTAGATATGTACCTTTATACCACTGATTAAGAATGGGGAAAATTTGTTAAGACATCAGGGAGTTGATGCCATGACAAGCACGTGAAATGAATTTGCATGAGGGGGAAGGAGGATATTTCTCCATGGGCATTTGGTTCTACTGACCAGAAAAGAAAGGGTTGAGGGTGCTTGAAAAGTTGAGTTGGGACCAGGTAGCATCACATCTGAGTGAACAAAATCAGGCAACTAGAAGGGTTGTGAACCTGGTTATTAGGAGGATGACAGTTATCTCAATTGAAATAGGGAAGGTTGGAGAAGTAATGGAGATAAATCTGATATTGCAACCTAGTCCCCTTATATGGATCTTATCCCACCCCAAAATGAAGTGGGAAGTAGGACTATTACAGGTCACTTCTGATCTTCACTTAGTTCTCCCTCCAAGGAGTGTCAGCCTTAAAGACATCTGGGGAAGAGGTTGGATAGTGGCTGTCAGGTTTTCTCTTAAAAATGCGACTACTCCAAAAACCAGGGTGACAGTTGTACTTGTCCTGAGAGCAGCAGCTGATAGTCTAAAATGGAGGAGGTTGGTACAGTGGAGGGAGGAGGCAGTGTTGAAACAAAGTGCATGATTATAGGTGGACTAGACCTTGAAATCTTTTGATTCAATCCCACATTTCTCTTGAAAAAATGAAGATGCATAAATAGGGTTTGTTGGCAATGATGTGCCCAAACAGACGCATATATATATATATGTGATCTGCATGTTGCCTAGGTCCTCTGGAGGATATATCTTTATATCTCTATGTATATTTAGAATAAGTTGGTTTTTATAGTAATAGAATGATTTTAAGACTGTTCACTTAAATTCTGTACACTTCACGTTTTTTTCATTTGTTCAGTTGTTTCCAACTTTTGTTATCCCATTTGCTGGTCTCTTGGCAAAGATATTAAAGTGGTTTCCCATTTCCTTCTTCAGCTCATTTTTACAGTTGCAATTGAGTCAAATAGTTAAATGTGACTAGTACAGGGTCACAAGCTAATGACCAAATTTGTACTCAAGATGAATCTGGATACCACCCCCCCCCCAGTAAATAATCCCTATTCATTCCCAATTAGTGCTATCAGTACTACCCCATTAAGACTGTCTTCAAATGCTTTTAGTAACAGGCCTCCTGCCTGATAGTTGTAGTTTGGGGCAACAGCACCATGTAGTAAATTATAGTGAAATAAATGTGGAATATCATAGTATAAATATCTTTGTTTTTTGTTAGGTTTTTGGAAGGCAAATGGGGTCAAGTGGCTTGCCCAAGGCTACACAGCTAGGTAATTAAGTGTCTGAGACCGGATTTGAACCCAGGTACTCCTGACTCCAAGGCCGGTGCTTTATCCACTGTGCCACCTAGCTGCCCCCATAGTATAAATATCTTTAAAAAAAATCATTACTGCAATCCCTTTCTCCCCAACTACACTGAGCAAAATTAATAAAGCACCATATGTACTTGAATATTCAAGCAAAACAAATTTCCACATTGGTTATACTCAAAACACAAGTACTGGATTCATCATCTCTGTAAAGAAGTGAGTAAATTATCTTCATTCTTTTGGATTTGTGATATATTTATTGCTATTGAAATAGTCTTTTTCCTCATAATGTTAGCAGTACAGCTCTGCTCACTTCTTTGCAGTTCCTGGAGATCTCCCTAGGATCCTCCGAAATTGGCCATTTCTTTGCACAATAATATTCTGTTTACCTTCCCCTATTAGAATTTGTTTGGCCATTGATAGGAATTCCTGCCATAGTTTCTGAAGAAGCTGTCTAAGGAGGAAGCCAGATTGCAGACAGTTATGCAGACAGGTTAGATACAAGATAAACTGAGATAATCAACAAGGTACCACAGTTATGGAAATTATTGGGAAAGGCTTCTTGTAAAGGAAGGATTTTATCTGGGACTTGAAAAAAATTAAGGAAGCCAGGAAGCAATGTTCTGCTATGAATATTGTGCTCTAGGTTGAAACTTTGTTTCTGTCTTTGACCTCATCATAGGGCATTGAAGAATATGAAGGATCCCTTTTCTTTGTTTTTCATTAAAAAGTTTTTTAGGGAATAGAAATCCATCTTCTCTTCCAACTTCCTATCCCATTAAAAAGAAAAACAAAAATAAATTCCTTGTAACAAAAAATGCATGGTCAAGTAAACCCTCCTTGACTATCTTAAAATATGTCTCAATCTGCATCCTGAAAATGTCACCTCTGTCAGGAGGTGGATATAAAAGGCTTCATCATTGATTCTCTGGAATAATGCATGGTCAGTCAGTACTTGGAGGACAGAGTCTCTTAAAAACGAAGGCTCAGCAGTTCTCTCCATTTGTCACCAGTTACACATCTGTCCCTATTCCCCCACTTTTCAGCTCTGGGGCTGTCATCTTTTCCCATTAGATTGTAAGCTCCTTGAAAACAGGAACTACCTTTATTTTAATTTGTGTTTGCATCCTTAGCCCTATGTGATGCCTAATACATTGTAGCTATTTACTAAATCTTTATTGTCTGACTAACCATTTTCAATGTTTGTTTTTAGAGTGCTGTTGTATACATTGTTCTCCTAATTCTATATATCAGTTTATACAAATTTTCAAAAATGTTCATTAGCTATATTGATATTATACTAAAATTTGTTTTTCAGGTTCCATGTCTTCTTGAAATCATCTATTTCCCCATTTCTTTTTTTAAATTTATTTTTCCTTTTATATGTAAAGATAATTTCAAACATTCATTTTATTTTTTATTTTTTTTTAATTTTAACATTTTATTTGTTTTCCAATTATATGCAATAGTCATATGTACCCATCATTTTTTGCAAGGCTCTGAATTCTACAGTTTTCTGCCCTCCTCCCTTCCTCCCCTCCAAGGCTGTCTGACAGTCTCTACATTGTTTCCATGCCATACACTGATGTAAATAAGAGTAAACATAAGAATAAACATAAACCCCTCCCAACCCCAAGATGATGGGAAACCTCAAGAAGAGAGAGAGAGAGAAATAGTCTGTATTCAGATGTCAATGGCTTTGTCTCTGGGGTGAATTGCTTTCTTTATCATAA
This sequence comes from Macrotis lagotis, assembly GCF_037893015.1. Classification (NCBI taxonomy): domain Eukaryota; kingdom Metazoa; phylum Chordata; class Mammalia; order Peramelemorphia; family Peramelidae; genus Macrotis; species Macrotis lagotis. The sequence goes on along the minus strand of NC_133663.1, from coordinate 83,609,228 downwards.
GTTCACCAGAGAAGTTGATTCAATATTTTTCCCTCAGTTGCTATTACTAGCTGTATCTCCACTCTATTCCTCCCCACTCCCATTTATTCTATTCTCTCTTCTTTCATCCTGGCCCTGTCCATCTGAGTACCCTCTCCCCCGACCTTCCCTATCTTCTATCACTTATTCCCCCTTCCCTCCCCCCATTCCCCCTCATCACATCCCGTTCCTCTGATCCTTTTCCAGGGCAAGACAGATGTCCTCACCCTATTAAGTGTGCATGTCATTTCCTCCCTGAGCCATTTCCAATGAGAATGAAGGCTCACTCATTCCCCCTTGCCTTCCCCCCTCCCCTCCACTGAAAAAGCTTTTTCTTGACTCTTATGTGAAATCTCTCAGCTTCTTCATCTCCCTTTTTCTTTCTCCCAGTACTTTCCTTCATCATCCATTGACTCCATCCCTTTACCACACCATACCATTATATTCCACTCCTTCCTATGTCCTGTCTATATATGCTCCTTCTAACAGCTCTTATAAATGAGAAAGTTCATATAAGTTATCAATATCGTCTTCCTGTGCAAGAATACAAACAGTTCAACATCAAGTTCCTCATAGTCCCTCTCTTCCACTCCCTCTATGGTTCACCCAAATATTGTACTTGGAGATCAAACTTTTTGTTCAGCTCTGGTCGTCTTGATAGGAAAGTCTGAAAGTCCCGTTTCATTGAAAGTCCATCTTTTCCCCTGAAAGAAGATGTTCAGTTTTTTTAGGTAGTTGATTCTCAGTTGTAAACCAAGATCTTTTGCCTTCCAGATATCATATTCCAATCCCTAGGAGCCCTTAATGTAGATGCTGCCAGATCCTGTGTAATCCTGACTATGGAGCCTTGGTAGTTGAATTGTCTGTTTCTGGAAGCTTTTAGAATTTTCTCTTTGATTTGAGAGTTTTGGAATTTGGCTATAATATTTCTGGAAGTTTTTCTTTTGGGATCCCTTTCAGGTGGTGACCAGTGAATTTTCTCAATTTCTATTTTTACCCTCAGCTTCTAAGGATCTCAGGGCAATTTTGCTGTATTTCTTGAAAAATGAAGTCTAGGCTCTTCTCCCGGGCGTGGTGTTCAGATAGTCCAATAATTTTTAAATTATTTCTTCTGGATCTGTTTTCAAGGTCAGCTGTTTTTCCAATAAGATATTTCACATTTTCTTCTAATTTTTGCCTCTTTTGGAAGAGTTTTATTTCTTTCTTATTTCATGCAAAGTCATCAGCTTCCTTTAGTTCCATTTTGCATTTGAAGGAGTTATTTTCTTCAGAGAGCTTTTTTATCTCCTTTTCCAGCTTGGTCAATTCTGCTTTTTAAGGCATTCTTCTCATTTGCTTTTGGTTTTGCTTTTTCCATTAGCCCTACTGGTTTTTAACATATTATTTTCTTCAATTTTTTTTTATATCTTTCACCAAGCTTTTTGATTTGGTTTTCATGATTTTTCTGCATTGCTGTCATTTCTCCTCCCAATTTTTCTCCACGTCCCTTAATTGTTTTTTTTTTCTTTAATTTATTTTTTTATTCTCATTTTGTACAAATGTTTTTTTTACATTAATATTCTTGGTTACAAGTAAACAAAATACCCCTCCCCCCATGAATATAGACTTGCTTTGACGAAAAAAGTAAAGGGGAGAGAAAAAATTAAAATTAAAAAAAAATAATAGTAATAATTGTAGGTATGGCCAGGTGGCGCCCTGGAGCCACGAGCACCAAGTCCATATCCAGCCTCGTAAACCCAATAATCACCCAGCCATGTGACATGCAAGCCACCCGATCCCCACTGCCCTGCAAAAACCAAAAAAGAAGAAAAAAAAAGGCCCAAAATAAAATAAAATAGTAATTATAGTAGGGGTGGCTGGGTGGCAGACAGAGTATTGGCCTTTGAGTGAGGAGCACCTGGGTCCGAATCCGGCCCCAGACACCCAAAGATCACCCTGCTATGTGGCCCCAGGCAGGCCACCCAGCCCCACTTGCCCTGCACCCTCCCCCAAATAATAATAACAAAAAATGTGCTTCAGTCTTTGTTCCAACCAACACCAACAACTAACTCTGTCATGGGTGGATCATATTCTTTATGATAAGTCCATCACAAAAGTTACTTCCATATTTTTCCAACGTTGCCAGTGCTGATTGCAACTCCCTCCTTTCTTATTTCTCCACTACCATGTACTATATTTTCTCTCTCCTTTCACTCTGACTCTGCTGTAGGGTCGCTGAGTGGCGTAGCAGACAGATCCCTGGTCCTGGGGCCAAGAGGCCCTGAGCCCCCATACCACCCCTTAGGCCCAGAATCCACCTGGCCCCATGGTCCTGGGCAGGCCTTCCAATCCCAGCCCCTTGCAAGAAGTAAAAAAGAAAATGTGTTATATCTGGCCACTCTCCACCCATGGTCCATCCTCTCCTCCTTTATTCACATCCCCACCCCTTCCCCCTGCTCCCCCTCCTTCATACTCCAGATGTCTATATCCTATTGAGTATATATGCTGTTTCCTCTCCTAGCCATCTCGGATGAGAGCAAAGGTTCCCTCATTCCCCCTTGCCTCCCCCCTTCCATATCATTGCAATAGCTCATTGTAATAAAAAAAATCTTACGTGAAATATATTAGACTATTCCCCCCCTCTCCTTTTTCTTTTTGCCATTCCATTTCCCTTTTTTTCCTATTGACTCCATTTTTACACCATATTTTACCTTCAAATTCATCTTTCTCCTGTGCTTCAACTATAAAAGCTCCCTCTACCTGCTTTATTAACTGAGAAGGTTCATATGAATATTATCAGTATTATTTTTCTATACATGCAGTTCATGCTCATTAAGTCCCTCATATTCCCCCCCTCTCCTCCAATCTCCATGCTTCACCTGAGTCCTGTATCTGAAGATCAAACCTTCTGTTCAGCTCTGGCCATTCCAAAAGGAACATTTGAAATTCCCCTGGTTCATTGAAAGTCCATCTTTTTTCCCTGGAAGAGGACATTCAGCCTTGCTGGGTAGTTCATTCTTGGCTGCATTCTAAGCTCTTTTGCCTTCCGGTATATTGTATTCCAAGCCCTACGAGCTTCCAATGTAGCTGCTGCTAAGTCCTGTGTGATCCTGACTGCAGCTCCACGATATTTGAACTGTGTCCTTCTGGCTGCTTGTAATATTTTGTCTTTGACTTGGGAGTTCTGGAACTTGGCTATGATATTCCTTGGGGTTGTTTTTTTGGGATCTCTTTCTCTGGGGGATTGGTGGATTCTCTCCATTTCTATTTTGCCCTCAGCTTCTAGAATATCAGGGCAATTTTCCTGTAGTAATTCTTTGAAAATGATGTCAAGGCTCTTTTCCTGATCATGACTTTCAGGTATTCCAATAATTTTTAAATTATCTTTCCTAAGTCTGTTTTCCATATCAGTTGTTTTTTCAATGAGATATTTCACATTGTCTTCTAATTTTTCATTTTTTTGGTTTTGAAGTATTGATTCCTGATTTCTGGTAAATTCATCAATCTCCCTGAATTCTATTCTTTATCTGAAGGATTTGTTCTCCTCAGAGAGTTTTCTTATCTCTTTTTCCATCTGGCCAATTTTGCTTTTTAAAGCATTCTCCTCAAAAACTTTTTTTTAGGTTTGTTTGTTTTTTTTTTTGCAGGGCAAATGTGGTTAAGTGGCTTGCCCAAGGCCACATAGCTAGGTAATTATTAAGTGTCTCAGACTGGATTTGAACCCAGGTACTCCTGACTCCAGGGCCGGTGCTTTATCCACTACACCACCTAGCTGCCCCTTCCTTTTTTTTTTTTTAGGCCTCAATAACTTTTTGAACTGTTTTATCCATTTGACCTAAGCTGTTTTTTAGCATGCTATTTTCTTCAGCATTTTTTTGGATTTCCTTGACTAAGCTGCTGACTTCATTTTCATGTTTTTCCTGCATCTCTCTCCTTTCTTTTCCCAGTTTTTCTTCCAACTCCTTCATTTGATTTTTCAGTCTTTTTTGAGCTCTGTTATAGCCTGAACCCAATTTCTGTTTTTCTTGGAGTCTTTAGATGCAGGAGCTTGTGCTTCCTCATCTTCAGACTGAGTATTTTGATCCTTCTTGGGCTCATTTGCAAAATATTTCTCAATTGTCTTCCTCTTGTTTCTTTGCTTGCTCATTTTCCCAGCCTAAGCCTGTTTTTTGGGGGTGCTTCCTGAGCTTTTGGGACACTCCCACAAGGGTCTCAGTGTGTGAGGCTCTGTCCTCCCTCCTGGTCTGTGAATGACCATAAGCGCCCCCCTCTGCCACGGGGCTGAGGTGGGGGGGGGGCTGCTGTTATATGGGGGGGCCTAGACTGTGATCAGGATCTGAATGTGGTCAGAGCCCCAGAGTCCTGTTCCAGGGGCAGAGGACAGAGCTCCGCAGTCTCTCTCTCTTCACTCCCCTCCCTCAGCTCAATGGGCTCATGCTCTGGGGGCTCCTGCTTACCGGCTCCACCTGCTTGTTTCCTGATCTGGGCTGCGGAAAGACCAAGCTGCTTGCTGTGTGTCCTGAGGGCTGGGCTCCACATGCTCGCTCTGGCCGAGGTCCCCCGCTGTTCCCCTGTTCCCCCACTTTGTGCCCAGTGCTCCCCGGGGTGCAGCTCAGGAGACTCCCCGTGGCTCCCAGCGCCTTGGGGCTGCCTCCGGGAGGCTGAAGTTCTTTGCTCTGGTGGGCCACCCCTCTGGTGGGCCGCCCCTCCGACCCCAGGGAGCAGAGCCTTTCTGCTCTTTTTCAGGTTACCTTGAGTAGGAGAACTGCCTCACTGGATCCCTCTGTCCTTAGTTTATGAGTTTTTATCAGAGAGCTCCTAAGACTTGATCCATTCATGTCGCCATCTTGGCTCTGCCCCCCCTTAATTGTTTTTCAAAGTCTTTTTTTGAGCTCATCCATAGTCTGAGCCCATTTTCTATTTCTCTTGGAGATTTTGGATACAGAGCTTAGATTCTGTCATCATCTGAGTATGTGTTTTGATCTTCCACAGGACAAAAGTAATTCTCTATGGTCAGATTCTTCTTTTTTCTGTTGTTTACTCATTTCCTCAGCCCAAGGCTAATTTACAGCACTTCCAAGCCTTTGGAGTTGTATTTTTTGGGGACACCTCACTGGGACCTTTATTCCTCCAAGGTCTTAAGCTCTCTAGCCTGTGCTTTGATATGTAGATGACCACAGCACTACCCTCTGCCCTGGGGCTATAAGGAGAGATCCAGCTTGGTTACTTAGTATGGTAGCCCAAACTGCAATATATGAGTGTAGGCAAACAACAGAGTTCTACCCCAGGGAGAGCATAGAAATCTCTGCAGACTTCCCTTACCATCTCTGGGGGTGCAGGCAACTTCCTCCAGATTCTTACTGCAGATTCTGCAGCCGCACTCCTCACTCCACACTCACCCAGGTGCAGCAGAGCTCTTTCCCCATGCCTTCAAACTGTTGCTGGTGATTTCTGGGCTTCACTGGGCTGGGCTGGGCTGGGCTGCGCCATGGCTTTTTTCCCAGCCCCTGGTACTGGTGAAACACACATTTCCTGTGGAACTTCTAAGTTATCTTGGGTTGTTCTGTGGGTTCTGCCCCTCTAAATTTTGGCTAGAGCCATCCTTTGTTTTTTGGGGGTTGGGGATCAGAGTTCTCAGGGAATGCTGCTTTCATACTGCTATCTTGGCTCCACCTCCAACATTCATTTTTTAATATTTATTTTCTAACTACTTGCAAAAATATTTTCAACATTAATTTTTTGGTAAGATTTTGAGTTTCACATTTTTCCCCTCCCTTTCTTCTGCCTTTCTCCCCTTGACTGCAAGTAATTTGGTATAGGCTATATGTATTTTTTTAAGTTTTCTCTGTCCCCCCTACTCCCCTCCCTTAATTCTAAAGACAGTAAATAATCTGATATAGGTTATACATGCACAGTCGGGTTACTCATATTTTCACTAATCAAGTTGTAAAAAAAGAACAAAAGTAGAAATTAAAAAAATAAAGCTAGAAAAACAAAAATATGCTTAGATCTACATTCAGACTCTATGGTTCTTCCTCTGGATGTGGATGGTAATTTCCTTCACAAATCTTTTAGAATTATCTTTGATTACTGTATTTTTGAGAAAAGTTAAATCTTTTATAGTTGATCATAACACAGTGTTACTCTTGTGGACAATGTTCTGCTTGTTCTGCTGCTTCTGCTCACTTCACTCAGCATCGTTTCATAGAAGTCCAGCCTTTCCTGAAATCCACCTGCTATCATTTGTTTATGGAACATAATATTACAGCATACATATATATATATGTATACATATATATATTTATACATATATATATATATATATATATATATATATATATATATATATATATAATTGTTCAGCCATTTCCCAGTTGATGGGTATTCCAGTTCTTTGCCAACACAAAAAGAGCTGCTATGAATATTTTCGTACATATTGGTCTTTCCCCCTTTTTTATATCTTTGGGAATATAGACCTAGAAGTGGTATTGCTAGAACAAAAAGTTTACATAGATTTAGAATCTTTGAGCATGGTGTCAAATTGTCTTCAGAATGATTGGACCAGTTCACAACTCCACCAACAGTACATTAATGTCCCAGTTAACCCACATCTCCTCAACATTTATCATTTCCCTTTTCTGTCAAATTAGCCAATTGTACTGATGTGCACAGTGATAACTCAGAGTTATTTGAATTTACATTTCTGTAATTAATGGTGATTTAGAGCAATTTTTCATTGACTATAGAGAGCTTTAATTTCATCATCTGAGAAGTGCCTGTTCAAATTCTTTGAGCTATTTCCTGTTTCTTACAGGATAATGGTATTCCATTATGTTCACATTTAATTTGAATTTTATTATTTTTTTAATCAGTATGTAATTTTTAGCATTCATTTTTTAAAATTCTGAGTTCTAAATTCTCCTTGAGGCAAAAATTAAACAATTTTACATAGATTATACATATGCAGTCATACAAACCACTTCCATATTAGCCATGTTGCAAAAGAAAATGCAAATCAAAGAAATCAAAAATAATAAAGTAAAAAAGCTCCATTGCATTCAGTTACTACAATCTGTTTAGTCATTAGCCAATTCATGTTTATTTTTTCGCTTTAGTTTTTTGCCACCACAAAAAAAGAGCCATAATAATTTTTTTCATATAGGACTTTTTTCTATTTATTTGATCTTTTTTTTTTTGAGTTTTAGGTCCATTAGAAGGATAGCTGTGTCAATGCCATGTACTATTTAGTAACTTTTTTAAAGCATTGTTGTTTATTTCTTTCTAATTACATGTAGCTAGTTTTCAACATACATTTTGTAAATTAACATACATTTTTTGTAAAAATAGGTTTTTGGGGCCAAATTATTTTCCAGAGAATACTTGATATTCTGGACAGAGTCACCTAGAATGCATCAATGTACTTGTTTTCTTATAGCCCCTCCAACATTTATCATTTTCTTTTTTTTGAATCATCTTTGCTAATCTAATGGGTATGAGGTAAAAACATCAGAGATGCTTAAATGTGCATTTCCCTAATTATTCATGGGGCAGCTAGGTGACACAGCGTCAGATCTGGAGTCAGGAAGACTCAACTTCCTAAGTTCATCTTCCTGAGTTCAAATCTGGACTCATACATTGTGTGACTCCTGGACAAGTCACTTAAAACAGTTTGACTTAGTGTCCTCATATGTAAAAACGAGTTGGAGAAGAAAATTGCAAACATTCCAGTATATTTGCTAAGAAAACTCCAAGTGGAGTCACATAAAGGTGAGTATCACTGAATAGTTACTCATATTTTGGAGAATTTTTTCATATGGTTGCCTTGAACCTGTTCCTGTTCTAAGACCATCTAGCAATTGGGGGATGGCTCTTATTATAACTTTGAATCAATTGAAAATGTGACTTTTATTAGAGAAAATTGCTACAAAGATTTTTCCCTAATGAATTGTTTTCTCCTTTTGAGCTTAGCTTTATTGGATTTACTCATGCAAAATATTTTAAATTTTATGTAATTGAAATTATTCATTATATCATCCTCTGTGATCTCTCTACCCTTTGTTTAGTCAGGAACTTTTCTCCTATCTTTATATCTGATAGGTTTTTCTTTATTTCTCTACTGTGTTTATGGTGTGATCTTTTATCTAGAGTCTAGGTCATATATCTATTTGGAGTTTATCTTGTTTTAGAGTGTTTGTCTAAATCTTATTTCTTCCTTTACTGCTCTCTGATTTCCCCCCATAGATTTTATAAATAGTGAGTCCTTATTCCAATATTGGGTGTCTTTGTGTTTAATTGAAGACTAGGATACTAGGTTTCATTGCTACTGTATGTTATATACCTAATCTCCTTCATTGATTATCTATTTTTAAACAGTTAATTATTTTGAAAGTTTTTACTTTGTAACATTGAGTTCTCCTACAACCATAACCCTTCATTCCCTTGACATTTTAATTTTTTTATTTCCCTTGACTTTTTTAAAATATAATTATACATTTATTACTGAACAAGCCTCTCTAGTCCAAAATAGGGCACAAGGATTAAAAATAAAAATTCATTGCACTACTTAATAAAACATTACTAGTAACTCATTAATAATGTACAAATTTTGTTAAAATTTCTCATCTTCAAATGATTTGATTTCAGGTATTTATTTATAATTCATTTAAAACTCCATTAAAATGACACAACAAAGTACAATAAGAAAAAGAGTCAATAAATATGATTTTCAACAAAAAACTCATAAATTCATAATCATTTACAAATTTGAGACAAACAGAAAAATGAGATAATTGAATGTTCTGAAAGAAAAATAAAAAGTTTTAATGGCAGCTCAAGGATATTTCCATCAAAAATATTTTCCTAAAATGAAACTGAGTTGGTAGATCCCATCCAAAGTATTTACAAGAGGTCTAAATTTTAAGAGCTTTAACAAATCACAGTTAAGAGAAAGTATAAAAACCTAGACTCACATATATTTTCTCCATTTTTGCTTGACAAATTTTCAGAAATAAACATGAGATTTTGATATCAGCAGGCTTTGACACCTCTGTTTCCAGAATCATCAAATAAAGCTGATAATTCATGAAGCAACACAGCAGACCTATGATGGTAATGCAATTATTTTCATTTTTGGGAGGAAAGAAAGGAAAAGAAATAAATATTAATATTGTTACCAGATTCTGGTGCTGAGGGTGTGAGTCAGGCACATACATGTGCATTATTTTGAAAGCAGTAGCAATTGACTGAAACCTCTTCCCCTTCCCCTTTTGTCATCCACAACAAGGAAGGATCCATGTAGCTAGTCTTAGCTGTGTGCCTTTCAAATTCTCCCAAACCACATGAAACCAATCTGGACAAATTTCCCAGGAATCCCATGCAAATAATATTTTCTTTCTAAAATTTCAGATTAGCTAGAAGAATGCAATAATTATATTAGTCCTTATGGTCTCTAAAACTGTAAACTGCTTCACAGAACTTTGCAGGAAAAGGACATTATGACAAGAATTCTTAAATTCCCCTAATATTTCTGACCCATCTTGCCTCCATATAATTTTATTTGGAAGCAATCAAGATTAATTGACTTGACCAGGGTCACACAGCTAGTAAGTATCTAAGACAGGATTTGAACTTAGATCCTCTTGATTCCACAGTTGGTGCTCTATCCCTCTTCCAACTATTATATCTAGTTCTAAAAGAGTAATCTTTTGGTAGTTTGATTGGCATAAAATTGAAAAAGTAAGTTACTTTAAATAGTACTATTTTTATCATTTTGACTTGTCCTATCCATGAACAATGAATATTTCTTCAATGTTTCAGATGGTGCTGCAAATAGGGCCAATAAAACCAGCAGAAAGAGAGAGAAAGAATTTCAGTAGTGGTACAGTGGATAGGGCACTGACCCTAGAAAAAGGAAGGACCTGAGTTCAAATTCAGCCTCAGATCCTTGATACTTACTAGCTATGTAACCTTGGACAAGTCACCTAACTCCATTACCTTACAAAAGCAAAAACAAAAAAAAGAATTCCTTCTAAAATAGCTATTCAATATAAAAAATACTCGAGAATCTATGTACACAGTTCCTTGTACACAGGGAGAATATAATGGAAAATGCTAATTTTTGAATCTTCTTTCACAATATGACTAATATGGAAATTTGTTTCACAAGATTGTATATATTGTATATTGTATATATATGCATATATATCAGATTATTTGCTGCCTTGGGGAGGGGGAAACAAGGGAGGAGGGGGAAAAATTTGGAACTCAGAACTATTAATATTATTCTTTGGGGCAGCTAAGTAATTATGGGCTTACCACTGCCTTGCAAAAAAAATTATTGTTCTTGTCAATTAATTTGAATATCAATAGATTAATAAATAATAGATTAAAAAAGAAAATGTCACATTTGAAGTCAAATGTGACTCAAATCCCAGTTCTCCTTACTTCTTAGCTGTGACATTGGATAATCATTTAACCATCTGGGAGCCTTAGGCTCCTCAGCTGTAAAATGAAGTAGTTGAGCAAATCATCCAACTCTTATACTTGGACAGAAGAAATCAGCAATCTGATGTGATGTAATAACAACAAAAATGGTAGAATAAAGTCATTTTTAACTCTTGAATTCTATTATTTGATGACTGACTTCTCTAATCCTCAATGGCTCTAAATCTATGATCCTATCACTTCCTTTCTCTATTTTTTTGATGAGACCTTTCATAGTCAGATCAGAACTCCATTTGGAGTTCATGCTCTACATTCAAGATAAACAAAGAATGACTAAAATCTAATTTCTGGCAAACTACTTTCTAGTTTTCCTTTCAGCCTTGTCAATTATGGTGTTGCGGTAGTTGATGTTCCTGAGTTTTATTTTCTATTGTTTCTGATTCTTTATCTAGTCTGCTTCACTAATTTATATTTCTATAGTTTAATCAAATGTTTTTGAATAAATATTTTTCACAACATAGTTTTGAGTTTAAAAATTCTATACCTCATTACTTTTTTGTTCATTTAAAAGTATTTTTATTGATTTCTTTTGCCATTGAGTCACAATCATTTCTCACTCATCCTACTCAAGATTAAATTCTCTCATGTGGCAAAAACCAATTAAGCAAAAACATCTGATATAGTGATCATGTCTGACTGTATATACAGTAATGTCTCCTAATAGTTCCACTTCTATGTCTTATAGATCTATTTTATTGTTATTACCAGGATCTTTATTGTTTTTTAAATTACTCTGAGTTCAATTTCTTTGTGGTGATGATTTAATTAAAGTTTTTTCATTATGCATATTATTCTCTTAGTTCTTCTTGTTTTCCCTACATTAACTTATATAAATTCTCTTGTATTTTCTACAAATAATCATATTCATAATTTTTTACTGTACAATATTTCATTATATTAGTGTATAATTTTTTTTGTTATCCCACTTGATAGGCAACTACATTATTTTCAGTTCTTTGCTACCACAAAGAATGTTGCTTTAAATATTTTGAAGCATATTTGGGTCTTTGTTTCTGTCTTTGACTTCCTTTGAGTACTCCATTCTTTTTAAAATTTTCCTTGAAATCTTAGACATTTGGTTTCTTCAAATGAATTTTGTTATTTTTTTCTAGTTTTATGAAATACCTTCTTAGAAATTTTGAACTAAATTTGTAAAGTAGGTGATATCATTTTAAATATTGCATATCTCATTCAGGAGGACTGAATATCTCTTCAATTATTTGTCTTCTTTGATTTTTTTATAATGCATTAATAGCTGTACTGATATAAATCTTTGTTGGTTAGGTCCCAGATTTTTTGTGAATTTTTAATAATTTTTTTTTAGGATTTTTTTTTTGCAAGGCAAATGGGGTTAAAGTGGCTTGCCCAAGGCCACACAGCTAGGTAATTATTAAGTGTCTGAGGCTGGATTTGAACTCAGGTACTCCTGACTTCAGGGCCAGTGCTCTATCCACTGCGCCACCTAGCTGTCCCTTTTTTGTGAATTTTGTAGAGACTTTTTTAAATGGAGTTTCTCTTGCTATTATTTCTGGTTTTAAATGGTATTATACAGAAATACTGAAGTTTATATATTTATTTTGTATGCTGCTGCTTTACTGAAGTTTTTAGTCTTCTCAATTACTTTTTTCATTGATATTCTGGAGTTAAAGCATAGATTTTTGCTGAGAAGTTTATGAAAGAAGTAAAATCATTATTCATGATGCCACCATTATTTAAAGCAAGCGAAGATTCAACCTAATATTACAAAAGTTTAGTTTGCAAGCACTAGGGAAGAATCTACCTTAAGAACCACCAGAGGGCAGCATTTATATTGTCAGACAACAGAGTGAGAGAATTTGATATAGAAGTGACTATAGCAGAAAATTGATTTTAAAAAAGAGAGAGATCAGGAAATTTACAATAAACCAAGGCAGGATCTTTAAATGATTTCACCTAATCTTCCTTTCAGTTTTATATATCTTCATTGATTTAGATATTTGGGTACCTAACTCAAAGGCACTTAAAAAAAAGTTTACTTTTGAATCACAGTTGTTGACTTTTAAATAACATTTGTGTATAGCTGCCAAAAAACCCCAAACAAATAAAAAAACACTGTCTTTCAATAGAAAGTTCCAACAAGCTCCTTTTTTTGTTGTCTCACAATTATTCTTCTCATTTTTCTTTTTTTCTTTCTTTTTTTATACCAATTGCATGAAAAGTTTTCAACATTCATTTTTTTGAGTACCACAATTTTCTCCCTCCCTCCCTTCTCCCCTCCCCTTGACAGTGAGTAATCTGATATAGTTTATAAATGAACAGCTATTCAACAAACTTTAAAAAAATTTATTTACTTAAGGCAATGAGTTTAAGTGAGTTGCCCAAGGTCACACAGTTAGGCAATTATTATTATTATTTTTTAGGTTTTTTGCAAGGCAAACGGGGTTAAGTGGCTTGCCCAAGGCCACACAGCTAAGTAATTATTAAGTGTCTGAGACCGGATTTGAACCCAGGTACTCCTGACTCCAGGGCCGGTGCTTTATCCACTATGCCACCTAGCCGCCCCTCAGCTAGGCAATTATTAGATGTCTTGAGTTGGATTTGAACTCAGGTCCTCCTGACTCCAGGGCCAGTGCTCTATCTACTGCACCACCTAGCTGCCCCCCTCAACACACTCTAAACATACAAATGATTTGGCTCCATAGTGTAACTGAGTTATAGAGCAATGGAAGGAAACAAATGCTTATCTATAAGTATTTATGACTGAAATTGAGGGTATGTAAATACCTAGTCAGTGAACCATGATGAAGTTGAGTTGTAGACTTGGAGTCAAAGTCCAGTAACTGGATTTGAATCTCTATTTTTCTGCTATGCTATTGACCAGTATAACCTTAGTTTTTCACTTTCTTTCCTTATTTGTAAAATGAATTAGCTGATTCAGTATGGCTAACACTTATAGCGTTTGAAGCTTATTTGATCCCATGAGATAAGTGTAGCTATCAAATTGATTTTACAGAAGAGAAAACAAGTTCACAGCATTTCAGTGACTTGTCCATGCCACACAAGTAGGTCCTTTCTAGTTTTAAATGGACAATCCAATGGACATCTTACAGGGTGAGGTAACTAATTTTTCTTTTCTTAATTTTTTTATGGGGAAGCTACTTTCCCTATGATTGATTACTTTCTAAAATGAGAAGCATAGTTTAACCTTTAGATTGGCACCCTATTTTCCTATTGCTTAATTCCTACTATTATTCCTTTTTTGTCAATCAGATTTGTGGATGAGGAGTGGAATTACATCTGGTTTCTATAGTAAAAATGAGTAGCAAGAAATTTTTTCTTTCATAAACATAAACATAAACAGTTGAGTATATTATGCTCTAACTTGTTGTTTGGTTGTGTCCAACTCTCCATGACCCAACTGGAAGCTTACTTGACAAAAATAATGGAGTGGTTTGTCATTTCCTTTTCTAGCTCATTTAACAGATGAGGAAACTGAGGCAAATAGGGTTGAGTGACTGACCAGGGTTATACAGTTAGTAAGGATCAGAGAGCAGATTTGAACTCAGGTCTTCCTGACTCCAGACCCATTCCCAAGAGTTAAATCCTACCTTAAATACACATACTAGCTGTGTGATCTCAGGCAGATCACTTTATTCTTGTTTCCATCAATTTCCTCATCTGTAAAATGGAGATAATATTATTACCTACTTTTAGGTTTGTTGTGAGATGATATTTGTAAAATGATTAACAGTGTCTGACACCATTTGTAATTGTGTTAGATAAATGCTAGGGGCTTTATCATCATCATCATCATCATCATTATTATTAGTGTTACTAATAGTAACAATAATAAAATTCTTTGACTTAGATACAGGTAGATACACAGTCTATCATTGGAACCACACTTCATTACTATGATGAGCTTTGATTCAGCTTCATTAAGAGTATGATGACCTTTTTTGCTGGTTGTCCACCATGGTGGGAATCCTTTCTTTCCTTACTTCCACCTCCATGCTTCTTCTTTCTCTTTCAAGACTCAACCCAAATCCCTCTCCACCTCCAAGTGTCCTCTTTCTATCGTCTCTTCCTTTAGAATGTGAATTCTTTGAAGATATGGATCATGTTTTGTCTTTCTTTGTATTCCTGGTGCTTAGCATGTTATCTGACACAAGATGCTTGTTAAACAACAAAATTATCTATGTAGCTCATTCTTCTTATGAGCACATATTTCTTTTGGTGGTTTAGCAGAATGTTTGGCTATGTCATTGCTCTGACAGCTTGGTCTTTCATAGCTCTTTGAGTTTTCATTGTTATTATGGACATTCACATGAATGGGACAATTTCACAGTTAGGTGGGGTATGCCAGGACAATTATAAGATTTATTTTTTATCATTCAAGAAGTAAAACATAAACAGTTTACTATTTAGGTAATAATAAAGTATATGATTAAATGCACAAGTGAATGCTCTTGGAGTTTAGAAGAGGATGAAGTAATTAGGTATGGTTTTATAAAGTAAGTGGTCTTTGAACTGGACCACAGAGGATGGAAAGATTTTTAGAAATTTGGAAAAGCAATTTGGCATAATGCCCCCAAATGTCCGGAAACTATGTCTATATCCTTATCACAGAGATACTACTATTATAATGCTTCCCCAGAGAGATCATAGGAAAGGGAAAAGGACTTATGTACAAAAATATTTTTAGCAGTGCTTCTTATTTTTTGGTGGAAGTCAAGCACTGCAAACTAAGAGGGTCTGAGGAAATCATTTGAGGAAGGGCTGAAGAATAGACTTAAGACCCTGGCTATCCTCACTTGAACAACTTCTAGCTTATTAATCTCTTTAAACCATAGATCTGAACACAATACTCCAGAGGTGTTCGGAGGAGGACCCTGCAGAGGCAATGCCATTTTGCTATTTCAGAAAGTAATCCCCCCTTTTAGGGCCACTTCTAGGTCAAGTGGTCCTTTAGGGTCAATTTTTAGGTAACCCTGGACTTACCATAAGCTTACAGCCCCAGATCTTTTTCAGAACAACTGTTGTCAAACCACATTTTCTCCTTATATTTGTGAAATCAATTTGTTTTGTGCCAAAGTAAAGAATTTTGCATTTATTCTAATTGAATTTCAACTTTAAAAAAATAATGTATTTATTACTAAGTCAATCAACAAATTGCATGGAAGCAAACAAGCATGAGTAGTCTTTTCAGAAATAAGTTTCTTTATGTCCGTACCTCAGCAGAAAGTTCATACTTCTTATTCTCATCAGAAGGAGGGGATAAGGTAAAATGTTTGGATTTGGTACTGAATAAATGGGTATGTCATTCCTCTGATAGCTTGATCCTTTCCCATTGTCACTTTGAGTTGTGAATAATATTACTGACAGTTTTCATGTGAATGCACTGAAAGATGGGACGATTTTGCTTCTGGTTTCTTTGTAAGAAACTTCTTTTCCCTAAAAGTCTTTTGGGAATACATGCAGTGAGGTTGCTACTTGTACCATAGTGAAAGAGACTTGCATTTCATCTAATTAGATTTGACCCAAAATGCTTTAGCATCAAGATTAGGATCTTGATTCTATCATCCAATGTCTTCTAACTTGACATCACCTACAATTTTGGTGATCCAACCAGCCATGTCTTTATCCAATCTGTGCTTAAAATGTTAAACAGCACAGACTTAATTGGCAAAAATGATGAAAAAAGAGAAAAAAATTAAACTTATTAAAGGGATGTGAGGTGGGTGGAAGGGAGAGGGGGACTAGGAATAGGAATAAGGTAACTTCTTCCTTCCAAGAAAAGTAAGAAAAGAATTCAAGCATAATTTTTAAAAAATGCTAGGAAGAGGCAGTCAGTCAACAAATATTTATTAAATAATCTTATATACTCTAGGCATGGTGCTAAACTATGGAAATATAAGAGATAGAAAGAAGTTTAGAAAGAATTACAGACAAGAAAGTTAACTTTGAAAGTTACACATTGAATTAGAAAAAATGAGTTGTACATAACGGAGAATCACAGTTAACATGAATATTCCTTTTTTCCATTTTATTTTGGTTATAAAATGTTTTGTTAAATTTAGAATAAAAATACATTAAAAAAAATTTAAATACATTTTTAAAATAGCAAAGGACCAAGATTCAGAGTACCTCCTTGGAGATCTCCTGCAAGATTGATATTAACAACTACTCTTTGATTCTTGGCATCTGATTCTGAGTCTGATTGTTATATCATCCAATTCACATCACTTCGTCTTCTTTATTTTTTTTTATTTTTATTTTTTAGGGGTTTTTTTGCAAGGCAATGGGGTTAAGTGGCTTGCCCAAGGCCACATGGCTAGGTAATTACTAAGTGTCTGAGACCGGATTTGAACCCAGGTACTCCTGACTCCAGGGCTGGTGCTTTATCTACTGCACCACCTAGACACCCCCTCATCTTCCTTAAAAGAACTGTATGGATTAATTTATCAAAAATTTTGCTGAATTGTAGCTAAATTATGTCTATAGCATTCCCTCACTTTCTAGTTTAATATTCTTGTCAAAAAAGGAAATAAGATTACTATGACATGACCTATTTTTGATAGTCACACTTGTCTCTCTCTTTATAATCATCTTTTTCCTTTCCAGATGTTCATTTACCATCCCTTTGGCGACCCAATTTCCCAGGAAATGAAGTCAAGCTCACTGGCCTGCAGTTTAAAGATTCCAATTCTCTTTTCTTTTATAAAAATTGCCCTTTTCCAGTCTTGAGTCATCTCTCCTGTTTTATATAATCATTCAAATAGATTGATAATGGCCCAGAAATCACATCTGAGAGCTGTCTAGTACCTGAGAATGTAGTTCATCTTGGATTTATTAAGGCTAACCCTCTCCTCGTATTTCTTTGTTTCTCTTAGTAATAATTTCCCTATTACTTATCTTATGGGTTTTTATGAGGGAATGTATTGTCATTATTTAACATTTTTTGAGCCTCACTGTCCTCATTTCTAAAATGGGTATAATAATACCTGTGAGATCTACCTCATTGGGTTGGTGTATATAAATGAAAATTACTGAAGAAATTAATGCCTTTGCTACTAGAAAAGATTGTAAAACCTGCTTTTCATCTTTATAAACAGGACCAGGCTTTCCTACTAAGGATGATTCCAATGGAGCCTGCCTAAGCTATAATTGGATGAATGAAAACAGCAGATTACTAAAAGGTTTTAATTTCATCATCTGAAACAAGGAGTTAGGAGTAAAGGATCTCTAAGGCTCTTTTTTCCCCAGATCTATCAATCTATAATTCCTCATTTTCATAGACTTTTGGATTTAGGGATGGGAGATATTGGAAGCTCTTTTGTCCAACCCCCTTTATCTCACAAATGAGAAAACTGCGGCCTGGCAAAGTTAAGGGTCTTGTCCATGGTTACACAAGATTAAACCCAGGGCTCTCTATAATATGATTCTAATTATGGATCTAGGGGTTTCTATTAGAAACCTTGAATTTAATTTTCATTTATTTTGCTTAATGGAAAACATTTCTTCCTCTCTCTCTCTCTCTCATCTCTAGAGCTACTGGTATCATCTAAAAATGAAAATAAGATTTAAATCCAGGAATTTCAAGAATGGAAAAGTTAGTGTCTATTAATTTAAAGTTAATATGCTCTAATATATTGCTAGCACTCCTCATTTGGGGTTTCAGAATCATTAAGTAAATGGTTTAATGTGTGTTGGCATTTGGGTTATTTAAACAGCCTTTTGGGTAAAACCTGCTGAGAAACAGAACTGATATTGTCAATTCTGATTTCTTAGCTCTGCTGGAGGAATCAAAGCTTCACATTAACAGTGGCAATCAGAAAGAGGGGATTGTCATTTACTTTTATTTTAAAACAACTTGAAAGAGAAATTGTTGAAGGGAAACAATAGGAAAACAACTTTATAAAATGAGGAATCACCATAAAAACATTCTTTTTTTTTTCACTATATTTCTTTCTTTCTTTCTTTCTTTCTTTCTTTCTTTCTTTCTTTCTTTCTTTCTTTCTTAAGGCAGGGTGATATAGTGGAAAGAATTATGAACATGGAGAGCCAGGAAAATTAGATTCAATTTCTCAATGCAATACCTACTAGTCATGTGATCTTGAGCAATCACATAGCCTTTGTGTGTCTTGGTTTGCTCATCCGTAAAATGGGGGTTTTAATACTTGCATTTTCTCCTTCACAGGATGTGGTGAGGAAACTGCTTTGTAAACCTTAAGATATTATTAACATATAGATGATTTCATTCTCCTGCATGTATACTTCTTATTTTTCAAGAAAAATTATTTTATATATATATATATATTTTCCCAATTACATATAAAGAGAGTTTTCAATATTCATTTAATTTGCAAATTTATGAGTTCCATGTTTTCTATTTCCCTCCCTTCCCTCCCTCTTTCTCCCCAAAGCAGCAAGCAATATGGTGTAAGTAGTACATGTTTAACATATGTTTAACATATTTCCATATTAGTTATGTTGTGAAAAAGGAATTAGAACTAAGGGGGGGGGGGAGGGAGGGAAACCACTGCATGGATACTTCTATGAAATGCCCCAAAGAATTTTTTCTTAAAATGATTTTTCTTTGTTTTAGATTTTTCAAGGCAATAGGGTTAAATGGCTTGCCCAAGGCCACATGGCTAGGTAATTATTAAATGTCCGAGGCTGGATTTGAACTCAGGTACTCCTGACTCCAAGGCCAGTGCTCTATCCACTGCACCACCTAAGTGCCCCTGGATAGAACTTTGAAGTTATCTTGGTCAAAGTTTTCATTTTATAGAAGAGGAAGCTGAGGACCAGAGGAGTTGAAGAAGGTAAAAAATATATTTTATAATTAATCTATTCCCTCTACATTGTACACTGACACCCCCTCACAGCCCTACCCCCTCCAATTTCATTGTCCAGGCTATAAGATGAGGTCAGTGCACTTTTAGTAAAGTACCTTGGCCCTCTTGGGCAAGGACTCTAGTAAATCCCTGCCCTCAGCCACAAAACAAGCCCCTATCAAAATAATGGATCCCTACCTCTGCCTGAATTGATTAAGTTTTTGACTTATTACCCCTCATCTTCATTTTCCTAATTACCTCATCTCTGCTCTCTGAATTACTGCCCCTAACAACCTTTACTTATATTACCTCATCTTTCTGACCCTTTAAAAGTTTGTTCCTCAGTTGAGTTATTGATCTTCCTTTGTAGCACTGTGGCTCTGGGGGAGTGTGTTTCCCCAAATAATCTCTCACATTCCTATACCCTTCTTTACTACTTATCTTCTGATTACTCATCTTCCTTTGGGAGGGTGGCTTGCTCTGGGGGAGTGTGATTCCCCATGTAACCTCTCTTGCTTCTATATTTTTCCTTATTGTTCATCCACTCATTATAACTTATGTTGTTTAAGTTTAGGTTACTTAGGGATCAGTGGTTTCCTGACTCTACTCTTTCTTTTCCTTAGCTTTTGGTAATCACAGCAATATCTTAAATAAACCTTTTTGTCCCTAATATTTCTTCTGGGTCAAAATCTATCTTTTATGTGAATTTTTTCACATTTGCTCAAACCCCTGAAACCTTTAGCTGGACATTTTCTGGCAGCAAAGTGACAAAAAAAACCTCATGGCTAAGCAAAAACAGAATTAGAATTCAGGTCTTCTACCTGCAAGTTCTTACTACTATGCCAGGTGCTCTCTGTAACATTTTTTTTCTTTCTGAACTTAACTGAAAAATGGCTCATGAATACTTAGTCCAAAAACATCTTAACAAAAGGACCACCTCTCCCTAAAGGAAAGAGTGGCATGGAATCCCAGAAATGCTAAGGTATTATATGCACTCTTGAAAGGCTTGTTCCTTTCCTTTCATGTCAATCATTGGCTGGGTTCACAATCTAATTGATGCATTCACCCCCCCCCCCATACATTTTCCCGGCCTTGCTCATCATACTAATGAACAAAGGGGAGGGAACAATAATCTCTTTGAGCATGAACAAAGGAGAAAGGATATAAACCTGATCTAATCTCTGGTTTTGATCAGGTTGAGGCACCAATACTGGCAGACCCCAGTCTTTATAATGTAAAATAACAATCTCCCTTCACATTTTTGGGGAATCCAAACACAACCACACATTCCTCATATTAACAAACACCAAAAAGAGTTTTTTCAAATATTAAGGAGAACAGTTAACTAGAACAGTACATGAAACCATGAATTTCCATTATCTGTTTCTTTTTTCAATATATGAGTATTACAAATTCCCATTTACAAATATCTGGGAATGATTTATGAAATGAAATTTTAATTTAATTATTATGATAATTAATGCCTGTATGATCCCAATAACCTTCTAACAGGTCTTCCTGCCTTTCATCTCTCTCTCTCTGCTACAATCCACTCATGACCCAGCCCACTTCAGTGGGCTCCCTATCACCATTAGGATCAAACATAATCTCTATTTTTTTAATTAAAGATTTTATTTATTTTGAGTTTTACAATTTCCCCCCAATCTTACTTCCCTCCCCCCTCACAGAAAGCAATGTCAGTCTTTACATTGTTTCCATGTTGAACATTGATCCAAATTGAGTGTGATGAGAGAGAAATCATATCCTTAAAGAAGAAACAAAAAGTATAAGAGATAACAAGATCAGACAATAAGATTTCAGTTTGTTTCCTAAATTAAAGGGAATAGTTCTTGGTCTTTGTTCAAACTCCACGGTTCTTTCTCTGGATACAGATGGTATTCTCCATTGCAGAGAGCCCCAAATTGTCCCTGATTGTTGCACTGATGAAATAAGCGTGTCTGTCAAAGTTGAACATCACCCCCATGTTGCTGTTAGGGTGTTCATCATCTCTTCAGGGTATAGGCCCAGTAGTGGTATCGCTGGATCAAAGGGTATGTACATTTTTGTTGCCCTTTGGCATAGTTCCAAATTTCTCTCCAGAAAGTTTGGATGAGTTCACAGCTCCACCAACAATGTAATAGTGTCCCAGATTTCCCACAACTCTTCCAACAATGATCATTATCCTTTCTGGTCATATTGACCAGTCTGAGAGGTGTGAGGTGGTACCTCAGAGAAGCTTTAATTTGCATTTCTCTAATAAGTAATGATTTAGAGCAATTTTTCATATGACTATAGATTGCTTTGTTCTCCTCATCTGTAAATTGCCTTTGCATGTCCTTTGACCATTTGTCAATTGGGGAATGGCTTTTTTAAAAAAAATATGACTCAGTTCTCTGTATATTTTAAAAATGGGTCCTTTGTCAGAATCATTAGTTATAAAGATTGTTTCCCAGTTTACTATATTTCTTTTGATCTTGGTTGCAGTGGTTTTATCTGGGCAAAAGCTTTTTAATTTAATGGAATCAAAATCATCTAGTTTGTTTTCAGCTATTTTCTCCATCTCTTCCTTAGTCATAAACTGCTTTCCTTTCCATAGATCTGACAGATAAACTCGTCCTTGATCTTCTAATTTGCTTATAGTATTTTTTTATGTCTAAATCCTGTAGCCATTTGAATCTTATCTGGGAATAATGTGTGAGGTGTTGGTCTAATCTAAGTTTTTTCCATACTAACTTCCAATTTTTATCCCAATAGCTAGACTCTTTGGGTTTATCAAACAGCAGATTACTATAATTGTTTACTGCTAATGCACCTAGTCTATTCCACTGATCCACCACTCTATTTTTTTTTGTTTTGTTTTCTCTTTTTTTAAATTAATTTTTATTAAAGATATTATTTGAGTTTTACAATTCCCCCCCATCTTGCTTCCCTCCCCCCACCCCCCCCCCCCACAGAAAGTACTCTGTCAGTCTTTACTTTATTTCCATGTTGTACCTTGATCCAAATTGGGTGTGATGAGAGAGAAATCATATCCTTAAAGAAGAGAAGTCTAAGAGGTGACAAGATCAGACAATAAGATATCTGTTTTTTTCTAAATTAAAGGAATAGTCCTTGAACTTTGCTCAAACTCCGCAGCTCCTTATCTGGATACAGGTGGCACTCTCCTTTGCAGACAGCCCAAAATTGTCTCTGATTGTTGCTCTGATGGAATGAGTGAGTCCTTCAAGGTTGAACATCACTCCCATGTTGCTGTTAGGGTGTACAGTGTTTTTCTGGTTCTGCTTATCTCACTCAGCATCAGTTCATGCAAATCCCTCCAGCACCACTCTATTTCTTAGCCAGTACCAGACAGTTTTGATGACTGATACTTTATAATATAATTTTAGATCTGGTAGGACTAAGCCCCCTTCTTTTGCACTTTTTTTTCATTGAATCCCTGGAAATTCTTGACTTTTTATTTCTCAATATGAATTTACTTACAACTTTTTCTAACTCATTAAAGTAATTTTTTGGAATTTCGATTGTTAGGGCACTAAACAAGTAGTTTAGTTTTGATAGAAATGTAATTTTTATTATATTTGCTCAGCCTATCCATGAGCAGTTGATGTTTGCCCAGTTATTTAAATCTGATTGATTTGTGTGAGGAGTATTTTATAATTGTTTTCAAAAAGTTTCTGAGTCTGTCTTGGCAAATAGACGCCCAGGTATTTTATATTCTCTGAGGGTACTTTGAATGGGGTTTCTCTTTCTAGCTCTTCCTGCTGTATCTTGCTAGTCATATATGGAAAAACTGAGGATTTTTGAGGGTTTATTTTATATCTTGCAACTTTGCTAAAATTGCTAATTGTTTCCAGTAGTTTTTTGGATGATTTCTTGGGATTCTCTAGGTAGACCTTCATGTCATCTGCAAAGAGTGAGAGTTTTGTCTCTTCCTTCCCAATTCTAATTCTTTCAATTTCTTTTTCTTCTCTAATTGCTGAAGCTAACATTTCCAATATGATATTGAATAGTAGTGGTGATAATGGGCATCCTTGTTTCACCCCTGATCTTATTGGGAATGCCTCTAGCCTCTTCCCATTGAATATAATGCTTATTGATGGTTTCAGATAGATAATGCTAATTATTCTAAGGAACAGTTCATTTATTCCTATACTCTCTAGAAACATAATCTCTATTGAAAGGATTCACAGACTGTCTCTTTCCTATATTTCCAGTTTCTTTTACAAATCTACTCCACATCTCCCACAATCAGCTGTATTGGCATACTCACTATTCTTCCATTATGCCTTTACTCTCCTGGGTCCCCCAAGTTCAGACTATTCTCTTTCCTTTCCTGGTAACCCTTCCCCTCTCTTCCTCCCCAGCACTGCTATAGCTTTTCCTCTGAGATTTCCTTTCATTTATTTAGTATATTTAGTATTAGTATTATATGAAAGTAGTTTTTACATGTTTTCCTCACATTAGAATGTAAGCTACTTGAGGATAAGGACAGTGCTTTTGTTGACTTCCAGGTCTTTCCTGTCAGTCCTGTCATTCACCAGGCCAGCTGTCCTTCCCAGCCCCCCCCCCCCAGTTAATTGTACTTTTCTCCTCTGAAATTAATTTTTAATCCTTAGAGAGGGAGTACTAGGTTATATTTTTATCTATCAGTTCTTTTAGATATTGCCAATCTAGGAGAAATAATGCTTAAGTTCAAGTTGAAATTCTTATCTCTGTCTCTTTTTTTTTACAAGGAGTGGGTTAAATGACTTGCCTAAGGTCATGCAGCTAGGTAATTATTAAGTTTCTGAGATAGTATTTGAACTCAGGTCCCTCTGACTCCAAGGGCTGCTACTCTATCCACTTTGCCACCTAGCTGACCCCATTGTCTCTCTCTTAATGGAAACAACTATAAGTTACACATCCAAGGCTCCATCCCTTTTCTTATTAGATGCTAATTAAACAATGAACAGATAGCAAATAGTAGTCAAACCCATTTATTCAAAAGATAGTAATCAGAAATCAGAGAAAGTATACATAAGAGATCACACTTCAGACAATACTCAGAAAAAATGAACTCTCTCTTTGGGAGTGAGATAATTCACCTCAATCAGGAGAGTCTCAGGTCCCATCCAAGGGGAAATTTCACAAAGTCTTTTGTGTTGTAAAATTTCTGGCTTCTCCATATGTCAGCTTCTTCCCAGAAGAATGTCTTCCTCTATCTTTCTCTCTTCTGCAATCTGAAGAGATTCTGGAATGGCATGACTTATCTCTTGAAGTTGGAAGCCAGAGACCAGAGTCTCACTTTTTCTTTCTCTTACCAACTCCACTTCTTAGCAGGCGGAGATCATTGATTATTAAATCCCCACCAAAATAGGAGAGTCTCATATAAATGTGTTTTGAGACTTAAGTTAGCTTTGTACTTACTTATGAACATTCAAGTGGAATGTGAGCTCCCTAAAGGAAAGAATTATTGATTTCTTTTTTATCCTTATATCCCAAATACCTATCATGATATAGGAGGCACTTACTTTATTGAATTGAATTATTTTTATTTAAGATGAATCTTGCGCATTGTATTTAGACTTTTTAAAAAGTCACAATATGGAGAAATAGTGTAATGAAACTAATATATCATCAAAGCCTTTATTTTATGAACTCCTTATAAGATCACAGGATTCAGTTATATTCTGTTCTAACTTTCTTATTTTTAAAGATAAAAACATGAGCCCTAAAGTGGTTAAGTAACTTGTTTTAAAAATGTCTTGGAGTTGATAGCAGTCAAAGTCAATATTCAATCCTAGGTCTTTGGTCTCCAGACTATATTTTTCCTAGTATCCTTTGGCTAAGTGTATTGTCTACTTAAATGTCAACCCTGTGGCTTAATGACGCTCTTACCAATTACACACATACATATACACACACATACACATACACACACATACAAATAAAACACCAATTTTGTGTATCTATTTATAGTTGTAGTAATAAACTTTAAATGAATATTCGTCCTCTTGCAGAATGCATGAATTACATAGAATTAAGAACAAATCTATTTGTGACATGAATATGTGAGGCAATCTGTAAAAATGAAAGTGTATGTTAGAAGCAGCATATACCTTAGTATTTTCAGAATCTATCTTATCTTTAATAATAAGCCCCAGGATCTTTTAAGTTATCCTCAGAAGCAAATAAACTGCTTCAACATCAGAGACTATGTCAGTAGAGCATAAACAGTAAGAATCAAATTCAAGAAGCTTCTTTCCACATCTCTAACAACCCTAAATGAGACTACCTCCGTCAGTGGATAGAAAAATGGCCCATTGGGTATCTTGTAATTAGATTTGATTCAAAGTTATCCCCATTAGGAGACATCCACATTGTGGACAGACACACAAACACACACACAGCTATAATGCTCAGTGGAAAAATAAGAGGAGAATGGTTTATTAATAAAATTGTTAACTACCCAGTATTTGCCTGGTTTTCTTATTTTATCAGAAAAATCAGTTGCTTTTTATTGGTGTGTCATATCAATGTCAGTTATGGTTTCTTTTCTTTTGTTTTACAGTTTTAGCTTCAATTTTTTGAACCCTCCTCACTGAGTCATTTCTAGAAGGCACAGGTTCTTGGCCTCTGAGTGTTTAAACTGTTCGCTCATTGTTCCTGACCAACTCACCTCCCGTAATGTATGTTTTAAGAGTTCGGCCACTGAAGTCCGGAAGCGAGTCTGGAACTTCTTACTAATTAAAACATAAAGAAGAGGGTTGAGGCAGCTGTTGAAAAATGCCAAACCAGTAGAGAGGGGGAGTCCGGCCTGAAGCACATGGTGGAAGTGGCTGCTGTGGTGAATGGACAATTCCCAAATGCTAAAGAGGTGAAAGGGGGACCAACAAATCACAAAGGCCAGCACCACGGCCAGTATTGTCCAGAAGTGTTTGCTGGAGGTCAGGGTTGTCCTCCTCTTCACCTGGAAGGCGAGAAGTGAGTAACTAATGATCATACTGAGCAGAGGGAAGAGGTAACCAATGACAAATTTAATCCAGGTCAGGACATGGTGCCTCATTAAAATGATATTGGTGTCATTCTGGTGGAAATTGTTGTAACAAATAGTGTGGTTGTTGAATTCAAGGGTTTCTCTGAAGTATAGGGCAGGGCCAGCAACCATAATTGCCACCAGCCAGATTAGGACAATGACAAAAAGGGTGTTCTTTAGCGTTCGGTAACGTTGAGAGAAGACAGGGTGAATCAAATGAATATAACGGTCCAGACTGATCACTGTGAGGAAGAACACACTGGCAAACATGTTCAACAAGGCAATGAAGGAGTTGGCTTTACATAGCCAGGTGCCAAAGGGCCAATGGAAATTCATGGCCACATAGGAGATATAAAGAGGCAGGAAGAGAACAAAGATTAAATCTGCAATGGCCAGATTGAGGAACCAGAGAGTGGCAACCGTCTTTTTCCACTTAAATCCTGTGAGCCAGATGACAATGGCATTTCCTGGCACCCCAAGGACAAATGCTAGGCCATATAATACAAGGGAAATCCACTGCACAGCTCCCAGGTGAGCCTTCTCTTCCAATTCCAACTCTTCTTGAGAATACTCAAAGGGATAGGTGTAATTATCAAATTCATCTAAGAAATAGTCAAACTCGTCCATGATGTCTTACTGCCTGAAAATTAGGAAATATAAAACAAGTTCAAAAAAATGATAAAACCACATTTAATGATGAGCATAAATGAAAAAAACACTTTTCATCATGAAATAGTATAGTCAGTTTCTAGTCAGGACTTCAAATTCTACTCCAAATACAATACATACAAATACAATTCAATACATTTTCTGAGTATGTACTATGCTAAACAATGCAAATAATGTATTTAGAAATTTTGCTTCCTTAGCCTCCCTTTCTTCATTTATTTGTAAATGGGAAAA
This sequence comes from Macrotis lagotis, assembly GCF_037893015.1. Taxonomy (NCBI): domain Eukaryota; kingdom Metazoa; phylum Chordata; class Mammalia; order Peramelemorphia; family Peramelidae; genus Macrotis; species Macrotis lagotis. The sequence continues at coordinate 83,581,991 of NC_133663.1, read as the reverse complement.
AATCACTATCATTCACTTAATTTGTTGAGAAATTTATAAGACTTTTTACTTATAAAATGTTTAAGGTTCTCTAAATTAATATCACTTTATTACAATGTCTTCTCGAGAGTTTTCCTAACAATCTGACTCAGTTTAAATTTGTTAGGTTCATTAGACATTTAAACATATAGTAGTCTTTAGATGCTTACTGTTTATATATGGAGAGATATCAAAGAAGAGATGATCTCTATATGTAAATAATTTATAATCTATTTAAGGCATAAGTGTAAATTTCTTTAGATCAAAGATTAAGTTTCATAAATCTTTGTATTTTCCACAGAAGTGTTCAACACATTGCTTTGTATATAGTGGATGCTAAATTGTTGTTTATCATTTGCTGTCAAAGAAGACCCTAACATCAGGGAGGTGATGATGCCATGACATGCACATGAATTGGATTTGAGTGAAGGTTGCTGTGCTAAGTCACCAGCCTCACTTTCTCCTCCAGAATCATCTGGGTCCAGTGGCTGGATATGAATCAGGGTGCCTGGAGATGACCCTAGATGCCAGGCAATCAGGGTTAAGTGACTTTCCCAAAGTCACATAGCTGGTGAGGTTTTTTTTTTAGGCTTTTGCAAGGCTAATAGGGTTAAGTAGCTTGCCCAAGGCCACACAGCTAGGTAATTATTAAGTGTCTGAGGCTGGATTTGAACTCAGGTACTCCTGACTCCAGGGCAGGTACTCTATCCACTGTGCCACCTAGCTGCCCTTGCTGGTGGATGTTAAATAAGCCCTTGTTGAAAAAATGAATGGATCCTAGAATTTCAGAGCTAGAAGGAATCAACTCTTTAAATTTTAAGGATGAAGAAACTGAGACTGAAAGAAGTTAAATGACTTTGCTAAGATCATGCAGAAAAGGAGCTGAATTAGATTTCTTATGTCAGACATCCAACTCCAAATTCTGATTATTTATTTATTTTTTACTACATAGCTCAGCTACAAAGCCATTGAGCAGTAGGAAATTCTTACTGAGGGAATTCTTCCACTTACCGGAGCTATGAATTGATAGTTAATTCCTAGGGAGTATTCTGAGTACTGCCTCAGTTCATGTAGAGTCACATAGAGAGGCAATGTCAGAGAAGCAAGACTTGAACTTAGGTCTTTCTGATTCCCTGTCCAGCCCTCTATCTCTTTGACCAGAGAGTAATCAAGTACATAATAAATCCTTAACCTTGGATAAAGCATTGCTTCCTACCAGTAGTCCTCTTTTAAAATATTGTATTATTTTCTTTTGTGATGGATCAACTGGGATGACTTGCTATTTCCTCCTTCAGCTCATTTTACAGATGAGGAAACTAAGGTGAAAAGAGTTAAGTGACTTGTCAAGGATTCCAGAACTATTAAACATCTGAGATCATATTTGAGCTCAGGTCCTCCTGACTCCATGGCTGGCACTCTCTCTCTCTACAGTATCACCCAACTGTTCTGTGGAGATGGAAGAGGAAAGAGCAAAAAGGATTTTTAAAAAGTAGGCAGATAGGGCAGTTAGATGGCACAGTAGATAAGAGCACCAACTCTGGAGTCAGGAGGACCTGAGTTCAAGTCCAACCTCAGACACTTAATAATTACTTAGCTGTGTGACCTTGGGCAAGTCACAACCCCATTGCCTTGCAAAACGCCAAGAAGAAAGAAAGAAAGAAAGAAAGAAAGAAAGAAAGAAAGAAAGAAAGAAAGAAAGAAAGAAAGAAAGAAAGAAAAGAAAAAATTGACAGGTAGGAGTTATACCTAAATCTCACCTGCAAAATTATCATTCTATTTACAAAAGGCTGAGTGGTAAAACACAAACCAGATCATAGGGAGTTGAAGATTGAACAGATAAAGAAGAAGAAGAAGAAGAAATTTATGCTCTCAGTTTAAGAAATTCAGTGATTATATCTCTATCTCTATCTCTATCTCTATCTCTATCATCTCTATCTCTATCTCTATATCCATATCTATATATCTCTACATATTATCTATCTATATCTATCTATCTATCTATCTATCTATCTATCTATCTATCTATCCTGTATGATTAATAACATCAAAAGAAAGGCTGTATGTTTTTAGAATTGAGGAGGCTAAACACAACTATGTTTGTAGGCATAGGAGAAAGTCAGGAGAAAGGAAGAAAATGAAGGTGAGAAAGGAAATCCCTAATGAAACATATCCAAGGGATTGAAAGGTATAAGTTAGCTTTTACATCTCTTCTTCTTCACTGTATATAAACCTTCTGATATATTCTTTTCCTTCACTTAAATTTCTTTTTCTACCTTCTCAAGTCCATGTTCTGACAAATGTGCTTCCCTTCAAGATTTCTTTAAATCATGAAAATAAAATTTAAAAAATGTAAAAAAAAAAAGATTTCTTTAAATCTCATGGATTCCCTTATGTTGCTTGGGTTTAACATGGGGGTGGAATGTATAATTTGAGTCCCATTGCCTATACCCCTGAGTATAGTCTTTTCCAGTAAGACTATACTCAAAGATCAGGCAAATTATAAGAAGGTTAAAATCAAATCAGTTAATTTAGACTTGTAAAGGAAAAATAAACAAATTTATATAATTATGTAAATTATGTAATTATTAATCATGTAAAATAGTCTTATAAACAAGGAAGAAATAAGGTATGAGGCTAAATTTAATTTCTGCCAAACCACTCTCCAATTTTCCTACTTCTTAGGAGGTAGTCCTTAGGAGCCTCTGGGTTTTTTGGCTACTAGGTTCATTTTTTCTCTATATTGTGTTTTTGATCTATTTCTCTATTTGACCTCTCTCTCTCTCTCTCTCTCTCTCTCTCTCTCTCTCTCTCTCTCTCTCTCTCTCTCTCTCTCTCTCTCTGCCAGTATCAAACTGCTTTCATAATTTCTGCTTTGTAGTATGGTTTGAGATCTGGTACTGCTGGACCATTTCCTTCCCACTTTTCCCCCCTTAATTTCCCTTGTGATCCCTGCGATCCCTTTTTGTACCTCCAGATCAATTTGGTTATCATTTAATTCTAGTTCCAGGAATAAATCCTTTGATAAGTTGACAGTTTTCCCATGCCTGTGGGAAGGAAAATGAATTTCCCAAGCTGGGATGAACTTCTATTGTGAGGACACTAGAGGGAGGTCTAGTTCATGTTGCTGCTGGAAGGTCTCAGGGCAGTGGCCCCCTGAATCTGTACGTCCACCAGAGTTGTCTGGGGGAAATTGCTTCTGCAGCTGGTCCTCTTCCTCATTAGTCAGTTGTAAAAACCCTTATCCCTTCCATGGTCAATTGTTACAGCCCTGTGTCTCCAGGGACATCCCTAACTGCCATTTCCACAGATGTCATTCTCAGAAGCTGTTTCTTTGGCCACATTTGATCACACATCTCTTTTCTGTCACTGTTGCCCCAGGCTTTCTAGTTGCCTTTGGGCAATTCCACTGCTCACTAGAGCTGCTAGTGTTTTTAGTTGTTTTTTTTTTGCTCACCCACCAAGTCACATCCCAACAACCTGTTATTAGATTTACCTTTCTTTATGTTTTTTGTTTCATCTAAGAAGTATCAAAAATGACTACTTGGTCTGTGATGACTTTTTAAAAATTCCCTTCCCCAACTTGAGGCTATCAGTTTTTGACTCCCACCTGGGATAGGGTGAATTGTTTTAAATGACCCCTTCATCACTCCGGGGTGTAGTCAATGGGACAACCCTAAAGGGTCTTTCCCTCTTACTGCCTATTTCTGAGACTTGGAACAAACTCATTCATCTATCTCTTTGTCCTTTTCCATTCTCATTATGATCTCCTGGGCAGTTGACCTAGACATGCAAATTTTTCAGAAATTTTCACAGAGTTTTAGGTTGGGAAATACAAGGAAGAGGTACAATTTGGCTGATTCTATGGCATTACTGATAGCAGAACAAAAATCTCTATATTTTGGCACAAACTGGACATTCAAAGTTAAGACAATAGTTCCTTCTTTTCCTCTTCTGAAATTGCTTCCTTTCTTCATCCCCCCCAACAAGATCTCTAAAAAATGAAATATTTCTGTATATTCCATTTCTTCTTATAATTGACATCAGTATCTGATAATCTATCTCTCTTTCTCTTTTCCTCCTTTCTCTCCTCCTCAGACATACCATTTGCCCAAATCTATTAGAAAATTGTGAACATTGTCTGGTATGAGTGGAATTCTTAGAACCTTCTCTCCAAGTTGGTGGTGTGATTTGAATGATGTGAAGAGACCTACTTTCCAAAAAAGATCCATATTGTATTGGGCATACAAAAGTTGTGAAAATATTCCATATTCCATTTACCTACTTATCCCAATGGTATCATTTCAATTTTGCAATAAAATGCTAATTACTACCTTGAACCCAAGTGTGTAAAGGGGTATATGAGCATAAGACATTGCCAACAGAATGGGTAGATAACTATTCATCTATAAAATCAAGATTATTATAACAATTAGATTGTTAACTAAATGTATTTGGTCAGAAATAGATTTTTTTGGAAATATATATAATCTTGAATCTGGTTATTCAGAAAAAAAATTCTCAAAATTTAGTTTAATCCCATGAAACTATGCTATTTATGTGTAATTTAGATTTCTGTCATCCAAAACCATGCTTATTGTGCTTGAACCAATAAAATTTATATCAGAGCTTTTGATTGAGGCACTTTCCTTTATTCCGGTGGCCTTTCTTTCTGTTTTTTTTTTCTTCTCCACTATGTCCTCCTCTGTAATCATTCCTGGCTGAAGCCATTTGCTTTGGATGAGTAAAGAGAGGAAGGAGAATCTTTTTCTTGAATTCTCAGTTAAATCTGAATATGCCTCCTCTACCTTAAATATGACAGCAATGAAACCATGGTCCAATTTAAAGACATATGAATTGCTAGAAAGAGAAATGAGCCAGAAAAACAATTTATCCTATAACATTAATATTATAGAAATGAACACTTTTGAAATTTTATTCAAGTGGATGAAGAATAAAATCAACAGAACTAGAAAATTTATACAATAAAAACAGCACTGTAAAGACAAACAATTTTGAAAGATGTAAGAATTGTGAACAATACAATGACCACTCAGGTTTCCAGAAGACTGATGATGAAATACACAATCTAATACAGAGACATGGCAGAATTAGGTGAAGAATGAGACATCTATATTTTAGTATTTATGCCATTTGAGGGAAATTGTTTTCCTTGACTGCATGTTTGTTGCAAGAAAAAAAATTAGTTGTTTTTTTAATGGACGTACTCTTTTTTTTAAAAAGGGTACAGGAGGAAGTAAAAAATGGATTTCAGTTTTGTTTTTTTTGATAGAGATGTTGGAGGGGTTGTTACAGATATGAAATGTTGCATGCATTTTCAGATGAGGTCACTATATTACTAGTTTTATTTGTTTTATTACAATTACAAAAGACCTCTCACAAAGTGGAAATGAATTCCAAATGTAGGCAATGTAAAAAGAAGATATCAATAAAACGTTTTAAAACTCAAAATCACCATGTTCAGGTATTATCTTACTCCTATGTGTGAAGTTGGTTGTTTGTAAAGATACTCTCCTTGAAGAGGTAGTAGCTACCTCTTCTTGGCTACAATGGATAGAATTCTAGGCCTGGAATTTGAGTTCAAATGTGACCTCAGACATTTACTAGCTAAGTGAACCAGAGTAAGTCAATTAACTCTACCTCAATTTCTTCATCTGTAAAATGAGCAGAAGAAAATGGCAAACTACTCCAGTTTCTTTCTAAAAACTCCAATTGGTGACACAAAGAGTCAGAAATAATGGAACAACAAAAGATGCTAAAACTCACAGCAGGGGAGTTTTGACCTCTGAATTCAGGTGGTACAGTGGATAGAGCACCGGCCCTGGAGTCAGGAGTACCCGAGTTCAAATGTGACCTCAGACACCTAATAATTACCTAGCTGTGTGGCCTTGGGCAAGCCACTTAACCCCATTGCCTTGCAAAAAAAAAAAACTAAAAAAAAAAGAATGGGTATGATGAATACACAGATGTATGAAAAAGTCTACTTTGCTTGTTAAATATCAGTTCTGGTTCATTTACAAAGAACCTCATTCTTAAGGACTTAAAATACTTGATTAATGAATTTTAAGGATGGCTTATTTTGTTAGAGCTGTCTGTCTTCCTGGAAAGTGAACTTGAACCAGTTTAAAAAAGAGTGGGGTGGGGCTTGATTAGAGCTATATCTGAATGTTTTTCATTTGGTGTAGAACATAAAACGTTACCCCACCCAGGACATACTCAAAATGTTTGGTAAGAGTGCTATCCTTAACTTCTCTTTGGAGTAAAGTCCTTAGGGAAAGATTACAGGAGGGAGCTGAGGCAAAGAAATATTTTATAAAGACACCCTGTCTAGACACAAGGGAGGGAGGGGGATGAAAGAATGGGTGGGAGATGGCCTTGGGCAAATCAATCGCACTATTTCAGTTTTGGAATAAAATTCTATTTACTGCTTTGATCCCCAGTGTGCAAAGGGGTATTTGAGCATAAGACATTGCCAACAGAATCGCCAGATGACTCCTTTAGGTCTTACTTTCATTTGTAAAATGAGGGGGATTAGAGTAGATGACTTCTGAATTCTAGATCAGACCTAAGGACCTAAGAAGCTGTGAAATGGAGTGACTCTACTGTTGATGTTGACAATTCACTTCTGATTGATAGTCAAACACTAACAGTAAAGATGAAAAGAATATTTCTTCAGCCCAGTGATAGGATAGTCTTGCACATCTCTAATCATTAGAGCTTTCTGTCTCTCAACATCTTTGCTATATCCATGGTGATCGATACTATATTGTTAAATGTTCAATGTCTATCAGTGAGACAAATGCCATTGTTAAGCAACTTCGGACCATAGAGGACAAGGATTGCCAGGCTGCAATAGTGCCAATTGTGGGTTCTGAAATGTGGTTTTCATTTACAGCTGGACAGTAGCTTGGAATTCAGGCCAATGGCTGGGAACACATCACTTCTTAATTTTCCTTATTCTTAGTGGTGTTTAACACTCAACATCCATGACTATGAGTTACCAAAGGAAGACAAAGGCAACAAATGCATGAGGTGAAAAAAAGCTCACAATTGAGTTCAACCAATAGTAAGTACCAATCATATTCAAGGCATTGTGCTGGGTACTGGGGGAAACAAAGACAAAATAAAAATTGCTTGTGCCTGCCCATCAGCAGTTTACATTCTATTAGAAAATTTACAAAGCATTTTCCTCTCAATAACCATTCAAAAACATTTATTGTCCCCATGCTCAAGTAATTCATAGGATCATAAGTTTGAATATGGTAGGGATCTTAGAGTCCAATCTCCTCATTTTACAGATGAAGAAAATGAGAGGATACATAATTCCCTCAAGGTCACTTATCCAGCAAGGGGCAGAGCTAGATTGGGACACTTCACTACTATAGGCTATTCCCCTCTTTCCAGTGACTTGGAGTAACTAGTTCAAGTAACTAGAAATGGGCAGCTGAGAGCAGGGAGAAGAAGGATGTTAAGGGTAATGGCAACCAATAACAAGGAAAAAATGGCTCTTGAAAAGGCTTCCTGTGTCAGAGGTCTGTCCAGTACACAATTTTCTCTCCATTCTTTCCATTCATTCCACAAATTGTCCACATGCAATTTTGTACATGTCAGCCTCTGGGATGTTCCCAATTCAAATTGACTTCATGTTAAACTAGGAGAATCCCAAGTTCCCAGTATGAAGACTGATTCAAATTTAGAAATCACTTCTGAAAGTTTGTATCTTTTTTTTTTTTTAGGTTTTTGCAAGGCAACGGGGTGAAGTGGCTTTCCCAAGGCCACACGGCTAGGTAATTATTAAGTGTCTGAGACCAGATTTGAACCCAGGTACTCCTGACTCCAGGGCCAGTACTCTATCCACTGTGCCACCTAGCTGCCCCTGAAAGTTTGTATCTTAAATCACAATTCTTAAATTGAAATATAAAGAGAGAGAGGGGGAAAAAAAGCAAAGTTGTCTTTTATACCATATTCATAATAAAGTCCGACTATGGAATCTACAGAACAATTAATTGGTTGACTATTTCTCTGGTCATTGTTCCATAAAGATGAATCTTATGAGACTTTTGTTTAGAATACAATGTACATTATGGAAAATTTAGAGCTCTGGGAAAGGGAAACTACTGGCTCAAGGTCACACAATTAATTTAACAAAAAAGAGCTGATGTCTCTTGAATTCTTATCCAGTGTTCTTTCCACCCTCCCATATGACCTCATTTCAGTTATGCTAAATTTATGATCTTGCCTGGGTGTTGTTAAATGGTTTTCATAATTATATGATTAAGATTCCTGAAGCTCCACTTTTCATTCTGGAATTAAAATTCTAGCTTGTTCTTACATAGTGATGGGTTTCAGGGCAATTTGTCAGAAAAAAACAAAACAAAACCCCCAAACCACATGATTTTTCAAGAATAATGATTACCTTGTGAACTGTTCATTATTCTTGAAGTGTGCCAAATGGTGACTAAACACCTAGAGGCAGAGCTCACAGAAAGGATTCTGTTTTTTTCATATGAATTCAGCCGCAAGGATAAAGGACATTCTTACCCCCTAGAAAACTAAACTAAGGGCAGTTCTAAGATGATAAAAAGGCACTTGTCATTTCTCCAGGAGCAGAAGGATTAGGTTCTTAGTCTCTTGTTCCATAGAATGGGAGTGAGACTAGAAGTAGGCATTGTTTGCTAAAAATAAGCTATTTTGAATTTGGGCTACATTATTAGAATTATAATATCCAAGTTAAAGGGAGATAATAGTGTCACTGTATTTAGACAACTTCTGACTCTGTATTTAATTTTGAGTGCCACAGTTAAAGGGGATCTTTGACAAATGAGAATATGTTCAGAGGAGGATGGTCATAATGATGATGGTTTTGGAAACCATATCATTTGAAGAGTAGATCAGGGCCCCGGGGATATATAGCCTAGAGAAAAGGACATTTATAGTCTGTGAAAATGAACATGGCTAATTGTCTTTAAATGCATGAAAAGCTTGGAATTGGAGTAGATTTTTTTTCCTGCATTGTTCAAGAAGGAACAATAATCACTAATGGTGGGAAACTATAGGAAAGCAGATTTCAATTCAAGATTTAGTTTAATTTAAAAACTTTCTAGCATTATAACTGCTCAACAGCAGAATGGACTTCCTCATCAAATAACTCACTCCCTGTCACAAACAGAGACTGGCCATCTGTCAGGGATCTTGGAGAAAGAATTCATTCATGGAGGGAGAAGAAGGCTTGCAAAGACAAGAAGTCTTTGTGCTGACTTTTCTGCTATCATTTCCAAAGAAGAGGGCAAGTTGGATTTTAGGCACCAAGAACTCTTCTCCACCTCCTTCAATATTAGATTGAGGTTAAGAGTGAAGAGATCTGTAATTCCATAGACAGGACTCTGGAATAAAGGGTGACATGGAAGGCCAGGTCTATCTTGAAGCTACAGAGGATCATAACAACAAAACAGCAACAATGCTAGTCAGTCATTTTCAGTTGTGTCTGATTCTTCATGACTTCATTTAAGGTTTTCTTGGCAGAGATACTTTTTTCCATTTCCTTCTCCAGTTCATTTTACAGATGAGGAAACTGAGGCAAATAGGGTTAAGTGAATTATCTAGGATCACTCAGCCAGGAAGTGGCTGAGGTCCAATTAGAACTCAGTAAGATGACCTGGCTGCCCCCAAAATAAGTTAGCATTTATATAGCTATTGTATTATTATATAGATATTGTGCAGAATACTTTGGAAATATCTCATTTGATACAACAATGCTGGAAGATAGTTTTATTATACCCTGGAATGGGTATTATTATTATAATACCCATTTTGCAGTTGAGGAAAGTGAAGCAAACAGTGGTGAAGGTATTTGCTGAAGTTCACACAGCAAGCAGGTATCTGAAGGTAAATTTGAACTTGGATTTTCTTGACTCCAGACTCAGCACTCTTATCAGTTCACAAATATTAAAGCACCTTTTTAGAAGTCATAGCTAATTTTTTTGTGGCCACCTTACCATATCCTTCAATTAACTTGTCATTAAAATGTAATTCCAACAAAGAGTGCTCACTAACAAATGGACACACAAATGTTTAACTTTTAAGTAACTGCGATTCCCTCATTGGGGAGAAAAGAAGCAAAAGAGATTTTACTTATCATGCAGCTGGCACTTGCTTCTAGGTAACAGGGATCTAGATTAATTTCTATTGATATATTTTGGAATAAGAAAAGGCACTTGGACACACGCAGAAGTGTATGTCTAATCACCATGCGCTTGAAAATTTGAAGTAAGAGGATACGGGTGAGAGCAAATTTAGAAAGTACACACCCATGCCTCCGTCATTTGGATCAATTTATACAGCTGTTACAGTTGTACAGAATGAAGTAAATAATGAATATGAATAAATGCTAGGACTTTGATTTAAATTGTTTTTGTGAATCTTTCAGTTAACTGCTACTTCAAATGTCATTGTCAACATCAATTGAGAATATTTTCTTAGTGCTCTTAACATGGACAAAAGAGGTTTGAAGTTTGTAGTATATCTCTGAACACCTCATTTGGGGTTTTCTTGGCAGAATACAGGACTGCTTTGCCATTCTCCCCCCCCCCCCCCATTTCACAGTTGAGAAAACTGAGGCAAACAGGATTAAGTGACTTGTCCAGGACCACATAGCTAGTAAGGGTCTGAAGCTGATTCTAGGTGTGGTGCTTTATTCACTGTACTACATGGCTGCTCCAATAAGAATAACTAGCAGTTACAGGGCATAAGAGGGATTAAAGTGGGATTTAGAATTGTTAAATAAAAAATATTTAGGGATGGCTAGGTGGCGCAGTGGATAGAGCACTGGCCCTGGAGTCAGGAGGACCTGAGTTCAAATCCGACATCATATACTTAATATGACCTTGGGCAAGCCACTTAACCCCATTGCCTTTCAAAAACCTTAAAAAAATATTTATTTATCTGTCTGTCTAGACAGTCATCCATTCAATCCACCCACTCATTCACTTGTCTATCTTTCTATCCATGTATCCGTCTATTTATCTATCAATTGATCCATCTATCTGTCTATGTATCTATGTATCTATCTGTCTGCCTGCCTGTCTGTCCGTCCATCTATGTCTGTCTATCTATCCATCTGCCTATCCACCATTCTCATTCTCTCTCTCTCTCTCCTCCCTTATATATTATTAATCTAGGAGAAGTAATATTTAGGTTCCAGATAAACTCCTAATTGTTCTTCAATAATAAGAAAGGGTAGGCCCCAATCTTTATAACCAAGACTTGAGCCCCTTTCCACCAAACCAGGAGTTACATATCTATTTAGCTCTTTAAAATTCAAATATATATTATTTCCTTTGACCTTCACAACAACTCTGTGAAGACCAAGATTCAAAGAGTTTAAATGATTTAAATGATAGGTCACACAGCTTGTAAGTGGTATAGTTGGACCTAGAATCTTGCACACAGTAATATTGACAAGAGTGGCTTATACTACTCTAATTAGGTTATTTTTTTTTCACTTGAAAATGACAATAACCTTTGTGACAAATTCCATCTATTTAAGAGCTGTTAACATTCAGTTTTCTTTGCTTAAAACTGCACTAATACTTTTAGGAAACCACTATATACATATATATGACCTGTCTTACCCAAAGAATCGTATTCCCTCCCAATTCTGGAATAGGATGCAACATGGTAGAGCAGTGGTTAGAGTGCCAGACCTGGAGTCAGGAAGACCTGAGTTCAAATTTGATCTTAGACTCTTAATAGCTGTGTGACCCTGGGCAAACCACTTAACCAGGCTTACCTCAGTTTTCCCATCTGTAAAATAGGCATAATAATGGCACCTACCTAGGTTGGTATGAGAATTAAATGAATTAATAATTATAAAGAGCTATCTAAATGTTAGTTAATATTATTGTTGTTATTTTTGGACACCAGATCAGCAGTTTTTTATAGAAAACCACATGCTGTGAGACATGCAAATTTCTTAGTATTTCTAACCATCAATTATTTCACCTCTAAAGTAGGTATAATACAAGTTGTAGCTTCTATCTTACAAGATGAATGTGAGGCCCAAATGAGATAATGTATTTAACATTATGTAATTTGAGCTATCTTTATACATTTCTCCTTGGATTGCTTACTAATAAGAGTCACAGGACTTTACAGAGTTATATAGCATTATATTTTTATTCCCTCATTTTTAGTTACCTTCACTATCTTTGGCTCTTAACATTAATTTTGTTATATTGAAGTTTGGATAAGATGATAAAGCAAAATCTTTATCTCTCTGGTCAGCAATCTTTTTTAAAAAATTTATTTTTTTGATGTATTTGAATTCCAAGTTGTTCCCTCCTACTCCACATCAGAGGAGGTCAATATTTGACCCAAAAATGAATGTGGAGCTACACCTCTTTCTCGAGAGGTGAATAGCATTTTTATCCATTAATCCTTTGTAGTAGATTTGAATACTCACATAATTCAGCATGACTTAGTCATTCACATTTACTCCTCAAACTATGTTGCTATTGCTATAAACAGCAATCTCTTGGTTCTATTAGTTTCAGTTTTCATTATTTCATGCAAGTCTTTTCATGTTTTCCTAAAATCAACCTGCTCATCAATTCTCACAGCAAAGTAGTTTTCCATCCCAATCATATACCACAATTTATTCAGCTATTCCCCAATTAATGGGTATTCCCTCAATTTCCAGTTCTTTGCCACCACAGAAAGTTGCTATAAATATTTTAGAATATAGGTTCTTTTTCTTTTTCCCTGATCACCTTGGAAACAAATGTAATAAAGGTATTGTTTAGTAGGGTGTACCCTTTGGATATAATTCCATTCACTTGTTTCTGCTACTGATACTTTTTTCTTAGGAAGTTCATTTATGGCCTATTCTGTTAATTTGGGCAGTTTATTTTTTTTTTGGTAATTATTCTCCCATTTCACTCAAATTGTTAAAATTATTGGCATATAAGTTAGCAAAATAACTCTTAATAATTTCATCTTCATCAGTGGTATAGTCACCCTTTTCATTTTTAATACTAGTGGTTTGACTTTTTTTCCTCTCTTTTTAATCATACTAACCAATGGTTTATCTACTTTTTTGTTTTTTACAAAAGTAATTGCAAGTTTTATTTATTAATTCAATGGTTTTCTTACTGTTGATTTTATTAATCTCATCTTTAAATTTCAGGATTTTCAGTTTGGTATTTAATTGGGGATTTAAATTTTGTTCTTTTTCTACTTTTTAAAAATTGTATACCCAATTTATTGATGTGCTTCTTATTTTATTTTTATTTATTTATTTAGGATTTTTGCAAGGCAAATGGGGTTAAGTGCTTGCCCAAGGCCACACAGCTAGGAAATTATTGAGTTTCTGAGGCCAGATTTGAACTCAGGTACTCCTGACTCCAGGGCCAATGCTCTATCCACTGCGCCACCTAGCCATCTCTTTCTATTTTATTTTTGTAAGCACTTAGAGATATAAATTTTACTCCAATTACTGCTTTTGCTGTATCTCTTAAGTTTTGATATAGTCTCATTATTCTTTTGTAAAATTATTTGTTTCTATAATCTGTTCTTTAACCTACACATTCTTTAAGATTAGATTATTTAATCTTTAAGATTAGATTATTTAGGCTAGGTGGCATAGTGGATAGAGCACCAGCCTTGCAGTCAGGAGTACCTGGGTTCAAATCCGGTCTCAGACACTTAATAATTGCCTAGCTGTGTGGCCTTGGTCAAGCCACTTAACCCCGTTTGCCTTGCAAAAACCTAAAAAAAAAATTAGATTTTTTAATCTTCAATTAACTTTTCTTTTTGTTTTTGTTTTTATAAGGTAATAGAGTTAAGTGACTTGACCAAGATCACAAGCTAGGGTGACTATTTATTTATTTATTTATCTATTTATCTATCTATCTATCTATTTATTTATTTATTTTAGGATTTTTGCAAGGAAAATGGGGTTAAGTGGCTTGCCCAAGGCCACACAGCTAGGCAATTATTAAGTGTCTGAGGTTGGATTTGAATTCAGGAGTACCTGACTCCAGGGCTGGCGCTCTACCCACTGCGCCACCTAGCCGCCCCACACACTAGGTAATTATTAAGTGTCTGAGTCTGGATTTGAACTCAGGTCCTCCTGTCTCCAGGGCCAGTGTTCTATCAACACCTAGCTGCCCCTTCCAATTAACTTTTAAGTTGTATTCCTATGGTCCTTTATTAAATGTAATTTATTGCATTATGATATAAGGATACATTTAATATTCCTCCTTTTCTATATTTAACCAATATTTATATGACTTTATTATCTATGGTACCTATTAAAATAATGTAATTTTCCTCTTTATCTCTTTTAATTAAATCTCTTTTAGCTTTAACTTTGCCTGAGATCATGTTTGCTACCCCTGTTTTTTTATATCTATTAGAGTCCTTTATTTTTACATTGTGTATCTCTCATTTTTAAATGTCTTTCTTGTAAACAACATAATAGTTATTAATTTTTAATCCATTCTGCTCTTTTTTTTTGTTTTATGGTTGAGATCATGTCATTCACAGTCAAAGTTAGACATACTAGTTGTATATTTCCATTTTATTTTTCCTCATTGGTTATCCTTCTCTCTCTCTTTTACCCTATCCCTCTTCAGAAATCTAACTTCTGAGTACTGCCTCCTTAATCTGCATACCCTTCTAAGAATCCCTCCCTTATCTTACCCCCTTGTCCTCCTATTTTTGGTAAGCTAAGAAAACCTTTAAACCCTACGAAATATATTTATCCCGATTTTGTTGAAAATACAATTTCTACACTACCTGCTCTCTAAGCTATCTTTACCTTCACTATAGCAGTTCTTTCATTTGTGCTTCTTATTTTTTAAATAGATAATTTATTCCTTTTATCTTCTTTTTCATTTTAATTTTTTAGGATCATTCCATCATACTCAACTCACCTTAAGCCAATCTATGTATATTTTTTCAAAGTACCATAATGATGATATATTTTTAAGAATTAAAAATATCCTAAAAAAGAATTAAAAATATCATTTTCCCATATAAGAAATAAATGGTTTAAATTTATTTAACCCCCCCCATAATTAGCTTTCCATGTTTACTTTATTATGTTTCTCCTGATTCTTGTAAGTCAAATTTTCTTTTGAGTTCTGGTTTTTCCCTCAAGAATACCTAAAAATCTTTTATTTCATTAAATATCCATTTTTCCTTGCTGGATTATACTCGGCTTTGTTGGGTAGATTATTCTTGGTTACAAATGCATTCCTTTGCTCTTTGGAATATTATATTCCATACCCTTCAGTTTTTTAAGGTAGAAACTGCTAAATCTTGTGCTATCCTGACTGCAGCTCCACAATATTTAAATTGTTCCTTCCTAGTTGCTTGTAATTTTTTTTTTTTTTAAGATTTTTCAAGGCAATGGGGTTAAGTGGCTTGGCCAAGGCCACATGGCTAGGTAATTATTAAGTGTCTGAGGTCGGATTTGAACCCAGGTACTCCTGACTCCAAGGCCAATGCTCTATTCACTGTGCCACCTAGCCGCCCCTAATATTTTCTTCTTGACCTGAGAGCTTTGAAATTTAGCCATAATTTTCCTGTGTTTTCATTTTGAATTCTCTTTCAGGTGTTGACTGGTGGATTTTTTTTTATTTTCAATTTTACCCTTTAGTTCTAAAACTTCAGGCAACTTTCCTTAATGATATTTTGAACTATAGTATGTACCTCCTTTTTTGATCATAACTTTCAGGTAGTCCAACAATTCTCATATTATTTCTCCTCAATCTATTTTACAGATCAGTTGTTTTTCCAATGAAGTTTCACATTCTCTTCTATTTTTTAATTCTTTTGATTTTATTTTATTGTTTCTTGATGTGTTATGAAGTCATTAACTTCCTTTTTGCCCAGTTCTAATTTTTAAGGTGTTATTTTCTTTTGTAAGTTTTTGGATCACTTTCCATTTGGATGACTTTCTTTTTATAATTTTCTTTCATTACTCATCTCTTTTCCAATTTTTTTCCTTGGCCTCTCTTATTGGATTTTTAGAATCCTTTTTAAACTTTTCTAAGAACTCTTTTTGGGCTTATTACTATTTTACATATTTCCTTGAAGCTTTACAAGAAGCTATTTTATATCTGTGGTTGGGTTCTTTCTTTTTTTTTTTTATCATTTTTAAAATTTGGTCTATTTCTTGATTAGTAACTTTATGTTAGTCAGGCTCTGCTCCCAGGTGGGTGATATCAGGTTTCAGGTCTTTCCTGTTATTTTTTTTTTTTTAGCACTATCTGGGGTTTGCCCAATGATCTTAACTGGGTTCTGGGAATTAACACTCATTTTCTTAAATCCAGTTTTAAATTTTGTTCACAGTAGCATCTCTTGCTCCAGGTAGAACCTATCCCCCAAACTGTACTTTCACAGACAGAAATATCTGGTAGGGAACATGAAAATTTTTTCATCAGAAAGAATGTAACCATTGTTATTGTAAACCTTGGAGGTCCCACAAAACAGAGTGCTTAGATTCTGTGAAGAAAAAAACTGAAATATTGCTGCTGCTGCTGCTGTTATTGATTATGCTGCTTCTATGCTATACCACAACTTTCTAAGTCATCCTTAATTTGCACTATCCCTTGGGGACACTTTGGTTAATGGCTATCTATTTTGCCATAATAAAGTAGTTAGTGGGAAATCATTACCCATATTGTAAACCAGGCTCTGATACAAAGTTCCCTCTTCTTTTTATTCTAAATCAGCCTGTTTCCTCCTAAGCAAGGGAAAGACCATTTTCCCAAAGAATAAGAAATAGTTAGGAACAACTCAGAATAAAATGAATTGAAGCCACACTATAGAAGTCATCTTATTTAGGCAAATTTTGGTAAGTGAACTTTGTGATTGGTAGAGGAGAGGAAAACCTTTATTTATTGCAAAAGCAAGAAGAATTTGAATGGTTTTGTCAGCTTGGTGAAGATTGGAGGCATGGAAAAAAGTCTAGTAATATCTGAACTTTGAATTGGAAATTTTCAGAAAGATTTTTTTGAAGAAGAAGCATGGGATAAAATGAAATGGTGGCAAAATAGCAAATGAAATACTATATAAAAGATTAACCTAATGAACAAACAAGAAATTCTGTATGCCGACTCATTTGTTGTGAAGATTCAGGCATAACAAAATAGCATCTTTTTTTTTTTTTGGCAAGGGAATTTTCCTACAATGATCTCAGGAAGACTCTTTTTTTATAATTTTAAAATTGATGTGTTTTAGTACAAATATGACTTTTCTTTAGTGTCCTCCCTCTCCTGATACACTTAAGAAAGGAGTATCTAAATAGTATTAGAGCATAAGAAAGGCAGGATAGCTAGTTAGCTGGCTCCTTTTCAGTCTTTTCTCTTTGACTTAATCATCCCTTAGTCACCATGGTTCCATAGCATCTTTACTATTTTTTCCTTCCAAATAACAACAGATGAATTCACATAATACTTTAAGGTTTACAAAGTGTGTATCATACAACATCTCATTTACAACTCTTGAGAGGTAGCTATTATCATTATCCCCTTACAGATGTGGTTAAATAAACTGCTTTTAGTAAAGACACATCAAATAGATGCTGAAGGTGGGTTTCAAATCCAAGTTACTTCATTATCCTTCTATTACACTGTGCTGCCTACACATTTTTATAACTATGGATAACTTAGAATCACAGTAGTTCCATAAGTCCATTGCTCACATCATAATCTATTCTCCTCCTGAGGTTATTACTAATATTTTCACAAGGTCATATCTTATACTGTTCCAGGATTATACCCAATGTCTGATTCTCCTATAGCCTAATAAAACATTAAGATGACTGCTTATTTACCTTCTTACCTTACATCTTTGTTTTGCCTTGATTTTGAAATCCAAAGACTGGTCTATTTTTCATCGAAATATTCCTACACTACCTCTTACATTTTGAGATTGACCTACTTGTCCTAAATCATTTCTATTATCAAAAGTAGGACCTTCCACTTAGGATTGATTCAGTCCTCTGCAATGCATCAGTGAAATAGAGCACTAGCCTTAATTTAATTAGCCTGATGAACAAATATGATGTAATGAATAATCCTAATAATACCATTACAATACTCCATATATCCTATACCTACTTTTCCTACCAGTTTGGTAGATTGACAGATTTTCATTCTGTTAGGCTGCCAGATGCTGCTCCTTTGTATTGGTTTTGATTTTAATAGACAGGAAGACGCTAACCAGAAAAAAATATAAATGTATGTATGTATATATACTCTTGGAAGGAATCTACTGATAATTTGTAAATGATTTGTGAGAGAGAGTATTAGGTCAGTTTAGATTGTTCAGGGAAGGTGAATGCTGAAATGCTTATCAAGCCTTGGAAAAAATTTTATAAATGGGTACACACAGGGGCCTCAGGGGAGAAAGAGTTGTATCTATTACCAATTTTTAATTTATCATATATATAATATAAAAGCATAATTATTTGCATGTCTTCTCCCCATTAGATTGTGACCTCCCTGAAGGCAAGAACTAGCTTCTACCTTTCTTTCGTGTTTAGCATAAAGCAGTACTTGCTAAATATTCATTGATTGATGCCTGTTCCATGCTCTCAATATTTTGTTTTTGTTGTTCAGTCATTTCAGTCATGTTTGACTTTTGGTGACCCCATTTGGGGGTTTTCTTGGCAAAGATACAGGAGTGGTTTGCTTTTTTTTCTCCTCATTTTATAGATCAGAAAACTGAGGCAAATAGGATTATGTGACTTGACCAAGGTTAACTAACTAGTAAGTTATCTGAGGTTGGATTTGAATTCAGGTCTTCCCAGCTCTAGTCCCATCATTCTATCCATTGTATCAACTGGCTGCTCCATGCTCTGTTACCCCATTTTTTTTTTTTAAATGAAAGGCATTCTAGCTCATCACACAGCAGTGAGGGAAGCAGTCCTGTGAGTTACTTTCTTTTTTTCCTGTGAGTTACTTTTTTTTTTTAGGTTTTTTTTTTGCAAGGGAAATGGGGTTAAGTGGAATGCCCAAGGCCATGCAGCTAGGTAATTATTAAGTGTCTGAGACCGGATTTGAACCCAGGCACTCCTGACTCCAGGGCTGATGCTTTATCCACTATGCCACCTAGCCGCCCCATGTGAGTTACTTTCAACAGTTTTCAAGACCTCCAGGTGTTCAGTTTATTCTATGTCCATGCAGGGTTCTATTGGTAAAGGTGGAAACCAGAAACCAGTTTGATTCCTTTTGCAGTCAACTCAGCCAAGGAGATAGTTTCTATTTCCTTCTATGTAAAAGAGAGATTTGACTATTCTTTTTTTTTTTTGCAAGTCAAATGGGGTTAAGTGGTTTTCCCAAGGCCACACAGGAGGTTAATTATTGAGGTCAGGTTTGACCTCAGGTACTCCTGACTCCAGGGCAGGTGCTGTATCCACTGAGCCACCTAGCCACCCTGTAAAAGAGACTTTTGACCCAATCACTTATGAGACTGGCTTCATTTTCATTCTGAGGCAGACTAGTTTAGTGGAAAGAGCAGTGACCTGGGTGTCAGTAGAACTGTACTCAGGTTCCAACTTTGCCACTAACTAATTTTGTGATCTTGAATAAATCCCTTTCTCATTTTGGCACTGTTTCTTCATCTGTATGGAAATGATTTTTGTGGAGCATTCATGGAATTTCCCTTTCTGCTTGTGATCAGCCACATACTCTGGCTTGGAACTTGATTATTTTGGAGTACAATGATTTTGGACAGAAATGTGTGATTAGACACTAAAGGGCACTTTGAGAATGACAAAGCAATTTCCTTATTGACAACAAAGCATGATGAATCAATGATGTAGTCAACCTTTAAAAGGTCTCTTTCTCTTTCCTTCTTTTTTTTTTTCAAATTTATTTAAGGCAATGGGGGTTGAGTGACTTGCCCAAGGTCACACAGCTAGGCAAATATTAAGTGTCTGAGGTCAGATTTGAACTCAGGCCCTCCTGACTCCAGGGCTGGTACTCTGAACGTTATGCCAACTAGCTGCCTATCTTTGAGAATAGGAAAGAGACCTTTTCCTGGAACAGGCTGCTTTTTGTCCTCCATTCTGGTTAACACATGGCCTTGAGCATGGACTAAAAGCTCAAGTCCTACCTAAGTGAACCTGAGAGTAGATCTCAGAGCCAGAGTTCCTTCTTTGGTTTTTGAGTTTCTCTCCTAAATATAGGAAACTGAAAAATCAACCTGAAATGGAAGTATATAAACTTAGTGGTGAGCTTGTGCTGTCAATAAATCTAGAGATTTTGAGTTAATCAGGGGTCCTGGAAGTGTTTTCATCAGGGAAGATAATCACCAACAAGAGGTAGAATTCAAAACCCTGGCCAATGGACATAGATTTTGGGAGGACACTCAAGAACTGAGGTGAAGGATGAAAATATTTGTTCATCAATCCTGAAAAATTATTTTTCTTCTGATGAAATTACTTGGAGAACAAACTTGTAGTTAATAATTTACCAAATCTTTTTAAAAGTCTTTCTGACAATATTCATTTGTGTTTTGTGTTTAGCATTCCTTTTGTGTGTAGAAAATAAATAGCTGTCCCATATCTAGTTCATATGTATCTTGATTATCTTTCTATTCTTCTTTTTTGGGGAGACCCTAGACATGAGTTCAAATTTGAGTTTTCCTTAGACCTCTGAAAAGGAGTATTTAATAAGCCTGAATATAAGAAAAAAAAATCTAAAACTCTTATTAACAGTCAAACTCTTCTAGGACTGAACTCAGTCCAGATTGTACACATGGGTTCAGAGAAGAGGGACTTCTTAGTGAATAGAAAGAGGGTATAATGCCCCAAAGTCTCTGGTGTTCCACAATGTTAGATATAAAATGAAGTTGTATGAGATGGCTTCTATATTTCCTTTTAGCTGTAAGTCTTCATTTATATTTTTGACCTTATTTAGCCATATGTCATAAACAGGAACATTGTCTTCTAGGTTTTTGCTATTGATTTCTTCCCTCCTCATCCTCTGAATACACACACACACACACACACACACACACACACATACAGTAGTCCTAATTAGAAGTTCACATACAGTAGACTCACAGAATCAAAGCATTTAGAGCACAAAGACTAACTATAGATTATCTATGCCTGAAGAAGAGAATGGCCCAAGTCACAGGAGAAAGTGTTAAGAATTATGTTAACTGACTTTTGTACCTTGAAACCAAAAGCCATTAGAAAGTATTTCTACCAAAGAAAAATATTCTGCAAACCTAAAACCAAATTCCACCAAGCAGATACCTCGTTCATGATGCCTCTCCCCCCCCCCCAGAGAAAAGTAGATAAGGTTTCCTCCCCTGCTTCAGTCACATATTCATAACAAAGATTTTTATGTCTCTGGTTCTCCATCTCTTTCTATTCTCCCTTTATCCCAGCCTTCCTTGGGGAAATTCCTACCAATACATATCTGCAATAATAGTTCTGTATGAACTCTAAGTTTTCAGGGTCATAAATAGCCAGTAGTATCTAACAAGGGATTTGAACTCAGGTCCTTCTTGACTCCTAGGTCAGTTCTCTGTTCATTCACTATGCCATACTAACTCTCACTCATTTGTTTTTCCAGAAATATTTTCTGTAGATATTTCAGGTTTTAGGAGAACCAGGCTTGTGCAATCAAACAGCCCTCAGGGGATTTCATTCTGTACAGAAGATACTAGTACCACCCTGGTGAGTCACTTTTCATAAAATATAACATCTGCAAGAAAAGGTTATAAACATGCAACAGTACCCAAAACAGTTGGAAAGAGAGCAGAATTATACTTCAAAAGAATTCCTACTTACCAATTAAATTGGGTTTTTTTTAACGTTTAAGTTTATTGGCTAGATATGAAAAAAAGAAAATATTTGGACACAATTCCTTTCCCAAATGAAAAAGTTCCTATTCTATTTTTAAAAGTTGAATTTGAAAAAAAATAAAATTAAAAAAAGTTGAATTTGAAGTCTGATATTTAAAGACTTATTTCCCTATGGTTAAACCATTTTTTATAGTACCATTTTTTATTTTCATCCTAGCCACTTACATTTACCTGCCTTCAGATCAGGGGTTGCAATAAAAAGGAGGAAAGTATTCTGAGTTCTCTTGACCACAGCATTGTGCAAATAGTTGGCAAAGATAGTAGATTATGCAACAATAGTACTCTAGGTTCTCATTTTAATTTTCACCTCCCTTCTTTCTTCACTTCAAATATTATTATCCACATCCCAAAAAGGAACATGACTTTGAGGCAATTGGACCTAAATCTTCAAATGTGGATAGTTTATGGTTGTGGATACTCAGGAGAGGGATTAACGAATGGCCGTGGAATTGAACTGTTCTCAGTGGCCTCAGGGTTTTGGGCTGTCGGAATAATAGGTATCCTTTTGGTCACTCTGGTCTCAATAAACCATCCAGGGAGAGCCTGGCATCTATACAGACTATACAGTACCTCTTGGTAGACATGAAATACAACATTCTATATCCTGAATGAACAGACTTGAAGGAACTCAGTTAAAAAAAGTCACCTTGTCCCATAATGGTTTGGTTTTTTTTTTTAGGTTTTTGCTAGGCAATGGGATTAAGTGACTTGCCCAAGGCCACACAGCTAGGTAATTATTAAGTGTCTGAGGTCGAATTTGAACTCAGGTATTCCTGACTCCAGGGCTGGTGCTCTATCCACTGTGCCACCTAGCTGCCCCACCATAATGTTTTAAAAAAATAAATCAATTCAAATAGCAGCACAATTTCTAGCAGTTTTTAGTTTATAACACTTTCTCTAACAAGGCAAAGCAAAAAACTCCAAACTGAGAAGGACATTATACTTGAAATATAAACCTGTTTCTCAGGCACCCAAATTGAACAGGTTGTCTGACAATTTGGCACAAGGAAATAGTTCATTTTTTTCATCTTTTGACTCCAAAACCACTCCCAAAGCCAGCAGAGCAGTTACAAAGTCTATTTTGAGTTTAATTTTTTTTCATTTTCTGATAACCAAAGATGCTGAATTTTTTTTTTTGATGAGAGGAAAGGTTGAGAACTATCATTTCTCTTAATCCTTAAGTATGTATCACCACCACACTGACCTGGGAAGCAGGATTCACATGTCACAAAGGCACCTCAAAAGTTCTTCAGACAATACCTATCATTCTTCTCCTCAAAACCTTCTTGGCAATCAGTTCTTTTCTCAGACCATTATGCTGTTCCTAAAAGTTGTCTCTAGACACTCCTTCTTTGACAAGTTACTCTATTTGGAATATATATGTCAAGATATTCCTGAGTCAGTTTGCATGCTCTGTACATTTTCCCAAGAAGGACTTGGAAGCACAGACACACACACACACACACACACACACATACACCCCCCACACACACACACATACACACACCCCACACCCACTATTTGCTAATTCTCTATTCCAGGTTTCCTTGTATTCTGTGTAGGTCTGCCTCAGCCTGCCTCAACCACACCCCTCTCTTCCATTTTAACTGGTGTATATGACTCATTAAGAGCCCAGAAGGTTAATGTCCTGTAGAACCTTATTATACAGGTGAAAACACCTGTTCAGGTACAATTTCTCTAGGTCCATGATCTCACTTAATACCATGTTTTTTTGCAGCTGCCTGGTTCTTGTAGTTTATTACACTGGGTGAACACACAGAATTTTAATTCTAATTCAGCCATTCTATTACTGATCTGTTTCTACTGCTTCTTAAAAAATATTAAACCTGGGGCGGCTAGGTGGCGCAGTGGATAGAGCACCTGCCCTGGAGTCAGGAGTACCTGAATTCAAATCTGACCTCAAGACACTTAATAATTACCTAGCTGTGTGGCCTTGGGCAAGCCACTTAACCCCATTGCCTTGCAAAAAAAAGTATTAAACCTGCATTTGACAAATTTTCATAAGATCAGACTTTTTTTTTCATTCTTGTCTTTCTTTCCATATATAGGAGCTTAATTTATTTTAAATCTCTTGCTCTGATTTTTGTTGGGGGGAGTGGTGCTGGAAGGAATGAGAAGAATAGGAATCTTTTTTTTCCTTAATGGTTTCCAAAAATAGAATTTTTATCAATCTAGATAACATTCCTTCAAATTCTGAAATTCTGATTAAATACAAAAACTGCCTGTGAGCTAGACTATATAGCTCGGATGTACAGATCAGCCAGGTGGCACAGTGGATAGAGAGCAGGCCCTGAAGTCAGGAGGATCTGAGTTCAAATTCAGCCTCTGACATTTATATGAAATGCAGTATTTGGAATCAAGAAGACTGGGATTCAAGTTCTAGCTCTCATACTAGCTGGTAAACCAGGGGTTGGTCTCAAGTTCAGAGTGCATTATGATGAGTACATGTCATCAACTTGTTCAGGTACAACGGGCAGAGAATAAGCATATTATCTCATTTGATCTTCACAACTGTATGAAGTTGTTGCTTAGTCAAGTCTGACTCTTTGTGACCCCTTTTGAGAATTTTCTTGGCAGAGATACTAGTGTGGTTTACCATTTCCTTCTCCAGCTCTTTTTACAGATTAGGAAACTGAGGCAAACAAGGTGAAATGACTTTTCCCAGGGTCCCACAGCTAAAAAGTTTCTGAGGTTGGATTTGAATCCAGGTCTTCCTGATGCCACTCTATTTACTGTGAGGGTAGAGTTATGAAGTAGGTGTTATTATTATCTCAGTCTTACAGTTAAGGAAACTGAGGAAACAAGAGATCAAGTTACTTGTCTAGGGTCACACAGCTGGTAAGTATCTGAGGCCGGATTTGAACTCAGGTCTTAAGACCTCAGACCTATAGAGTTTCCTGAGGAGATGGCTAGACCAGCAAGTCACAAAGGAGCTCTATCTATTTGGGTTAACCCATGAAACTACAGGTGAACCTGGAGAAGAGGTTACACATATGGCTTGAAAAATGTGTTCACGGGGCAGCTAGGTGGCACAGTCGATAGAGCACTGGCCCTGGAGTCAGGAGTACCTGAGTTCAAATCTGGCCTCAGATACTTAATAATTGCCTAACTGTGTGGCCTTGGGAAAGCCACTTAACCCCATTTGCCTTGCAAAAACACCTAAAAAAAAAAAAAAAGAGAAAAATGTATTCATGTAGCATGACCCCTGGAAGCAATTGCATTTGCTGAGTGATTCTTGTGTTACTTATTGCCTGTCCTGAATTTTGCTACTGTTTCTTGCTTTGTTGTTTAGGAGTATTTGAGTACTTAATTTATCTATTATACATTGTATTACTGCTTGTTTGCATATAGCTTAATGCTTAATAAGAATGTTTAATTCTGTTACTTTAGAGACCTATTGATATAGCAATTGGCATTGTTTTGCTGTGGTGTTTTTCATGTTCTATAAATAATACAAAAATTGCTGGCATATTTCCATATACCATATCCTCTATATTATTTAGAGCAGTGGTCATTGAAAACAGCTTGCCAAGTGATGCTTTGCATTTTGTTCTATTTCTTGCAGTTACGTGGAAGGGCTTTTGCTGTGGAATGGCATCCTGAGATGATGACCTGGGATGGCCATCTCTGATTTTATAAGTGTTGATGTTTACTTTTCTGCTTGTGCTGCATATTTGCAAATGTCAAATATACCACTGTTGATTTTGCAAGAGACTAAAATATTTTCTGGCTCTAGGGAGAAAGGCAAACCTTCCTAAGAGAGGAAGGATTTGGGGAAAGGCTGACACTTTGGATGCATTCGTCTTAACTCTCAAGATTGCCTTCCCCTCCTTTGGAAAATGGAGTTAGGGGTAAGAGAATCCAGAGCCAGATTGATAGAAAGAACTGGTACATCCAGCATAATAGGGAACAGTTGCTGAGATCATGAGAACCTAGTAGAATATTTGGATTTAAATGTTGTGGTGGGAGCGACATCAGTTCTAAGGAGTCATACCTCTGAAAGAGCAAAAGTTAATATAGAGGATGGAATGGATCTGGACCCTTCAGCCTTCCTAGCAAAGCTATTTTCTTCCCTTCTTTGCCAAGTATGCAAGCTAGTGAATTCATTTATGTTGCTTTCTATTTAGATCTCATTTACCTAATGGAAGACCCTGTGAGTCAGAAGAAATGTTAACCTATATGTCAATTTTATATAAATTCAAATTGAGAAATGATAAGATAGAAAACATTCCTTATTTTAGAGAAACAAAAATTTTGATCCACAAGGGCTGATAGGGTAGCTCAGAGCTATTAGGACAAAATGAGAGAGAAAACTGAAATTAGGTACAATCCTAGCTTGGGGATTTGGGATTCAGCAAATATTAAATCTTGAACCAGTGAGAGTAGTACATTAAGAGGGATCTAAACATGGGTAAACTTAAATTCATTTTCCATTTTTGGTGGGTTGAATGGGAAAGGAAAGCTACTCCCCTATAGGAGAAAGTAGGTGAAAGAAAGCCAGTGAAGGAAACTGATCCAGAGAGAGAGAGAGAGAGAGAGAGAGAGAGAGAGAGAGAGAGGGAGAGAGAGAGAGAAGTGCATAGTATTAAGATATTGATTGCCTCTGTTGTAGAGAAAGGACATAGAAATCTTTTACCCTTGATTTTACAGCTAAGATCTCTATTCCTCTACTTACTCTCCAATCCACTCCAAAAATCCAACAGTCTCAATTTTACAGATGAGGAAATTAAAGATTGGGAGGGCTTCTCAGTAAAGTTAGGGCAATACTAGAGGAAAAAAAATCCTGGACTTAATTTAGGTGTTTTTAAAAGTAAATGATCCCTCCCTCATCAATAATCATGATTTGGATTTGAAATTCATAGTTCTTTCACAATAAAATGGATCTATAGCATTATATACAATAGAGTCCTTGACTTCAACTGATCCAGATGAGAAATAATAGCCTTGAGTCAGACCTAGTCTCCAGAAAACTATAGGACAGGGTTAGTTTAGCAATAGAGTAAGAAAGGAACATTGATAGGGAAACTCTGAAAAGGCGGATGTCTGAGGGTGTTTTAAAACACATAAACCTGAGTGGTAACAAGTCATTACACCTGCCTCTTGGCAAAACTCACCTTTCCAAGGGAACTGCTGGGAAATTGAGTAATGAATTAGTCCAGGGGAATTTACTGATGAAGGAAGAAGTGAAATAGTTGGGAGTGGCTGAGGAGATTAAAGATCTGGAGTGGGGAATTACCTCCTATAATGACATGGGAGACAAATTTAGAAGGAGACAATGGCATTCTTATTGGGGGAGAGGCTAAAACTTGTCGTTGTTTTGCCTTTATGTGTGAGACTATACCTCATTCTCAGGACTGGTTTGACAGGTTGCAGGTCACAGGTCAAATGGAAATATGAGCTCATTTGTTTGAAAAGGCAGTGACTGAGACTGAAGAACTAGACGAATCTTGATGTTGAGTTGCTTGCCCACAGGTATGGTCTGAGAATCCTGGGATGGTTATTCCTCCCCTCCTCTGGACCGTAATTTGTGATCTCTCTGCAAAAATGATAACAGCACTGTACCTGGAGCCTCATGTAGAATAGCAGGGCTATGATTGTAGATGTAGCCATAGAGAGGCAGAAAATAGCTTTCAGGGTGAAAGGAATGACGACATTTTTTGTGCATCTATAAACTTCCTTGACTAAATATTACATTCCCTTTCAATAGGGTCTAAGAATAGAAATAAAGTATATATATATTTAAAGTAAAATATTCAATAGTTTTCCTTGCTTTTGCTTAACATACTTTGTTCTAAGTTCCTCTTGGACCCTCTTCATTCCTACTTTTTTTTCCCGACTTAATTTTCCCCTCACAAGATTTTTGACCTTTTGGTGCTCCAAAGAAATTTTATTAATTTCATCAAATTCTGTGAAGAACTCTGTAGTTTGGGATGACACTCAATTTGTAAATTAATTTAAATGATATTATAATTTTTAATTGTGTTAGAATGACTTAACCACAAACAATGATTATCTCTTCCCAACAGATAAGTGGTCAAAAGAGATGACAGGCAATTTTTTTTTTTTTAGTTTTTGCAAGGCAATAGGGTTAATTGGCTTGCCCAAGGCCACACAGCTAGGTAATTAGTAAGTGTCTGAGGTCACATTTGAACTCAGGTCACATTTGAACTCAGGTCCTCCTGACTCCAGGGCTGGTGTTCTATCCACTTCGCCACCTAGCCACCCCGACAGGCAGTTTTTGAAGGGAAAAAAAACTAGTAGCAATCATATAAAAGGAGAGCCCAAATGATCAACAATAAGAAAAAGTCAAAGTAAACCAACTTTGAAGCTTTATCCCGTTATTCAGAGGATTTAAAAAAGGTGAAAAATATGAAAATTAGGGCGACTAGGTGGCACAGTGGATAGAGCACCCATCCTGGAGTCAGGAGGACCTGAGTTCAATTCTGGCCTCAGACACTTACTAATTACCTAGCTGTGTGGTCTTGGGCAAGTCACTTAACCCCATTGCCTTGGGGGAAAAAAAACCCTAAAAAAAATAAAAAAATATGAAAATTATAAATGTTGGGGGGCTATGAAAGAATGACATATTAATACACTGTTGGTGGAGCCATTGAAAAATTCAACCATTCTTGTAAACACACTAAAATGTTTAAAACTAGACTATAAGAGACACTCTATGATACATACCCTTTGACCCAACAATATCATTATTGGCTCTTTACCCTACTGAGGTCAAAGACAAAGAAAAAGTTTCCAAATGTATGTATACACACATATGTATGATTTACAACTGGGTGTGTATGTGTGTGTTTGTGTATTAACAAAAAACTTGAAGGAAAATAGGTTTCCCCATTGATTGGGGAAATGGTAGAACCAATTGTGGTACATGAGTATAATGGAATGTTATTGCACTAAAAAATGACAAATATGAAGAATTTGGAGAAAATTAGGAAGGTTTATATGAATTGATATAGAAATAAACTAAGAAGAGCCAAGAGAACAATGAATACAATGACCACAGTAATGTAAAGGAAAACAGCATTAAGATACATCACAACTCTAATCAATCTTGACTTCAGATAAATCCTTTCATCAGAGAGAAACTACTACAGATGAAGTATTAGACAAAAGTTATTAGTTGTGATCATAGTTTCAATTGTTTTGCTTAACTATATTTGTTATAAAAAAGAGTTCAGTGATGGAGGGTAGTGAAAGTGGCAGTGATCTTTTTATATTTTTAGGAGTATAAATAATTTATTTCAATAAAATGAAATGATGTTGAACTTGATGATCTCTAAGATTTTTCCTAACTTTTTGATCTTATGTCCCTATGATTAATAAGAATCATAATCATTTATTAAGTGCTTTCTACAGGTTAGACAATGAGCTAAGCAGTGAGGAGACAAGGAAAAGCAAAAACATAGTTTCTGTCTTCATTCTAGTGTCTTTTCTCTGAGACTCTCTAATTTATCATATACACACATACATATATATATATAAATGTGTATGTATATGTGTATATTCACACATTTATACATATATAAAACCTTGTTTACACAGTCCTTTATTAGATTGCAAGTTCTTTGAGGCAAGAACTGCTCTTACCTTTATTTTATATTTCCAATGCTTAACACAGTACCTTGAACATATTAGTCACTTACTTAATAAATACTTCTTAGCTAAAAGGAACCCTACGTGCAAATAACTATATAAATACATGCAAATTAACTATATAAATACAAAATACATACCAGATAAATGGGAGGTAAGATGGAAGACACTAGCAGTAGAGGATGGGGAGGCAGAAAAGATCTCTTTTAAAAGGTAGGATTTAGACTGAAACATGGAGGAAGTCAGGGAAGCCAGGAAGAGGAAGGGAGGAGAGAGAGTAATCCAGGGGACAACTGGTGAAAAACAAGGAGATGGAGCAATATGGAAGGGATGAAGGCTTATTAGGCATGCTGATTTGATAATAAGCTGGAAAGAGACCTGAATGTCTTAATATTTTTAAAGCCACTGAAACTTTTTGGAATAAAGATGTTATATTTTATAGAATAAAAAAATCTTACTATCAATTACAAAATTATT
The DNA here is from genome assembly GCF_037893015.1 of Macrotis lagotis. Lineage (NCBI taxonomy): Eukaryota > Metazoa > Chordata > Mammalia > Peramelemorphia > Peramelidae > Macrotis > Macrotis lagotis. The sequence goes on along the minus strand of NC_133663.1, from coordinate 83,551,955 downwards.
CTATTTGATATAACTATAGTATCATCTATCCAAGGATTAATGAGATCTTATTTTTACCATCTGGTTTTAAATGTTTGAAGAAATTGAATATATTTGTGCGTGTGTATGAATGGATATTTCAAGTTTTGTGGTTTAGTTGAAGAATAATTAACAAAATTCTACAGGATCCATTATAGCCACTTCTACAAAGGAGAAATTAAAGTAAATATTTTCAATAGATTAGGTCTTGGTATCTGTTAAAGAGGTTAATTTAAACATAAGGATTGAAAGCATAAAAACTGAGTTAGTTCCTAAATTTATTATTTATTTTCAGTGATTTCACCAGTATGTGTACTCCCTCTTCCAACACAGATTGTAAGCCTTCTATAACTTCTGAATTACTGTGGCTAAAAACAATCCAACCTTCCCATGAGGGACCCCTCAGCTTTTAGTCCTGGTGAGGACTTGTAGGGCCAATGCTTACTATACTGGCTAGACCTTTATATCTTGGGTCTATACTCAAAGCCTTTCCAGCTTGTTAAACCAGATCTGCTGGAACTTGTGATCTGCTGGCATCATCTTTCAAAAATGCAGTGCCAATTCTATAATGAGGACTTGGAGTAGTAATTTAGTGGACTCCCAACCTAGTAGGTTAAAATAATAATAGCTTGCTTTACACAGGGCTTTTAAGGTTTTGAAGCATTTTCCCTCTTATTCACACACACAGTGGACATTTGATCAGATTATATATTAGATAAAATGTATTCATTTATTCCAACATGTATGAGTTATTTATTATTATTATTACTAGTCTATTACTTATCTTCTGAGTGTTTCTGAATTATAGCCATGAGATCAATAACAACAGGTGTTTACTTATAGTATAATGTTTGCAAAGCATTTTATATTCTCTCTGAAACCACACAACAATCACCTAAAAGGGTTGACTATACAGGCATTACCCCCATTTTAAAAATGATGGGGGGGGAACAGCTAGGTTGCACAGTGGTTAGAGCACCAGCCCTGGAGTCAGGAGGACCTGAGTTCAAATCTGCCCTCAGATACTTAATAATTACCTGTGTGATCTTGGCTAAGTCACTTAACCCTATTGCCTTGTAAAAAACAAAACAAAACAGAACAAACTATTTCTAAACTGAGTTTCTAAATAGTTAAACCATACAGCCAGCATATGTTAGAAGTAAGATTTGAATCCCAGGCTTCCTAACTTGCAGGTCAGCAATCTAGCTTCTAAACAACAAACCATTTTGAGTAAGAGGCTTTTGTTAAATATCAAAATATTTCATGACTCCCTACATAATAATAATTGTTCTATTACATCTAACTTTGAAAATACTTAAGGACAAAATGAAAACCATTGAATTAATAAATAAAGCTATGAGTTAGGTTTTATAAAAAAATAAAATAGATTAAACCATTGGTTAATATGATTTTAAAATAGTGAAGAAACCAAATTGCCAGTATTAAAAATGAAAAGAGTGAATACATCACTAATGAAGATAATATTAAAGTAATTATTAGGAGTTATTTTACCTAGTTATATGACAGTAAATTTAACCATTTAAGTGAAATGGAAGAACTCTTACAAAAACATAAACTGTCCAGATTAATAGAAGAGAACATAGAATTTGTTTGAGAAAAAGAAATTAAACAGGTCATAAGTGAGTTTTCTAAGAAAAAAATCAGGGTCAGATAGATTTATAAATGAATTCTACCAAACATTTAAAGATCACATAATTCCAATATTAAATACATCATTTGGAATAGGCAAAGGCAAAGAATGAATCCTATCAAACTTCTTTTATGAAGCAAATATGGTGCCGATATCTAAAGCAAGAAGAGCAAAAACAGGGGAAAAAACTTTATAAATCAATGTCACTAATGAATATTGATGCAAAAATCTTAAATAAAATTCTGGCTACAACAATATATCATCAATTTCTAGCTGGATATATTACAGTTTTTATTATAACATCTGAAAAACATTCAAAAATGTGTAATGATGCTTACTTATAGATGTGAGTTTGCAAGAGTAGTATTAAAAGAGCTGAGTAATTCTTTCTAGGCACTAGATCTGCAATCTGGGTAGTGGCTGAGGTAGAGCAGAGAAGTCTTCTTAAAACAATAATATAAACTATGGCAAATACTTTAAAAGAACAACAAGGCAGTGAAGAAGAGGAGAGTGCCAGAATGGAAATCAAGAAAACCTGGGTTTAATACATATAGACCCACACCATAGTCAGGGAGCATGTGGCTGCTCTTAAAATGGGCACTTCACTGACCTGCTCTCTGTTGGTCATCAGCTACAACACGGTGCCTTCATTTTCTGAGTTGCTGCTGCTTCCCACAGATTTTCTGGATCTTAAGCTCTTTTGTGATACTGATCCTAGCTAGTTAGAGAAATCCTTCCACGTTTTAGACTGATCTTTGCATCTCCTTCTCCTACTGCTCTTTCTCTCAGTCTAAACTTTTATCTGAGTTATGGTTTGAAATTCTTTCTAATTCCTATCATATACCTGAGGTTTGTTTTTTTTTTTAGGTTTTTGCAAGGCAAATGGGGTTAAGTGGCTTGCCCAAGGCTACACAGCTAGGTAATTATTTAGTGTCTGATGCCAGATTTGAACTCAGGTACTCCTGATTCCAGGACCGGTGCTCTATCCACTGCACCACCTAGCTGGCTATATACCTGAGTTTTAATCTTATTTTTCCAGTCTTACTTCTATGGCTGCAATAGCAGTTTTTCAAAAATGGTAATAAATACACATGTTTATTTAAATGAGCCTGAGACTGGATCTCAAGAATATTCTGCTTTGAGTTTCTTTCCTTGAGCACAGTGACCAAATGGTAACACTGATGACAATATCATGAATTCAAGAAGAAGGGAGCACCTGAGTCCAGTTTCTAGCCCCTCAGAAGGAGGCAAAGTCTGTAATAAGTTATTGAAGATGATAACCACCAGGACTATATTGTAAATTAAAGGACTAGAAAAGCCCAACCCAGAAAATCTAATCCTTGAATGAGTTGCAAGGACAGTACAGAACTAAAACAATACTGAAACACTTGCTCAGTAGTTCCACCATTGTTTCATTCTTTAGTCTTTTAGTGTCAACCTCTTCGGAAGAGTTAATTGAATGCAACATACTTTAAATATTTTTTTCTCCAATGAATATTTGACCTTTTGGCATTTTAAACATTTCCTTTTAGGTGGAAGAAATAAATAACTGCTCTATACATGAATTACCTTTTATACTAAGCACCTCACTAGAGAGGACCCTGTTATCCGCTTTGGATATAGTCTAGACATGAGTCATTCTTAAGCATTGTTTTCATGTTAGCTCCTAAGAATATTCACAGTAATCCATTTTAGAATAATTCCTTCTCTCCTTCCCCACCTGTCCTAGTTCTGCTCTGAGAAGGGGGCATAATAAGCCAGAGAATATGAGAAAATATGCCTGACCCTTCTCTTTGGAGTCAGTCACCCCCAGGGCTGAACCTGGTCCTTGTGAGCTGAGCACTGGAGTTCCTTGATGAAAAAGAGAGCATCCTGCCAAGTTATGGGTTTTGCATACCCATTAACATTTATCTCCACTTAGGTCACTATCTTTCCTTTCTTTTCCCTTTTCCTCAGTTTCACCAGCTCATCCACCATCTTTTTGTTTATTCAGTCTTCATATTTTTTCTTACATTTTCCTTCTTCTACTTGTAGTATCATCCTATCCCTCCCCCACCACTTTTTTCTTATTTCATCCAAAGCTGTCAAACCAAAAACAACGTGAAGCATAAACACAGATTTTACTTTGCTGATCTATTATTAAAGAAGCCTTGGAGGAATAGGGGAATCATTGACAGATGTCTATGTTGAAAAGTAGCAACTCCTTTGGGCCTCCAGCATATCTAATGTTGAACAGCTGTAATCCAAGAGCTCATTTTTACAACATTATTTGTGGTTAGTTTAGATAACATTTTTGGATCTGTGTTAAGAAATGTCAATGATTGATGCAACTCTAAATATATTAGAATCATTATTTCTTGCTGCTAACTTGAAGTCATGTTCATTCCTTTACAAAGCAGGACATAGTGATACTCTGATTATCTTTCATTAAGGAGTGTTTATGTTTCTTGCACCAAATGGTTTATGTAGATTTATTTCTTTTCTCTGGTGGCTGTTGGTGTCATTAATGACCTTCTGTGAGAGAGAGAACAGACCAACTTTCAGCTCTACCAAGAGAAAGCATTTTTTCAGAAAAGTACAGAGGAGGTTTCTTCCCCCCTCTTTAATTTGATAAATGAATTGTTTAGGGCAGATATCATCATCTTGTAAGAAACTGGTTAAGTCAGCCAGTTAAAGAGTTTGTCCATTCGGTACAGAAATAAATTTTTTGAGGAATGGTTTTATTTTATTTTTGGAATGTTTTTTATTTTATTTTTTTCCAATTACATGCAAAGATAGTTTTCAGCAATTTCTTGTAAACTTTTGAGTTGCACATTTTTCTACCCTTCTCTGTTCCCTCTCTCCTCCAAGGCAAAGAGTAATTTGATATAGGTCATACATATGCAATCATATTTAATATATTTCTGTCATGTTGTGAAAGAAGAATCAGAACTAGGGGTGGCTAGGTGGTGTAGTGGATAAAGCACCGGCCTTGGAGTCAGGAGTTACCTGGGTTCAAATATGGTCTCAGACACTTAATAATTACCTAGCTGTGTGGCCTTGGGCAAGCCACTTAACCCCATTTGCCTTGCAAAAACCTAAAAAAAAAAGAAGAATCAGAACTAAAGGGAAAAACAAATAGATCTATTTTTTTTCAAGGCAACGAGGTTAAGTGGCTTGCCCAAGGCCACACAGCTAGGTAATTAATAGATCTATTTTTTAAAAAATGGTTTATACTCTAAATATTTTGGGGAACTAATATAAAATTGAGAATAGCTAAAGGTAAATCTAGAGCAGTCCCTGATAATTCACACAGTCAATAAGTATCATTAAGTGCCCACTACATGCTGCTACCTACTATGTTAACATGTTGGGAACACAAAAGCAAGTGAGTTCCTTCTCTTAAGAAGTGACTCTTTTAACTACTCTGGATCTCAGCATCTTCACTGATAAAATGAAAGTCCTGGATTAGATGATCTCAAAGGTCTTCCTTCAGTTGCCTTGGGGGCAGCTAGGTGGCACAGTGGATAGAGCACTGGCCCTGGAGTCAGGAGTACCTGAGTTCAAATCCGACCTCAGGCACTTAATAATTACCTAGCTGTGTGGCCTTGGGCAAGCCACTTAACCCCATTGTCTAGCAAAAACTAAAAAAAAAAAAAAAAGATCCTGCTTTGGTCTTGTGGTACCTTGAGGAGAACCAGATTTGATTTTAAATGGGAATGAAGATATATATATATATATATATATATATATATATATATATATGTATGAAAAGAAAATCTTTTGACTCTCCTATTTTATGGAGGAAACTGAAGTTCAGATAGTAACTATAATTTTTTCTCTCCTTGGGAATTTAGGAGTTCTTTCTCGTTCAGGTAGTTTAATAATGATGGATAAGTGAATAAGTCCCTGAGGAAGGTAGAAAAAGGGCCACTAGAGAGAAAAAGGGTATTGTTTTTGATGGTTCATGGCCTCAGGTACAGGCCCTTTACGATGGATAGTGGCTTAAATAAAACCTATCCTGGTTTTTTTTAAATTAGCCTAGTACTTTCAGGGAATCTCAAAGACCATTTTCAGTGAAAAACATGAGCTCAGATTCTGATATTCCTATCCTGGGAGATGGCAAGAATCAAGTTTTCCCAGGGCAAAATTTGATTGGGAACAAAAATAAATCATTGTATAGTTATTCTGAAATCTTCAAAGAACATTTTAAGTATTTGTATACAATTGCTTAAAATTAAGAATTTGTATATAATGCCAGACAGACAGTTATAGAAGTTTTGTTTTAGACACTGAAACCCTTACAGATGGTTGGCTAGTTATAGACATTTTATGTCTGAAAGGAACTATGTAAGATGGTAATAATTTGGTGGAGTTTTTCTTACCATCAAATGCAAGGGTTTTCACATATCCCTTATCTGTTTCCTAACCTTACAGATAGTCTTGTTAAAGAAAATATGAGAGTGAAGAGTGAGGCTGACATTTTTAATGGCAGATAAGGAAATTAAAGTAAAAGTGAGTGGTGTGTTTGTGAAGAGAAATTATTTATAGTTCCTTCTAACTCTAAGTGCAAAGTCATAAGAGTGATGAAAAACAACTAAAGCCAGATTCTGAGACTCTGCAGAGGAAATACTGGGGTGGGCTAAAATGGTCCCTGAAATCTGTACACCAAAGCTGGAGTCTCAGCTCTACCACTTACTAGAGTGTGACTTTGTGCAAGTGATTTAGTCTCAAAGCTTTAATTTTTCCATGTAAAAAATACTGAATGTTTCCAACTTGATAAGGTTGACACAGGAACTAAATCTGAAAGAATTTCATAGCCATATAGTCCGAGTTTAAATCCTGCCTCAAAATCTTTGTAGCTGTCTGAACCTAGACAGGTCACTGAACCTCTTGTGTCTGCCTCAGTTTTTTCATCTCTAAAATAGGCATAATAATAGCATCTACCTTCTAGAGGTGTTGGAGAGAATCAAATGAGTTGTAAAGTGCCTAAAGTGTACTATTTTGTTGTGTAGTAGTTTTAAGTTGTATCTGACTCTGTGGGCCCATTTGGGATTTTCTTGGCAAAGATACTGGAGAGGTTTTCTTTTCCTTCTCCAGTTCATTTTACAGATGAGGAAACTGAGGCAATCAAAGTACCATAACTTGCCCAGGGTCATACAGCTAATAAATGTTTGAGACTGAATTTGAACTCAGATCTTCCTGACTGTGCACTTTGGTGCCACCTAGATGCCTACCTAGAACACAGTAGGTGCTTCATAAACGCTTATAAAAAAACTTGAAGAATGAAAGTTTCAGCCAATTTATTGTTTGGATATATTGACCAGATTATTGGGTTGGTTTTTTCTTTGTAAGACAGTCCCATACTGATGGGCTTTGGGATAGGAGTTACATTTGCCTATTTTTTTGTCATTGAATTGGGCAGTTATTTTTGAGATGTGGGCAAGGCACAGAAGTTCAGGGAAAAAACTGCATTCTGGAATGTGGACAGAGCTGCTTGTTTTCCTTTTCATCTGAAGATACACCTCTCAAAGCTTTGGCAGAGATTTTGAGAAGAGCAAGTAAGCAAAAACTAATTATCAAGTCCATTTCTTCTGTTTTCATTTTGTTTCTTTTTCAAGGTGGTAAAAGAATTTTGAGGACTGAGAAGAGGTATTTCTCATTCCAGAGAAATGTGCTAATTCTTTTTATGCCTTAGATGAAAAACTGTTGTTAACAAGAAGCAATCATTATTAGGGGAGAAGTGATGACAGCATCTCACTAGACTAATATTATTATTATTTTTTTTAGTCTTTTGCAAGGCAAATTGGGTTAAGTGGCTTGCCCAAGGCCACACAGCTAGTCTGAGACTGGATTTGAACCCAGGTACTCCTGACTCCAGGGCCAGTGCTTTATCCACTGCGCCACCTAGCCGCCCCAAGACTGATATTATTAATATCATGCAAATATATGAATTTTTATAGTTGCCAAATAATTTACAGTCTTTTGTTTGCAGTCAAGTGGAAATCCTTTCATGTCATTCCATGATTAAGAACAAATACAGGAGGCAGCTAGGTGTGTAGTGGATAGAGCACTGGCCCTGGAAACAGGAGAATCTGAGTTCAAATTCGGTCTCAGACACTTAATAGTATGTATGATCTTGGGTAAGTCACTTAACCTCATTGCCTTATGCCCCCCCAAAAAATCATATTGAAAAATAGATATTAAAGAAGAGAACAAATAATAGAGACTAGCCTAGCCATTTATGCAGGAAAAAACAAGTGATGAAATCTCCTTTGTCTAACTTTATGCTGGCATTCTCATCCTCCTCACCTCTGCTTCCTGGCTTCCTTGGCCTCCTTCAAGACCCAGGAAACTGCACCTTCTTCAAGAAGTCTTTACTAATCATCTCCCTCTAAACCACCCCACTGCCTTTCCTTTAAGATGGTCTTCTATTCATATTTATCTTGTGTATACACATTTTTAAAATTTTTGCATCTTGTTTTCCCCATCAGAATGTGACTTCTTGAAAGCAGGTACCATATTTTTGTCTTTCTATCAGAGATGCTTAGTACAATGTCTGCAGAAAGGTAAAGGAATAATAAATGCTTACTGACTGACACATTGTGCAGAATATGATGTGCAACTGGATGGATAATCCAATGATCTAATTAGTCTATTAATGTGTATTTTCTAGAAAAGACCTATAGACAGATAATGAGTTGAGCTTAGAATTGAATAGGGCTAAGATGACAGGATGCATCCTTCTAGATCTCGCTGAAGCTTTTGTCATTGTGCATAACTCTTTTCTCCCTGATATATTCTTCTCTCTAGCTTTCCTATCACTTTTCTCTCTCAGTTCTTCCACCTGTCTGATCTATCTTTGCCCCATTTGCTGAAACTATAATCTACATCATGTCTATTAAATCACACAGAATTTTCAGTGTTACTAACTGCCGAGTGCTTTAAAATACAACTGTTAGTATAAAGTTTCTCTTGGAGATGTTATGCAGATTAAAAAAGTGGAGGACCATGACCTCAAAAGAATCATAGTTGTCAGTGAAACATAGGGCAATGAGACAGCTTCATATAAACCATGTGACAATCACAAAGAAGATAATATAGAAATAGCAAGGACATGCCCAGCCTAACAAAGGAGAAGAGTCAGTTATACATGAAAATGAAGGATATCAGCTAAAGGTTTCACTAGTTTTCATGAAATATAAAAAAATCTAAAAAATTTCTGAGGGACTGAGTAGATAATTTATGTAGGATTTATTTAGAACTGGGGTTCTTAACCTAGGGTCTATGGATTTTTTTATTTGTTTTTTAAAAATATTTTGTTAATATTTTGGTATAATTAGTTTCATTAGTAATGTGATTTATTGTTATCCATTTAAAATATTATTCTGATAAAGGATTGATAGGATTTGTCAAACTATCAACAACAACAACAATAATTAGTATTTATATAGTACTTGTAAGTTTACAAAGTATTTTACAAATATTATCTCATTTTATTCTCAAAACAACCCTGGGAAATAAGTGATATTATCAGCTCCACTTTACAAAATCTCAGAGGCAACTGAGACTGATAGAGGTTAAGAAACTTGCATGGGGGGCAGCTAGGTGGCACAGTGGATAGAACATCAGTGCTGGAGTCAGGAGGACCTGAGTTCAAATCTGACCTCAGATATTTACTAATTGCCTAGCTCTGGCTTTGGCAAGTCACTTAACCCCATTGTCTTAAATAAAATAAAATTAAATTAAAAAAAGAAACTTGCATAGGGTCACATAATTTGGTTGGATTTGAATTCAAGTTTTTCCAGCTCCAGGGCTAGCTGGCTAACCTCCCAACTGCCAAAGAAGTCCATTATGCAAAAAAAAAGATTAATAATACTTCCTTAGATGATTTAGTCCATGAAGTAATTTTTGGGGGTTATGAATTTTGTATACCCAAGTTCATTTTAAAGATAAGCAAAATAGGACTTAGAGAGGCTAAATGAGAGAGTTAGAATTGTATTAACTGATCAGATCCACTAATTCTAAGTCCAGTGTTTTTTCCATTGTATTATTTTAACACTGCATATTTCTTTGCATTTTTGATCTCTGACATAGATAATCTGTGATCGTTGTCTATGGCAGAATATTTAGTTAACCCAAACTCTTTAGTCTTGAACTATTCTAGAAAGATGAAAGTTTACTCCCCACCATGTGCTTCTTATGAGCAAAATGTATTATAAATGAAGATTAATAATTTGTTGAAATTAGGATCTAAGAAATGATTATATCTAATATCCTTATGCATAAGGATCTAATATCCTTATACATAAGGATCATATCTAATATCCTTATACATAAGAAAATTGAGGTCCAAAGAAGTTATGACAGATGATTATCATAAAGCTGTCATTGGAAGAACCCCAATGTGAAGAATCTAAAACCTCTTGGCAGTCTATTCTACTTATTAAAAACTCTAAAATTCTTAGGGAATTTTCCAAATGGAAAATGACAGGATTATACATATTTTATCAAGTGGAATAAGCTCACTTTCCAGGAGGGATTGAATCTTCACTCTCTATCGCCTTTGTATGTCACCTGACCTTGCTTAAAAGTTCCACATTAAGTTTGAGACAAAGATTTTCCCTGAAATGTGAAATGGGTGATTTTTTTTTTCATTGAACTTTTGGCAGAAGAATCAAACTGAAGAGGACATTTTGGTCAAAACAAAACAAAGCAAAACAAAAAAGCCTGAGATATTATTCTACAACCCACCATGTCTTTCAAAATGTGATGCAAAGAAATACAGATCACCTTCCTCAAGAGAAAATGCAAATATTTGTTTGATCATTTACTTCAAACACTGAACTCATTATTTTTCTCTCAGAAATCCAATTAGTTCTCTGTTTTCCTACTTCTCTCAATACTTTTCAATTCAAATCCTCAGAGATCTATCTACATATTGTATTTTCCCATTTCCCAATCACCCAGTAAATTGTTATATCATTTACTCCCTAATATCATTCCTATCCATAACTTCATCTCTCTATTCCTATTACTAGTATTCCAGTTCAGCCCCTTGTGCACAGATTGTTGAAATAATCTTCTAACTAATCTCTTTACTTTCAGCATTTCCCCATATTCTCTATTTTAGGTCTCTTGGGCTGATAGGCAGGGATCATATTGGCATAAAGGTGAGGCCTGACATCTCAATCTAAAAAATTAAGACCCTCAGATTTAGAGAAAAATTTAGATAGGAACCCCCTGGCCTAAAATTCTTTTTTTTTTAATTTAATTTTTTTTTCAATTAACAAAAAAAATACCTAATTTCTCTCCTTTCCACCTTCTCTCACTCTAATGGGAAAACAAAGGAAAGAAAAGAAAAACTTTTTGAAAATATCTATGCTATTGCATAGTTTTCTTGTTTCAGCTTTCTTCTCTTTGATCAGTTCACTTAAATTTTCCTAGGATTCCCAGAAACTATTTCTTTCAGCATTTCTTACTGCACAGTGATATTCTATTACATTTTCTTCAATAATTTCTTCATCTGTTCCCTTACTAATGGGCATCCCCTTAATTTCCAGTTCTTTGTCACCATAAAAAGAACTGCTAAACATAATTTTGCACATATGGGTATGCTTTTTTGATCTCTTTGGGGGTACAGGCCTAGTGGCATTGATAGGTCAAAGGGTATAAACAGTTTAGTCCTTTTAGGGGCACAATTCCAATGGCTGGACCAATTCAATACTCTATTAAGAATGTATTAGGGGTGGCTAGGTGGCGTAGTGGATAAAGCATGGGCCTTGGAGTCAGGAGTACCTGGGTTCAAATCCGGTCTCAGACACTTAATAATTACCTAGCACCAGCCCTGGAGTCAGGAGTACCTGAGTTCAAATCTGACCTCAGATACTTAATAATTACCTAGCTGTGTGGCCTTGGGCAAGTTACTTAACCCCATTGACTAGCAAAAGAAACCTTAAAAAAAAGTGTATTATCATAACCCTTTCCCTCCAAGACCCATGGTCTAAAATTCTATAGGGAAAGTTTCTAAGAAGAGTCAAATTCTAAAAACACAAAAATAAATCATTACAATTCAAAGGAAATAAGGAAACTAGTTAAAGAAACATGGAGATCAATTTTAATTTGTAAAAGAGGAATAGAAAAAAGGGGTAAATTTCTATAAGAATTGCATGAGAGGGGCAGCTAGGTGATACAGAGGATAGAGCACCAACCCTGGAGTCAGGAGGACTTGAGTTCAAGTCTGGCCTCAGACATTTAATAATTACCTAGCTGTGTCACCTTGGGCAAGTCACTTAACCTTATTACCTTAAATAAATTTTTTTTAAAAAAAGAATTGCATTAGAAACTCTAAAATTCAGAATGAATTGGGGTGGAAAATGAATTTTAAAAACTGACATTCCTTTAATTATGATCAGAATAAGAGAGGATATGACTTCCTAGGTTAAACAATCAACAAGCATTTATTAGGTTTTGCTGTGTGTGAACACTGTCAAGCTATATATTGAAATTGAAAGAAATAGTCCCTGTTTTCAAAGAGATTGCATTTTAAAAGGAGGAAGAAAATTTATAAAAGGAACCTGAAAAGGAGTGTAAGGAAACAAAGGTAAAAATGATAAGAAACAATACTCAAAAGGTAGAAATATTCAACATTTATTTTCCTTTTTCCCCCTTTACTTAGAATTACTTTTTGAACAGGAGAGATAAAAAATAGGTAACAGAGAAAAATTATTATGAGACAGCCTGCTCTTGATAACTACATTTCAACATTTTTGAATGTCAAGATATAATTGCTAAGTAGGTGATTTTTGTCAGATTGTAGAGAATAAAGTAAATGTCCCAGTTTTTTAAAAAATGAAGACAGTAGAGTCTGTAAACTAGAGGTCTGTGTGTTTTGCTTTGATTACTGGCAAAATTCTAGAATGTATTTTTAAAGAGAAGATTATTGAATGGCCAGAAGATCTAGGAGTGATCATGAAGAGCCAGGAATTACTTCATTTGTAATGGACCATGGCAGATTAACCTCAGTGCCATAGAAAGAGTGTGGCTAGATACAGTGGAAAGATAATTGTCCAGCTATGGGGATTTGGACCTACTTGGATGGCCAAATTCAAAAGGTAGTTATTAAGAGCCCGATATCAGACAATTTCTAAGGACTCATGACAGAAAATATCTATATTCAGAGAAAGAACTAATGTTGTCTGAATGATGCAGATTGATGCTTATATTTTTCACTCTATTTTGGTTTTGAGTTTTTTGAGGGAAGGATCTGCATCTCCTTTCACAGCATGAATACTATGGAAGTATGGTTTGCATGATTGCACATATATAAAATAGATTATATTGTGTACAGGGAAGGAATAGTAGAAGGAGGAAGGGAAAGAATTTGGAACTAAATTTTTTTTTAAAATTATGTCAAAATTGTTTTTGCACAATTGGAAAGAAATAAAATACAATTTAAAAATTAATAGCTTGATATCAATATGGAAGGAAGTACCCAGGCATCTGTGATTGACTCCATAAAATTTAACATAAGATGTCATGCTTATTCAATTTGCAAAAGACATAAATCCATGATGGATAGTGAACATACTATTGGACAGTCAGGATACAAAGATACCTCAACAGGTTAGCGTCAGATGTAATAAGATGGCATTTAACAAATCCAAATGCAAAGACCCACACTTAAGTGTTGTATTTTTTTAATGTTCTTTGCAAGTATAAGATTGAGTGGCATGCATTTCCCAATTGACAAAATGGTTAAAAGATATGCAGAAGCAATTTACAGATGAGGAAATCAAAGTGAACCATAGTCATATGAAAAATTTCTCTAAATCATTATTGATTAGAGAAATGCAAATTAAAGCATCTCTGAGGTACCACCTCACACCTCTCAGACAATATGACCAGAAAGGGTAATGATCAATGTTGGATGGGAAATCTGGGACATTAATTCATTGTTGGTGGAGCTGTGAACTGATCTAACCTTTCTGGAGAGCAATTTGGAATTATGCCCAAAGGGCAATAAAAATGTGCATGCTCTTTGTTCTAGCAATACCACTACTGGGTCTATACCCTGAAGAGATCATGGAAAAGGGTTAAAAACATCACTTGTACAAAAATATTCATAGCAGTTCTGTTTGTGGTAGGATCTCTATTTTTTTTTTTTAGGTTTTTGCAAGGCAAATGGGGTTAAGAGGCTTGCCCAAGGCCACACAGCTAGGTAATTATTAAGTGTCTGAGGATGGATTTGAACTCAGGTCCTTTTGCCTCCAGGGCCGGTGCTCTATCCACTGCGCCACCTAGCCACCCCAGGATCTCTATTTCTTAAGGGAACATAAACAAAACAAACTGCTTTATGAATATTATCTCTTAAGAGGACTGCAATCTCATTATGAGCAAACAGGGTGACCAAAAGAGCTAATGTGATTTTTGGGGAGGGGTAGCCCATTTGATGATTTTTCCTAGTACACTATCCATGTAGAAATTCCCTCTCCTAATACAGATCCATAGCCCATCATTGAAGTAATCTTTTTTTTTAAACATACCATATCTAGTTTTCTACTCCAAAGAGATCAAAGAAAAGGAAAAGGACCCATATGAAAAAACACTTATAGCAGCTCTTTTTGTGTTGGAAAAAAATTGGAAACTAAGGGAATGACCATTAATTGTTTTTTGTTTTTTAGTTTTTTTGCAAGGCAAATGGGGTTAAGTGGCTTGCCCAAGGTCACACAGTTAGGTAATTATTAAGTGTCTGAGGCTGGATTTGAACTCAGGTACTCCTGACTCCAGGCCAGTGCTCTGTCCACTGCACCACCTAGCTATCCCAATGACCATTAATTGAGAAATGGTTGAACAAAATTGTACTATATAAATTTAATGGAATACTATTGCGCTGTAAGAAATGAAAAGGATGATTTCAAAAATGCCTGAGAAGACCTGCATGAACAGATACAAGGTAAAGTGCACAGAACCAGAAGAACAATTTATATAGTGTAACAAGTAACTTTGAAACACTTAAGAATTCTGATCATTGTTAAGTGCCAATCATGATTCCAGAGAATCAGGGATAGAGCACCACCTTTTAGCAGGGAGGTTGTGAGACATACATTTTTGAATAAAGCCAATGCAGGAATTTGTTTTGATTGGTTATGCATGCAATTGTAATAGCTTTTCTTTCTTTCTTTCTTTCTCTTTCTTTCTTTCTTTCTTTCTTTCTTTCTTTCTTTCTTTCTTTCTTTCTTCTTCTTTCTTTCTTTCTTTCTTTCTTTCTTCCTTCCTTCCTTCCTTCCTTTCTTTCTTTCTTTCTTTCTTTCTTTCTTTCTTTCTTCTTTCTTTCTTTCTTTCTTTCTTTCTTCCTTCCTTCCTTCCTTCCTTCCTTCCTTCCTTCCTTCCTTCCTTCCTTCCTTCCTTCCTTCCTTTCTTTCTTTCTTTCTTTCTTTCTTTCTTTCTTTCTTTCTTTTTTTCCCAATGGAGTGAGACTGGAAGGAGTGAACATGGTTTTTTTTTTTGCTAATTGAAAATGCTTTTTTAATAATAAAAAAGGATATTGCTAGAGTAATGAGAAATTAAACTAGTATATATCAGAGGCAGAATTTAAACCCAGATATTTTATCATAGGCCTGATTCAGGTTAGTCCCCAAGTAACTTAGGACTAATAATATTTTTTAAAAAATGACACTTCGGGGGGGGGAAACATAATTATTTTGTGATATCTCAATGTATTATAACAATGTAGAAATTCCCCAACCACTGGCCTAGCATTAGAAAGTCCCCACTCACTGTATAAGGTATAATAAAGTGGATGGTCTCTCTTATCCACTGTTTTTTTTTAAATAAATGTTATTGATATCTTTTTCAAAAATATCATCTAAATTTCTCCCTTTATTTTCTTTGTCCTCAGTGATCTATCCATATAAAAAAGATTTCTTTTTAGTAGGAGAGGAAAAAAAGTTAGCAAAACTGATTGATGAGTTGAAAAAAGATTCTTAAAATATATGTTTTAAAACAATGTTCCATATCCATGGACCCCTAGTATTTCAAAGCAGTAGGTTAAGGTATCTTCTTATAGAAGACCAAACTTGTTCTTTGTAATTTTTCAGCATTCACTTTTTGATTCTTTTGTAGTAATTTTTTTCTATTTATACTAATGTTATTCATTGCATATAATGTTTTATGGGTTTGATTTCTTCATTTTGAATCAGTTCATCTAAAGATTTCCATGTTGTTTTTTTCTAATTATATTTATCATTTCCTGTAGCACAATAATAATCCATTACATTCATATCCCACCATTTAATTATTCTCCCACAGAGAAGCACCTACTTTGTTTCTGGTTCTTTGCTAAATTAAAAAATGCTTCAATAAATATTGGTGCATATGAGGTCTTTCTTTTTATCAACGATTTGCTTGAGGTATATACCTATACCCCAGGTAGTGAAATCACTGGGTCAAAAAGTACATTATCCAGTATTTTTAATTATTACTTGTTGTCCTTGGATAAAGGTATTGCTTTCATAATTATAAAAATATTTGGTCTTTCTGCCTCATCTGCTGCCCTTGAACAGGGAATGTTTTCTTATTCTGATCATACATCTTGCACTTGCATTTCAAATACTCCCCTGTTCTTCCTTGTATGGTCCCCCTCTTTTGTCCCTCTACTATGAAATGCTTTATTTTTCCATTCCAAGTTCCCAATAAATGCTGCTGATTGTTTGGATACTCCATGCTTGCCTGAAACATTGTAAAAACCAAATCCAGAAATCTGAATTTGTTATCAGCAAAAGAAGATTTCTTAAAATGTTAATATAGCTCCACTTTCAGGCTAGTCTCCTGTTCTGAATCATGACTATCATATCACATATCACAGTTTAGTAAAAAAAATTACTTAGTCATAGCACAGAAGGGATATATAATAATAATATATTATAATATAATAATATTAGCTTGAGTAGACTAAGCCCTTCTGGCTTCCATGTGGAAAAGAATCTGGTCTGTAGGGAAGGGTGAGGTCATTTGTGTGACTTTGGGACATTTGCCAAGAGTGTCAGACCATTGATTCATGTGAGCAGACTTCTTTTATACTCTTGGATGATCAGTAAGCCAGGTAAATTGCTGAGTCTTATTCACTGAACCAATCTGAGGATGGTTTAATACAATTTAAGGAGAAACTCTCCAGTATCTTTGCCAAGAAAACTCCAATTAGGGTCACAAAGAGTTGGACACAACTGAAAAGACTGAAAAGTCACAGTAAGGGGAAACTAGCCTAATCTGTATAGGGCAGGGTCTAGGGAAAAGCTAAGAGTGGGGGAGCCAGATAATATTGATCCTACCATATCAAGACTACTTCACTCCAATACCAGACATTTGGCATTATCTAGTCCTTCATTTTATTTTTTATTGTAGTTTTAAGTTGCATTAAAAGAGCATCTGGAAAAGAAGAATCAAGGTCTCACTGTGGTATTTTATTCATTTCTGAACATCCCATTTCAGAAGGATAAACTATTTCTAGAAGAAGATAATCAGAATGGATGAAGGCACTTGAACCCATGTCGCTTGTAAATTAGAGAAGGGAAGCCTTGAAGGTTATATGATAGCTATCTTCCAAGTATTTTTCATATGGAAAAGAGATTAGATTCTTCTGCTCAGCACTAGAGGAAAGAACTAGAAAAGATGAATGGAAACTGCAGGAAGCAGATTTAATAATGTTGTTTTGGGAAAAAAATAACCCTAACCATACAGCTATGAGGGCAACTGAATGGGGAGTATTATTGAAGGTTTTCAAGTGAATCACAGGTTGAATTCACGACCTTTAAAGTATTTTATAATTCTGAGATTTTGTAATTCCCTGGTCATAGGTAATGTCAAAAATGTAACTCCATAGGTTGTTGTCAATGAAGCCAATAGCCCAAAGAACAAGACAGAAGAACCCAAGAGCATTCAAAACAGGGAGCTATCAAACCAGATCAGTTTATCAGAGACTCATCAAGGAAAGAAAGAAACAAGATGTTGGGCTAGGTTGAAGTCTTTGTGGGTTGTGGCAGAAACTTCCTCCTGGACCTAAGCAGAGATTTGTAAAAGAGAATGACATACAGAGATATGTCTGGAACAACAATATATCCAAAGGGTAATTTGGTATAACCTCTGAGGCTAAGAGATGTTCAGACCTTCCTATTCTATTTACCTAAAAAAAGCTTAAACTGAGTTTTTAATTGTAGCACCATATCATCTGCCACCTTAAACCAAACTGCCAAATTGATCTCAAAATATCATTTTGCAGAGTTGAACTGACCTATAGAGGCCCTCCTAGATATCTACCAAAGTCTTTCTTGGAAACTTGGGAACTCTGAGGATAAAGTGATTCATTATCTGGGCCCATCAGAAATGATGAACTTCTCTGGCTGCTTCCCCATGCTAGCTAAAGACAGAAGGGCGTAGGTACTTTGGAATCATGATTCAGTCATTGGCTACAGATCTAGAGGAGCTGATGACTCCAGTGGATCTTTTAAAAGGAGAAAATCCTTCCATCTCAATTTCTATTGCTTTTGCTCTCCTATGTAGCAAGTAAAGAGATCTGTTTTTAGTCTTCCCATAAGGGGAGATAAGCACATAGTCTGTTTTCTTCTCTCCCCTATTCTTACCCCGCACCCCACATTGATCTCATAATATTTGTTGAGTTTGTTCCTGATAGCTAAGAATAGTTTTTATACTTTTATAAAGGTTTTAACCTATTCTACTTGGCTTGGAGGTAACTCTATGAGTGTGAGAGTTCTGAAAGTCCTGAGACCAGTAGATACAGTGGGATACCAAAAAAAAAGATAATACATAAGAAAATATGGCCACTTAAAATGGCCTAAGCCTAGTCTTTTTTTTTTTTGCCAGCAAATATGTCCCCAGAATTGTTTAGTTCTGGCAATGACAAACCAACTAAACTTGTTGACTCTTTTTGGACAACTGGCAGGAGTTAAGAATGTGGATTTTTTTTTGTTATTAACAATTTTGAATTAATTTTTATTGTATTTAAAATTTATCAGACCAGAAGTCTAATTTGATCCTTTGTTTGTAGTTTTCTGACTTCTGGTTTCGACTGTGTAGAACAGATATAAACTGTCTAATAAGTTTTCACAAATGGCTTTATGTTCTGCTGAAGCTTACCAGGGAATTGCAATAGTAATAATAAGTTAATGAAGCTTGTTTTAAGTTGGTTTTTGTCTTGGGACATCTTGTTTATCTTTCCCTCTGTGTGAAGAAATAAATACTCATCCTCTACATCTGCTGTATATGGAGTGAGTACCTACCTTCTTAACTCCCTCTCTTGGGGAAACCAAATGTTCATTTCAAAGTTATTTAGAAAGTCCCCTAAATTGTATTCCTTACTTAAAATTTCTTTACAAAAGTAAAAGATCAAATCTTAAAAAGCAGGAATCATTGCTAGAATGACAAGACTAATGTGAAACTGAATAAGGGATGGACAATGTTATAAATATATCTGAGGAGTGTTAACTGATAATATAAAAATGCTTCCTTACTTCATACTGCAAGCTCAGTAAAATACATCTAAAAAATTCTAATCTTCTCAGCAATACATTGATTAAAAACAATTCTAAAAGATTTGAAATGGAAAATATCATCCACATCCAGAGAAAAAGCTATGGAGCTCGAAGGCATACTATTTTTCATTTTTTAAACTTTGTTCTATGTTTTTCTTTCTTGTGCTTTTTTCCATTTTTTCTGATTCTTCTTTTATAATATGACTAATATGGAAATATGATATATATATATAAAACTATATAACCTATATCAGAATTCTTGCTTCATATGGAGGAAGAGGGAAAGGAGGGAGAGAAAAAATGAGGAATTAAAAATCTTATAAAAATATAATTGGAAAAAATTACAATTAAAAAATAAAGTGAAAAAATTGCATGGTGGCCCACAACACTTCCAAGTTTGGGCCGAATTAGATTCAAATGAAATAGTTAATGCAATAAACAAAAATAGATAATGTTTAATATTTGATTTTCTAAATCAATATGTATCCACAGAGATCCTTATGTGTGCTTTAGAGATCTTTATGTACTATTTAGTGGTCCCTATTTCATTCTAAGGGTAACTAGATAGCATAGTGAATAAAATGCCAGTCCTGGAGTCAAAAAGACCTGAGTTCAAATATGACCTCATCTGTTGTATATTGAGTGAGAACCTTCTTAACTTCCTGTCTTGGGGGAAACCAAGTTACATGTTCATTTCAAAGTTATAAAATTTAGAAAAATCACTTAACTTATGTTAAATTTCTTTACAAAAGAAAAAGACCAAATCTTAAAAATTTTATGACAAGATTGATGTGAAACTGAATGAGGGCAGGACAATGTTATATAAATATATAAACTTACCAGCTATTGACTCTGGCTAAGTCATTTAACTCTGTCTGTCTCAGCTTCCTTGTCTGTAAAATAAGCTACAGAAGGCAATGGCAAACCATGGCAGTATCTTAGCCAAGAAAACCCCAAATGGTCACAAAAAGTCGGAACACCTACTGAAATAACTCAGTAACAACAAAAATTTCAGAGTATGATAACACTGACCTAGAGCCTCAAGAAGCTGAGTGACAGCTAATATGTTAGAGATAGGATGTGAACCCAGGTCTTCCTAGTTTTAAGGTCAGTTCTCTATCCATTTATACCACGTAACCTCTTCTTATTCTTTATTCTTTTTTTTTTTTGCAAGGCAATGGGGTTAAGTGGCCTGCTCAGAGCCACACAACTAGGTGATTATTAAGTGTCTGAGACTGGATTTGAACTCCTGACTCCAGGGCTGGTGCTCTATTCATTGTGCCACCTAGCAGCCCTGTAACCTCTTCTTGTTTTATAGATGGGGAGCACTTTTGCCAAGAGGTAAAATGTTGACTAGAACTTGGGTCACCTAACTACTAGGTCAATGCTTCCTCCTTTTTACCGTGACATATTGGAGTTCTATTTTGGCAATAAGATTGATGCCACATTGTAATGTCAAATGATGAGACAAGATGTTAAAAGTGCACTGAAATTTTTTAGTAAACATTTATTATCAAATGAGGTAATGTATGTAAAGTGCTTTGTGAATCTTACACTATTTTTAACTTAATATATACTTAACAATATAATATAATATTTAACTTAATATAATGTAACAATACTTAACATTAATGTTAGATATTATCAATGATAATGATGATGATGTTCCTGCTATATGCTGGGCTCCTTGCTAACTGCCTTCAAGGAGTCTACCATATATTGGAGGGGTGGGAGGGGGGCAGGACATCTACACAGAGAAATAAATCCAAAGTAAATTCAAAGAAGTGGGCAGAACTGATAAGAGAGGATCAGGAAAGGCTTCACCTAGTGGAGAACTAGGCTAAGTTTTGAAGGGAGTTAGGGATTCCCAGAGTCAAAGGAGAGGAAGGAGATCCTTCCACACAAGTAGTGAGGGTAGGAGGCAAAGCTATGTGGGCAAGCGATATAGTATTGTGACTAGAGAAGAACAAAAAAGGCCAGTTTGACTGGAAGGTAGAGTGTTGAGGGGAAGTAATGTGAAATCTGACTAGACAGATAGTTTGGAGTAAAGCTGAGAAGAGCTGTTATAAATGGCAAACAAAAGATTTTATATCTTATCTTAAGAAACACAGAAACTTCATGAATAGGGGAGTGAAATGATTGGACTTGTGCTTTAAAAATAGTAATTTAACAATTTAACAACCAGCTGTGTGGAGAGGAGAGTGACTGTAGGTTGGGAGACCAGTTATGAGGTAATTATGATAGTCTTGGAGAAAGGGATGCAGATTACCACTAGAGTGTCCAATGCAATTTATTGATTATATATAACTTACATGCTATATATATACCATATCAATATACTTTATTATTGCTATAATTTATTGATAATATATAATAGCAATATAATTTATTGATTACTGATGTAAAACTGGCAAGAGTTAGTGACTGGTTAAGATTGGTGAGGGAGAGTCAAGAGCATAAGAGGCACATTTGGAAACAATTCTATCTATTTGTACTGGAGTCTTAAAACTTTTTTAAGGCTTTAATGATATATTTTATATACAGATACACACGTGTATATATGTTCTGTACACATATACATATATGTCTCATGTGGGTAAATACATATATATTAAAGTCAGGAAAGATTAAGCTGGGGGAACATTATGTTTTTTACTCCCTGGACTTAGCTTTGTTTCCCTGCCCTTTTCCCCTGTTTCCCCACTGATCTGCCTGGGAGAATGAGGAACCCTAGGACCCTTGGCAGTCTGCTGAGAATAAAGCCCCTACATGCATGTGATTAAGGTGTAGTCTTATCCTCAAAGGTTAAAAATAGGAGCTATAATTGAAAGATGTATGCACTCTGTGCCCATGTAAGATATGTGTGTACACATGGAATTTGAATTATATCTATTTGTCCATCTATATATTGCTAGTCTAAAGGGATGACTGATTCAAAACAAAAACTGCTTCCTGAATGCATTTAAGAATCTTGGGGAAAAGGTTATTTTAAGCTTATACCTGTAGGTTTTACTCTTTCCTATCTATATACTGCTTATACATAAAACCACCACAAATAACGAATTGCAAGTAAACATATTCATTCAAACAAATAACTAAATAGAAATCAGAGTAGTTACAGATTAAAACATACCAAAAAAATTACACAGAGTGAGATAATACAACTCAAACCTAGAGAAAGGTCATGATCTCATCCAAGAGGAAATTTTCTGAAGTCTCTAGGGAGTTAGCAGGAACTCAAGGATAGGTTGAGGAGGTGACTTCCCTTATATGTATGCACCTTCCAAAATCTTTCTTCTTGCTTCATATATCTAGAGTTGATCCTAAAGAGAGTCTGGCACCATGTTTCCTTTATCAAAGAGAAATAGTTGCTCCTTTTCCCAAACCTCCCTCATCAACTCTGACCCTCACTTAGGTACACAATTTTGTAGCAGCATTCTCTCAATTCAATTGTAATGATGCCTAAGCACCAGTTCAAGTATGAGTCTGGTTATCCAAGGAGTGCCCAACCTAAGCAAGAGGGAGGTCTACAACTGGGAGATACAGCTCTAGAAATTTAAGTCTTATGGTACCAACTAACTGGGAAAACTCTGCTCTCTATATAGCTTAGGTGGTTTGACAATCTTCTGCTGGGGATTGGCCTTCTTGCCAAGATTATGAAAGGAACAAGATAAGACACTTTTTTAAAAAATTGGACAAAACGACCTCAAAAAAGCCATCTCCACTCCAAAAATCATGTGAATTACTTTCTAGCCATGATTTTCTCATCTTGTGCTTGTAGTTTTTTAAAACCTAGATGTAAGAATAAATTTTATCTTATTAGTTTCAGCCTAGCCTATTAATAATTTTAATGTCTCTCTTCTGATATACTGATATACTTCTGATATATTAACTAGTTTCCCCAGTTTCATCTTGCCTACAAATTTGATAAATAGACCATTTATTGAATAAAATTCATGAATAATACATAAAGAGTATTGTGGCAATACACTAGAGACCTCAGTCTCTGCATTTAACTCACTTTGGATCCAGTCAATCAACCAGTTTTAAAGTTAATATATTTGTATTAGAATCCAATCCACATCTCTCCAACTGTTCCATAAGGCTAGTTTGAGGTCATGGATCTGGTCATGGATTTGAAGATATAAGGGACCTAAGGGATTAATATAGGCCATTCCTTAAGGAAAAACAGTTGGAAGGTCCCCCCACCTCAATCCTCCCTCTTATTCGGGACTTCTGCTGGGTTCATGGCTAGGGATATTTCATTTCCCCCCCCCTAATTTAATATATTTCCCTCTCCCCCCATTACATGTTATTGTTTTAGTTTTTAAGAGCTATTTTTTTAAGTCTTAGGATTTTAAACTAAAATATCATTGCTGAGCCTACTCTTCTTCTGAGGAACAGAAGAAGTTGTATCACTCCATGTCCAATAGAAAAGAACAGACCTTATTGGAGTAGTATATACACATATATTTATGTGTGTGTGTGTGTGTGTGTGTGTGTGTGTGTGTGTGTGTGTGTGTATAGTGTTTATATTGACAGATATACATAAACATGTATATATATTTTGATAACTATTTCAATATAATTGATTTTTTGGTAATCTTTATATTTTATGAATGTATTTTATTCATCTCTTATGCATTTAAAAATATGATTCTGAGATAAATGGTCCCTAGACTACATCATATTGTCAAAGACATCCAGGACCGAATAAAGGATAAGAAGTCCTGATTCAAAGGGTCATACAGAAAAAAAGAAGGGAATTAGGACTGAAAAGTCTAATACTAGTCTAAAGCTTTAACTTCTGAGTGGTTCAATGAATATCAAGTCCAGATTGGGATTAATAGAGAAAATTCCCATGATGTTTTTCCTCATCAGAAGGGCCGGCGAGTTAGAACTTTAGGATCAAAAAAGAAAAGCAATCAGGGAGACAGTTGGGCAGATTTTGGAAGAGAGGATGCTGAATATTTTGTTGTAAAGCCTTGGGAGAGTGACAGGATAACTTATTTCATAAAGAAAGACAGGTAAGAAAAATTCTTGAAGTTTTCTCAGCAACTAAATGGGTTTGCAGGCTTCCATTTGATTCTGAGAATTTTAAAAGCCATTTAATGCTTAGAAAACACCACTCTAAGGACTATTTAGAAAGGAATTATTGCTGAGAACTAAGAGAGGAAGTGGCAGTTTCACCGGATTTTGGAAGAAGTAAAAACAGATGAGTCGGCTAGTAAAAATTTACTCAAAGAAATTTTGCAGCAAACTTTTTGGATTCCCCATTGAGAAAGCAAATCTTAACCTGGAAAGAGTATATTGAATATTCAAGGGAAAAATTACAGTTGAAACTTTGCTTTTGTAGCCAATAAGAGGCAAATAATTGCAAATACTTTGAACCCAGTGAGGCCACTGAAGTTTGTAGAATTTAACTGAACTGAATGCAAGAATGATTTAAACTTCAGTTTGTCCCATAAACCATGATCTTATAATTAGCTATTAGCCCTTCATTAGAAAGAACCCAAACCTACATATGTCATTTATAAGCATGAATATTTCAGCATGCTATTATTAATTGTGAGATCTAATAAATTCAGGGACACCAAAAGGAATATAGGGAAGTCTCTTTATAAAACCTTTTCCTAAAATAACCACCTGCTAACTGGATTTAGAAACTGATTTTTGGCTTTTTTATCACCTAGAGAAGATAAAAACAATTGTGCTAAACACCACAACAATGAGTTTCTGGACTTTCAAGGATTCCAAATCTAAACTTATATAATGGTCTTATAGAAAGACTGAGAAAATGACTTGAAGTGTCTAATTTTTTTCTTCTCACTCTAATTTTTCCTTTCCTGAAATTTCAGAGTTAATTTGCAGCTGCAGCAAACCCTGTTTTGACATAAGACCAAGAATAGGAGTAGCACTGAATCTGCAAATAGAAAATTCTTTTCCTCTCTCTCTTTTTTGTTTCTTTTTCTTTTTTTCTTTTAAAGTATCACGAGCCAGCTGTTACTCATTCTAATCCCTAGGTAAATAAATTGTCTCCAAAAAATCATTATCAAGTCAACTGCAAATGTGTTAACTTACAGAGAAGGCAAACAGGAAAATACAAGAAGGAACCCACTTACCAGTTAATTTTCTTTCAGCAAGAGAGACTATTGTGATTCTGGGTGTAACCTTTGGAGTGCAGAATGAAAAACAGTGTGGATTGCAGGATAACTGTAGTGTACAGCTTTCCCAGCCTCCTCACTTGGCTTTTGAAATGACACTGTGGATGAGGAAGGATGCTAGTTATGCAGCTTTTATACAACACTCGGGAACTAGTTGTAATCTGGTTCTTCCCCTCCCCCCAACTGCTGTCCAGAATCATCTACTTCGGGAGACAGTGAGCAGAATGTATATTGCACAATGGAATCATTTTGGTCAGGGTGCCTGTGTCTCTGAGTAACCTTGGGTTACTTTCTGAAAGGAAACTGATATAATGTTGCACAGTGCAACTTGAAACAAGAGTCAAAGTCAAAGTTTCCCTTTTAGCTTGTATTTCTGTTTTGGGGGAAAATATATAAAATATATGTTATATTTATGTATATATATATACATAAATATATATATATATAAATATATATATACATAAATATATATATATAAATATATATATATATATATATATTTATATATATATATATATATATGTGTGGTGGGGGGGGGCGGGAATCACATTACATAAGGAGTAACCAGGTGACAAGGTTATTTTGGAAATGCCAGACAGGACTTTTTTCAAATGATCTCTGAAATGGGTTTTATTTAGAGTTGCAAATTTCAGGAAATCATTTCAAAGTTAGAACTGTTGTTTTAGGCAATGATGAAAATATACCTACAGATTCCCAACCAAATCAGGGTTTCATTGAGTTCCATTAATAAGTAAAGGAAATATTTCTCTTGTATGTCATGGCTTCACCTCTCTGATGTCACAGTCTTCTTCGAGAATGAAAGACAAAAATCAATCAATCTACAAAGGAAATATTCACCTACAGGGTCTTCCCTAATAAAGGAACACATGGAATGAATGATAATTTGTTTTATTTTAAGGTTCTTCAGAGAAAGGATGGCAATACATAAAAATAAGAAAGGGTTTCATTTCGAGGGAACTGCCCTGTGTATTTTAAGACTAGCCTTGGGCAATCTGGAAGATTTTACTGCTCTGGAAAAATTGAAGCTTTGCTTTTCATTGCTGAGCATCCCCACCTCCACCCCTACCCTTCAAGCACATTTGTCTGCAAGACTGAGAAGTAACTGAGGGGGAAGGAGGTGATGGCTCATTGGCCCAAGTGAGCTCCCCTTCCTAGAGGGTTAGCTTTACTTTTCTGAGCCTTTTTTTTAAAGATAGCCAGATCCCTTGCATGAACTGATGCTGAGTGAAATGCGCAGAACCAGAAAAACACACCGTACACCCTAACAGTAATATGGGGGTGATGATCAACCTTGATGGACTTGCTCATTCCATCAGTGCCACAATCAGGAACAATTTTGGACTGTCTGCAATGGAGAATACCATCTGTATCCAGAAAAGAACCGTGGAGTTTGAACAAAGTTCAAGGACTATTCCCTTTAATTTAGAAAAAATAAACTTATATCTTATTGTCTGATCTTGGTATCTCTTATACTTTATGTTTCTTCCTTAAGGATATGATTTCTCTCTCATCACACTCAATTTGGATCAATGTACAACATGGAAACCATGTAAAAACTGACAAATTGCTTTCTGGGGGAGGGAGTAAGATTGTGGGGAAAATTGTAAAACTCAAAATCTTTAATTAAAAAAATAAAGATACTGTGTGGCCTTGGGCAAGCCACTTAACCCCATTTGCCTTGCAAAAAAACCTAAAAAAAATAAAGATAACCAGATCCCAATGACATATTTATATAACTTGAATATATATAAAACTTCTATATATATATGCATGTATTTATATATGCATACATATATATGTATACAGAGAGAATGTGTATGAGAGATTGCATGTAGTTTATATATAGATCATATACAATTGCAAAATGCTTTGCTCATATTACTTTAGTTCATTCTCACATAATTTCTTCAGGGTAGGCAGTGTCAATATAACTGTTCCTACTTTACAGGGTCACATTCATTAAACAGTGAAGCTGGGATTCAAATCTAAGGTTTTGGATCTAAATTGACTGCTTTTCCCATTTATAATATATAATACAATATAATATAATAATATTAATAATGCCCTTGTTGTAGCCTTTCTCTAAAATTAATACTTGAAATGTTTATAATAAAGGACCTTAGTATCTTTGTTAGTCAATAAGCATTTATCAATGTTAGACACTGTGGTGCTTTGTAAAAAAGAAAATCTGAATATTTTAAGTATTGACCTAAAGAAAGTGGTTGAAGTAATAGATTGGAAATTTATTTCATGACTGGACTTTATCTGGGTCAATTATTAGGACTAGAGGGATTTCACAGAACCACATAACACAGGCATTACTAAAAGCAATAAGCCCTTTTATCTAGCACAGTGTTTATTAATGCTTATTAATCAGTCATTACACACTTATTAATAAATGTCTACTATGTGCCAATCTCTTACCAAGTGCTGGAGATACAAATATGAAGAAGAAAAATGATCTCTGTCTTCAAGGAGCTTACAATCTAATGGGGAATGACAACACCCAAAAGGAACCTGAAAAGAAGGGGAGAAGAGATCCAGTTTGAGGAAATGATGAAGTCCAGAGGAGTTCACCTGGTTGGGAAAAATAGAGGGCTTGCTGAGGTGCTTCTATAAATAGAGATTTTTGAGAGGAACTTCCCATTCAGTCATTCATTTAGAGGGTACAGATGAGGTATGAGTACTAAGGTTGATGTAATCTTGCAGGATGAGATTCCCCCGGCATGAAGAAGTTCAATATTGTCATTTACTGACTGATCCAAGTTGCTTTACTGGGGATACCCAAGGAAGCAAAGGTATTTTATCAGGAAGGGAAGGGGTGGCAAATGAAGGTACATCTAATTGACTTGTCACTTTTAATGCTGTAGGCAGGGAACCACCAGTCATTGAGGTTCCATAGAAGATTCCAGCAAGGAACATTTCAAGTATTTATTTTAGAGAAAGGCTACAAAAAGGGCATTATTATTGTTATTGATTATCCTCAGGATCTGCTATAATAAAGCAAACCTGTACAGTTCAGCATTTACCATTATATCTAAGTTGTAGGGTATCAACAGTCACTGTGGATCAGGGATTCTTAACCTGGGAGTCCATGAACCTGAATTTTTTTTGAAGTTTTGCAAGGCAATGGGGTTAAGTGCCTTGCTGAAGGTCACACAGCTAGGTAATTGTTTAGTGTCTGAGGTCGAATTTGAACTCAGGTCCTCCTGACTCCAGGGCTGTTGCTCTATCCACTATGCAACCTAGCTACCCTTGAAATTTTTTTAATAGTTATTTAAATATAATTGGTTTCCTTTGTAATCCTATATGCTTCTTTTTGGCCATTGAAAAACTTTCCATTAACTTTACTAAACTACCAAAAAGCTATATAACACACACAAAAAAGGTTAATTAGCTCTGGTTAGATGAGTCAGGCCATGGAGTTCGTTTTTTATTGTTGTGAATTATTCAGATTTCATAAGTTCATAATTGTTTGATTCTGTTTCACTTTAATCACATAAATCTGTAGCCAAGAATGAAGAGGAATTGGAAGCTTTTAAAAATCCAGAATCAATTATACGGGTGATTTGTTGCAGGCTGTAGGCTATTGAAAATTATAATTCTCCAATGGATAAACATTTGCAGGTTGTGAATAATTTTTTTCTGAGTAATTAATAATCAATTTATTAATTATGGTTAGCAAATAATTAATAGAGGGAAGTCAGTGACTTTCTCTTGTAAATCAAAGATGAACCTTGAGATTCCTTGAATATCCTTGAAAATATGACTTCCTGATAGGTTGAAATTATTTCTGATTGGTTAATAATTGATGAGAGAATAAATCCTATAATATATAATGAGTGGTGGGTTTATTCTAATAAGAAGCTGGAGGATGACTCTGTTCATTCTGGACAAAGAGATTCCTCTCCACACATTTTACCTCCAGCAATCTATACTAAAGCATTTATCCTCCACCCAAAGACTTATAATTGAACAATGGGTTGGAATTCACCTAGATAAGATGGTCTTAATCCTTTTAGAACCAAGCTTTCTCAGTCAGGTGGGGGTCCAGCCCAAGACTGAACCCAATTTAATCTGCAGTCATTGATCTGCCTTGAACTGATGAGGAAAATAGAAAGGGGAACACTCCCCCCCCATACTAATAATTGAGTTATTAATAATTTTTTCTCTCATTCTCCCTTTTGATTCTATTGAGACATGTAGTCTCCTCAATCAATCACTAACTAACTAATATGACAAACATTGTATAAACAATTTTCAAGAGGAAAAATGCATTGGTAGCAATACCTGGGAAAAATTTCCATTAAAAATTAACGATAAAACAGCATTGAGGTATCACTTCACAGCTATCAAATTGGTAAAACTGCAAAAGTAACAAAAATTCCATGTTGATAGAGTTGTGGGAAAAAAAAGAAGTCATTGTTGGTGAAATTGTAAACCAGTAGGTCTTTTTGGGAAATAATCTGGCAGTTCAAAGTAATAGATACATGTAAAGTAAAACTTTAAAAGCATGGAATGGATAAATAAAACTGGGATGCATTAATTTATAAAATATTATCTAGCATTTAATTCATATGATGAGTATAAGAAATAGAAATAAATGTTATAAAATTTATGAAATAATGCAAAGTAAAAAAGAACCTAAAGAATGGAGCACAAATGAACTATGACTCTATGAGGGAAAATAAGCAGAAATTGAAAGGACAAAGAATCTTAACTGAAAAGTTATTAACATATTTTGTACTCTAAAATTAAGTTCTTTAAATTAAAATAGCTGTGAAACGTGTTTTAATTTTTTTATATTAATAGCATAATAAATTTATATTAAGATCACAATAGATTATTATAATATAAATTATTTATTTTATGATCATAATAAATTGTTTTATAAATGGTAAATTATAAATTATTAAAAAAGAAAGTAGTGAGTTGGAAAAGAAAACACTAAGAAGACCAAATTATCTATTGTAACAATTCTAATTTCTATGACTAAATTACCTAACTACTAACAAAATGTGGTCCTGTATATACACTGATACTTTGCCTTTTTTTTTTTTTAGTTTTTTCAAGGCAATGGGGTTAAGTGGCTTGCCCAAGGCCACACAGCTAGGTAATTATGAAGTGTCGGAGGTCGAATTTGAACTCAGGTACTCCTGACTCCAGGGCTGGTGCTCTATCCACTGCGCCACCTAGCCACCCCAACTTTGCTATTTTTCAAGCTTAATGTGGTATATTTTGAGTCATAAATTATACAAGTTATGACCTGAGCTCCCATTAGTGAAATATTCTCCGCTCAGAGACCAAGTAAAGCCAAATTAAATTAAGTGGATGTCCTTCAATTGGAGAATGGCTTAATAAACTCTGGTATATGTATGTCATGGAACACTGTTGTTCTATTAGAAACCAGGAAGGATGGGAATTAAGAGAAGCTAGAAGAAGTTCATGAACTGATGCTAAGTAAGATGAGCAGAGCCAGAAGAACATTGTACACCCTAACATGGGGGCAATGATCAACCTTGATGGAGTTGCTCATTCCATCAGTGCAACAATCAGGCACAATTTTGGGGTATCTGTGGCAGAAAATACCATCTGTATCCAGATAAAGAACTGTGGAGTTTAAACAAAGACCAAAGACTATTACCTTCAATTTAGGGGGAAAAACCCCATTATCTTATTGTGTAATTCTGCGATCTCTTATACTTTATTTTTCTTCCTTAAGTATATGATTTCTCTCTCATCACATTCAACTTAGATCAATGTATACCATGGAAACAATGTAAAGACTAACAGACTGCCTTCTGCAGGGGGTGGGTGGAGGGAAGCAAGAATAGGGGAAAAATTGTAAAACTCAAAATAAATAAAATTTTTCTTTAAAAAAAATCCAAATTAAATAATAAAGCATTGAACTTAGACCTTAAAAATAGATAAGGGGAAAATAATCAGAGAGTAACTTTGTTCTCAACTCCCCATTTACACATAGGCACAACTACATCTCCTAGAGGTGGTGAATGGGGAAAAAAATCTCAAGGAAAACTTATATAGGGTTGGAAAATAACCCTCCTGTAATTTGGTGAACAGGAAAAGGAAAGCAATTTGCTTCCCCATCTCCTCTTGGTCACTTTCCATGACCAGCTAATTGGGAATATATTTACTTTGGCTCTGGTTCTGAATTACTAGTTCTCTTCATATGGAATAAATCTTCTCAGTTCCCACCCTCTGTAATTACCAAAGCTCAAATATGTAGAACGTAAGCTGAAATGCTAGATTCTCTGACTCATTAGACTTTGTCCTAGGATAATGTATTGCTCCAGTTCAGTCAATTATCTAAGGCAGTTTAGGAATACCCTCTTTCCATGTGGTTTCCCTTCTGTTGACTTCCATCTTCCTTCTAATGTCATGCCTCCAATCATACTTCCTTCATATAGACACAAGTCTCACAGGATTCTGATGTCTTAGACTTTACTTCAATAAATGCTAGTTCTCTTGCTTCACCATCATGGGTACTTGAAGCCAGGTCAGAGAAATCCATTATGGGCAAAGGCAATACTTACCTAACATGCATGTTATGTGAATTTTATGAAGAGAAAAAAAATGAACATCTCTAATTTTCTTCTATTAGGTGACATCATAAACAGTTGAGAAAACACAAACACAAACAGGAAGAGTGATTATTTTTTATCCAAGTGTTTGAACCTACATTTTTCATCTAATAAACTAATCAAAAGGTAAGTCTTTATCATAGTGTTAGCATTAAGTTAAATAGAATTCATTCTCTCCTCAAAAATCAGACTTTTTTAAGGTTATAAGTTTTTAAAAAGTATATGTCAGATTCATTTTAGCAGTTTATAATAAATGTTAATTTTTATTTTCTTTTTTAAATTGGCAGTTATTTATTCCTCCCCTTCATTACCATTGTAATAGAAAAAAAAGCCTTGTAAAAAAATTTATAGTCAAACAAAAAAAATTCCTATATTGGCCATTTTCAAAAATGTATATCTCATTTTGCACCTTGAATTCATTATCTCTCTATCAATAGATTGATAGCAGGCTTCATCATTGGTTGAATGGAATTCTGGCCAGTATTGATAAGATTTTAAAAATCTTTTAGAGTTGTATTTCTTTACTTGTTGCTATTATGTTATAATTTGTTGTTTTTGTTCTGTTCACTTTGCTCTTCATCAAGTTCATACAAGTCTTTCTGGACTTCTTTGAAACTATCTCTTATACCATTTCTTACAGCATAGCATATCATTAAATAGTATAGCAATATATCATTAAATTAAAATAGCATAATTATTCAGCAATTCCCCAAATGATGGACACTCTATTTCCAGTTCTTCATCACTACTTCTATAGATATATTTTTTGTTCCCATGAAACTTTTTCTCTTTCTTTACTCAAGACGAGATTCATGTTGAGCATGTAGATCCCATTTTTTACTACCTTGTGGTATTCCACTAACCTATCAGTGAGAACCAGGTAATCCCCTCTCTCACTATGATTACATTTGCACCAATGTATATATAATATATATATTATATATATACAGTATGTATATGTATGTATATATGACAGCACTCTTCTTCCCAAAACTCATTTCTATCTATTTCTCTGTATGAACTACTGAAATCTATTTTCATATCTATATTCCATTTAGAGATGATTTCAGATGCAAAGAAAGTCCTGAATACCCATGCACACACACATATACATACACACAAAAATCTCTCCCACATTAATCATTGATTCCTGGAGGGAGGGGGAAAGAAAGGAAGGAAGAAATGAAAGAATAAAGGGATGGAGGAGAAAAGAAGAAAAGGGGGTGGAAGGAAAGAGATGAATTTCTTAAAAGAATTTTATTTTGAGGTTCATTTTTCATTATGACTGAACAGACCTTGGAGCCATAGATATGATACAAGAATTTATCCATGGTTTTTGTCAAAATTTTATCCAGTGTTGTAGTGTAGGCATTCTAAACTGAGCCAAAGGCTGAAAGCAGTATAATTTTTCCTTCTTAGGACATTTGCTTGCCTCTCTTTTTGAGTCTCTCTGTTAATTACAAATGCTCCCCTTTGGATAATCATAGCCTTCCTCTTTGGCACTCTACCCAAGCTTGTCCTCTAACCAATGCTTCAAAATTACCTCTCATTCTCTTTCTCTTTTCTTTCCATGGTTAAAATTTCCAGTACCTCATGGAGCTGATCTCAGATAGGAAAAACAACCTAAGTATCTAATGCAAGTAATTCATATTAAAGTGTGAAAAGTTGATATGTTTAATTTTGATTGTGTGAATTTTTTTTTTAGGTTTTTGCAAGGCAAATAGGGTTAAGTAGCTTGCCCAAGGCCATCAGCTAGGTAATTATTAAGTGTCTGAGACCAGATTTGAACTCAGGTACTCCTGACTCCAGGGCCAGTGCTTTATCCACTGCATCACCTAGCTGCCCCGATTGTGTGAATATTTTAAAGAAGAGGTTGGTATCATAATATTTTTTTAATTGGCAAAATGCATGGGGGATATTTTAGAGGTGGGGAATATTTTCTATGCCTCTTGCATTGGTCCAAACTGATTCTTTTCCCTGCCTAGATGACACAGTGGATAGAGAACTGGTCCTGGAATCAGGTGGACCTGTGTTCAAATGTGACCTCAGAATCCTGACACTACCTAGCTGTGTGATCTTGGACAAATCACTTAACCCTGATTGCCTCACACACAGCGCCATCTCCAGTTGTCCTAATCCATATCTGGTCACTGGATCCAAATGACTTTGGAATAGAAAGTAAGGCTGGTGACAGACAGCACAGAACCCCCTCACTCAAATCCCATTCATATGCTCGTCATGTCATCACCTCCCTGACATCATGGTCTTCTTCAGGAATGAAGGACAAACAACAACATCACCACCACCACCACCACCACCAACAACAACATTCCTCTACCTCCAGTGCAAGGAAGAACAGGGTTCTGCAACTTGGCCCCTCATTCTTGAGACTTTGCCAATTCTTTTTTTTTTTTTTTTTTTTTTTTTTAGGATTTTGCAAGGCAAATGGGGTTAAGTGGCTTGCCCAAGGCCACACGGCTAGGTAATTATTAAGTGTCTGAAACTGGATTTGAACCCAGGTACTCCTGACTCCAAGGCCAGTGCTCTATCCACTGCACCACCTAGCTGCCCCCCTCTTTGCCAATTCTTTTTTTACAAGGTAAATGGGGTTAAGTGGCTTGCCCAAGTCCACACAGCTAGGTAATTATTAAGTGTCTGAAACTGGATTTGAACCCCGGTACTCCTGACTCCAAGGCCAGTGCTTTATCCCTTACGCCACCTAGCTGCCCCTCTTTGCCAATTCTTGATGCAGAATATGATCTCAAATAAATCATTACTTTTCTCAATTACTGTTTAATACTAAAATACCATTCCTACTCAAAGTATCCTGAAGTTTATAGAACATTACAGAAATATTTATGTAAGTTAAATTATTTTTCTTAATGAGAATAATTTCTATTTTATTTTTGCTGTTTATTTATCTTTGAAATGGCATCATTTTATACATGGGAAAAAGTCATTTTATTTTTTTTTAAAAACTATTTTCATCTAAAAAATGTTGTCAATGTAGAAAAAAATTACTTCTTTCTTTTCTCTTAGCATAACAGCAAGACAACTACCTCATTATGTTAGTGCCATTCTTTGCCCTATTTCTTCAGGGCAGGCATGGTTAGGAAGTTAGACTGAGCTCTTTATCCTATTGAACACTGGTACTGGTCCAATGCCAAGACTTTCCCCAACACTCTAAAGCCCTTATGGATAAAGCAACCCTTGGAATTTGGTAGTGAGGTGAAGGGGTGGGAATGATAAGATGTGCCAGCAACCTCCCACTCTGGAGCTTTCATGTTCTCAGAAATGCAGCATCAGGAAAATGAGATTTTTGCCAAGTGCCCAATATATAATTTATATCAGATTATTTGCTGCCATAGGGAGGGGGGGAGGGAAAAGAGGGTGGTAGAAAAATATGGAACTCAACAGCTTGCAAAAAAGATGAATGTTGAAACTGCCTTTACATGTAATTGGAAAAAGCAAAATAACAAAATAGCAAAAAAAAAATGATAAATGTGTTATTGATATTATCAATATAGTATTAGATTTAGTGACTCCCTTTATTGTCAGAAAATCAGTGTCTGGGGTGGCTAGATGGTGCAGTGAATAGAGCACCGTTCTTGGAGTCAGTAGTACCTAGGTTCAAATCCGACCTCAGACACTTAATAATTATCTAGCTGTGTGGCCGTGGGCAAGCCACTTAACCCCGTTGCCTTTAAAAAAAATCTCAAAGCAACAGAAAATCAGTGTCTGAGGTGTGAGGGAAGTCTGCAGGAATGCATTTTACTGAATATTCTTTAACATTCAACAACTTTTAAAAAAAATTTATTTATTTACGTTAATGGGGTTAAGTAACTTGGCCAAGGTCACACAGCTAGGCAATTATTAAGTGTCTGAGGCCAGATTTAAATTCAGGTCGTCCTGATCCCAGGGCCAGTGCTCTAGCCATTGAGCTACCTAGCTGCCCCAACAACTTCCTAATAATTCTAAAGTATTACAAACTCTTATTACTCAGTGAGAAGAACAGAGTTGTAGTCTTGTTTGATTTAAGCTGTTTCTAATTTGCAAAGTCTTTAGAGCTACAGCAACTTGCATGAGTTGTTTTGGCCTTGAGTTGAGTTAGCTGAGTTTAGTAACAAAAGGGAAAAGAGATAATAGCTACTCAAGAAGCCATAGATTAAGAAAACATTTTTTGAGGATGGGGGAGACATGGGAGTGTTTGAAAACAGTAGGAAAGCAGACAGTGAAAAATGGAAGATAAATGAGAAAATGGGCATGATAGACAGGATTTATCTGTTAGAAAAATGGATGGAATGGCTTCCCTTTCATTTGTGCAAGGAAACTGTTAGCAAGGAGAAAGGCCACCTCTTCCTAAGGATGGAGATGAAGGAGGGAAAAGTGACAGAAGGCATTTGAATGACATGATATGAAAAGAGAAGAAGAGGGAGCTCTTGGCAAATGGCTTCAGATTTTTTTTCAGTGAAATATAAGGCAGTTTTCAACTCAGAATGTAGGATGTCAGAAAGCTGTGGGAGATTTAAATAAGGATGAAAGATTTGAAAAAGCTCCTATGATGAGTAGGGCAGAAATTTGTTAGAGGAGTAAAAGGGTGGCCTTGCTGCAATGAAGATACAGTTAAGTTTATTTAATATAAATGTATAGTGGGCCTAGTTAGAACAGTTTCATTATTTTCTTTAATAACATTCAGTGGTGTTAAGAGGATCAAAGTCATCAGATGGTGGGACTAATTCATGGTTGACTTTTTCTTTGGAAAAGACATGGGGACAAGGGAATGGAGAGAAGACAAAAGTGTAGAGTTGAACTAATTCAGCAAGAGTTGAATAAACTCATCAAGATCAAGAGGGGAAAAGAATATATACAGCCAGTGCTAAAGTGATGGCCTGTGAAAGAACTAAATGGGCTAAACAACTGGAGATCACAGTGAGAACAAAAAAGATTTGAGAAGGATATAGATGGAATGACAGTAGATTGTGATCAGATAAAGGAATTTCCAAATTCATAAAAATAATTATAATAATTAATAATAATAGCTAGGATTTATATATCACCCAAAATATGCTTAAACAGTGTTAAAAGTATTATCTCATTTTATTTTCACCACAACTCTAGGAGGTAGGTGCTATTATCATTATTCCCAATTTATAGTTGTAGAAACTGAGGCAGAGATTAAGTGACTTGTCTAAGGTCATACAGTAAGTAAATGTAAACATGGAAGTGATGTATTTGTAGGTGACAGCAAGATCAAAGGTTCTGTATGTGTCAATAATGGGGTAGAGGAATAGGTCATAGAAAATAAGTAAGTTAAGGAACCTGATGGTTAGGATGTTTGAGGGAGTATCAAGATGCACATTGAAGTCCCTTAGTTATGAAAGCAAGAACTGGGGAGAAGAGAACAAAAATGAACCAGACAATGAACTTGTTGAGGATGGAAGGAGAGTATCCTAACAATTGGTGGACAACAGCCAACTGAGTCTTAGGTGATAAATCTTGGTTGGAGTGGAAACTAAGAGATGGTGGTAGAGGGAAAGCCTGGAAATGATAATGAGGAATAAGGCATACTATGACCAGTGAGTCAGTGGGGTGTGTGAACTTGCAACCAGTACTGGAAGGAGTAGATCAAGAAAACCATAAGAGCAAGATGATATAAGCTCTGAGAAAGGAGAAAATTTAAGATGAAAGCTGGATTATTATCTATGTAGTAGGAATTCCAGAGATATTATGGTATATATAATATGATTTGGTATACAGAAAAATTTTAGGCAGAGATATTGTTGAAGGAAGTTCATATATATAATTTTATCAGAAAACTCTCACAATAAAATTAAAACAGCTGTCATTTTCATCTTATCAAAAATTACCTGTGCCGCAAAGGGATGGTCAGAATAACTCCACAAATGAACCAGTTTCTATGACTAGATTGTCTGACTCATTCTATTTTTTTTTTAGATTTTTTTTTCAAGGCAATGGGGTTAAGTGGCTTGCCCAAGGCCATGCAGTTAGGTAAATTATTAAGTGTCTGAGGTCCGATTTGAACCCAGGTACTCCTGACTCCAAGGCCAATGCTCTATTCACTGCACCATCTAGCCACCCCCTGACTCATTCTATTTTGATAGAACCCACTAGTTTGTCCTAAAAGGATAGATCTTCTCTCTGTCACTTATGGTTAATCTACCCCTTTTTCAATTAGTTGAACTGATCCCTAACAACAGAAATAGTATCATTCTCCAGCTCTATAACCACTCAGATCACCTCCTCTAGTAAATCCACTGAATTGTCATTAATTCCATAATTATTAGCCAGCAATCATGATTGTCTCCTATTTGTAATACTGTATTTGCAATCTAAGTTTTAATTTCCTTTACACTGGGATCATATCTTATTCAAAAGGTCTTAGAATTTATCACCCATGGGGATATAACCATCAGTCAGGGAATTGACCCAAATATCCTCCAATGACCTTTCTAAACCTGAGATTTTATGATTCTAGTACCAAGCAGAGTATCTCCCACAAAGCAGATATTCAATAAATGTTTATTTATTGTAAATGCTGATGGTACATACTCCATTAATAAGTGCAACTGAATAACTGAAAAAAATGACTGACAAATCTAGTTGGGGAAACAAAACACATTCACAATACAAAACAATCTATGTTGTGTTCAAGAAGAGTTCAGGATGACCAAATTATAGGAGATCACAGTTATGGGCTGGAATAGTTGGGAAAAGAGTCTTCAAGAAATAGAACTTCAGCTGGATCTGGGAGAATGGGTAGACTTCAAATAGGGAATAAGGGCATGCCAGGTGACAGAAATAGCTAACTTCCAGTCATCTATTCTTAGAAAATAGCATTATCCCACAGGTCATACAGTCAATTAACCTATAGAAGTTTCTGATTCTAGTTAAGATAACATTGTTAAATGTTATTTTTAAGGACAGATGGCTAAAGGAGCTCAGGAGCAAGATTGAGAAGGAATGAGGAAAGAGAAAGGGGAAGGAATAGAATTGATTAAGGACTTGAGGCCAGCACACACACACACACACACACACACACACACACACACACACACACACATATGCATGCATATATATATGTACATATATATATATATCTATATCTTAGATGTAAACTTGTATATTTTAACCCTTCTTGTAAAGAATTATGTGACTCTTGCCACAAGTACCAAAGGTTTTTTTTTGTTGTTTTTTTTTTTAGGTTTTTGCAGGGCGAATGGGGTTAAGTGGCTTGCCCAATGTCACACAGCTAGGTAATTATTAAGTGTCTGAGGTCGGATTTGAACCCAGGTACTCCTGACTCCAGGGCCAGTGCTTTATCCACTGTGCCACCTAGCCGCCCCTAGCGCCACCTAGCTGCCCCTCAAAGGTTTAAAAAAAATAATATTTTTCCCAATTTACATGTAAAGGTAATTTGTTGGTTTGTTTCTTTGATTTTTTGCAAGGTAAAGGGGTTAAAGTGACTTGCCCAAGATCACACAACTAAGTAAGTATTAAATGTCTGAGATCAGATTTGAACTCAGGTCTTCCTGACTAGAGGGCAGTGCTCCATCCACTGTGCCACCTAGTTGTCTCTGTAAAGATAATTTTTAACTTTCATTTAAAGAAAAATTTGAGTTCCAAAATTTTTCCTTCCATTACCACCCCCTGCCTAAGACAGTAAACAATTTGATACAGGTTATGCTTGTTCAATCTTGTAAAACATATCACCATGTTAGTCATGCTGTAAAAGAAGATACAGTCCTAAAAGGAAAAAAAAAAGCATGCATATTCAAAGTACAGAAAGTGGAAATAGTATTCTTTGGTCTAAATTTAGACTCCATCAGTCCTTTCTTTAATAGTGGATAACTTTTTTCATCATAAGTCCTCTCAAATTTGTCTTGGTTCATTATATTACTGAGAATAGCTAAGCCAATCATAGTTGATTGTTGTACAGTATTTCTGTTATTAGACACAATATTCTCCTGGTTCTGTTTTCTTCATAAGTACATAAGTTCAGATAAGTTTTTCTAGATTTTTAAAAATCCTGCTCATCATTTTTATAGCATAATAGTACTCCATTACAGCACAACTCCTCTACAGAAACAGATATGAAAATTCAACACTCTTCCATTAAGCCAAACATTAAAGAGAAAAACATGTAAAGCAATGCCACTCTTCTCATTGTTACTTTTGTTGTTGTTTTTAATGTTATTTTCATAAAAATATACCATATTCACATGTAATAAGTCTGTTATTGTCATTTTAAGGTAATTTAATGGGTAATTTAAAAAATTATAAGTTATGATTTCAAATATGGTAAATATCAATAGATAAAATTCACATAAGCAAAAGTTCTTTGGGGTCCTCAATATATTTTGGGAATATAAAGGAGCCTAAGATCAAATGTTTGAGACCTTCTGATCTCAGAAATGAGAACCCTTGACTATAAAATTAGGTTTTCTTCTTTACAATGATATGCCATTATATGCCCATTCCACTGATAAATTATTTTGAAATAATTTTATTATCATTTCAATGGACATAAAAATACCTTATCAAGACTTTCTTTTAATTGTGACATATTAAGCTAAAATAAA
This sequence comes from Macrotis lagotis, assembly GCF_037893015.1. NCBI lineage: Eukaryota > Metazoa > Chordata > Mammalia > Peramelemorphia > Peramelidae > Macrotis > Macrotis lagotis. Next base: position 83,511,374 of record NC_133663.1, on the reverse strand, counting down.
AAAAGGTAAAATCTGATTTCATAAGATCAAATATGACAATTTTTAGTCTTAGAATACTAAGACTAAACTTAAATCTAACCCCCTAGTTACTAGAGTTTTTTTTTTTATCATGATGTAGGTTTAGAAATAGGCACATAGACAAAGAATCTGGGAGCATATGTCAGCATCCTATTTTGAAAATTCTTCCATAAAATTAGATAATGATGTGATAGGAAGATTCAAGCACATTTGATGAAATGTAATTGCTATAATGAGACATTTAAAATAATGAACCATCATATTTCAACTTTTCAAAACAGGGCCAAGAATGCTATTTAGTGTGACTCTACTATTGGGTTAGCTACAATTTTCCATTTGATTTTAATGAGGTCCATGAATCTGATGCTGAGGAATTTGCATTGATTTATGAACAGATTGAACTTGAATAATAATGTCCTGTCCCCCTAGAAAACAGTTAGCAATACCACTGGAAAATGTAATCTCAGCTGAGAGGAAGAAAATATCTCCAATGGGTACAAATTTAGTGTACTTTAAGGGTGACCCCCCTCAAACTATGGAATAAACACCATTTCCAGAAAATTGCCAAGTGAATAAAAAAATTGCCATTGTGCCTTAGACTATTGAGGTATGAGGCACAAATTATAGGGCTGCAATAATAGTCTGGCTGAGGGAGGAAAAAAAGACACCTAGGAAATGAATTGTAAGAAGAAAAATAAGATCTCTTGGCACCAATGGATTTCCTACTGAAGGTCAGTTTACTGAACAAAGTTTCCTCTAGTTTCTTCCTCTTTTATATAAAGACTATCGGGTGTCAGCTTTTTGAACATTAACTTTTAAAAAAGCTATCATACATATTATATACTTAATTATACTTAAGTTATGATACATGAGTATCATCACCATCTACCTCCCCTCTGTAATCAGCTGAGAAAAATTCATTGGTCAAGATCTGGACTAGTAATTCCTGTAGATTTTTTATTAAAATGGGACTCCTATCCACTCCCTTGTCATTGGGCACAACACAGATATACTTCCATACCTCCTAAAGAAAACCAGAAACTGAATTTGAGGAGGAAGAATTTTGAAAGTATTAAGGAGAAATTAGAGAAGAAGGAAATAAGATGAAGGAGAAAAAAAGGAAAAAGGAAAAAAAGAAAAATTGTACTGAAGGGGAAAGTGAAGAATGTGAGGAAAAGAGGAAAAGGAAGAATAGGAAATGAGATAAAGCACAACGACTTGAAAAGAAGTAAAAGGAACATGTCACAAATGTTTTATTTTTTTTTTTTTGTTACCATTCTTCTCTCCCATTTTCCAAATATATCTTTGAGGAAAAAAAATAAAAATTTGTTGCTGAGTTTCCTAAACATTCCTAAACAAACCTCCTGTTGGTCTCTTTAGGCATTTCTTTTCTCTCTGCATTAGAAGTGTTTCTAGTTGTGTCTTTAGAATTTCATTCTTGAGAGCATCCTATTCCATCCAACCAAACTTTCACATTAGAATTTTAGTTCATAGGATTCTAACTATATTTTTTCTGAACACTTAAAAATCTGTTTCTCAAATATAGGGTGCATGCTACATTATATCCTATTTTTCTTTCTTCCAATATAGCCATTGTTTCTATACCAATGAATGGTTCCAACTCACAGGTCAGAAAAACATCTAGAATAGAATTTCCCATTGTTAGTTCCTCCATATTTTGAAGAGTGAATTAATTATTAAAGTAAAAGAAAAAAAACAACAAAAAAACCCAAATTGGACAAATATGGGGTTCCATAAATGTCTGGATTGTTAATATCCTATATAGTTATTATATTATACATATATCAAACTTGTGTTCTGTTTTCTGAACTTCTCATCTTTCTCCCCTTTCTGTCCAGGTGGTCTGTCAATGAGGTCATTGGCAATATTACTTCTTTTTTCTACCTCTGTTGATCTACACCCAAGTATTTTCTGTCATGCTTTCCTTGTTCTGGTTCTTAGATTTCTTCCCAGCTATGTTCTTAATATACAAGGCTAGATAGTTTTTCTATTTTTTTTTTTTAGGTTTTTGCAAGGCAATGGGGTTAAGTGGCTTGCCCAAAGCCACACAGCTAGTTAATTATTAAGTGTCTGAGACTGCATTTGAACTCAGGTCCTCCTGACTCCAGGGCCGGTGCTCTATCCACTGTACCACCTAGCCACCCCAGTTTTTCTATTCTTAATGAAGTCATGCTGGCTCTTAGTGATCATCACTCCCTTTTCTAAACAATCATAAGCTATTTCTTTAGAAATATTGTAACAGACAAACAGCTGAAGTAAACTAGCTGTATCTTCTAGAATGCTCTAGGCCTCAAGGATGGATCTGATTAAAGATGCCCCAATTTCATTTCCTTAGAGACTGTGTACCTCAGGATGATACTTTCAGGATAGAGGCAGATTTAGGGAAGAAAAGAGAAAGTAAGCACATGGAGAGAATAACTACAGTAGTATTTAGAAAAGAAAGGAGGAGAACTGCAACACAGCTTCTGGCTGTTGAGAAAAGCTAAGAGACCTGCTATGATTGGCTTGAAAAAGAATGGTGAAGATTCAGAGAAGGAAGGTATGAGTGAGTTTTTTCATTGCCATGCCATTCCTACACTAGAGCATGAGTATCAGAAGGTATTCATTTCCTCATTATCTGCTAACACTAACTCCCATAGAGTGTATATATGTTGATACTATTTTAAATTAATTAATTAATTTATTTATTCATTCATTCATTTTGAGGCAATAGGGGTTAAATGACTTGCCCAGTCACACAGTAAGCATCAAGTGTCTGAGGTCACATGTGAACTCAGATCCTCCTGACTCTAAGACTAGGTCTGTATCTCTTCCACCTCCCCCTGTTTAAAAAAAAAAATAACTCTTTGCTAATTATTTAGTATCCAAAAACTATTTTTTTCTTGTCATAATAAATATTCTTTGTTTGGTCTATTAGCTAGATATGAACTGAGGTCAGATGATGTTAAAAGTTCCCAGCTGAACTGGGATAATAGAGACATATTTATCTTCTGAAAAATTGCATATTGAATCCAAAACTGAATTATGCGGTTTATGAAAGATTCTATAATTTTACCAGGAATCAAAGTTGAGATCACAGTTCGACTCTATTCATTCCCACCCCCACCCCCGTGTGTGTGTGTGTGTGTGTGTGTGTGTGTGTGTGTGTGTATTTTATGGATTTGTTCTAAAGCTTTTTTCAATTAACTAACATTTATTTTCTTTCCCTACCACCCTACCCTGAAAAAAAAAAGAAAAATCAAACTTTAGCAGAAAATTTTCATAGTCAAGCAAAACAAATTCCCACACTGTTCATGTCCAGAGATGTATGTCTTATCCTAAATTTTGGGACCATCAGCTCTTTGTCAGGAAGTAGGAAACATATTTCATCCAGTGTTAATGATTTTTTTCTGCAATCTGCTATTTCCTTTCAATAGCTGAATTCATCTGGACTTGGTGACTCAAGTTAATGACAGTTAACCACCTTTTTGCAATGTATTTACCTTTTGAGTTTCAGCCCTTTATTAATCATTTTTGTACTTTCCTTTCTGGTCCCTAATCCAATCTAATCTTGAAGTTAGATTAGATTCAAGAATTCTGCCTTTTTGTTATCTAGCATAGTCACATTATTTTAGAGCAGTGGTCCTATTCCTTTGATCTTCCTCTTTTCCTCAAAACAGGTTAAAACAATTAAGCCTCCTTTTGTTATCCTTATCATCTATCCTCCACTTCAGATGATTCTGAGTCCTTGTGGCACTATTCTGTTTTTAAATGTTATTAATATATTTTGTTTCAATGTCATTTTCATTCCCAATTCTTCTATGCTCCTTTACCCAGAAAGCCACCCTTTGTTACAAAGAATAAAAAAGGGGAAGAAGCAGTACAGTAAAAACAATCATTACATAACCAAGTCTGATATCCATGAAATAAGGAAGTTACATTTTCTTATCTCTTCTTTGAGACCAAACTTGGCCACCAGAATTACTATAATATTCAGTTCATTTTCTTGTAATTTCCATTTGCATTGCTGCTGTCATTTATAGGGACAGCTAGGTGGTGCAGTAGATTCAGCTTCCTGAGTTCAAATGTGACCTCAGACACTTAACTAGCTGTGTGAACCCAGGCAAGTCATTTAACACTGTTTATTTCAGTTCCCTGTATCTGTAAAATGAGTTACAGAAGAAAATGGCAAACCACTCCAATATCTTTGCCAAGAAAACCACCAAAATGGGATCACAAAGAATCAGATGCAATTGAAATGACCCAACAATAAAACTATTGTATATTTAATTTTCTTGGTTTAGCTGATTTCATTTGTTTTCACATACTTCTCTATAACATTCATATTCATAATTTTTTATAGCACAGTAATTTTTCATTACATTTGTATACTACAATCTTTTTAACCTTTTCCCAATTGGTTTCTTTGCTGCCATAGAGTATATGGTAATACAGATTGTGCTTGGGGGTATAAATCTAGTAGTGAGTGGGATGGTTCTCTGAGTCAAAGGAAATAGATTTTTTAGTTACTTTTTGCATAATTCCAAATAGCTTTCCAGAATGGTTGGATCAATTCACAGTTCCACCCACAATCCCTGTCCAACTGCTATTTCCATCTTGTATCTTTGCCAATTTTTAGTTTGTAAGATGAAATCTTAGTGTTGTTTTGTTTGCATTTATCTGATCATTAGTGATTTGGAGCAATCATTCTTATTGTAATAATTTGCAGTTCTTAATGTGAGAATTGTTTGTTTGTATCCTTTGACTACTTATTCTCATGCTATTCTTTTAGACCTTGCAATAACTATTGTTTCTTTTATAGTTCATATACAAAGTTCCCCAAATTCAAACATCATTCTCACAAATATCTTATTAATGAGATATTAATTTCCCAAACTATCCTGTAGGCTACAAAAATGTCTGGCTTCCCTCTCCTTAAAAACAAAATCCTCACTAAATTCTACCATCCTTGCCAGCTCTTGTCCTATATCTCTACATTCCTTCATAGCTAACTTGAAAAAGTCACCTATACTCAAGGCCTCCACTTTATTTTTTTGTCTCTCATTTTTCAATTTGTCTTCTTTTTTTTTAGTTTTTTTTTTTTTGCAAGGCAATGGGATTAAGTGCCTTGTCCAAGGCCACACAGCTGAGTAATTATTAAGTATCTGAGGTCCTCCTGATTCCAGGGCTGGTGCTCTATCCACTGCACCATCTAGCTGCCCCTCAGTTCATCTTCTGATCTCATTCTTCCACTAAAATAGTACTCTCCCTGAAGACAACAATGATCTCTTAATTACTAAATTTAATGGTCTTTCTCAATCTCATCTTTTCTGACCCGTCTTTGACTTTTGACAATGTTGATAAGTCCTCCTAGAAACTCCCTTGTCTTTGGATACTCATGACTCTTCCCTCTTTCTCTTTGACTTTATCTCTGACTGTCTTTGTCTCTCTCATGCAGTTCTTTTTAGTTCCTTTACTAGATTATTATCCATTTCATTTCTACTATCTCCCAAGGTTCTGTCCTGTGCCTTTTTCTAGTTTTCCTTTATATTACCTCATTTCTTAATCTCATCAGCTCCCACGAGTTCAATGATCATCTCTGCAAATCATTCTCATGTGTTTAGCCTTTTTTTCTGAGTTCCAATCCAAATTTTGTCTACTAGACGTTTGAACTGTATATACTCTATGCATCTTAAATTCAGACTATCCAAAACTGAATTAATCTTTCTTCCCAAACCAATCTCTCTTCTGAACTTCCCTGTTTCTATCAAGGATAATGCCAACTTTAATTGACCCAGCTTTGCATCTTTGGCATCATCTCAATTCCTCACTTTCACTCTGCATATCCAATTAATTGGCAAATCTTTTAATTGTTTTATTTACCACATGCATTTCTTGCAACACTTTTTCTTCATTCATATGTTTCAGACCCTCATCCTTACTCTTCTGTATTACTATAGTAGTCTCTAGTCAGTTCCCCTGCCCCAAGATTTTCCCCATTCCAATCCAGCATTTATAAAAATGATTTTCCTAAACTAGAAGTCTGACCTTGTCAAACAAGGGAAGAATTCACATACACATATGTATATTTATACATATATATGTATATTTATATATAGAAAATGTATTTCTATACCCAATGGTATAGAAATGCACACAGATTTGGGTATAGGAATACATTTTCTAAACAATGAAACTAGGAGGGAAAAGGTAGCATATACATACATACATACATACATACACACATACATATATTGAGTAGGGGGATATATATATCAATATGTATCTCTAAACACACATACACAGATATACACACACACATACACATATATACACATATAAAATCCCATCTCACTCAATTGCAGATGGCTACTTCTAGGATCAAATTTAAAGTTCTATGTCTGGCATTTAAATCTCTTTATAATCTAGCCCCTAGCTACCTTTTTTTCCTTATTTGTAATTTTTTTGGTGTTTATAAACTTTATGAATAACAATACATCATGCAATATTTCCATTATACAAAGAACAGAAAAAAAGAGAATTGTATAGAAAACCATGAATCTCTACTATGTCAAGCTTGTATTTTAAAAATATTTAATAAATTTAATATGTTAATTTCAAAACTATCCTGCTTGTGTTTCTACCTCTAAACTTCTGTTCTCTTCTGTGCTTCTTAAAAATCTTTCAAATACACTTTTTTCTTTCTTTCCTTCTTTTGATGTTATAATCACTAACTCTTCCTTTCTCCTAAATCTCCCTCCCAATCACAAAAACACCCCCATAGGGGTGGCTAAGTGGTGGAGTGGATAGAGTACCAACCCTGCAGTCAGGAGTACCTGAGTTCAAATCTGACCTCAAACATTTAATAATTACCTAGCTGTATGACCTTGGGCAAACCACTTAACCCCATTGCCTTGCAAAAAAACAAACAAGCCCAGAACTACTAAACTTCCTTTATAACAAAAAAAATCATAATCCAAGGAAATAATTGGCCATAGAATCTTAAATATTTTATAATTGTTTTTCTTTTTCTTTCTCAATTTTACAAATTAAATTTTATTTTATTTTCAAAAATTAGCCTTCCTTCCCATTGAGAAAAACAAGGAAAAACAAATTCCTATTGCAAAAATGTAAAGTCAAGAAAAATGAAATTTCTCATTGGCTATATCTTAAATGAAACATATCTCAATCTGCATTCTTAATCCATCACTTCTCTGTCAGGAGGTAGACAGAATATTTCATCATGTCCTCTGAAATAGTATGCTGATAAGAATTTAGTTACAATAGTAGTCAATTGCATCTATCTATTATAACTTATTAATTCTTTCCTAGTTTATATATATCCTCAGATTCTCATTCTTTACCACCTCAAAAAGAGCTTTATTTTTGTTCATATTTTAAATTCATTTATCATTTATCCATCTATCTGTTTGTCTAGTATTTATTTATTTATAAGTGACTCGGGCAAGCTACTAATCAGGTGTGATTCTCATGATTTGTAGTATTTTCTCCCTCTGACCTGGATTTGGTTATAATGTTCCTAGGAGTTTTGATTTTAAGGTTTAATTTAGGAGATAACTAATGAATTCTTTCTATTTCACTTTGCCCTTTGGTCAAAACCATCTGAACAGTTTTAAGATTTTTTTTTTGAAATATGATGTTTAGATCCTTTACCTTTTTGATTATGGTGATCAGAAAGTCCAATGATTTTTACATTTTTTTCTCCTAATATGTTTTCCAAGTCTGTTGGTTTTTTTTTACTATGAGATACCTTACATCTTCTATTTTTTTCAGCTTTTTGACTTTGTTTTTTAATATTTCTTGTTAACTCTCAGCATAATTGACTTCTATATAGACCGTTCTAACTTTCAAGGAATTTGTTGTATGGATAAGGTTTTGTATCTCTTGTGGACAACTATTAATTCCCTTTCCAGTTCCTTCTTCCATAACTCTCATTTCTTTTCCATTTCCCCCATCCTGTAAGCACTCTCATTCAATATATAAAACAATTTTAACTCTCTTTTTTTTAGATAGGTTTTATTTATTTTGAGTTTTACAATTTTTTCCCCCAATCTTGCTTCTCTCCCCCCACCATCCACAGAAAGCAGTTTGTTAGTCTTGATCTAAGTTGAATGTGATGAGAGAAATCATATCCTTAAGAAAGAAACATATAGTATGTGATATAGCAGACTTACACAATAAGATAACATTTTTAAAAATTAAAGGTAATAGGGGTGGCTAAGTGGCACAGTGGATAGAGCACTGGCCCTGGAGTCAGGAGGACCTGAGTTCAAATCCAGCCTCAGACACTTAATAATTACCTAGCTGTGTGGCTTTGGGCAAGCCACTTAACCCCGTTTGCCTTGCAAAAACTAAAAAAAAAAAAAAAAAATTAAAGGTAATAGTCTTTGGTCTTTGTTCAAACTCCACAAATCTTCCTCTGGATATAGATGTTTTTCTCCATCGCAGATAACCACAAATTGCCCCTGATTGTTGTACTAATGGAATGAGCAAGTTCATCAAAATTGATAATTACCCCCATGTTGCTGTTAGGGTGTACAATGTTCTGGTTCTGCTCATCTCATTCAGTATCAATGTTCACACAAATCCTTTCAGGCTTCCCTGAATTCCTATCCCTCCTGGTTTCTAACAGAACAATAGTGTTCCATCACATACATGTACCATGGTTGGTTAAGCTGTTCCCCAATTGATGGACATTCCCTCAGTTTCCATTTCTTTGCCACCACAAACAGCTGCTATGAACATTTTTGTACAGGTGAAATTTTAACTTTTTAAAAAAGAACTTTTGCTTCATTTGTTACAGGAATTCTAGTTGAGTTTGTGCCCAAGTTGCTTTCCTCTGAGGTAATACTTGTAGATTTTTTAGAGTCATTATCTGGTTTGTATCTTGAGTGTCTCTTCTACCATATTAGCTCATTATACTGGAATTTTTTTTTTAATTTGCCCATTCTTCCAACTTATTTCCTAACTTCAGATTTGATGTTAGAATTGGGTTCTGTGGTGCTTCTGGAGGAAGATCTAGACTGGTCCTGTTACTGACTTTTTGGGGAGATTGAGCATTGTGTTATTCCAGGATCTGAGGACCTGAGCAATCTGGACCTCAGATCCAAGCTGGGGATCTGCAAGCTTTCAAAGAGTTCTGCTCTAGGGCAAAGTCTGATTACTGTCCCCTTGTACTAAGTTCTGTAAGCTCCTGACCTGGTTTTGGGTCTGTACAAGAGTAGACTGCTGCTAGACTCTGTTAACCAACTGGAAAGTTCTTTTGGCTCAGAGTGGCAGGAATTGTAGCTTCCCATTTGGTCTGGGTCTCTGGTCCTGGTTTTTTCTCTGCAGGCTGGGCTAGACATTGGAGATGAGAACCTGTTGTGAACCTGAAGCCTAAGCCACAAATCTCTGTTGCTGCTAGTGGTTTCTGAAGCTCTTCTTTCTCCACACACCACCCAGTGTCTCCTTAACCAGAACATTTATGCAAGTCCCTTTTCATTCTTCCCTGGATCTACAAGACGGAACTGGGTAGTGGGCAACAAAGTTACCAGTTGGCACCTTTGCTTGTCATAGTACCCCATCTGGGGATGCTCCAGTAAAAAAGCCAGGGATCTCCTCTGGAAGAGCATTTTTCTGAATTCTGGAGTATTCTGTATACACAGAGGACTTCTGGCTTGCCCAGCTTCAGAACCAGACCTTGTCCATCTCTCCTTGTCTGTATTCCTAAGTCAGACTGGGGCAAAGTCAAAGAATTAACCCACCAGAATTCATTCTGGTATATTTTCTAGCTCTGCCTGGAGGACTTCGTCCAGAGTTATTTTTCTTCACGATGTTATTATATAAATTATATTTCTTTTGCTCTCCTTTCTTTTTATTTTATGCAATTCTTTTTTTTTTTAGTTTCTCTGGATTAATCCTTTTATCTTATTTTACACGAGCAATAATATTCCATTGCATTCACATACCCTTCTTTATTTGCTCATTCCTTAATTGATAACTTTTCTCATTTCCTATTGTTTTCAAAAACAAAACATGACTCTATGAATATTTTTGTATAATATTGGATCCTTTCTCTATTTCTTTGATCTCTTTCTTTGAGGCCCAGGTACAGTATTGCTAGGTCAAAAAGTATGCACAGTTTAATGTTATTTTTGGGTAGAGTTCCAAATTGTTTTCAAGAATAACTGCACTACAAACTATTGGGAAAATTGGAAGTTAGCATGGCAGAAACTTGGATTAGACCAATATCCCACACCCTATACCAAGATAAGATCAAAATGGGTATAGAATTTAGACATAGAAGACAACATTATAAGCAAATCAGGAGATTAAGGAATAGTTTACCTGTCAGATCTATGGAAGGGGAAGCAGTTTATGACTGAGGAAGAGATGGAAAACATCATTAAAAACAAACGATAATTTTGATCACATTAAATTGAAAAGCTTTTGCACAAACAAAATCACTTTAACCAAGATCAAAAGAAATGTAGTAAAATGGGAAACAATCTTTACAACTAATGATTCTGACAAAGGACTCATTTCTAAAATATACAGAGAACTGAGTCTTATTTATTTATTTTAGGTTTTTGCAAGGCAATGGGGTTAAGTGGCTTGCCCAAGGCCACACAACTAGGTAATTATTAAGTGTCTGAGACCGGATTTGAACCCAGGTACTCCTGACTCCAGGGCTGGTGCTTTATCCACTGCACCACCTAGCCATCCCCTAACTGAGTCATATTTTTAAAAAAAAGCCATTTCCCAATTGACAAATGGTCAAAGGACATGCAAAGGCAATTTATAGATGAGGAGATCAAAGTAATTCACAGCCATATGAAAAATTGCTCTAAATCATTACTTATTAGAGAAATGCAAATAAAGCTTCTCTGAGGTACCACCTCAGACCTCTCAGACTGGCCAGTATGACCAGAAAGGATAATGATCATTGTTGGAAGGGTTGTAGGAAATCTGGAACACTATTACACTGTTGATGGAGCTGTGAACTCATCCAACCTTTCTGGAGAGAAATTTGGAACTATGCCCAAAGGGCAACAAAAATGAGCAAACCCTTTGATCCATCAATACCACTATTGGGTCTATACCCTGAAGAGATGATGAAAAAGGATAAAAACATCACTTGTACAAAAATATTCATAGCAGCCCTGTTTGTGGTGACAAAGAATTGGAAATCAAGTAAATGTCCTTCAATTGGGGAATGGCTTAGCAAACTGTGGTATATGTATGTCATGGAACACTATTGTTCTATTAGAAACCAGGAGGGTTGAGAATTCAGGGAAGCCTGAAAGGATTTGCATGAACTGGTGCTGAGTGAGATGAGCAGAACCAGAAAAACACTGTACACCCTAACAGCAACATGGGGGTAATTATCAACTTTGATGGATTTGCTCATTCCATTAGTACAACAATCAGGGGCAATTTGTGGTTATCTTCGATGGAGACCACCATCTGTATCCAGAGAAAGAATTGTGGAGTTTGAACAATAACCAAGAGCTATTACCTTTAATTTAGAAAAAAAAAACAGATATCTTATTGTCTGATCTTGTTAACTCTTATACTTTTTGTTTCTTCCTTAAGGATATGATTTCTCTCTCATCACACTCAATTTGAATCAATGTTCAACATGGAAACAAAGTAGAGACTGACAGATTGCTTTCCGTGGGGGGGGGGGGGGTGTTGAGGTGAAGGAAGTAAGATTGGAGGAAAAATTGTAAAACTCAAATAAAATCTTTAATAAAATAAAATAAAATATATACATAACTGAGTCAAATTTATAAAAAAAAAAACAAGCCATTCCCCAATTGACAAATGGTCAAAGGATATGCAGAGGCAATTTATAGATGAGGAAATCAAAGCAATCCACAAAAATATTCATAGCAGCCCTGTTTGTGGTGGCAAAGAATTGGAAATTGAGTGAATGTCATCAGCTGGGGAATGGTTGAAAAAACTGTGGTATATGTACCTTATGGAACACTGTTATTCTATTAGAAACTAGAAGGGAGCCAGAGAAGCTTGGAAGGATTTTCATGAACTGATGCTGAGCGAGATGAGCAGAAGCAGAAGAATATTGTACACCATAACAACAACATGGCATTGATAAACAAACTTGATGGACTTGCTCATTTCTTCAGTGCAACAATCAGGGACAATTTTGAGGTATCTGCAATGGAGAATACCATCTGTGTTCAGAGAAAGAATTGTGGAGTTTGAACAAAGACTTTTTAATTTAAAAAAGGTGTCTTATTATGTAATTTTGTTATCTCTTATTTTTTTCCCTTGAGGATATGATTTCTTTCTCAACACATTCAATTTAGATCGATGTATAGCATGGAAACAATGTAAAGATTACCAGACTGCCTTCTGCCAGGATGGGGGAGGGAAGCGAGATCAGGGGGAAAATTATAAAATTCAAAAATAAATAAATTTTAAAAAATAACTGAACTAGTAATTCAGAACTTTGCTAACAACGCATTAATGAGTCTGTTTTCCCAGCATTTCCTTTAACAGTTTCCTTCCTTGTTTTTTTTTTGTCACCTTAGTGGGTGGGAGTTGAAACATCATCTAGATATAAATACTAGAAGTTGTACCCAGAAACACTATTCAGTAAACTTGACATCAAAAAAATTTTCCCAGACTGCTAGACTAAGGTAGTCCATATTATCTTGTTTTAGCAAAGTCTCCAGGGAGGAGGCGATATGTTAACATCACTCAATCAACATTGGTAAAATACAGGGAGAAAAAAGATTGTCATTTACAGTGATTTTCTAAGGATTTTATATATGCATATATATATATATATATATCTCCAAAGTTACAGCAAATAACGAAATGAGTAGATGTGTTGATATGAGTAACACAAGCCAAAAATATGTTTTAAGTAGATTCCAGTTACTACTCTTGAGAAAAAGCACAAGAGGATTAAAATTTAGTTTCATATGGTGTATTTCAGCTCTTAGCTGGCACAAATTCAGAATTCAAAATTGCCTTTACAACCAGTTAGAGAAATTAGAATTTAGCTCATCAGTGATAACAGAGGCAAGATTTTTTGTTGTTTTTGGATTTATGATTATCACTAGAATAGAGAACTCTCCATGTAGAAACTCCCTCTACCACTGCCAATGGGAAATTCCCAAGTAACTTAGGGAATCAAAAGAGTTTAAATGGTCCAAGGGTCCAATAGTTGAAGTTGTATTAGAGGCAGTACATCAACTCTGGTCTGTCTTTCTTTCTTTCTTTCTTTCTTTCTTTCTTTCTTTCTTTCTTTCTTTCTTTCTTTCTTTCTTTCTTTCTTCCTTCCTTCCTTCCTTCCTTCCTTCCTTCCTTCTTTCCTTCCTTCCTTTCTTCCTTCCTTCTTTGTTTCTTTCTTGTTTTTTTTGCATGGCAATGGGGTTAAGTGACTTGCCCAAGGTCACACAGCTAGTCACTCATTAAAGTATCTGCAGCTAGACCAGAACTCAGGTCCTCCTGACTGGGACTCCATCTACTGTGCCACCTAGCTGCCCCAACCCAGGTTTTTTTGAAGGTAAAACTGATTACTTGGTCACCTCTTTAATTAGAATTAAAACTACTGGATGATAAATTTTGTCAAATAATATCAGATTAATTGAGACTTATTGGAGATAAGCAATGTTCAAAGAAGGTCTATATGTGTGTTAATGAAGCAGCAAAATCTATTGATAGGAAGATGCCATGACAACTAATAGTGTACTATGTCTGACACATAGTAAAGGTTTAATAAATATTCTTGACTATTTATTTTAAAAGCAAAGATGAAACTATTGTCATATGTACAATTAGGAAATGATATACTATAGGAAGAGAAGAATAAAGAAAACTTTTTTTTCATCTAGGAAATAAGCTGCATCCTGGGATTGACTGTTAGAAGAAAAGTCTAGAAATTGTTATTTTTCTGTGATGAATCCTGGAAGCTCTTGCTTCCTCCTTCTCCCCTTGTTTTGGAAGTGTTTCATAATTCACTACATGTGGAAAATGTTATAACCTTTGTTTATGATTCTAAAAATACACAATATAATGTTTTCTACTCTCTGTTACCTCATACTCCTGAAGAAATTTAGGTTTTAAAAGGCAAAACTATTCTACATGTAATTAGATATCTTCTTTAACATAATAGAGGCAAATAGTGCAAATGGTAGATTTTTATTCTAATGACAAAATCAATAAAAAGTTCAAGAGAAAAAAGTCTCCATTATTATTTAAGTGAGTGGTAGAATTCAAGTGTTTTGAACATCCACTACCTCCTTCTTGAGGTTGTTTTTTCCACTCTCAGCTTCTATAACACCACTTACAAATGGTTCTCCTTTTATGTATCTTAAAGGTCTTTCTCAATTTCCTCCTGCATCTTCTCCTCACTAACTGTGGGAACTTTTCAACATTTTGTCCTAAACCCTCTTTCCTTGGCACACATTTCCCCTTAATCTTGTATGGATTCAATCAACATCTCTTTGCAGATAATTTCCAGATTTATCCTCTCTCTTCTGACTTCCAGCTCCACATTTCTAACCTTCTACTAAACCTGTCCAGAAAGATGTCCTTTCATAACAAATTCAGCCCAACGTATTATCCTCAAAACACATTCCTCTTTTAAACTTCCCTATTTCTAGTAAGGGAACTTGAAGGTTCTCTAGCTTGGTAGAAACTGGTGGAGCATGCATGTCTTGCCATTAGAATTATTTTTGAAAGACTATATCTTTGATTTCATCAGTGTAGGGAGCTTCCAGGGAGGAATTTCCCATACCAATGCAGCACAAAAACCTGCTCTGCCACTTACTCATCAAGAATTATTTGGGGCACTGTAAGCTTAAGTGAGTTGGCCAAGTTTGCTCAATCAGTATATATCAGAGGTGGGATTCAAATTCAGATCTTCTTGAACTGAGGCAAATTCTAACTCTATGCCATATTGCTTTTCTGTCACTGCCATAAACTTTGGAAAGTCCACCATGATAGAGACCTTTGAAAGGGGAAATAAGTCCTCTTTATTCATGTACTCTATGTGCTGCTAAATCTCTGGACTCACAAAGATTATTAGGATTTAAATCATGGGAACAATTCAGTTTATATTCTATTAAATATTATAACATATTATATATGTTAGATTGTGAGCTCCCTGAAAACTGAAACTCTTTCTTTTTAATTCACTTGCAATAACACTTAACATAATGCTTTGCACAAAGGAAATGTTTGACAAACGCCTCATTCATTTATTCATTTTTCTTTTATTTTGTTGTGCTTTGTTTTGATTCACTTTGAAAACGGGAATTCCTAAAGTCATGGTACATATTAAGTTACTCACTATGTTAACAGGATCTTAAAAAAGGAAGCATTAGAATATGAAAATATTTAGTCAGGACAAAAATTAAGAATAAAATAACAGGAAAACAATCTCATACCATTTCTGACTAAATATAGTCTCTCTTTTTTTTATTACCACCTGACTATACTCCTGGATTTCCTCATGCCCTTTGGACTCCTCATCCTGCAAGATGGCATCAATCCTGAAACAAACTCCTCTATATCCTTTGCTCCTGGGGTCCCTCCTTCCCTGTAATTAGAGAAGTTGGAGGATAGACAGTGGAGAGTTCTTCCCAATTCTCTAAGGAGAGCACAATCTCATAATTTCTCATTCATGGACTTCATTATATCCCCATTATGGGTATCCTTCCCTATCTCTATTTTTAACATTTTTCTAAAAAAAGTGTTGTCTTTTCCCCTTATACTGTGAGCTACTTGAGGTCAGGTTCTGTCTTTTGCCTTCCTTTGTATCCCCAAGTTCTACATGTTGAGTTTGAAGTGCTTTTGGAATATCCAGGTGAAGATGTCAATCTGGCAGTTGGTTGGAATTTAGGAGAGATGAAGGTTGGGTTTATAGATCTGAAAGTCCTCACTTTTGCTTTTATAAATAAAGCATATTTTTGTTGAAGTAGTTCATTTTTTTTCTTTTATGACACTTAATGCATATGGTTTCCACCAATCCCCCATTCATATAACTAAAGGTTTTGCAGATCTCTTTCTCTGGGATTTCAGAACATAACTTCTTTCCTTTTAAGGCTGGAATACTAGGAGATCATAATACATTGTAGGTGCATTGGTAAATACCTTCTGGCTCAGCAGAGCTGCCACTGTCCTTTGGGGGAGTCTTAGGGCTGTTCTTTTGCTGAGCCCGGGACCTCTGCTCTTCTGTTATTTTTTCTGTGCTGCTCTATGATGGATGCATCCACTGGTCCTGGATGCTTCTACCCTTCCTGCTGCTGCTGCTCTCTGCTACCACCTGCTGGTCGTTGGCTACCAGGCTATCTCAGGGGGAGCATTTGGCCAGCTCTTTAATTTGACAGTCCCAGAGGACTTCTTTAGTTCTTTTGTGATGTAAATTCTCCAAGCAGTTGCACCCAGTTGGCTAGACAGAATTTCTGAAGTCTGCATTTTGAGTGCCCTTTCTTCAGCTTCTTGGAGATTTCCTCAGTCTAAATTATTATCAGAGTTATAGTCTAAAATTCCTTTTAATCTATATTATTATATCCTTCAATTACAAACCTGTGACCCCTTCAAATGATCCCAGAGATCTGCTTAGCAAAATTATAAAGACACTGAATCAAATTGTGATGAAGGAATTCCTCTAATCCTATTTTTGTCCTACCTGTTCAGTGAAGAAGCTCAGGAGTAATACCAAAAAGGGGTTGGTGGCTTTTTGTGTATATTTCTCTCAGCCAAAAATTGCTCATCTTCCTATAGGATAGCCAACAAATTATAATATACAGTAGAATTTTGTATTATCTACTCCTTTCTTTAAAGACATAGTCTTTAAAACTAAAGACTGCTATATCAACCAAAGAAAACTGCTCTTGACTGGGCAAGACAATAGAATCATAGATCCTATGGACTATGGAAGAACCCACTGATTGATGTCTCTGCCTCAAAGGTCTACTTGAGCCAGTCCAGCTTCTACTCAGCTGTCAAACTGACCGATATTGAAGGACTAGGAGTCAAATAAACTTTCATAAAGTACAAGTCTGACCTTGTTATCACTATATTCAGTAAACTACAGTGGCTCACTATTACCTCTAGGATCAAATATAAAATCCTCTGCTTACTGTTTAAAGCCTTTCATAATCATCACCACTCCTTTTTTGATCTTATACCTTACATTACTCCATGTACTCTACAATCCAATGTTACTGGCCTCTTTGCTGTTCCTCTCACAGGATGTATTCATTCTTTAGATGAGAGACATCTTCACTGGCTATTTGCTAAACCTGGAATTCTCTCTCCTAATCTCTACCTCCTGGCTTCTCCAAGAAGCGTTCCCCATTTTTTCTTATTCTTAGTGTCTTTCTTCTAAGATTATCTCTAATTTATCCTGGATGTGTGTATTTATATATGTATGTATGAAGATATTTATATGCAGATGTACACACCTTGTTTGTATATCACTATTTACATTTTGTCTCCCCATTAGACTGTGAGCTCCTTTACAGCAAAGACTGTCTTTTACCTTTCTTTGTTACCCTAGCAATTACTACAAAGTCATTTCAGTTGTGTACAACTCTTTGAGAGGTGTTTGATAAATACTGGCTGATGACTTAAAGTTTTCTTTGATGAGACTGGAATCAGAGAAAGACATTGGGCTTTTTTGTTTGTTTATGTTTTTAGGTTTTTGCAAGGCAATGGGGTTGAGTGTCTAAGGCAGATTTGAACTCAGGTACTCCTGACTCCAGGACTGTTGCTCTATCCACTGCGCCAGCTAGTCACCCCAGAAAAAGACATTGTTAAGTAAAAATTAATTCAAAATGGATCCTTTCTAAAACTAAAATTTGAGCAATGGAAATATTGATTTAATTATTTTTGCCTACAACTTTTGAGTAAGATGTACATTACTAAAGCAAAGTGTGATTTTCATGTCTTCCCATTTCTTGATTTGAGGATAGAAATTGTTAACAATTAGAAATAAATTTGACATTTGAATTTTGTTTTCCCCTCTTTTCCAGCATACCTCGTGACTTGTGAGAGACCTTTTGTTCTGGCCAAAATGCTTGTTAAATATCCACCCCAGATATTGCAAGCCAGCAAGTAGCTGATATATGTAATAAAAGCAGGAATCTACCCTTCCAAGATAGACTTAACTTTTTCAACTTTTTTTTAAACTATTTTGTTTTTGCCTCTGGTTTTATTTGCATGCTAATGAGGAAGAGCTATGGGATTCAATGCATACAGTGCCAAGCTTGAAGTGAGGAAGACTCATCTTCTTGAGTTCAAATCTAGTCTCAAACACTAGCTGTGTGACCCTGGGAAAGTCATTTAATTCTATTTGCCTCAATTCTCTCATCTATAAAAAGAGCTGGCAAAGGAAATGGCAAACCACTCCAGTATATTTGCCAAGAAAATACTAAGTGGGGTAACAGAGAGTCAGTCATGGTTGAAAATGACTGAACAGCAACAATAAAGAAGCAGTATGAAAGTTAAAGGGATCTTGACCCCAATCTCAGTTTCATTATATGGAGTTGCTAAAAACAGTGTGAGGACACAAATGAACAATCTGGGGTTTAAAAGGAAATGAAAGAATCTTCCAACTGGAAGACAGATAGTTATGTAAAGTCAGAAAAACTATACTATACAAAAATTGGTGAAAAGACTAGAATAGATTTAATCTTTTTTGTTTTTTAGTTTTTGCAAGGTAATGGGGTTAAGTGACTTGCCCAAGGCCACACAGCTAGGTAATTAATAAGTGTCTGAGGCCAGAATTGAACTCAGGTACTCCTGACGCCAGGGCTGGTGCTCTATCCACTGTGCCACCTAACTACCCCAGATTTAATCTTTAAAAAACTTTTTTTGTAAAAAGAAGACATTTTATTTAGAAAGATTTTACAAATAAAGGCAATGGTGCCATACCAATCAAACTATCAAATAACTACTTTGCTGAGCTAGAAAAAATAGTAAAAAAATTCAGCTGGAGCAACAAAAGGCCAAGAATAGCAAGGGAACTGATGAAGAAAAAAAAAATGCAAAGGAAAGTGGCCTAGCTCTACCAGATCTAAAACTATACTATAAAGCAGCAGTCATCCAAACTGCCTGGTACTGGTTAAGAAATCGAGTAATAGATCAGTGGATTAGGATAGGGTCAAAAGGAACTGCAGTGAATGGCTACAGTCATCTACTATTTGACAAACCTAAAGACATCAGTTTCTGGGATAAGAATTCACTATTTGACAAAAATTCTTGGGAAAACTGGAAAATAGTGTGGTAAAAACTAGGCATAGATCCACATCTCACACCCTATACCAAATTAAGGTCAAAATGAGTACAGGATGTAGACATAAAGGGTGATTCCATAGATAAAATAAATAGACCAAGAAATACTCTATCTGAACTATGGAAAGGGAATATATTTATGACCAAACAAAACTAGAGCACATTAGAAACTGCAAATGAATAACATGGACTATATTAAATTAAACAGTTTTTTTTTCCACTAATAAAATCAATGCTGTCAAAATTAGAAGGAAAGCAGAAAGCTGGGAAACAATTTTCACAACTAGGAGTTCTGATAAAGACCTCAATTCTAAAATATATATATATATAGAGAGAGAGAGAGAGAATTGTATCAAATTTATAAGGTCACAAGTCATTTCCCAATTGATAAATAGTCAAAGGATATGAACAGTTTTCAAATGAAGAAATTAAAGCTATATATAATCACATGAAAAACAATGCTCCAAATTACTGATTAGAGAAATGCAAATTAAAACAAGAATAAGGTATCATTTCACACCTATTAGATTAGTGCAGATGAAGAAAAAGGGAAGATGATCAATGTTGGAGAGGTCGTGGGAGGATTGGGACATTGATGCATTGCCGGTGGAGTTGTGAACGGATCCAACTTTTATGGAGAACGAAATGGAACTATGCCCAAAGAGCAATAAAATTGCTCATTCCCTTAGACTCAGCAATTCCAATTCTGAAGAAATTATATAAAAAAGGAAAAAGTCCTACATGTTTCAAAATATTCATAGCAGTTCTTTTTTGTAGTGGCAAAGAATTGGAAATTGAGGGGATGTCCATTAATTGGAGAATGGCTAAACAAGTCATGGTACATGAATACTGTGGAATATTATTGTTCTATAAGAAACCATAAATGGTCGAACTCTAGAGATGCATGGAATGACTTATGGGATCTGATGCTGAGCAAAGGGAGCAGAACCATGAGAACAATCTAAACATCAACAGCATTATGAGATGAACAACCCTGATGGAAGCAGCTCTTCTCTGCAGTCCAGAGAGTTAAGACAACTGTATTGGACTAGCTATGGACTATATTATTCCCATCCAAAGGAAGAAAAATAAAACAAAACAAACACACACAAAAAAACAATCCTTCCAAATCTGATGAACATGTTATAAAAATTATCTCTTATGTATCTCTTTCTCTTAATCCTAATTCTTCATACCAAAATATCTGTAAACATATTTATCAAAATATGCATGGACAATGCTGTTTGCCGCTGAGGGGAGGGTGGGAAGGGAGGATGGAAGGAAATTTTATAAGTTAAAAATATACATGTGCATATGGATGAAAATAAATTTAAAAAAACTTGCTTTTATATGTTATAAGGAAAAATAAAATAAAGGTAGTGGGGTTAAGTGACTTGTCCAAGGTCTCACAGTTAGGCAATAATTAAGTGTCTGAGGTAGGATTTGAACTCAGGTCCTTCTGATTCCAGGGCTGGTGTTCTATTCACTGTACCTACTAGCTACCTCAGTATAGATGTAATCTTTTTTATTTTATTTTTATTTTGGGGGGGGTTGTATTCAATTTTATTTCTTTTTTCTCAAGGGAAGAGGTAGGAGACAAAGAAAATAGATACTTGTTCATTGGAGATAAAAAAAAAACCCAAAGTACATTAGGTAAGAAATAATTATAGTCTAATCCAAAAGGAAAATCACTCACCCTTTTAGACTAAGTTCTTTGAATTTGATATTGAGACTACCTTTTGCCTTTTTAATATTCCCAGTCCCCGGCACACAGAAATTTTTTTTTATTTTAAAGATTTTATTTATTTTTGAGTTTTACAATTTTCCCCCTAATCTTGCTGCCTGACCCCCGACCCCCCACTGAAGGCAATTTGCCAGTCTTTACATTGTTTCCATGGTATACATTGATCCAAATTGAATGTGATAAGAGAGGAATCATATCCTTAAGGAAGAAAAATAAAGTATGGGAGATAGCAAGATTACATAATAAGATATCAGTCCCCCCCCCCCCCCTAAATTAAAGGTAATAGTTCTTGGTCTTTGTTCAAACTTCACAGTTCTTTCTCTGGATACAGATGATATTCTCCATCGCAGATAAACCCCAAATTGCCCCGATTGTCGCACTGATGGAATGAGCAAGTCCATCAACGTTGATCATCACCCCCATGTTGCTGATAGGATGTACAGTGTTTTTCTGGTTCTGCTCATCTCACTCAACAAAAGTTCATGCAAATCCTTCCAGGCTTCCCTGAATTCCCAGCCCTCTTGGTTTCTAATAGAACAATAGTGTTCTATGACTGTTGGGATCCAGGGTTTCTAAGCTGCTTGACACAGTCGTGGCAAGAAGACTCAAGGCGGTCACACCGCCTGATGGAACAACATTTCCTTCAATATATATAGGGATTCCATGCATACCAATATTTATAGGTCTATTATTGATTGCAATACTTACTCATCCTAATAGTGGAATGACTATAAAGGAAAGATTCCAGAGAAATTTTCTGAATAAAACAGATTGTAAACTCTGTCCAAATTTAACAGGAGCACCTCTCCCTGAGACATACAAAAGGCTTCAACATTATGAAATCTCTGGAAAATCCAACACTGGAAATTCCAAGGAGATGTCAGAATATATACAGGGAAAACAGATACAAGATGGGTTAAATAGAATTCCAAGGAAATTAACAGTTTTGCCACCCTTACCATACACAGGAATATGTGAAAAAGATGGTGAAAGAATAGTTAGTATAGGTGACCGATATGTGAACTCTAACAGCCTTAGTTTTTTGGGAAAGAATAAAAAAGTCACAGAAACCATGGTTTCTACCAACAAGGGCTGAAAAGAAAATTAGTTATTGTAAGAATTAACGGATGGGTGGACAAACATAACAACCCTCACTATAGATTGTTAAGGGAGTGTATTGAAGAACATTACACAGAAAATATAAAAAACTTTTCATTAAATGAATGGCTTAATTAATAACTTTAAATGAATTAACAATTATACAATGCAGTAATAAACTAGGTAACAGACAGGTTGAGGTCATCATGGTTTGAGCAGGGATAAAAAAATCAATTAACTATATGATTGATAATTAAACTTGTAATCACATGATTAAACTTGTAACCATATGAATTATATGATTGATAATGAAAATTGTACATTTTTGTAACCAAGGAAATCATCTTAGCTTGCTTGCTTGATGCATACATGATTCTGAGACTATAAAAATTAATCTGAGCAGCAGACAGTCAGTCAACCTGCTCCTGCCTTAACCCCCGTGTTGACTCAACTCATTTTGCTGACTCTATCCCTCCTGTCAGGTTCCAAGGACCCCATGGAGGCTGGACCCCCGCACATGATATACATATACCACAGTTTGTTAAGCCATTCCCCAATTGAAGGACATTTACTTGATTTCCAATTCTTTGCCACCAATAGTTTTAATCTTAACTAAAAGTTTGTCTTTTTGTCTAAAATATATAAATTATATTTTTGTCTAAAATTATATGTCTCTCTTTGTAAAAAGTGATTCCTCTTCTCACTCTCTTCTTACCCTGTCTTCCAAATTTATCATTCCAATGAAACTGTTCTCCTTAAAGTTATCAAAAATGTCTTAGTTGCCAAATTCACTGACCTTTTCTCCATACTCATTCTGCTTGACCTCTTTTAACATTGTTGATCTCTCTCTTCTCTCTGGGTTTTTGGGACACCTGGTTCTCCTCCTACTTCTCTGATCTCTTCTTCTCTGTCTCCTTTGCTGGTTCCTCCTTCAGATCACATTCCCTAGGCATAGGTGTCCCTCAGGGTTCTGTACTGGGTCTTCTCTTCTCCCTCAATGCTCTTTCATTTGATCTTCTCATCAACTCTCATGGATTTAATTAGCATCTCTATGCTGATGATTCTCTATCCAACCTATCCTGCTCCAAACTATTTGCTCACTTTCAGTCTCACATCTGAGATGCCTTTCAGACATCTCAAACTGGATGTGCAGGATACATCTGAAATTAAATATGTCCAAAATGGAACTCATTATCTTCTCCCTAAACTCTTCTTACCTTCCCTATTTACTGTAAAGGGCAACACCATCCTCCCAGTCTCTCAGGCTCACAACCTGGAAGTTCTGCCTCACTATCTCTCCTCCCGCATATCCAAGTTGTTGATTTTCCCATGAGGCATCTCTCATATACCTTCACCCCTCTGACACTGCCAATACTCTAGTGCACAGCCTCATCACCTTATACCTGGGCTATTGTCATAGCCCACTAGCAGGTCTACCTGCCTCAAGTCTCTTTTCTACTCCAATTACTCTCTTTTCAATCTCTAAAATGATTTTTTTTTCTAAAACTAGATCCTATCACCTCATGCTTTCTCTTCAGTAAAGTCCAAAGGCTTCTTATTGACTCCTGGATGGAATAAAAAATGTTCTGTTTGGCATTCAAAATTCTTCATAGGGGCGGCTAGGTGGCACAGTGGATAAAGCACCGGCCCTGGAGTCAGGAGTACCTGGGTTCAAATCTGGTCTCAGACACTTAATAATTACCTAGCTGTGTGGCCTTGGGCAAGCTACTTAACCCCATTTGCCTTGCAAAAAAAAAAAACCTAAAAAAAAATTCTTCATAACTTAGCCCCCCTCTTATCTTTCCAGTCTTCTTACAACTTCCCTTTTCTTATACCCTACACAGTCTGATCCAGTGATACTGGCCTAATGGATGGTTTACATTAGTAAAACATTCCATCTGTCTGCCCCAGATATTTTCTATTTTTTTTAACTTTTATTTATTTACGGTAATGGGGTTAAGTGACTTGCTCAGGGTCACACAGCTAGGCAATTATTAAGTGTCTGAGGTCAGATTTGAGCACAGGTCTTCCTGCCTCCAGGACCAGGGCTCTATCCACTGTGCGGCCTAGCTGCCCCTTTCCCAGGTATTTTCTCTAGCTGCTCCTAACCCTGAAATGCTCTTTCTCCTCCACTCTACCTATTGATTTCCTTTAAGTCCCAGCTAAAATTCTATCTTTTACTGGAAGTAAAAGTATCCCTCTTAATTCTAGAACATTAATTATGTCTTGTATAAATTATATTTCTCTCTTTGTAAATATTTTTTGTACATTACCCCCTCCATTAGACTGCAACATCTTTTGCCTTTTTTTGTATCCTCAGTGGCACAGTTGCCAGTCCACAAACACTAGTAACACTGGTATTTAAAAATGTATATTGATTGACTGATAGCTTGTAAACCTCTCCTGACTTTTGCTGCTTCCCTAGATTTGTGGTGGGTTATGCAGTATGGGGTAGCTAGATGGTGCTTTGGAGAGCTTACCAGACCTGGAATCAGGAGGACCTGAGTTCAAACCCAACCTTAGATATTTGAGACTTACTAAATGTCTGACCTTGGGCAAGTCACTTAACCCCATTGCCTTGCAAAAATAAAAAATAATATTAGTAAAAGGGGTGGCTGGGTGACAGTGGATAGAGTACCAGACCTGGAGACAGCAAGACTTATCTTTCTGAATTAAAATCTGACCTCAAACATTTACTAGGTTTGTGATCTGAGGCAAGTCATTTAGCCTAATTTGTCTCAGTTTCCTCAGCTGTAAAATGAGCTGGAGAAGGAAATGGTTAAAAAATTTCAGTAATCTGCCAAGAAAACCCTAATGGAATTATGAAGAATTAGATATGACTGAAATGAGTAGCAACAATAAAATACACTAAAAAAAAACCCCTTTAATTCTTCCTTACTAAACTGTTGTACCCTAGCAATTGATTATAGAGATGCCACAATTGAATGAACAGCAGTAGATGCCAACATGCAGTAAAGGACAACAAAGAAGAAAAGAGAGGCATCTGAAAAAAAGCAGACCTTGGGTTTCCTCAACTGTAAAATGAGGGGGTTAGACTAGAAAGCCATCCATTCCCATATCTATGATATTGTAATGATCATTCCAAATTATAGATGGGTTAGGTTAGGAGGTAGAACCTCCTAGGTTCACCACCTAGCTAGCCCACAATGCATAACCCACCACAAATCTAGGGAATCGGTTAGCTAAAGTCAGGAGAGGTTTACAAGCTATCATTCAATCAATATACATTTTAAAATACCAGTGTTACCAATGTTTATGTGCCAGCAATTGTGCCATGACACTGAGGAAACAAAAAGAAGCAAAAGATAATGTCTGTTCTCAAAGATGGGTTAGGAAAAAAAAAGATGGGTTAGGAGAGGGTGAGTGACTAAACATCAAATATCTAAGATAGAATTTGAACTAGGATTTTTATGACTTCATGTCTTGAAATATATATATATATATATATATATATATATATATATATATATGAATTAGAGTAGGTAGTATTGCATAATATGTGGTATAAACTATTCCGCATTAATTTTAATAATTATTAACACCTAGGCTACAATTTGCCTAGTGGCAAAGATCCTAAGGGAGCAGTGTGCCAATTAGCACCCTCTTGTGGGAATCCCTATCCTTCAAGGAATGAATCATTGCTTCCACCAAGACTATAGTACACTAAGGGATTAAAGTGCTTTGGGAACCATGTTCCTTGGAATCACTGCCTTTCATAGTAACACATATACCTTGAAGTCCAATGCTGTTCCAAAGTTCAAAAAACAATTATGTAGTAATTAGTCACAAAAAATTTTGCTTTTGCAGGAGAAAAAAGGAGGTAACTATTCTCTTACCATGCAGGGAGGATGGCAAGACCTAACCCTGTCTCCCCCATTATCCCCAGGTCCAGTAGGCTAGTGATTTGGATATATAACAAGTTCCATATTTCTATATAGCAAGTCCAATAGTGTCAAAGACAAATAGAACAGGTAGATCCCTGCAGGTCACATTGATTTAGAGAATTTCAGATTAACATTATTTATGTTGTATTTTTTTATTTCTTTTGTTAAATATTTCCCAATTATATATATTAATCTGATTCTAGCTTCATTATGAAGTTTAAAGGCTCTATAAGGCCACAGGCTGTGAGTCTGACACCTTTAGTTAGACCACTGAAACCGGGTTTTTTCCTGAGTTGATTAATAAAGATTAAGGAATAAGAGGTAGAGGAAATTTAAGGGAGCCAGGTCTCTAGGCAATTGAGTCTTTTAAAAAAATTTTCTATTTAAGGCAATGGAGTTGCCTTAGTGACTTGCCCAAGATCATACAGCTAGGCAATTATAAAGTGTCTGAGGCTGGATTTGAACTCAGGTTCTCCTGACTCCAGGGCCAGTGCTCTATCCATTGTGCCAACTAGTTGCTCCACAATTGAGTCTTAACATATATGTATCTTGGAGAATGGGTCCATCCAAATCAAACTGGTTTTTAATCACTTCATAGCTTCTCTCTCTCTCTCTCTCTCTCTCTCATTCCAGAATCACTGAAAGTCAGGTAGAAGGGACTTCACAAGCCTTCTAGATCAATCTACATATGAACAACAATTTCTTCTACAATTTCCCCATTGTAAAAGAGCTTTGAGA
Organism: Macrotis lagotis; assembly: GCF_037893015.1. NCBI lineage: Eukaryota > Metazoa > Chordata > Mammalia > Peramelemorphia > Peramelidae > Macrotis > Macrotis lagotis. Next base: position 83,484,590 of record NC_133663.1, on the reverse strand, counting down.
TGCTAAACTAGTGAACTGGAGTAACTGGGAACAGTTTTGAGGAAGTAAAAGAGGAAGAAGATGCAGAAAATGGTTAAGAAGACAACAATCCTATTGAATTTAACTGACAGTCTTTTTCCCCTCCACTTAAAAACTGTATGAATAAGACAATTTTGATGACTAGGCCTAATATTTTGTTTCTCCTAACTAGGAGAGATCTCTACTCTATGTTTAAGATGTTTATCTTCTGGTGCATTTATATAAAATGAACAGTTAGGGTAACTGATAAAGTGGTTATTAACAATTGTTCAGTAGACTCAATAGTGACTTTAAAATTTTTTTTTATTGTTTTTTGAATTTTGCAATTTTTTCCCCCTATCTCGCTTCCCTCCCCAACCCCCCATAGAAGGCAGTCTGATAGTTTTACATTTCAACAGTGACTGTTGATTGACTTACAGTTTTGTTAAGAGTATTCCTTAAAGAATATCAATGAAGTGGATCCTATTTCTCAGGACACTCCATTCCTTTTTAGAAAAATTCTAATAGTTGAGAAGTTATTCATTCTATCAGTTACTTCCTTCTTCAATGGAAAAACCACTGTTAGGAAAAGAGAAAGGCAATTTAAGGCTTGGATCTTAAAGTAGAGGGTATATGTGCATTAAGAAGTAGAATGACCACTCCATAGCAAATGTACATTGCTTGATGAAGCTTAATAACTTGGTTGTAATTTTAAAAATCAAAATGTTAATTGCTATAAGGTAAATGGATTTCAAATTATTTGTTTATAACCTGGGAGGTCAGGTAGAATTAGTATGATCACAGGGCCTCTTGACATAGAAGTCCTTAAACTGTTTTTTACATTTGATTTCAATGTAAATAGTTTGATTTACATTGATTTCAATGTAAATGTAAATAGTTTCTTTTGTAATTCAATGTCTTTTATTTTATGCATTTAAAGTATTCTGAGAAGGGGTAATGAACTTTACCAATGAGATATCTCGATACAAATTTATTGAGAATATTATGGTACATAACAATTCCTTATAAAGATTCAAAAGATAGTCTTAGGATCAAACAAATGACATTTAACTAAAATGCAAACCTCAGAGGAAAGAAGGCTGTAATGTGTATTTACAAAAGCTAGTTAGCTAAAATTGTATTTGCCTGGACAGATTCACTCTGATCAAGGGTTCTAACTTTATTGTTAGGATTGTTGAACTGCCAAGCCCTTTTACCCTTTATTAGGACTAGTTATATTTTCTTTACCAGATACTTGGAATTATATTTTTCATATATTTTCTCTTTTATCCTTGTTTGTTGTCAATTATCTTCATTTCTTTGCTAAGATCCAGGTAGATTTGAAATAACCAAAAGTTATTCTAAAGGAAAGTTAATCAACTTTCTTTTAGTAACTGAAAAAAAACAGGTTCATTGGTAAGACACTTTAAACTTTAATGATTCTCTATTGCCTTAAGAATAAAATAGAAAAATCCTATCCTGGCACCCTCCCTTCATGAATTCTTTGTTCTAATCAATCTGGTCTGATTATTGCTCTCTATAAATGCTAATTTTCTTCTACTTTGACACCTTTGCACAAGTAATCTCTCATGTCTGGAATGCACTCCTTCATCTCCTCTGCCTCATAAAATCCCTAGCTGCATTGAAAGCACAAATATGGTACTTTCCTACAGTAAGGTCCTCCCTGATCCCTCTACTTATTAGGATTCTCTCCCTCTTGAAATTACTTTGTATATTGTTTGTATTTATACATATCTATCTATCTATCTATCTATCTATCTATCTATCTATCTATCTATCTATCTATATAATAGCTCTCCCTGTCCTTCCCAGTTGTAGGTAAGGTCTATGGAGGTCAAGGACTAATTTTTTTTTGTCTTTGTATTCCCAGGGCCAAGAATGGTGTTAATAAATGCTTGATGAATTAAATTAAATTAAAACTAGTTGTCAACTTACAAGGCTGAAACCTGGCCCATTTGATTCCAATACTCATTCAACAAGGACCAGGAAAGAATCAACACAGGAAGAACATAAGTATCCTGCATTCGCGACCACATGGCAGTGGCATGACAGCTACACCATGGGGAGGTTGGAAAGGGTTCCTTCTTCCTTTACCCCCAGGGAAGAGAGAACGTCCTTTTGTGTGCACTATCAATTACAGTTCAGCAGCCAAATAAAAGACTTTTGTTTACTATTCAATAAATTAACAAGAAACAGTTAGGACATAGCTGTTCATGCTCCATTATCTATTTCCAGAAACAGGTTCATCAAGTTTTTCCATAGATACCACCTCAAGGAACACAGCGATTGCTCTAAGGGATGGACAGTTAATGACTAATCTCCCTATCATGCTCATCCTCTCATGAAAAGAATTGTCATAGCAAATATTTAGAACATATTGTCCCTAACAGTCCTCTGGCATCCCAAGAAGGCGTAAGTATTGTTATTAGATATCATTCAAGAAAGAGTCTCAAAAAAATAGTCATTATGGTGCAGGACATAAATATGTATGTATGTGAAGTCTTTGTACGTTAAGACAACCAAAAAAAAAACAAACAAAAAAAAGAAATTCAAGATTCCTAACTGAAACAGCAAGGGGGGAAGGAAGGAGAGAAGGAGGAAAGAAATAAAAGAGAGAGAGAGAGAGAGAGAGAGAAGTTGTTATATGAAATGAAATAATATTGGCAGTGTTTAAATATAGTTGTTGACACAAACAGATTTCTAATATATGCTGTTTCATTTCTTTCCTGAAATAGCCTAAGGCAGCCAACATTTCTCCAATGGACCCTTCTTCACTGCCAGGGCAATACTACTGGAATTTTCAATTCACAGGATGCTATCAGTTGAGAATGACTGAACAAACTGTGTGGTATATGAGAGTGATAAAATACCATTGAGTCATAGGAAATGAGGATTTCAAACAGACATGTAAAACTTGTATGAACTTATCCTAAGCAAAATGGCAGAACCAGAAGAACAATTTATAAATAATAAACAAACAATTATTGGGATTTTATAAACTAATAAAGGATGAAATGAGGAGAACCAGAAGATCAGTTAATAACATTTTAAAAACAAAAAGCTTTGAAAGTTGTAAGAACTTAGATCAATGTGAAAACCTGAGATTACCTCAAATTTGCTCTCTATATTTAGCTTGTCTATAGTTGCTTGAATGTGATTGTCCTCACTAAAATCTGAACTTTTTTGAAAGCTAGATTAAACCAAACAGAAATCCATGACTTTATGAAACAGCAGGAAATATTAGTATAAATTCCAAAAATTGAAAAAATAGAAGAAAATATAAGACAGCAAATATCAGAAATACTAATTAGGCTATAACTCAAGGAAGAAAGAAAATGTTAAGAATTACTGAATCCTCTGAAAACAAAGACTAAAAAATTTTAAAGAGCCTAGGTGCTAATCCTAAAAAATTGTAAATATTAACCATATCAGAACCAGAGTAAAGATAACAAAAATTTACCTACTACAACCTGAAAGGAATCCCCAAAAGTTTGTTATGGTCAAAAAACTAGATAATCCTTATCAAAGAAAACAATACTATAAATATCAAAAAGAAGTAGCTTATCAACATTTTAAAAACAAATATTAAAAATTTTTACCTGTAATGAAAAAATATACTAAGTAAATGATATTAAAATGGGACTGAAATGTAGTTTAGGTACTAAGAGCTACAATTAGGATCACATAAGACCTGGATTTCTCATATAAATGAGAGAAAACCTTAACATACAATATTCTAACATGTAAAAGAGGTAGATTTACAATCAAATTAATTGAGAAATTGGGAAATTAAAGGGTGGTTTGTTTGTTTGGGTTTTTTTTGGTTGGTTAAGTGGCTTGCCCAAGGCCACACAGCTAGGTAATTATTAAATGTCTGAGGTCAAATTTGAACTCAGGTCCTCCTGACTCCAGAGTCGTCTATTCACTGCACCACCTGCCCACCCCAAGGGTGTTTATTTTTAATGGAAGAATTAATATATATGTTAAAGTCCTCTAGGATGAGAGCATGAATTGGGTTGGATAAAAATATTATGAACCAGATACTGAATTCATTGGTCAAGGAACAAGAAATGATCACAGAGGCAAAAAAGTTTAGTTTGGAATTTACATCAAAATAAACAGGGAAATAAGTAAGTATGGTGAAGGGATAGGGAAATAGGAGAAGGATAATAATGGAAAAGAACAGTCATAAACAAGACAAATTTCTGGATCCTGTGGAAAGGATTAGAAGATAAGAGAAAAAAATACATAATAGGGCTTTGAGTCTGGAAGATGTGAATTCACATTCTGTCTTATACATTTATTTGCCATGTGACCCTGAGTAAGTCCCTTTATCTCTTTAGCCTCAGATTTTTCAACAGAAAAAAAGGAATGATAGTATCTATCTCACAGGGTTAAGAGCATCAGATAAATCAATCAATAAATCCATAAACATTTATGCAGCACTTATTATATCCTGGGAATATGCTAAGCCCTGGGATAATGAAAAAGATAACATAGATCAAGTACTTTGCAAACTTTAAAGCATTACACAAATGTTAACTTATTTTCATTTTCCTTCATTTTCCAGTGTTCTTTGTTTCTTTTGCTCTCTTTCTGGTCCATGTTATAGTCTTCAATGTAGTTGATGACTGAATACGGAAACAGATATATCACACTTGGTCTTTTGTACAGGGTTTGTCCTAAATACTTGTTTGAATATTATTCTACATCACATACTTGACAAGATGGATATTATATTGTCAAAGGGTTGAAATGGCTGGTTTATTCAGCTGTGTGAGGGAGCAAGAACAGGCCAATTGTGTACCCTAAGCTATTCTGTTCTAGTATTTCTTGGATGAACTCGTCTTCCCAGAAGTCAGAGATTTGTAATGTCTTCAAGGTATCATTGCCTAAGAGCTATCTGATGAAGAAGATCTCTAGGCCCTTCAAATAAACCCATGGGTCTATTTGTGATATGGTTAAAAAAAAAGCCACAAGAGAGGAAAATAACCTGTATCCTGACCTCTGTTAAACTCACCAAAAGCTTCTACAACAACAAATCTATGCTACAAAAAGGAAGAGTGACCAAAACCTTCTATAACTGAAGTCAATTTAACATTTGCATTTCGGATCTTAACCAGCTATCTCAATACACATTATCTCCACCTGGGAAATGCCAACATTTAAGGGAAGCTATTGGAAGAATCAAGGAGAGGAAAGAAGGCTTCACAAAGGCAGGCTTCTTTACCATTCTTCCTTTCAGCTATCCTTTCAACCCGGGATCACCCTTTGCAATTAATGGACAAAAAAAAGTTGTTTAGAGAACAGAGCCTATAATCATAACACTGAAAATTTTGCTTATGGAAGTTGGATAGTTCTCAGAATATTTGAGAAGGTGCATCTGTTTTGAATTTGTATTTGCATCTGGTGCTTCATACATCATTTTGTGTCAAATAGGATGAACCAATGGTACCTTCTAGATCTTCTAAGAAAATCTATTGTTTAAACAACAGTGGCAGCAACAAGAAGCTCAAAACATCTGAACTAAACCTAATCCTTAATTTAGCAATTGCAATGTAACTATAATGAGACAAATTCAAGATCATTAATGGAGACAAAATTAAGTTCACCCTAGCTGTTGACATTTTAACATTTTAAAAAATTCATCTGAGACTGAATGTATTTCCTAATTCTAACTAATCTAAAGACAGGATGTAGTTAGTATGTGGTACAATTTTACCAAAACACAAGTTGAAAAACAGCTGGCTGGAAAAATCCAGGGACATGACCCCAACATCTTGCAACTTGATTCTAGTAAAGTTTCTACTACAAATTAGACCTGGCAAGAGACTGGGGACATGACTCATAAATCTAAAGTACAGAAAATATGTGTTGGATTTAGTAGAAGTGATGATTTTTTTTTTAATGGGAGAAAGGATGAAGAAGAGTCAGAAAGCCAAGAATGTTATAAAGAATAATAAAGTCCAGGGCCATGTCCCCCTTTTGGTTTCTAAAAAATTTTCAAAAACTTACTTGTTAAATGAAAAAAAAGTTAAATATATGGAAAAATAAATGAAAGCATTTCCTACATTCAAATACTCCAAGAATTTCCTGGAAGGAACATTTGCACTTGTGCTTTTTCCTTTTTTGAAAAGGGAAACATTAAGTCTAAATTCTGGTCTTCTTCAGAAGGACTTGAAGTATGACTTCATGGGTCATGCTTATTAATTTAAGTAAACACCTGAAATACAATTGCAGGTGTGTTTTGATGTAACAGCTACATTTCTGAAAAGTTAAGCATACCCTGAATTTAATTTTTATGGATTTATGTATGCTAATAAGTTAAAACTGACAGAATAAACAAAGGGACAAACTTGGAGATAGCTAACAACCATCTGTACTCGATTTGAAAGTTAAATTGATTTGAAAAAGGCCACTGAGGACCTCCCTTGGTTTCTATTGTCTTATGTCTTTTTTTCCTTCCTTATAAGCCTTACCTTCTGTCCCTTGGCCTCTCCTTTCCTCTTTGCCTATATTTTTTCTCTTAGCAAGCTCATTGACTTCTACAATTTGAATTATTCTTTCTACAAAGTTGATTCTGAAATCAGTGTCCAATCCCAACATTTCATCTGACTGTCATACCTGCATCTCAGCACACAGTTCAAATTCTACCTTATGTGAAAGGTCCCCCTTAATCTACTCACACTGCTAGTGCCTTTCTTCTGAGATTGTCTTTCATTTACCTGGTACCTATACAGTTATTTGTATATTGTTTCATCCTTTAGAAGTTGAATTCTTTTTAGCTAGGGGCTGTGTTTTGCCTTTCTTTGAATATTCAGTACTTCTCACAGTTCCTGGGACACAGAAAACACTTAATAATTGCCTATTGACTGACAGCTAATGGAAATGCATGTACTTGGGTGATGGCTCACCAGCACTTCAAACTCAAAATGTAACAAACTACTCTTTTCACCAAGAACTGATCCTTTTTCTGATTTCACTATTTATTTATTTGTTTGTTTGTTTGTTTATTTGTTTATTTATTTACCTAATCTCACATGTTCAAGTTTGGTGTTATTTTTCACTTGTCCAATATTGAGCATAGTGTTTGGTAATTAGGAGGTGCTTAATAAATGTTTATTGACTGACTGACTTGTTATATCAATCAACAAAAATTTACTTAGTGTCTGTAATGTGTCAGGCTAGGCATTGGAGATCAATGGACACAAATGTTTTTCTTTTCTTTTTTCTTATCTGTTTCAATGAAAGAGAAAAACAGTCTTAAAGAATAATTCTTAAAGATATTCACATAAGAAAGAAAATTTATAAATGATTTTATTTAATATAAATTTTACTTCCCTATATTACATAATGTAGTAAGATTATATATGTAAAATAAACAGATTTTAACTATTATGCTTATATGAGTCTCATATGTAACATATCATACCTTGAACTTGCAAAGAACCCAGCAAAAATGATGGTTTATGCTAAAATAGAGCCACAAATGCCTAGGTTTCCCAAGTCTCTTGTAATGTTTCCAGTATAAACATTCAGTGTATGCATTTCCTTATGGCAAAGATTACTTCGCCATGAGCAAAAAAGATTGAGCAAAACTGTTTTAGAATTTCATAAAACTGGGGGGCAGCTAGGTGGTGCAGTGGATAGAGCACCAGCCTTGGAATCAGGGAGTACCTAAGTTCAAATCCAGCCTCAGACACTTAATAATGACCTAGCTGTGTGGCCTTAGGCAAGCCACTTAACCCCATAGCCTTGACAAAAAAAAAAAAGAATTTCATAAAACTTAGGGAGGTTAAGAGTCCCACAAAATCCTTTTCTCACAATTTCCTTGGCTGTTCATTCATTTAATAGTATAATATTTTACTGGCTCTATATTCTACTATTTATATAAATAGATAAACTCTTTGTAAAAAGGATTGTTATCTAGTTGACATAAATCTTTTAGAATACCAGAACTAAATATGAAGAGAAGACATCTTATGTACAACCTATATATCCTATAAATAGATTAAATTTAAATGTAATGGTCTTTTAATCCTTTAAAAATCTTGAGGAGAATATCAAGAATGTTGTTTCAACATTTCCATAAGGAAAAAAAAAACTTTTTCTTGGTCAAAATATAGTACAAACCAACTAAATTTTGGGGGGACAGAGCTACATTATAAAAGGAAAAACCTGGAAAACATAAGTAGAGAGGAATAACCAAGTTTCCTTAATTCAATTTTTAATCTGGCTCAGATTCATCTGCATTCTAAGCTAGAGAGGAGGCTAGGAATGTCTAATTTCTTTAAAGAAAAGTTCTACCACCCTCCCCATACCCTAGTAGACTAGAGCCGAAATGACTACAAGTAATTCTGAAGGGATGATGTCCTGGAGACTTCTTATCTAGCAGCCCCTGAAAGAGATCACAATTGAACTCATCCAACGTTTCTGGAAAGAAATTTGGAACTACGCCCAAAGGGCAACAAAAATGTGCATACCCTTTGATCCAGCAATACCACTGCTGAGTCTGTACCCCGAAGAGATGATGAAAAAGGGTAAAAAGATCACTTGTACAAAAATATTCATAGCAGCCCTGTTTGTGGTGGCAAAGAATTGGAAATCAAGTAAATGTCCTTCAATTGGGGAAATTAGCAAACTGCATGGTATATGTATGTCGTGGAACACTATTGTTCTATTAGAAACAAGGAGGGACAGGAATTCAGGGAAGCCTGGAGGGATTTGCATGAACTGATGCTGAGTGAGATGAGCAGAACCAGAAAAACACTGTACACCCTAACAGCAACATGGGGGTGATGTTCAACCTTGATGGACTTACTCATTCCATCAGTGCAACAACCAGGGACAATTTTGGACGTCTGCAATGGAGAATACCATCTGTATCCGGATAAAGAACTGTGGGGTTTGAACAAATTTCAAGGACTATTCCCTTTAATTTAGAAAAAAAAACATATCTTATTGTCTGATCTTGTTATCTCTTATACTTTTTGTTTCTTCCTTAAGGATGTGATTTGTCTCTCATTACACTCAATTTGGATCAATATACAACATGGAAACAAAATACCGACTGACAGATTGCTTTCCATGGAGGGGGGGAAGTAAGATTGGGAGAAAAATTGTAAAACTCAAAACTCAAATAAAATCTTTAAAAATTAAAAAAAAGAGAGATCACAACTGATAAGTGAAGCATGGCCCAGATGGACTTCATGCCCATTACCATGAGGAAACATCAAGTGGAAATGTCATATTCAGGAAGGAAGAGACCCAGAGCATCACAATGACATTACCAGAAATGGTCAGTTCTGTGGTCCTACAGCATCAAAGGTACAAATTGTTCCTCTGCCCAAGTGCCTTGGACACTTGTTTTTCCCAAGTATGTTCAATGTGTGTGATCCCCATACATACAACTCTTCCCACTGTGTATTTCTGGGAAACTATGACCAGGTTTTTGTAGAAAATATCAACCTGGAACTTTCTTCATAGGCAGTTCCATTAATATCATTCTTTGAACTAATTATATCCTCTTTCTGACTAGAGAAAAAAGTAAATACCTCCATTAGGTGATCCCTCCCTCAGAGTGGAGTATCAATTCTGGGGGTCTGTGTATAAGAGAAAGGTACCCCAGCAATGCAGTTCTATCTTTTTTTTAGTAGTACTACAATAGTCATTTTGTAAAAGTAAACATAACTTCCCCACCCTGCAAAAGAATAGAAACCTCAAGAAAATTAAAGTGAAAAAAAAATCATGCTTCAAACTGTATTCAGATCCCATCAGCTCTGTCTTTGGGATGAATAGCATTCTTTATAAGTCCTTCAGAATTCTCTTGGGTCACAGCATTGCTGAGAAAAGGAAGGTCATTCATAGCTGAACATCCTGCAATATTGCTGTTACTTTGTATACAGTACAATTCCCATTACACCTGCTCATGTTTTTTACTGAAAGCATCCTGTTCATCATTGCCCATAAACAGCATTTCATCTCAACCACATGCCACAATTTGTACAGCCACTCCCCAACTAATGTGCATTCCCTCAATCTCCAGCTCCCTGCCACCAGAAACTATCTTTATACATATAGGTTCTTTTCTTCCCAAATTTCATCTCTTCTGGTAGTGGCATGGCTAGACCAAAGGATGGTTTTATAGCCCATTGGGCATAGTTCCAAAAAGCTCTACAGAATTGTTGAATCATTTCACAATTCCTCCAACAGTACATCAATGTCTCAATTTCTCTACCCCCTTCCAACATTTGTCATTTTCCCCTTCTGACCTATTAGTCAATCCAATCAGTTTGTGTTTCTCCTATCAATAGTAAGTTAGAATATTTTTTAAAAATGATTTAAGTTGATTGCATTGATAACCTCATCTGAAAACTGTTCATATCTCTTGATCATTTATCAATTGAGGAATAGCTCTTACTTTTTATAAATTTGACTCAGTTCTTTATGTTTGAAAAATGAGGTCTTTATCAGAGAAACATGTTTCAATATTTTCCCCCAGTTACTTTTGCTAACTGTATTTCCCTCCATCCTATTCCCCCCAATCTCATTCATTCTTTTCTCTCTCTCACTCTGTTCCTCTTCAAAAATATTTTGTGGGGGTGGCTAGGTGGCACAGTGGATAAAGCACCAGCCCTGGAGTCAGGAGTACCTGGGTTCAAATCCGGTCTCAGACACTTAATAATTACCTAGCTGTGTGGCCTTGGGCAAGCCACTTAACCCCATTGCCTAGCAAAAAAAATATTTTGTATCTGACTTCCTCCTCCCACAATCTTCCCTCCCTTCTATCACTTGTCTCCCCTCAAAAAAAAACCCCTTTCTCCCATCCCTTTCTTCTCCTACTTTCCTCTAGAGTAACAAAGATTTCTATTCCCAATTGAATGTATATGTTATTCCTTCTCTAAGCCAATTCCAATGAGAGTAAGGCTCACTCACTCCCTCTCACCTTCTCCCTCTTCCACTCCCCTGCAAAAGCTCTTTCTTGCCCCTTTTATATGACTCACCCCATTCTACTTCTCCTTTCCTTTTCTCCTTGTACATTCCTTTCTTGCCCATTAACTCCATCTTCCTTGAGATATTATACCTTCAAATTCAACTCCCAGCGGTGCCTTGTCTATATATATGCTCCTTTTATCTGCCCTAATAAATGATAAAGTTCATGTGAGTTATCAGTATCATCTTCCCATGTAGGAATATAAGCAGGTCAATATCATTAAGTCCCTTATGATATACCTTTCCTGTTTACCTTTTTTATGCTTCACTTGAGTCTTGTATTTGAAAACTGTTAGTATAATTAATTAGATAAACAACAAACCTATCAGAAATCATATGATTATATCAATAGATGATGAAAAAGCTTTTTTTTTTAGGTTTTTGCAAGGCAATGGGGTTAAGTGGCTTGCCCAAGGCCACCAAGCTAGTCGGACTTGAACTCAGGTACTCATGACTCCAGGGCTGGTGCTCTATCCACTGGGCCACCTAACCACTCCCCTGAAAAAGCTTTTGACAAAATACAGTACCCATTCCTACTAAAACATTAGAGAGTGTAGGAATAAATGGTTTGTTCCTTAGAATTATAAGCAGTATCTATCTGAAACTACCAACAAGCATTATATGTAATGGGGATAGTCTGGAGGCATTCCCCATAAGATTAGGGGTAAAACAAGGATGCCCATTATCACCACTACTATTCAATATCATATTAGAAGTGTTGGCCTCAGAAATAAGAGAAGAAAAAGAAATTGAAAGAATTAGAATTGGGAGGGAAGAGACAAAACTCTCACTCTTTGAAGATGACATGATGGTATACCTAGAGAATCCCAAAAAAATCATCTAAAAAAACTATTGTTTCTTCATTTCTCACCAAGTCATCAATTTCCCTAATTCCATTCTATATTTTAAGGAATTTTTTTTCCTTCAGAGAGCTTTTATATCTCCTTTTCTGTTTGGCCAATACTGCTTTTTAAGGCATTCTTCTCCTCATTGGCCTTTTGGACCACTTTTTCCATTTGACCCAGACTGGTTTTTAAGATGTTATTTTTTTCAGTATTTTTTGGTAATTACTTCATCAAGTTGCTGTATTGGTTTTCATAATTTTCCCACATAATTCTTATTTTTCTTCCCAATTTTTCTTCTACTTACCTTATTTCATTTTCTTTTTTTTAAACATGTTAGCTAGGGTGGCTAGGTGGCACAGTGGATAAAGCCTGGAATCAGGAGTACCTGGGTTCAAATCCAGTCTCAGACCCCATTTGCCTTGCAAAAAAACCTAAAGAAAATAAAAAAATAAAAATGAACATGTTATCTATTTAAGGCAATGGAATTAAGTGACTTGCTCGAGGTCTTTCCACTGAGTCACCTAGCTGCTCCCTTATTTCATTTTCAAAATCTTTTTTGAACTTTTTCATGGCCTGAGACCAATTCATATTTTTCTTGGAGGTCTTGGATGTAGAAGCTTTGACTTTATTATCTTCTGTTATCTTCTTTGATTCTTTATATGACCAAAGTAATTTTGGTCGAATGTTTTTCTTCTGTTATTTCCTTAGCCTATGACTTGATTTTAATTCCTTGTTAGGGTGGAGCTCTTCTTCCAGGGAGGAGTACACACACTGTCCCGAGTTTTTGAGGGGTTTTGCAGCTGTTTTCAGAGATACTTCCATGGACCTACAAGTTTGCAATTCTTCCAAGGTCTTATGAGAGGCTCTGACTACTTTTCTGACTTGTATTCTGACCTGACCACAAGCACTACCCTTTGACCTGGACATGTGAGGAGGGTCCCTGCTCTGCTAAGGCAGTGTGCTCTGTTGTACTTTTATTTCTTTTCTTGAAACTGGGGGACCCACATTGTAACCGAGATCTGAATATGGGTAAACCAACAGAGCCTGCTTCAGGGATAGCAAAGAGATCTCTGCAATCTTCTCCAATCTTTTAATGTTAGTAGGCTGAGTACTCCATAAGTAGCTGCAAGGTGGCTCCTGAGACCTGTTCCTGGTCCCCTGGGGGCCAGTCTGCTGCTGAGGTCTGCTCTGCACTGGGCTTTCCCTCTTACCCTGGTGCAACAGTTTTCCTGCTGACTTTCTACGCTTTCCTGCTGACCTTCTACGCTGTCCTTGGCAATCTCTGGGCTGAGAGGTCTAGAAACCACTGGCATTGCCAGGGCTTCAGGAACCACCATTCCCTTGCAATCTGTTCCTGGATGGCAGGGGGACAATTCACTTCAGCTTGACGTGTATTGTTCTGCAAGTTCTTTCTAACCCTGGTGTAACAGACATTTCCAGTGGATCTTCAAGTTGTCTTGGGCTATACAAGTTCACTCAGTCTTTTTGTGGGTTCTGTCACTCTAGAATTTTGGTAGAGTCATTATTTAAATGTTTCTGGAGTTGGTTTGGGTTGGGGGGAGCTTGGGTGAGTCCCTAACTTTACTCCACCATCTTGGCTCTGACCCCTATACAATTATATCTTATTCAATGAACCTACTCACTCTAGAATCATAGAAAACTGTATTCCAGAGTGATAGTGCTGCAACATATTGTTGGAAGAGATTCTAGACACCATCTAGTCCCTACATTTACTGAGTGGTTAATCTGCTTGAAATCTCAGAGTCATTTTTAACTGTTCTCAAGTCTCCTGTTGTTATAGATCTTTGGATCTGGAGTTAAAGGTTCTGGACCTGAAACTCAGCTCTGATACATTCTCCCTGTGTGATCTTGTACAAATCACTTAACTTTATCTGGGACTCAATTTCCTCCTTTACAAAAGCAGAGTATTAAACTAGATTACATTTCATTGGATGGCTTTTCCAGCTTTTAATACATGCTCCAAAGATCTTTTACTTTCAAATTTTCCTCCTCCTTTCTATCACTTTTGGCACTGCCACTATAGGTACGTGGTTTTCATTAGGATCAGTCTTCTTGTCTTCTCTCTGCTTCTAGTTTTTCTCTACCCCAAATCAATCTTTCACAATATTGCCAGATTAATCCTTATAAAAAGATCTAAGTTCTTTACTTCACTCTTCAAAACCCTTCAGTGACCTGTCAAATAGTCTAATTTCTTAACCTGATAATCATTGTTCTCCATAATCTTGTGCTACCCTCCCTTTCTAGCTTTATCTCAATCTAGTTGCTCATCCTTTTGATCCCTAAGCCAGTCGTTTTTCTGTGACACCATACTGTATCAAACTAGGAGAAGAAAATAGGCCAGTACTATTTTTAGCCACAAAGAAAGTGTCCTTTATTAAAAGCACAGAACATGGAAATGAAACAACTTTTATTTAAGCAGATATCAAACAATAATGAAGGGTCTTTTTAAAACTGGAAGTTAGTAAAAAGAAGAATGTTTGATGGGATCCAAGGTAAGTGTGAGATAGGGAGAAGCAAATACCATGTGAAAAAATTTAATATAAAATGCAGATATAATTATAATAGGTGATCATTTTGACATTTCAGAGTTCAAAACACATTTTCTAATATATTATCTTTTTTTGTTTTCCAGAAGAGTTAAATGGTATGCTGAAAATGGCAAGGTTACTAAGTATGAGAGTGGGAACTAGGACCAAGGTCTTTGTAGTTCATCCAGTGTTCTATCTACAAAACAAGCAAGTTAGACTTTTCATATGGTTGTCTCTCAAGAAGCTAAATATATTTCTACAGCCTTTGTGGCCCAGCTCATTAGCCATCTATGGTGCTTCATCCAGGAATATTGACCCATGTCAGAGAGCCAATTGTCAAAATTTCAATGTGAGCTTTTAAACTTGGAAATCTGCAAAGGCTAAAAATCAGGGTTTGATTTACAATTTGTTTAATATCCATACTTAAGACAGCAATGGAACACACATTAAAGCGCAGATAAACTTAAAATGTGTACTACCTTCTAGAGCAATGGCTTTCCATTTACTATCACCACCCTGTGTCTACACTAAAAATATCTACTGATAAACTAACTGCATGTCAGAATAACTGGAGTCAATGGACTGGATTGCATTTGGGAAGTTGAATAATTGTTCTAAAAGTCCCAAACTTCTCTGCAGCACTCATTTTTTTTAAAAATGCCATTTCTGTCTTCATGGTTCTATATAATTGTGAATCATGGAATACTAGTCTCTGAAAAATTCAAATTGAAGGTGACCTGATTATTACCAAGTATGAACTATGCACAAGAAATGACTAGGAAATGAATTATCAGAAAAGAAGATAGACCAAACACCAGATTAAAAGATACCAAATGGATAGTCTAAATGTTGCATTGGTATTCATGACAGTTTTAAATTAAATTTTACTTTTTCAGTTAATAAGCATTTGTTTTAATCTTCCTTTCTCCCTTCTTCCTCAACCCTTTTACAAGAAAAAAAAATAGAAAGAGAAAACCCTGGAACAATAAACACAAGTAAAACATATGGTCATTCCCAAAAATGTTTTTCATTTTGCATATTCTCTCTCTATAAGGATAGTACTCACAAAATTTAAAAAGACTTTAAAGAAGACCAGTGAGAGAATATGGATAAGAATTTCACAGATGAAAGTCTGTTATAGGTTAAAACCTATGTAAATGGAAATAGCTATGACAATGAGATCACAGATCTATTAAAATAAAAGTATCAAGCACGAATGAGAGCCAGCAATAGTTAACTTAGCTTTTCTTCTTTTTCTTCCTAGTTTTATGAGGGTTGGGAGAAGAAAGAAAGAAGGTATGTGAACCAATAAGAAAAGGATTTGTTTCCCCATAATGCTAAGGGGTAAGATACTTGTAGCTGTTGTTGCCATCCTTCATTCTCAAAGACCAATGACATAATGCAGGTGATGTCCAGGCACGAGGAACAGTAAGAAAAATTTCTGGAGATGGAGAGTTCTAACAAGGGGAGACTTCTGAGAGGTAGACAGCAATGATAGTATAGAACAGATAGATGGCTGTAGTTAGTAGAGCTAGTGTTTGAAGATAAATGACCAGAAGTATCTGAGATTAGTGGTAGAGATCTATAAAACAGATGAGATTTCAGACTTGGCCAGAAGATAGCCATGAAAAGGACAAACATTGATGTGAAATGTGTGTGGAATGTGTTCTGGAAAATTCTGGAAAGGAGGTGAAAATCCAGTGGAGATGAAGAACCTTAACCTGCTATAGGATTTAATAGTGCATCCTGACTACTGTGATACACTATTGGATCTCTTTTGTGGAAACTATTGAACTAACAAGGAGAGAGGAATAGAGGGAGGCAGGAATTAATGGCACTTAAATGGAGGTGAAATATATAACTGTTCCTTTTTTAAAATGACTGGGATCTTTATTTTCCTGAATAATCTAATTTTAAATCCCTAGTTAGCCATCATTGGTGCAGAAAGTGAATGACTCTAGGGGACAGCTAAAAGAGGAAAACCTGGGTATTGGTTAAAATTAACGGGTATGATTATTGAGAAGCTCCCAAGATTGAATTCAGGTCTGTGAGAGACCAGAGCTTTTTTGAGCAATGGTTTTCATAGATACTGATGCATATAGATCTTAGAGAAACTCTATATATTCATTTAGTTTATTAAACAAAGACCACTTGAACTGACCATCAAAGAAAACTCTCTTGGAAGGAAACATACTAAGGGAATGGAAAAAGATGGGGCCTCCAAACAGATTCTAAAACCCACAGATATTTACCAAAAGAAAATTTGTAAGCATAGTGCATGGGACATGATAGGCACTTAATAAATGATTGACTCATCTTACTTCAAAGTAGGTACACTTTAGTAAGGAAAAGTAGGCTTTTAAGTTTGCTCCTGAATCCAACACAGAAATGGAGTGGCACTTGATGACTTGAAAATGTACTGTCTTACTGTGAAATACTTTGATCTCTTCAGGGGCAGAGATGACTGTAGGATGAGAGACTTGAGAGCTTTGAACCTGTAGGTAGAATCAGGGTTCATTTTCTGCTTTCTGTCAACTGTCATCTATTATTCCAATTAAAGTTTTATATTTACATTGGAATTCATATTTTTCTTTGCCAAAAATATTTTATATAAAGTTATACAAAATTTTTTTTCTTAATAAGTAACTAGACCATTTGCTGCCCTACCACTGACTCAAAGCCATGTTTGGGGTGTGTGTGTGTGTGTGTGTGTGTGTGTGTGTGTGTATGTGTGCTTTGCATATGAGTCCTATATTTATATTGGAGGGAAGGAGAATAGTCCATCAGATCTCACAAGGGAACAGCAACATTGGGAAAGGATTAATTAAGGTGAAGGTAGCAACAACAAGCTGATTGTGAAACTCAGTTTCCTTTCTTGACTTGTTTCTGTATTTTCATATTATTAATAATAACAGAAATGCATATATAACTTTAAATTTTGCAGACATCTGATACTCACAACAACGCTATGAAGAAGACACTTATTATTCTCATCTTGTAGGTCAATTCTGAAACTAGTTTAGTTTCTAGTCAAGTATGGGTTCAGTCTAATTTCTGTTTTGTAAGAAAACTTTATTCAATTGAGGGAATTGGTAGAAAATCTCATTACATTGTTTCAACTTAATCCTAAGTGACTAGGAAAGTGAACTACCTTCCTTGGGGCCTGGAGACCTTAACAAAGGACATAGGCTATGCTGACCAAACACTCAATAAGATCCAAAAACTGATGCAAGGAATTTTCTTACAACTGTACATTCCTTTTAGGATTTGGAGGTCACAGAATGCCAAGCCAAGGGTCAGGAGTGGAGAGAGAGAGTGAGTGAGAGTACAATTGTACATTTCAAGCAACTCATGTCTTAACTGAAAATTTATCACTATATACTGGTCAATCATTTATTGTTTCCATGTTCCTTTGGTTGTTTACAGACTCTTGGGAAGAGTGGGACCCCTCTTTGTATGATTTCATGGAATTTCACCTTTTGCTTTTTCTTTTCAACTTGGAAAATCCCTAAACTTTCATCGAATTAGAAATCAGGCTACCTAATGTTGCATTGTTTCTTTTTAATTGATTGACCTTATTAGATTAATTATTTTTAAGCATATAAAAAAAACTGTCTTTCCCTGTATTCTGAGGTCAGACTTTAGCTGAGGAGGTTTGGTCCTGTTTTTGTTAGGTGATTAACATGCATTGCTTAATAAATCAATATATTTATAAGATCAGTCCTTTGTTCCCTCATTTATTTTTATCTATCATAAGCCACAAGAGGCTTATCCAGAACTATTACAGCTATTAAAATATGTGAGGTAGATTTGAACTCAAGTCTTCTGGGAAGTCCAGGGCTCATCCACTAGATCATGCTGCTTTCTATCCTCACTACTTGCCAAATGCAAATTGAAGCACTGATCATTCTAACTTATTACAGTTTTATGGCTTTGAACATGTTTTTCAATTTTACATCTTTCAGTTAAAGCCAAAGAAACACTGGAAAATGCTAACACACTACTAATTTCACACTTACATAATTGAAATGAAATGATAGAACTGATGTTTTGAGTTTAAACTTTATAGGTCATTGAATCTCCAGTTGTTTCCATCAATTATCTCCCACTCTTTCTAGGCAGCTCTCCAGAATAATGGATTTTAGCCTCTGGAAAGGCTAAGGAAAACATTTTGTTTAAACTTTTACATTAATTTATGTAACAATTACACTTTTATAATACAAGAATAAAATTAAAGATTTTGGTTCAAGTCAGATATACCTTAATGTATCTAAACATTAAAATGTTTCCATTTATCATATTAATCAAGCTATAAAATGTCCCATGAAATAAGCATACAGCAACATTTTTGAAATGAAATATTTGAAGATTTTAATTTAAAAACTTTGGTTTACCTTTTATAAAAGTCAGTTCCTAAATAAACCTAAATTTCTTTGATCTAGCATTAATTTGGGATAATCATCCCTAATCCCATTCATCATTCCTGTAATATAAGATTGAATTAGATTTGGGAAACAGGATTTCTTCCAAAGTATTAACATTTTATATAGAGAAAGAAGTGATTTAGAACTCCGTTATTAAAGTTATGCTTCAGGAGGCTCCACCCTATATTAACTATGACCTTCCATTCTTATTTCTCACTAGTCACCCACAAGAATTCTTTGTTTTAAAGAGGCAAGTCATTATCTCTTAGGTATTCCTAATATTCCTTTCCCTCTGTCCTTTTGTTCCTTATATTGTTTGTTTTTTAAGGTTTTTTTTTTACAAGGCAATGAGGTTAAGTGGCTCGCCCAAGGCCACACAGCTAGGTAATTATTAAATGTCTGAGTTTGAACTCAGGTACTCCTGACTCCAGGGCTGGTGCTCTATCCACTACGCTACCGAGCTGCCCCCAGTTCCTTATATTGTTTATCCACCTGTCCACCCTAGCCATTGCCTTCACCAGAATTTCCATCTCTTTTATATGGAAATCTGCCATCTACTCCTCCCTAGCAACCTTAGTTAGAAATGATCTCAAAAATCACAGAACCTCAAATTTGGAAGGGATTTCGGAGGTCCTCTCCTCCAACTACCTCCTGAACAGAAAGTATCTATAATATGCCTGGCAAGTAGTAACCTTTTCACTTTTGGACAGTCTTATCTGTTAGATAGGTTTAAAAAAAATAATGTAGGGGTGGCTAGGTGGCGCAGTGGATAGAGCACCAGCCCTGGAGTCAGGAGTACCTGCGTTCAAATCCGGTCTCAGACACTTAATTACCTAGCTGTGTGGCCTTGGGCGAGCCACTTAACCCCATTTGCCTTGCAAAAACCTAAAAAAAAATGTAGTACCAAATAATCCTATATGTGATTTCCATCCACATTTTTTCCTCCCCTTGAACTCCCATAGTATTTATTACCTATCAATTATCTGATACTTCGTCATTATTGTGCAATATTTTCATCTTATTTTCTCAACTAATTCAGTAAAATCAGTAAAAATGCACAATCAGGAGACGGAGTGTCTTGTCTAAGAAACAGCGATGAAGCATGTGCAGATACTGTGCAAGACCCTTGGTGAAACTCCACATTTAAGTCCCTAAGAAGCATTAAACAATTTAAGTAGGTGATCCTATTATCCCTTCCCTTAGGTAGCTTACAGTGGATTGTAAGGAAGATAAAACATGCACACACACAAAAGTAAAACCTGTTGCATGAGCATTTCTCGTTTTTGGAACCTTTTGTTACCCCTGGTTCAGCATGGGATAGCTTTAGGATTCATAATTTTGCATATATGGCTCAAGGCCCCATCTTGTTCATTCTTTACCAACAGACCAAATGGGAATCATAGATCAAATAGTAAATCATTTAATTGAGCCAATGACAGGGTAAATAATGAGGGAGGAAATAAAGAGAATTATTCTTAGTCCCCATACAAAAATGAATAAAATCTCCCATGAACTTCCATATTGGTAGGGAAACCCCAAAGGAAGCTTAACTACTTGAATAGGAAAGGTTGTGTTCTGATCCAAACATCTCTTATTAAGGGGACCTTTTCTGACACCTGGCTCATGTGTCTCACTCCTATGTGTGTGTGTGTGTGTGTGTGTGTGTGTGTGTGTGTATTTCCAATGTGCATCTACCAGTAGAAATGGCTAGAGGATAATGAACCCTTTAGTATCCATTGTCCAGTGCAGTATGATTCTTGAAATTTCTGATATGTGAGCCTGTGAACCAATGTTGGGAAAAAAAAACCCAGAAAGGTCTACGGTAAGGGGATTAATCTCTTAAGGATCAGTGGCAGCCACTATCCCTAACACTGTTTCATTTATTGATTCCAATCTGGTGGATTAATCTTTTGACCAAAAAAGTTCTGAATTCCCCTCTCAATATATGTACACCTTATTCACAGTTGCCAGGGATGTGGGGGTGGGGAGTGAAGGACAGGTGAGGCAAAGCTGATTGTAAAGAGTTGAATGCATTCACCTAGTATTGCCTCACCTGCTGCCCCTGCACCTTATGTCCCTGGACAAAAATTTAATTCAGTTTCTTTATCTATCCCCTGTTGTTCTTGAGGTGGGTTTGCCTTGTTATCTGAACCCAAGCTTCCTTCCGACCTCTGGAATTAATGACTTTAAACTTTAATCAGACAACAGAATTAGATGAATCTGAAAGGTTTTTTTTTTTTTTTAATTTTAGTCTTGGTGGATGACACCTGAGGGCCTTATATGGATTTTGTGAAACTTTTTATTGGTTTAGCATTCTTTATGGCCAAATGCTCTTTCACTACTTCCCAGATTGAGTGGATCATTTCTGGTTATTAGAAAGGCAATTTCATCACACTCACAACTCCTAATTAATAGTCCTCTGAGGAGGTCTAACCCCTCTGCTGAATGCCAGTTCTCCTGAGTAACATGTGTCTATTCATTCCAACAGAAGAGAATGCAAAATTGAATGAAATTTTAATACAATTCTTCACTAGAACCTTGAATCAATTTGCATCCTGGATCATAAATTTTTTTCTAGAAAAAAATGCTGCCAAATTATATATATATATATATATATATATATATATATATATATATATATGTATATACACACACACACACATATATATTTTAGGTTTTTGCAAGGCAGTGGGGTTAAGTGGTTTGCCCAAGGCCACATAGCTAGGTAATTAAGTGAGGCTGAATTTTAACTCAGGTATTCCTGACTCCAGGGCCAGTGCTCTATCCACTGCTCCACCGGGCTGCCCCCTTGACTCTGATCTTTATCCAGTCCATTCTCCATCAAATAGGAACCATAATTCAAATAACCAAGCAGTTAATTGTGACAGAATAGCAAAGTAAACAAGTAATGAAAGAAAAAATCCACATGTATATTCAAAGTCTAGGCTTCCATGCATTCTGTGACAAGCTCATATTCTGAGATGAGGAATGGGCTTACCCCAGCAGGAATCCCTCTTCTGGTCTTGTCTCCTAGCAACCAACTGAGTCTTATTGTTTCAGAACTCTTCTGTTTATAATTCCATCAGTGTCTCTCAGAGCCATTTGTCACTGTCATTCTATCTTGCCTCCAATATATTGTAAAATAACATATTCTGAATGCATGAGACATGAAGCAAAATGTGAGACATGAATCTATGTGCAGTTCAAGGACTGATGGCAGAGATCAGGAAAGATTTCCTAGAAATGCTAATATTTAATTTTAGGGTTATGTAGGAATTGCATATGAAAAAGCAAATGGTAAGGGGAATCCATCTGATATATAAACAAAAAGCAAAAAACAGAGGAAGAAAAGGATTTGTTTGAAGGTAAGAGTACAATCTATTTTTTCTAGTTTATACAGTACATGGTCAAGTAGTTTAATATCACGAGATATGATTTGAAAAAATAGGATTGCAACAGAATATGAAGATTCCTAAATGCCAGGCAAAGGAGAATGAACTTTATATACTGGGCAATAAGGAACCATTGCAGATTTTTTGAGATTATGTTAAGAAGCATTTTTTTAAGCTTTTTTATTTGTTGTTGTTTTTGCAAGGCAATGGGGTTAAGTGATTTGCCCAAGGTCATGCAGCTAGGTAATTATTAAGTGTCTGAGTCAGATTTGAACTCAGGTCCCCCTGACTCCAGGGCCAGTACTCTATCCACTGCACCACCTAGCCACCCTCAAGCTTTTTCTATATGCTAGTTAAGTTCTGGTAATACAGGTAAAAGCAAAATATATACAACTCAGGCTTTTCAGAGTCTGTTATGGCGGCATCTTTGAGGGGCCTTTGGAGAATGTCCAGATTGCCTAAAATAATGGTCAGTATGTATCCTATCATGTGAGTCAGAGTAGCTTGTTTTGATTGGATGACTGTAAACTTCAAACAGGCAATTTAGAATGTTACTCATTTTTAACCACTCTTTTCATACACACACATATAGCAGGGTGTGCGTGTGTGTGTGTGTGTGTGTGTGTGTGTGTGTGTGTGTGTGTGTGTAATCAAAAAATAGTCCCTGCTCTCAAGGAACTCATAGTCTAATGGAGGAGATGACATTAAAATAACTATTTGCAAAGAAGATATATACAGAATGATTGGAGACAAATTCCTAGAGAATACACTGAGATCAAGGAAGACTTGGGAAGTTTTTTGCAACAGGTAAGACCATCTGAGATTTGAAGGAAATCAAGGAAGTCAGAAGGAAAAGATGAAGATTATTCAAGACACGGGGAACAGTTAGTAAAAATGCACAATCAAAAGACAGAATGTCTTGTCTAAGAAACAGTGATAAGATTACCAAACCACAGAATAAATGGGGTGGATGAGGTGTAAAAATCTATAAAGGTAGAAAGGCATTAGGTTATGAAGGGCTTCAAAAGCCAAACACAGTTTTATAGTTACAACTCAGCTTTTTCAGGATCTGTTCATCTACTATGTAGGATCCTTTGGAGCATGTCCAGGCTGCCTAATGTAATGGCCAATGTGCCCCCTACCATGTGAGTCAGAGTAACCTATTTTGATTGGTTGACTGTATTTTTCAAACTGGTGATTTTGAGCCTATTCACTTTTTCACCAATCTTTTCAGCTTCTCCTTGCTGTGTCCAGAGGATGAATATTCCAAATCACCCACAGTAAGATTTCTGTGAACTGAACCAGAGACAGGGGAAGGTTCCCCGATTACTCTTTTATCCTGGCTCTGAGAAATGGATCTGTGAGTGTTTAGTACAGTCCTATTGTTTGTTCCTCCTTGTTTCAGGCTCTGAAGGCAATCCTTGTGGGACCTGGGATTATGAACCAAGATGATCTTGGAATCAAAATTGCAGGGAGGATGGCATAATAAGCAGCTTGGCATAGAAGCCCAAGAAGCCAGGATCCCTGAGACTTGTACCTGAGAGGGGTTTCTGAAATTGAAGCCCAAATTGTGCTCTATAGGAAGTGAACTAAACTATGAATCCAATCTTCTTACTCTCCCAAGAGAGTATAGGGGAGAGGGAGATTATGCCTCCCATCTTTTGGAAGTCAGGTGAATTTTTATATTTGTGATTATAGTTTTTGAAGCAAACATTCCTTAGTAAAAGCTAAGCCGACTGTGTCTAAATGGAAATGGTGTGAAGGGACTACCCCCTACTTTTGGAGGGAATACCATTGATATGAGCTACAGCCATTAGGAGACAGTTTAGACATGCAGAGAACTGGAGAATCCTAGGAGAAGAATGGACTTTTAGATGATGGAATCAGGGTGGGTATGTGTTACATATTTGATTCTAGAAGCAATTGTGAGTTACTAGATTTTATTGGATAAAGGGGAGATCTAACCAGACCTGCATTTAGGAAGATTTCCTTTGGCAGTTGAGAAGAGATATGTCTCACATCTGTCAAATCCACTCTATTTCAATTGCTAATATTGTAGAGGAGGATATTATTTTAATTAATTTATTTGAATATTTGCAACAATTTCTTTTAAAAATTATTTACTTAATATTTTATTTTTCTCTGGTTACATGTAAAAACACTTAACATTCATTTTTAAAACTTTGAATTTCAAGTTCTCTCCTTTCTGTCCCCCCCACCATTGAAAAAGCAAGCAATTTGATATAGGCTATAAATGTGCAGTAATGCAAAATATTTCTATAATAGTCATTTTATGGAAGAAAACATAAACACCCCCCCCAAAAAAAAAGAAAACTCAGAAAAATAAAATAAAAAACTATGCTTCAGTCTGTATTCAGACATCAGCTCTTTGGTGATGGATAGCACTCTTTAAGTCCTTCAGAGTTATCTTGGTTCACAATATTTATTGCAATAGCTTCCTAATAGATCTTATTTCTCACATTCCCCCCACCCCATTCAGCCTTCACACCACTGAAGCAAAGACAATCCTTTTATAACTCCCTAAATGACTCATTATCCTACTCACTATAGTGTTTTCCAAGCTTTTCATTGTCTTTGACCTCCTCCCCAGCATATTTCCCCATTTCCTCTCTCTTAAGTTGAGATCTCTCCTTATACTTCATTTACTTCCTTACAGCTGTTTATATGTTCTCCTGAGAGCAACTTCATCACTCTCTTGGGGGTCTAAGCAAGGCAATATGGAAGCCAGCCAGCTAGAACTGACTAGATGAGGGAAAGGTAATTGTTAAAATTATCAGTGACAATTTACACATTGGAAATCAGTAAATGCTACAAATCAGGGCTTGATTTATTGCATTATTAATTTTCTAGACTTAAATAAGTGATGAAGAAAATTCTAATAACATATATTAAATTTAAAAGTCATGGCACATTTGATTCCATGAGACAAGAAGAAATATTAAAACTAAATCAAAAAGATGTAAAAATAGAACAAAATGTAAGGTATCACAAAGCAAAAACAATTGAGCAGAAAACAGATCGAGGAGAAACAAATAATCATTAGACTCTCTGAATGCCATGACCAAATTTCCCCCAACCCTACCCTAAAACAACAACAAAAACCAAGCCCTAGAAAGAACATTTGAAGAAATCTTAAAAACAAAACAAAACCATCCAGCTCTCTTAGAACCTGAGGTCAAAGTGGAAGTGGAAAAGAATCCCCCAGTTATCTCTTTAAGGAAACCCCCAAATGAAAATTCCCAGGAATATCATCACCCAAATCCGGAGCTTCCAGGTCAAAGAAAAAAATACTGCAAGCAACCAGAAAGAAAGAGTTCAAATACTCAGGAGCCTTAATCAGGACCACATGATTTAGCAGCTACCATTATAAAGGGGTAGAGAAATTATAATATGATATATCAGAAGGCAAATGAAAGGGGCTTACAACTAAAAATAACTTACTCAGCAAAATTGAGTACCATGCTAAAGGAGAAAAAAATGTATCTTTAACGAAACAGAGGGCTTCCAAGCATTCCTAATGAAAAGACTGGAGCTACATAGAAACTTTGAAGTTCAAACAAAGTAAGAGACATAAGATAAAAATGAATGAGCAATGATAAGGTACTAAGGATGAACTGCTTACATTCTAATATGGAGAAATAAATGTATCCCTTGGAACCTTATAGTCTTTATGGGCCATAGAGAGAGTCTAATTAAAGAGATCAGGGAGTGGCTCTGTTATGTCTTGAGGATATTTAGAGAAGAATAGAAAGAGAAGAGATGTGGAATACATTAAGGTGGGCTAAAGGTGCTTCAACTTTATTGTTACCACTACTAATTAAAGAAAACAACACACGGGGTGGCTAGGTGAATAGAGCGCCAGCCCTGGAGTCAGGAGTACCTGGGTTCAAATCCGATCTCAGACACTTAATAATTACCTAGCTGTGTGGCCTTGGGCAAGCCACTCAACCCCATTGCCTTGCAAAAAAAGAAAAAAAAGAAAACCTATTAAAAGAAAACAACACACACAGCCTGAGTTGAATACAGAAATAAACTTTACTCAACAGGTCAGGGGGAGAAGGAAAGGGGAGAAGGAAGAAAAGGGAATTTAGGAAGATAGATTAATGGAACAATTAGTTCTAAACCAACAAGTGCTAACTTAGAATATACAAGAATATTCATAGATCTTTTGAAGTGGCAAAGAATGGAAATATGAGAGGGTGCTCATAAATTAGGGAATGGATGAACCAATTATGTCATATAAATATGATGGACTGCTAATATGTGGGTAAGAAATTGATGAAGGTCATATTTTTCAGAGAAATATGGAAGACAAGAAGTGATGCAGAGTAGAGTGAAGAGAATCAGCAGAACATTTTATACAATGATGACAATATAGTAAAGATACACAACTTTGAAAGAACTAGGAGCTTTTCTCAGTGTAATGATCAATCATGATTCCAGAGGACTATTGATGAAACATATTACGTATCTACCTCCTGACAAAGAGTTGAAAAACTCAAAGTGAAGAATAAGACAAAATTTCTTTTGGATGTGCCAAGTGTAGAAATATGTTTTAATTGACATACATGGAGGTGGCTAGGTGGCATGGTGGATAAACCACCAGCCCTGGAGTCAGGAGTACCTGGGTTCAAATCCGGTCTCAGACATTTAATAATTACCTAGCTGTGTGGCCTTGGGCAAGCCACTTAACCCCATTTGCCTTGCAAAAACCTAAAAAAAAAATTCACATACATGGTTGTAACGGACTTTATTTTTTATTTTGGGGTGGGAGGGAGAAGGAAGTATTAGAAGGAAGATTTTGTTGATTTAAAAAATGAAACATTCTTTTTTTTTTTTAAAGGTTTTTGCAAGGCAATGGGGTTAAGTGGCTTGCCCAAGGCCACACAGCTAGGTAATTATTAAGTGTCTGAGACCGGATTTGAACCCAGGTACTCCTTGACTCCAGGGCTGGCGCTCTATCCACTGTGCCACCTAGCCGCCCCCAAAACTAAATATTCTTAAAGTACTTCAGAAGAATTACAGATTTATAGTGAGAGGGGCTACGTTAAGCTTCATTTATATATAGCAAGTAAAATTAGCTCAATTTTATGAAATTAATTTCTGAAACTCATCATGCTGGGGTCTAGAGCAGAGAACATAAGTGATGGGAATTATTAAGATATGAGAATTAGTAGTTTGGAAATAGTAGAAGGCAAGGAGGAAAAAGATTCAGGCTGGCTGAATCTTTAGTGAATCATTAGAGTAGAAAATCATGGGATCAAGTCTGGACATATAGGCATATAACAAATAAACATATATAAAGTGGTATAACAAATATACATGTATAGTGTGGGTAGATACATATAGCTCTTTACATTGATCCTTCAAAGGAAAGTTTATGAATATAAAGGGTGGACCATGTTTAAAGAGAACTCTCATTTTTTGTTTGATCTTATTTATAGTAATGATAATCTGTAATAATACACACTATATATATATATTTTTTTTTCATTTATGAGATATGGTGCTAGAAATCTTTCCAGCTAGTTGCCAAGCTGACTAGGGCCACCTACCCAAACTCAATCAGCCTCAGTATCAGTTAGTAGCTGCAGTATTCTTTTTCCAGCACTCACATTGATTGATGTCTCCTCTCTGGCTCATAGTTACCCCAATGGTTACTCTTATTAAAGGTCTCTGGAGCATAATGACAAATCTCTCTCTCTCTCTCTCTCTCTCTCTCTCTCTCTCTCTCTCTCTCTCTGTTTCTCTCTTTCTCTCTCTCTCTCTCTCTCTCTCTCTCTCTCTCTCTCTCTCTCTCTCTCTCTCTCTCTCTCCCTCCTCTCCCTCCCTCCCCTCTCTCCTTCTCTCTTCTCTCAAATCCTCTTCCCAAATCCTTCCAAAACTCTTCATCGTTAAGTCATGTCAATCCGGGCTACTAGATTTTCTTTTGGATCATTGAGGACTAAACTTATAAGCAATCGTGGAAGAGTAAATAGAGAGCTGATTATTTAGAATGTTGGCTGGCTGTGGCTATATCTGGTAGGGAAGAAAATGGGTTTTTAATCCTTTAAATCTTCCCTTTTTCAGAAGAAGGGTTTAGACTGCAAAGGGAGGGTGACCTGCTTCCTGGGGGTGGAGGAGGTAAAGAAAGATGTCAAGGACTTGGGGTGTGTGTTTTGCTCCTCATTCTGCCCCATTATGGCTCAGATTTTTTTCACCTCATCACCCTTCTATTATTTCAGACAGCTACCTGAATAGCTATGTGTATTCTTTTGTTTCAGAAAGAAGCTAACTGCACTGTATGTATGATCCCCCTTCTGTTGTTTCAGACAGCAATCTGAACAACTCTATGGGGTCTGAGATTACCCTTCTATTGTTTCAGAAAGAAACCAGAATAGCTGTATGTGTGTGAAATCGCCCTTCTATTGCTTCAGAAAGAAACCCAACAGCAATGTATATGTGATCACCCTCCTGTTGTTTCAGAAACTCACCTGAACAGCTGGGTGTATGTGTGTGTGTGTTCTGGCAGCAATCTGAACAACTCTTTGTGGTTTGAGATTACCTTTCTACTGTTTCAGAAAGAAACCTGAACTTCAGAGTCTGTGTGTGTGTGTGTGTGTGTGTGTGATCACTCTTCTGTTGACAGCAATCTGAAGTTTTGTGTGTGTGTGTGTGTGTGTGTGTGTGTGTGTGTGTGCGCAAGAGAGAGATCACTGTCCTTTTGTTTGATAGTAACCTGAACATCTCTGTGAGTGTGTGTGTGTGTGTGTGTGTGTGTGTGTGTGTGTGACAAGGGATCAGTAGCAAACTTGATTACATAGGATTTCCCAGGTTACTGCCTTTCTCCCTCTGCAGTGCTCACTTGCCCCCCCCCTCCATTAGCCATGATGGATTCCCTTCATCCTTCTTCTTCCCAGACTCCTCTCTTCTAAAGTCGGCATAACGGGTCCTATGAAAACTGGGTAAAAGCCTGCTCAGTTGCCATAGTTACTTCTGGGCGTCTCTTGTTTCCATGGAAATGCCCACTAAAATGGCAAGCTAAGAGGGGTTACAGAGGCAAGTGAAGCCATAATAGGGGAGATGAATTAGGTGAACAGGAAGGAATGAAGACAAAGAGGTCATGATCAAGGTGAAGGGCAGATTTATTGTGACTGAGTGAGTGGGAAAGGGGGAAAGATAAGGATATTGTGATCAGATAATGAAATTTTCCAGTCTCAGCTCTTAGAGGTGGCACAACTGTGTAAATTGAGGGGGGTTTTTAGGTGGGAGCCTGTTTGGGCTGAGTGGGTCTTGGGAGGAGCAAGGCTATTGTGAACTGGAGTGAGGGAACCGAAGATGGTGAAGGGCAGATAGCCAGAATGATAGGAAATAGATTGTTGTGGCATTCTGAAGGCAGGGATTTTTTGCATTTGTCTTCCCAAAGCTTAGCATTGTGCCATTTCTTTTATTGGGGAGCTCAAGGGGATGTGGTTAGCAGTTTAAGATTTAAATATGCCTACTTGTTGTGATGCATGTTTAAATTGTATTGCACCCTGAGAAAAAGTTGCTACTGTATCAATTTTGGGCAATAGTTTCATTCCTAATCCATTGCTTCAATTTAATTCAGTTCAATACATTTATTAAATACTTTCTATGTGTAAGGTATTGTGTTAGATTCTGAGAATTTATAAAAAACAAAAAGGTCCCTGATCTCAAGGAATATGCATTCTTTGGGGGGGGGGGGGGCTTGAACAAGTAGAGTGATATTCAAATAGATCCATGATTCCATTCATTTGATGGTTCTCTCCAACATTGCAAATCTTAATCTATTCATGTTTGACCATCAAGAGCTACTCTCATCTGTGTTCTAGAAATTCAACACAGAAGGTCCACTCAGCATGCTGGAGGCTTCCTACGATTCATCCTAAAAGAGTACCTGCTGGTGGAGCACTCTGTCCATTCACATGTCATATCTCATTCTTGCCATGGGACCATCTTCTTTCCAATCATACAATTCCTTTTCTTCTTCTTTCTTTTGTGCATTACTATCATTATTCTCTTCTTTCCCCAGAACCCTCCCTTAAAACAAGTAAGTATTGTCAAGCTAGATAAATTTCCTATCATACAATTGCTTGATGATGTTGTTTACAACTGTGTTTTTGAGTTCCTCTTTGGTTGTATAATGTAGCCTTCTTTTACTACTAATGAGTCTGGAATTGAGTTTTTTAAAAAGTAATCATGTTTCCTGTGTTGCTGTGAATAGCAATAATGGTAGAATTTTAAGCATTGAAGCATTGGGATTTTGCTTTCATGGGAAACGAGTTAGGAAAAATAACTTAGCAATTTTCTGAAAGCAATCCAGTTTGTTCTCCTTCTCTTCAGGCTCTGAAATCTTCTGGAATTTGATGCATTCAACACAATGTAGTCCAAAAGTAGAAGCATCTAGAAGACTTCAGCATCCACAGAGAATTGACCTGGAATCTGCATCGAATCTCCTCCATCACGGTGGCATGACATTTTGGTGAGCATGCCTCTCTCTGCTTTAATCCTAACCAGGTGTTTATAATAAGAGAGTTTTTAAACAGAGTTTTTTTCTGTTGCTATATCTTTCAAGGAATTTTGAATGATATTGCTGTGTGGATGGGAGATATTTTGCAGTAAAAGAGTTTGTAATTCATTTCCTATTTTTTCAATTGCTTATTTGAGAAGTTCAGAACTATATTTGCCTCATTCTTCTTCTTGGTTTTTTTTTAAACTGTGATATTAAATGATAAGTTGACTGCTTCATCTTTAGGATATTATTTGTTGCTTGCCTTGTCCAACTTTATTTTTAAAGAAAGAAGTCATGATAAAGAGGAGTGATATTTCTTTGTAATCTACAAGTCTCTGATCTCCCTCATTCTTTCTTTCTGAATCATATTTTCTTAGATATTTCTCCCAACCCTCACCAAACTCTTTACCCTCATCTTTTTTTTAAACTTCTAATTAAAGTAAATAAAATCAAAGTTTATGTTGGCTTGATTTGGAGCCATATTTTAGAGAGTTTTAAATGCCATTCAAGATTTTTTGACATGTTCAGATTTTTTTAAAGAATATAAATTTGTCAGCATTGTGAAATATCAGAGGAGAGAGAGAGAGAGAGAGAGAGAGAGAGAGAGAGAGAGAGAGAGAGAGAGAGAGAGAGAGAGAGAGAGAGAGAGAGAGAGAGAGAGAGAGACTGGAAGTAGGGACTAATTAGGTGGTCTTTATAATGGTCCAAGTAATGAGGGCTTAAGGGTGGTAGCTGTATGTTATTCAACAAGTGATTATGCACCTGCAACTTTGCCTAGCACTGAATATACAAAGAAAGGTTAAAAGTATGATATGTGTCCTCAAGAAGTTTACATTATTGATAGAGAAAACATTTAAATAACTCTATGCATGAAAGATAGATACAGAGAGGATGAAAGTTTCAACTTTATACTATAGAAAACAGGAAGACAGTGAGGGGATTGAATATGGTGCTTAAATATAATAATAATTTAATAGATTAAATATAATACAGATAATTATAATAAAAATTAAATATAAATAAAATACACTAAATAATATAAAGAATGAATTAAACTTATTAGAGGAAGAAAAGATAAATTTGAAGGCACAGAAGGAGAGAGGAAAGAATTGCTCTGCAAGACGTATTATAGAAAAAACTGATAGGAATTGGTTAGATATGGGGAATAAAAAAAAAGAGATGACTCTGTGGTGACTGCTAAGATCAATTCTCCTTGACTGGGAAAACAGTGGAGTCAAGAGAGAGGTAAGGTGGAAGAGGAACCTGATTTTTTTTGGAGGGAGAAAGTGGAATATACTGTTTTGTAAACTAGGTTCTTGAATCTCCTAATGGAATTACAACTTGATTCAAGGTTCAAGAGTCTCTTAATTGTGACTTTAAAATAAAGTGGACAATATTTTTGATTCTTGTGACCTTCCTGATTAAGAATTATGAAATTAAGATTCTCTAATTTAGTTCATTTAAAAATGTTTAAGCACCTACAATATTTAAGGAAATATGTTTGGTACCAGACCATCACTGGGAAAAAAACAAAAAAAAAATCCTGCTTTCACTGAACATACATAAAGTCTTACATAATTTTAAAACCAAGTTTAAGCCCTTTTCTTTGTGACAGCCCTTCAAATACCTGGAAGACAACTAAAAGGCTATTTCTAAGTCTTTCCTTCTTTGGATTAAATATTCCTAGTTCAAAGATTCTTGAATAGCATGGTCCTTTCTTTTACTTCAGTTTATTCAGAGTTTTAAGTATAGTTTCTCATTGTCAACCTTAATACAAACAATAAATGAGCATTATTAAATCATTTTTTTCCCCACAAACTTTAGCGACCTTACCTGCTCATATCTAGTTGTCTCATCATGGCTGATTCAGTGAAGAAAATCTGGGAATACCTTGAATTATTTATAGAAGCTTCAAATAGTCTTTGACACTTCCAAAAATCTAAACTAAGAACTTTATTCACTACTTTGCCCTCATTTCCTTTGTTTCCATTCCTATACAAATAAGCTGGACAGAAATATTAAAAATTAGCACATCAGAAACATCTATCTTAAGGTGACTACATTTCATGGAACTATATCTAAAAATGAAGGTAGGGACTGAAAGATATAACTCTCGTAATATCTGTTCTAGTAATTGACACTTTGTTGACCTACTTTTAAAGCATTTAAAATATAATAATATATAGGGAAATAAGGGAATATAATAATAATAAGGGATAATAAGGGAAAATAACTTTTTAAAAGTGACAAGATCACTAGTAGGGACCTTAAAAAAAAAAAGGATCTTTCAAATGGCCTTGTCTAGAGAACTGACTTTATTCTGAAATCACCTCATAAAGAGGAACATGGAGATCTGGCCCTCAGTTATGTAGCACATAATGATTAACAGAATAGGAAATATAATGGGACAATAAGTGACAACTTTCTGAACAAGAAGGCTGTTGACGTGTCATATTTTTTTCTTTTCTTTTTTCTTTTTTCCAATGACATGTAATAATAGTTTTCACCAACAATTTTTTTGAAAGGTTTTGACGTTTTTTTAATCACATTTCTCCCTTCCTTCCCTAGCCCCTCCCCTGACAGAAAGCAATCTAATATAGGTTCTGCATGTGTAATTATGGAATAGCATGATCATGAGAATTTTCTCCACCCTGGTCATCCTTCTCTAGTCACTCTCTAGCTCATTCATATCTTTCTTCAAATGTGCCATTCTAAACTAAACTCAGTATTTTAAATATGATCAGATCAAAGAAAAAGGCAGCAGAACTATTATCTTAACGAATAATGCTATGCCTGAGATCATATTAAGATTTTTAGTTGCTGAAGACTCATACTGAGTTTGAAGTCCACTATAACCCACATATGCTTTTCAGGCAAACTGCTTTTTAGGTATACTTCCCTTACTTTGAATTTGTGAAGCTGTTGCTTCTTGGAGAGAAGATTCAAGTATAATTTTGTATTCCAATTAAATTTTATCTTATTAGATTCAACCCAGAGTTCTAGCCTATCTTTGGTTCTTGACAGTTCACCAACATATTAGCTATCTCTTATGACTAGAATTATCTGCAAAATAGAATTATGCCTTCATCTAAATCATTGACAAAAATGTCAAAACAGCATAGAAGAAAGGATAGGTCTCTGTATTTTTCCACTAAAAACTGGACTCGAAGTGAAAACCAATCATTAATCGCCACATTTTGGGACTACTCATTTGATTAATTCTGAATCCACTACTTGCACTATTTTTATGTTATATCTAATAATCTTTTCTAAAAGAATAGCATAAGGCACAAGTCAAATGCTTTGCTGAAATCAGAATATAGTAGTATCAAAAGCATTCTCTAAACACTTATAATTCTCTAAATGCTCTCTCCTCAAATGCCCTAAAATTGGTTAGTCTGAAATGACTTGTTTTTTCTTTTTCTTTCTTACAGTAAATTTTATTGATGCTACTGCTTTTGTATTAGAGTAATTTCTAGATATACTTTTCAGCCCTCTCCCATATTCATCCCCCTGGCATGAAATACCTCAATAAAACAAAGAAAACAGATTAAGAAAAACAAGTGAATTTCTATTTCATACAGCATATACTTATAGCCTTCCAATGAAGGCTATAATGAAAGAAAGGAGGCATGCTTCTTTATCTATCACTAGAACCAAAATGGATCATTACAACTAATGTAAAATGTATTGCTTTTAGAGTTCTTTTTATTTATATTATTGCAGTTCTTATGCATATTGATTTCCTAGTTTTGTTTACTTCACTCTGCATTACTTACTTCACACCCATTTTCTCATATTTCTCTGAATTCTCCATATTCTTCACTTCCTGAAGTATAATCTGTGCCATTATATTTATATATGACAGTTTGTTGATGGGTACTCATTTTATTTCCAGTTTATTTGCTGCCACAAAAAAGGCTGCTACAAATATATACAGGATCTGTTCTCTCTCTCTCTCTCTCTCAATATTTTGTTGATCATGCCTTGTTCTTGATGACACTATACTGGATGACTCTTTGTGATCACTACATCTTTTTCTGAATGTTCAGTAATAAACCCTGCTTAAGAATTTTGTCAAGAAGCAAAGTTAAGCTCACTGATGTCTAGTTTGCTTATTTACTTGAAAATCAGCAGAATACTAGTCCTCCTTAAAACCTTTACCATTCTCCACTATTCTTCAAACATCACTTAAAAGCAACCAATTAATACCATTCAATAATTTTTTCAGTATATTGGGAAAATTTTAGTCTTAGTGACTAAATTCCTCAAGAGCATAAAGAGTAGGCTATCATATTACTTATTTACGGTTTCAATATTCTATTCAATAAATTAACATTTATAATATATACACTCTGTGAAAGGTCTTACTCAGATTCTTGATACAAAGACAAAAATATCTTCTCCCCTCAAGGAGCATAACTTAGTAGGGCTACAAACATATAAAGAAATCCAAAATGACTGCAGCAAGAATACTACAGCTAGAGATATTAGAGAAAACTTACCTATAGGGATGTATATTCTGAGATAAGTATTTAACTCTGCTAGGGATTCTGAGAGACAGAGGTAAAGAGAGAATGCATTCGAGGCAATGGGGGACAAACTACCCCCAAACATATGATATGGTATGCTAAATTCAAGAAACAGGTTGTAGGCTGTTTTGGTTTAAGTGCATGTATGACTAGAACATATGATTATTAATAATTTTTCTGTCCTCACTTTCATATTCCACATATCTTTTTAAAAATAAAATTTTATTGCTGTAATTTTTAAACATCCTCTATATTTTCCACTGTTTGTACATCAGACTTCTCTCTAAGCCTCTTTAATAACATAGGGGGGGAAAAAAGGAAAGAAAAAGTGTTCAGCAAACTAATTAATATATCTAAAATGCCTGAAATTATATAGAGTGTTTGATATTTATCATTCCTGGTCTCTGCAGAGAAGGTGGGGAGAGTACTGTCTTCTCATATTTCTTCCTGCAGGCCATTAGGATCATTAGAATTCTGCAGACATCGTTTTGTTGTTAGTCATACTATTTATATTTTATATTTTACATATATATGTGTATATATATATATATAATATATATGTTTTTGCAAGGCAAACGGGGTTAAGTGGCTTACCCAAGGCCACACAGCCAGGTAATTATTAAGTGTCTGAGACCCTTATTATTAAGTGTTTGAACCCAGGTACTCCTGACTCCAGGGCTGGTGCTTTATCCACTACGCCACCTAGCTGCCCCCTAGTCATACTATTTAAATCATTGTATTCTATGTATATTGTTTTCTTGGTTTTGCTTACTTCTTTTTTGTATGAGTCTATATAAGTCTTTCTATATTTCTTTGTCTTCATAATTTATCATAACATGGGGATATTTCATTCCATTCACATAAAATATATTATTAGTCATTCTCCAATTATTGGGCATCTAATGTTTTTTAGTTCCATGCTACTACAAAAAGAGACACTATAAATATTTTTATGTATATGAAGCGTTTCTATTTGTCATTTATATCCTTAGAGTCTATGCATAGTAGAGGAATCTCTGGACCAAAGAACATGGACACAGAGATTCTAAATAAAATATAGGATCTTTCTTAAAATAATTGCTGATAGCTTTCTAGATTGGATATACTAATTCAACAACAATATATTAGTGTTCCCACCTTTTTATATGACTTCCAAGAATGACTATTCCCATCTTTTGTTATTTTTGCTAATTCTCTGTATAAGTGAGGTAAAATTTTAGTATCATTTTGATGTGCATTTCTTTTATTAGTAGTGCTCTGGATAATTTTTTCATATGGTTATTAATAGTTTATAATTCCTTTGAGAGCTATTTATTCATACTTATATATTTTTGATAGTTGTCTATTAGATATCAAGCCCTTTTCTTTTCTCCCAGTTGATCAAATCCCTTCTTCTCCTTAATTGTGTTCATGTAAAAGCTTTTCAATTTCATAAAACTGAAATTCCTATTTTATTTTTTGAAATTGCTTACATGCTTTAAGAATTCACCATCTATTTATAGCTATGACATGTATATTAATTTATTTTCTTCTAATTTTTTATGATATGATTTTTAAAATTCAGCTAATTTTCATTTTTAAATTATTATGAGTTGCTGTAAACTGTTGGTCTACACTAATTTTTTTTTGGCAAGGCAATAAAGTGACTTGCCCAAGGTCACACATTCAAGGCCTGTGCTCTAATCATTGTGCCACCCAGCTGCTCTCTACACTAAATTTTGCCAAACTTCTTTCCAAAATTTTTTTCAGTAATTCCTGTCAAATAAAAACTTCTTTTTCTGGTAATTTATATTTTCAGGTCTTCCTGTTTCATTGATCTATTTTTCCATTTTTACCCAGTTTCAATGCTTTTGTTAGTTACTGCTTTATAATATAGGTTGAGATCTGGAAATGACATTTCCCTTCCATTCTTAGCTAGTTTTTTTCATTATTTCCTTTGATAATCTTGATCTTTTTAAATTTTTTTTTAACAAGGCAATGGGGTTAAGTGACCAAGGTCACACAGCTAGGTAATTATTGAGTGTCTGAGACCAAATTTGAGTTCAAGCCCTCCTGACTCCAGGTCTGGTGCTCTATCCACTACACTACCTAGCTGCCCCTAGTCTTGATCTTTTGATGCTGCTAAAATGATTTTCCCTGTGTATGGATCTAACCATATCATTTCCCTCCGGAATCAACTTCCATTCATCTAGGAGTATAGGAATGGAAGTAAAGTAAATAAAATTGGAAATATTTGGTGGGTCAGGTTTGAACAGGTTTTAAACTAAGCAGCATCAAAAGATGCTAAGTAAGTGTGGGGAACATATAGTACAAAAGCATAGAAACCAGAGAAGTATCAGATTTAAGAAGCAAAGAAGGCAGATCTTGGCTGCTAAGCAGAATGGTTTATATTTTATTCTATTTGAGTTGCTTTTTACACAAATTATTTCTTAATACCTTTAATTTCTAACTTTTCTCAGACTACCTTGTATTTATTCTCTTTGTATTAATTCAATATATACTTTTAAGGTAGTTTTGGTACATTCTTGCCTCCATCAATATTAAGCTCCTGGAGAGTAAAGATTTTTTTTTATCCTTGGTTATTTGTATTATCAACCTTACCTAGAACAGTGTAGGAATTTAAGGCACATTGATTGATTGTTTAATTGATCCAGATTTTATTATTATTATTGTTGTATAACTCTGTTAAGTAAACCTTTGGTTGTTTGGTACTTCACCAAACCTCTAAATTAATTTTAATAGTATTACTATTATTTATTATATTGGCTTAGCTCAGGCATGAGCACTGAATGGTATTCTTTATTTTATTTATTTATTTATTTGTTTGTTTTTAGTTTTTAGTTTTGCAAGGCAATGAGGTTAAGTGACTTGCTCAAGGTCACAAGCTAGGTAATTATTAAGTGTCTCAGGCTAGATTTGAACTGAAGTCCTCCCGACTCCAGGGCCAGTGTTGTATACACTGTCCCATATTCTTTATTTTTTTTAAGGAATATTTTGTAAGATATGTGTGTGTGTGTGTGTGTGTGTATGTGTGTGTGTGTGTGTGTGTGTGTATGCATGTATTTGTAGATTGACTCCCTGATAGCTTATGAATTTTGTAGTAACTTTGAATAGTCTGTCCTTTTCTAATAATGCCTCCTGGATTTTGTTCTTGTTTTATAGAATTCCGTGGATTTTTCTGGGTTAATTTTGTAGCCAACAACTTTACTGAAGTTAATTCATCTCAATTTCTTCAATGGTTCCTTAGGATTTTCTAAGAAAACCATTGTCAGCAAATAGGTAGAGTTTTTAATCTCTTTTTTGCCTATCTTTAAGCCTTTAATTTCTTTTATTACTGTTACTATTATTTCAAGAGCTAAGTCAAATAACAATTTTTTTCCTTCTCTATTAGGAAAACTTCTTTTGTTTCCCATTGCATATAGAGCAAACTCTTAGCTTTAGATCCATTAAAGAAGATTAATACTGAATTTGTCTTTTAGAGTGAAGTTAGTAATAAATAATTGTATATAACTTAACATTAATCAATATTCAAGAATATCTAGCTTGGAGAAAGAAATGACCAAACTAGCACAATGTTCCCTGCCCTCAGATGTTTCTCTCTCTTCCTTAAGATGATTTGAGGTAACATTTATAGGAATCTTTCACAAGGAACTGGTAAAACATAGTTTGGGGTTAATATTTCAAGATGTTGAGTAATAAGATCACCATTCTATTACTTCTTTAACCGTTCCCCTCAAGAAATTGGTGATCTGAAGTTAAAAAAAAAGAATTTATCTTTTCAATCACTATCTTCTTTCTTTTCTTTCTTTCTTTCTTTCTTTCTTTCTTTCTTTCTTTCTTTCTTTCTTTCTGTATTTATTGATTTATGTATTTATGTATTTATTTTAGGTTTTTGCAAGGCAAATGGGGTTAAGTGACTTGGCCAAGGCCACACAGCTAGGTAATTATTAAGTGTCTGAGGCCGGATTTGAACTCAGGTATTCCTGACTGGAGTCAGTGCTCTATTCACTGGCCATCTATGTGCCCCCACAATCTTCTTTAAATATAAATATTTTATTTGTTTTCCAATTATATACAATAGTAGTTTCTATCATGTTTTGAATTTTACAGTTTCCCCCCCAACCTCCCTTCCCTCTCCCTATCCCTCCAGAGAAGGCAATGTAATAATCTTTATATTGTTTCCATGCTATACATTATCAAAATTGAATGTTCAATCACTAACTTAATGCTTTTTCAGTGTAAAAGATTGGGTCCTAGCCCAGTCACTTCTGGGGTGACAATTGTGTAAATTAAGTTATAGTTCTCAATTCATATCTTTATGAAAGGTCTCTTTGTACTCAACCTATCACTCACCTTTTTTAATGGGGTTTGCTTAAGAGTCTGGAAAGGATTTTAGTGTCTGTAGATCTTAATATTTTTAGTTTTACTACAAAGGAGGTTTTTGAATATGCTTTCATGGCAAAATACTCTTTAACATATATAAAAAAAAGATGTTTCTTTACTTATACTTTGTAGGATTTTTTTTTAGAAAAAATGAGAGCATTTGTCACCTATTATTTATTAATTATTCTGCATCTCTTGTGAAAGTGTCCCCCAGAATGAGGAGGGGCCCTTGCTGAGTTTTGGCCTATTCCTTAATCAGGGACAAACATTATCAGAATTTTGACCTAAAGCAAAAGCAAAACAAATATAGGTTAAAAAAAAATTTATTGATATTTCTTTAAGTCTCAGACTTAAGCAGTATGCATAGAATGGGGGGGGATGGTCTCAGAGAGAGAGTCAAACGCAGAAAATGGGATCTATTATCAGATTTAAATAGCTTTGACTATCAGAAAGAGTGATCTGAAACATCACTTCTGGCTTATCCAATCAAAGAAGGGCACAACCTCCCTTACCTGCCAATCTATGATGGGGTAAGAGTAGGATGGGTAGCTGAACATCTGCCCTGAGGACCTTCAAAGAAATGAAGATAGCTGAATCGGTTTTTGATGGGATTCAATTGGCAAGTCTTTATTAATTTTCAATTGAGAAAGTTTTCTCTAAGCATCCTTTACAGTTGCTAAATTGATCTGATTAAAGATGACTTAGTTAACTCTGCTCTTAAAGATCCAGGAAAAATAAGGATTAAAAGGACAAAATTCACTGTTGACCCTATAAATATGATCATGTGGTTTGAGATTTTTTTTTTTAGGTTTTTGCAAGGCAAACGGGGTTAAGTGGCTTGCCCAAGGCCGCACAGCTAGGTAATTATTAAGTTTCTGAGGCTGGATTTGAACTCAGGTATTCCTGACTCCAGGGTCAGTGCTCTATTTATCTAGCCGCCCCAGGGGATGATTTTTTTTTGAAAAATAAATTGCTACAGTATCTTTTGCTACAATTGATTTTATTTAAAAATTTTAATTGATATTTAATAATTTATTGATATTTATTGATCATTGATATTTATTAATGTTATATTTCTGTCTGTCCAAAAATACCATCTAAGTTAGTGGAAATGTTCATTGTGTATCCAAGATTGATCTTTTTTGACATTTTCCTTTTTTTCCTCTTTGGAAATGTTTCTTTGTGTCTTGAGAATTTCATCCTTGAGAGATGATTCATTTCCTGAGCTGATTTCTCTCCTTAGAATTTTAGCCTGTGGGATCCTATCTATTCTATCTTTGAGCTATTTGAAATCTGCTATCACAAACTTTAATATGCAGTTAAACTGTGGCTGGCTTTCTTACCTTTGTTACAAACTCTAAGATGGAGTGATAATTTCCTTTCCAAAGTTACTTACTCTTGTTTGTATTTTAGTCATTAGTTCCCTATTAAAGAGAATCTGATTCAACAGGATAGCAGTGTTTTTAGTTGCTACTTATACCTTTTGAAGGATGAAATTATCACTAGAACAAGACAAGAAATTATTAGCAACTTCGCTTTAGGCAGAGAACTCCAGAAAATTTCCCAATTATTGAAGTCCTTTATGCTTTTTAAAAATCTCTTCTATTTCCTTTCTCACCTCCCTAACAAATAAGGCACTGTGTTGGTAACTTCAGAATACTGCCAGAACTACTCTAATTTCTAAACCTGACACTTCAGCAAGAGTATGATCAATTCTTTTTATCTTGTTGGGTTTTAACTTTGGAATAAAATTAATGCATTTTATATTGAATATTCAACATAATTTAGTTAAGGTCTTTTCTTTTGTTAACTTATATCCATATGAAACAAGAATTCCTTTGATTTTTTTTTAAAATTGACACTTTAAAATTATTCCAAGTTAGTTACAGAGAAAGAATGGATTGTTTTCAGGGTGGAAATGAACAAGAGGAAGATATAACATATTATAAATAAGGAATTAAATAGGAGCAATGGGATAAATAATGTTATTAAAATGGGGCACAGATTTAAAAAATATTGAGTTTGTCACATAAGAAAAATAGAGAACTGATGGACAGCTAATGTGCTTTTTTGATTTCTAGTCAACATTCAGAGATTGAGAGGAAAATTTTCAACACACTGAATTAAATCCTTTTATGAGAAAAATGGATGGGAGGTGGCAACTAAAAACAGGAGCAGTTACAAAGCTATTACAGCTATACAAGTGAGAGGTGATAAAGGCCTCTATTAAGGAGTAAATATCATGAATAGAAAAAAGGAGGATGAGAGAGGTGCTTATTATTTATAAATGAGGATTGTGGGTAAAGAGAGGGAGAGGGAAGTGTCAAAGATGAAGTGGAACTGTTGAGCCTGAATGACTGCAAACTAGGGAAATTTGGATGAGAAAAAAAATGATAATTTTAGTTTGGGACATGAGGTGCCAATGGTGTATCTGGGGTGATATATAAGAAGTAGTTGGAGATGTACAATTCAGCTTGTGAAACACTAGTGTTGGACACAGATATTTTGGAGTCGTTTCTTTTTCTTTTTTGTTTTTTTGTAAGGCAAATGGGGTTAAATGGCTTGCCCAAGGCCACACAGCTAGGTAATTATTAAGTGTCTCAGACCAGATTTGAATTCAAGGAGTGAATTCAGGTACTCCTGACTCCAGGGACCATGCTTTATCCACTGCGCCACCTAGCCACCCTGGAATTTCTATAAGAACAGATAATTGAATCTAGAAGAAAAAGACCTCAGAATATTAGCTTGGCAGGACAGACTGCTGATTTGTCCTAATATATTTAGGTGACAATCTTATATTTTCATGTGGCTATATCAGAAAAAGAAAGATTGTTCATGAATTCAGGAATAAATGGGTCTGAAATATTTATTTCTAAATAAGGGCAAAGTTTCTGTTTGTTTTACTCACAGGAAGGAAAATTTGGTGAAGAGACATCGGGTTAAAAGACCATTTAGGGGCAGCTAGGTGGCGCAGTGGATAAAACATGGTCCCTGGAGTCAGGAGTACCTGGGTTCAAATCTGGTCTCAGACACTTAATAATTACCTAGCTGTGTGACCTTGGGCAAGTCACTTGACCCCATTGCCTTGCAAAATCCCCCAAAGAAAAGAAAACCTAAAAGACCAGTTAGCTGGTAGCAGGAGACACCCTCGTGTAGTGGATAGTTTTCCACAAAATCAAGCCAGGTTCAAATCCTAGCTCTGATATGAACTAACTTTGTGAACTTTCCTCAAATTATACTAAGCAGTTTTCAAGATGCTGACCTGCATTGGTAGGAGTTGTAAAATCACAGGTCTAGTTTCTATCCTTACTTGGTAGAATTATACTCTAGGGGCTTATAAATATAGCACCTCTGAACAGGGGTGATTACTTGGGAAAGAGGGCAAAGGACAGAATAAGGCAGAAGGACCCTGTAGAAAAGAGATAGCATAAAAAGATTGCAGGAAAGTAAAAAAAAACCAAAAACCCAAAACCAAAACCTAAAACTCCATTACTGGGTTTAAGGAATTAATGCTCCTCATTTGAAGTAACAAAAATAAACATCTGACAGTCATCAGTTGCCAAAGTTCAATTTAGAACTTTTTTTTTTACTTAATAGGAATTTTAAAAATTAAATGTAAAGGTAGTTTTTAACATTTTTTGTAAGATTTTTGAGGTCCAAAGTTTTCTCCCTCCCTCCTTTTTTTTTTTACCAGAGACAGTAAGCAGTCTTAAACATGTACTGTCTTGTTAAACATATGTCAAAGCCACGTTGTAAAAGAATCAGAAAAAAAAACTTGAGAAAGAAAAAAAAAACCCAAAACATTTAAAAAGTGAAAGTGATCTGTATTCAGATTCCACAGTTCTTTCTCTGCAATTCATTTTGGAATTATGTCCTAGTTGATCATCAGGCAAGTTAATATGCACAATGATCTCCTGGGTCTAGCACACGATTGCTATAAGGAATCTTGGTGGCCAGAGTTTTGGATGAGTTGTTTCATAGGTGCTGCTGTGACTCCATGAGAGGGTGATTGAGCCCCCAGGGTGCTTCCTAATCAGAAACCAACCTAGTCTCCAGTGAATTAAAAAACAACCACACCACCAAACTATTTAGGAGTGCCTGCTAATTACAAGGTACTTAATGTAGGCCCTGGGGATATTAAAACGACCTACCCGGAGCTGTACACTGAACATGATGATTAGTGGCTTTGGTAGAGGTTTGCTTTAATTCCTAATAGAGAAGACATTTAGAGAGTGCTTTAAGATTCGAAGAGCGCTCTTGACATATCATCTCATTTTCTCCCCACAACAACCCTTCGAAGTGGTTTTATATTTTTATATGATATTTTATATTATAAAATTTTATCTATTATATTTTATATTGTTGTTTTTTGATACTGTTATATTATTTTATCTATTATATTATATTTCATAGTATATAATTTTACCTGTTACATTATATATTATATTTCATATTATTCATCTATTATATTTCATATTATTATATTATCTATTATATGATATTACTTTGTATATTATATTTTATATTATTTTTGAATATTATATTCTATTATATATTATTATATTCTATTTTATATTATATTACATATATTATATATTCTATTATTGTGTTATATTATTTTGTATATTTTATACATTCTATTATTTTATATATTCTATTATTATGCATATTTTCTATCCTATTCTTTTATTTTTATTATCATATCACGTCATTTTCTATAGTATATTGTTATATTTTCTGCTACT
Organism: Macrotis lagotis; assembly: GCF_037893015.1. Classification (NCBI taxonomy): domain Eukaryota; kingdom Metazoa; phylum Chordata; class Mammalia; order Peramelemorphia; family Peramelidae; genus Macrotis; species Macrotis lagotis. The sequence continues at coordinate 83,440,177 of NC_133663.1, read as the reverse complement.
CTATTATCTCATTTTCTACATTACATTTTCTAGGGAGGATTTGCCGTCTTTGAGCCCGTGTGGTTCTTGTCCCGCGTTTCCGGCCTGACCCCGCCGGGGGTCAGCGGGCAGGGTCGGAGGTCACGTGCGGGCCGCAGGGTCCCGCTTGGCGGCTACCTGGGAGCAATGACGCTGGAGGTGCGCGCGTGACGCACGGGCCGAGCCTCCGGCGGGGACTGCAGCCGCGGCGGCGGGACGGGCTTGCGGCCGCTGGAAGGCGCCTCCCCCTCCGGGGTAAGCGGGGCTGGCCGCACTTCGCGGGCGGGGGGGGGGGGTGCGCGTGTTTACGTGTGTGTGCGGGGGGGGGGGGGGGCTGCTGCCGAGCCGAGTCGGCGCGCTCCGGGAGCCGCGCAGCCTCCGTCCTTGGGGGGGGGCGCCGCGCTTCTGACCCCCCTTCCCCTCCCGCCCTTCTCCGAGTTCGGCCTCGCTGACCCCGGAAAGGGAAAAGAAAAGCCCCCCCCCCCCTAAGCGCCGACCCCGCCGCGGCCCGGAAGGAGTCCGCGAGGGACTCGGCTGAGGTGAGTGTGGGGAGGGGGAGGGGACGGGTAGCAGGGGGCGCCCCGGGCGCGGCTCGGAGCGGGCCCCCGGGCGCCCCCGGCTCCGGCCGGCGCGGGGCTGCCCCCGAGCGCGTGCCGCCCAAGGGGCGGGGCCGGAGGAGGCCGCCGCCTGCTGCCCAGCCGCCCCGGCTCCACGTGCGGGGCGCGGGCCCCTCCGGCGGCCTGGCGGCGCTGGTCCCCTCCGGGCCCGCTTCCACCTGTTTGTCTCCTGCCTCTTCAGGGCTCAGGCTTCCTCCAGCCCTTCAAAACAAACCGCTAAGGAAAGCTGCCTGCGCCTCTGCCGCCCCCGTCACCCACCTGCGCGCTGGTCCTGCCCCAAACTGCACTGGACTGCTTCCCGTGACTGGGAATCTCCTGGGGTGGCCGCTCCTTTCTTAAAATTCTTCCGCTTTCCTTTCTCTACATTGTGCTTTTGATATTTCTTTTTTTTTTTTTAAGATTTTTGCATCTATATTCATCAGGGTGATAGGTCTATCATTTTCTTTTTCTGTTTTAACTCTTCCTGGTTTAGGTATCAGCACCGTATTGGTGTCATAGAAAGAGTTAGGTATTTTTTTTTAACTTATTGTTGCCTTTTCCCCTTAATTCTTTTTCACTCCTCCCTTTTCTCTCTGTCTATTTGACAATTTATATTCCTTTTACTTACATTCATCCATGTATATTCCTTTTCTCTCCCCTCTGAGAGATGTTCTCTCATTTCTATTCATTTAAATTCTGTTTATTGATAGCTTTATTTTATCGCATTTCCCTTACCTCTCTTAGAAGAAAGACTGAAAAAGCAAAGAGAGGGGTAAAAGCCAAAGCAATTTTACAAATCTAACAAAACAACCGTGTGGGAAGGAATATTCCATCTTCCTTACTGTATGCTTTCACTTCTGTAAGGGATAAGTAAAAGAAGCACATTTTCTCATCCATTCTTTAAAGTCACGTATGATCATAATCACACAATATTTAGTTTCATTTTGGGAGATCTACTGTTTTCCAGGCGATGTCCATTTGCATCATTGTCATATGCTTTTCAGAATTCTTATTTTTTACTTTTAAAGCAACAATATTCTATGTCATTTATATAACTTGTTTAGTTGTTAACCAGTTGGTGGGCATCTACTTTGTTTCTGTTTGTTTCTACAAAAAGTTCTGCTTTGACTTTTTGAATATATGAGATTTATTATGTCTTGTCTGACCTACTCATATGTGTAGGGGAGCTATGTGCCCAGGGATATGATCTTTAGGTTAAAGGATATAATGGTTTTTAGTCATTTCAAATTGCTTTCCGTAATATTTGGGACAATTCATAACATGATGTATTAGTGTACCTTTCTTTCAACTGCTTCTCCTACCTCAACATGCCATCTTTTTCTTTTAATTTTTATTTTTTTCCAATTACATGTGTTTTCAGCGTTCACTTTTTGTTATACATTTCTGCCCTTCTCCCTCTCCATGACAATGAGTAATCTGATAGAAGTTATACATGTACTATCATGTTAAACATATTTCCATAACATGTTAGTTATGTTGTGAAAGAACAATGAGAACGGAAAAGATAAAACCTCAGGAAAGAAAATACATAACATTTAAGTGAAAATAGTATGCTTTGATCTGCATTTAGGCTCCATTCTTTCCCTGAACATGAATGGTATTTTCCATCACATCTTTTAGAATTGTCTTTGATTATTGTATTGCTGAGAAGAGCCAAGTTGATCATCATACCATGTTGCTGTTAACATATACAATGATCTGGTTGTTCTCATTTCACTCAGTATCAATCTATGTAAGTCTTTCTAGGGTTTTTTTAATTTTAATTTTTTAAAAAAAATTATTTATTTTCCCAACTTCATGTAAAGATAATTTTCAACAAATATTTTTTTTTGGTAAGGTTTTGAGTTCTATGTTTTTTCTCCCTTCTCTCCCCCTCCCTTAGAGAGTAATCTAATATAGGAGATATATATATATATATATATGCATATATTACTTTATTTTAAACATTTTCATATTAATCATGTTGTGAAAAAAGAATCAGAATAGGAAAAGAGAGGGGAAAAAACATGAAACACAGAAGATAAAACAAATTTAAATAATTGAATAAAAATTGCTTTTATCTGCAGTCAAACTCCATAGTTCCTTCTCTACATGTGGATGATATTTTCTCTCACAAGTCCTTTAAGCAAGTCCATCATAGTTGATCATCATACAGTGTTTCTGTTAATGTGGAAAATATTTTCCTGGTTCTGCTAATTTTACTTCCCATTAGTTCATTCAAGTCTTTCCTGAAGTACAGCCTCTCATGATTTCTTACAGAACAGTAATTCTCCATCACATTCATATGTTACAGTTCATTCAGCCATTCCCCAGTTGATAAGCATCCCCTCAATTTCCAGTTCTTTGCTGTCATGGAAAGAGCTTCTATAAATATTTTTGTATATCTGTGTTTTTTACCCTTTTTAATGATCTCTTTGGGATACAGACCCAATAGTGGTATTGCTGGATCAAAGGCTATGTACAGTTTTATTGTCCTTTGGGAGTAATTGCTCTCCAGAATGATTGGATCAGTTCACAACAACTCCATCAAAAGTGTACCAATAGTGTTCCAGTTTCCCACATCCCCTTCAAATCATCATCCTTTTTGGTCATGTTAGCAAATCTTTTAATTGTGAGGTGGTACCTCAGAGTTGTTTCAATTTGCAGTTCTCTAATCATTAATGATTTGGAACATTCTTTCATAAGACTATATAGGTAACTAATTTCTTCATCTGATAACTACTTGTTCATATCCCTTGACTTTTTTATCAATTGGGGAATGACTTATTCTTATAAATTTGACTCAGTTTTCTTATATATTTTAGAAATGAGTCCTTTATCAGAAATGCTGGCTATAAAAATTGTTTCTGAGCTGTGTTCCTTCTAATCTTGGTTGCATTGGGCCATCTTTTTTTCAGTTTGCCAATTTACTGTGTATGGAATAAAACCTCAGTTGTTTTGATTTGCATTTCTCATTAATCACTTAGAATAGTCTTTGTATACAGTTAATAGTTTGTAATTCTTTTGAAAGATATTTGTTCTTTAATCAATTATTCATTGGTGATTGGCTCTTTGTTTTGATTAATTACTCCAGTTCTATATGTATTTTGTATATAATCCCTTATGAATATTTAATTTAATTTGAAGATTTTTTTCTCTTGCTCTTATGTTCATATTTCCCTTTTCTTTCCCTAGCTATAGCTGAGTATACCTGATTCAGTTCTCTTATAATTTTTTTATGATATGATCTTTAGTGTTCAGGTTATGTATGCATTTTGCTTTTATTGTGGCATATAGTGTGAGATGTTGGTTCAAATTGCTTTCTAGTCTTCTGAGAATATCTTTTTGCTATGATAGGGAGCTTTTTGGTGAAGAAATTTATGATTTATGTTTTCATTTTTTTGAACACTTCAGTTGTTTCTGATACTCCTTATCTGATGTTTCACTAATTGTTTTTATTTTCATTTTTAAAAATAAGTACCAAATAGTTTTGATAAATAGTGCTTTCTAGTATGATTTGAGGACTAGAAGTGCTATCCCCTCTTCATTCCCATTTTTTTTTCTTTTGAAGATTGTAAATGTTCTTTCAAATGAATTTTTTTAATCTAGTTATATAAACTATCTCTTTGGGAGTTTGAAAATCTGTGAGTGAATTTAGATTGCATTTTTATCACACTGTTATATTCTGAGCATGAGCATTTAATATCTTTCTGATCATTTTGTCATTCTTGAAATTTTAAAGATTATTTTATAATTGCATTTGTATACATCTTGGGAATGCATTTCCTGAGTCTTTAAGAAGACTTATGTAATAAAAAGAAAAATTTTGGAATTAGAGAACTTGGTTTCAGTCTCAGTCTGACTACTTACAAACTGTGTGACTTTTGGGAAAATCACATTATTTCTCTGACCATGAAGACCCTGATATTATTTAAGGTCTCTTTTAGTCTAAATCATAAACATCTACTGTTTTTAAAAATCCTTCCTAGTTTCTTTCTTTTCATGAATTTAGGTATTACTACAAGTTTGTCTTCACTCTCATTTCTTGTGGTTCTCCCTTGAGTAATCTCATCTTTTTTTTTAAAAGATTTTTCAAGGCAATGGGTTTAAGTGGCTTGCCCAAGGCCACACAGCTAGGTAATTATTAAGTGTCTGAGACTGGATTTGAACCCAGGTACTCCTGACTCCAAGGCCGCTGCTCTATCCACTTTGCCACCTAGCTGCCTCTCATTCATTTTTTTTCCCTCATCCATTTTTTAATAAAGATTTTATTTATTTTGAGTTTTACAATTTTTCCTCTGATCTTACTTCCCTCCCCTCACCCCCCCCCATAGAATGCAATTTGTCAGTCTTTACATTGTTTCCATGTTATACATTGATTCAGATTGAATGTGATGAGAGAGAAATCATATCCTTAAGGAAGAAACAAAGTATTAGAGATAGCAAGAAAATAGTCTTTGGTCTTTGTTCAAACTCCACAAACTCCACAGTTGTTTTTCTGGATACAGATGGTATTCTCCATTTTAGACAGCCCCAAATTGTCCCTGATTGTTGCACTGATGGAATGAGCAAGTCCATTCAAGGTTGATCATCACCCCCATGTGGCTGTTAGGGTGTACAGCGTTTTTCTGGTTCTGCTCATCTCACTCAGCATCAGTTCATGCAAATCTCTCCAGGCTTCCCTGAATTCCCATCTCTCCTGGTTTCTAATAGAGCAATAATGTTCCATGACATACATATATCACAGTTTGCTAAGCCATTCCCCAAGTGAAGGACATTTACTTGATTTCCAATTTTTTTGCCACCACAAACAGGGCTGCTATGAATATTTTTGTACAAGTGATGTTTTTAACCCTTTTTCATCATTTCTCAGGGTATAGACCCAGTAGTGGTATTGCTGGATCAAAGGGTATGTACATCTTTGTTGCCCTTTAGACGTAGTTCCAGACTGCTCTCCAGAAAGGCTGGATGAGTTCACAACTCCACCAACAATGTAATAATGTCCCAGATTTCCCATAGCCTCTCCAACACTGATCATTATCCTTTCTGGTGATATTGGCCAGTCTGAGAGGTGTGAGGTGGTCCCTCAGAGAAGCTTTAATTTGCATTTCTCTAATAAGTAATGATTTAGAGCAATTTTTCGTATGACCATGGAGTGCTTTGCCTTTGTATATCCTTTGACCATTTGTCCATTGGGGAATAGCTTTTTTTTTTTTCAAATTTGACTCAGTTCTCTGCATATTTTGAGATGGATCCTTTGTCAGAAGCATTAGTTGTAAAGCTTGTTTCCCAGTTTACTGCATTTTAGATCTTGGTTACAGTGTCTTTGTGCAAAAGCTTTTTAATTCAATGTAATCGAAATCATCTAGTTTGTTTTTAGTGAATTTCTCCATCTCTTCCTTAGTCATAACCTGCTTCCCTTTCTATAGATATGACAGGTAAACTAGTCCTTGATCTTCTAGTTTGCTTATAGTATTGTTTTTTTATGTCTAAATCCTATATCCATTTTGATCTTATCTTGGTACAGGGTGTGAGGTGTTGGTCTAATCTTAAGTTTTTTCCATACTAACTTCCATTTTTCCCAGCAGTTTTTATCGGAGAGAGTTTTTATCCTAATAGCTGGACTCTTTGGGTTTATCCAACAGCAGATTACTATAATCATTTCCTGCTATTGCACCTAGTCTATTCCACTGGTCCACTACTCTTATTAGCCAATACCAGACAGTTTAGATGACTGATGCTTTATAATTTAATTTTAGAACAGGTAGAGCTAAGCCCTCTTCTTTTGCACTTTTTTCATGAAATTCCTGGAAATTCTTGACTTTTTATTTCTCCATATGAATTTACTTACATATTTTTATAACTCATTAAAGTAGTTTTTTGAAATTTTGATTGGTAGAGCACTAAACAGGTAGTTAGTTTTGGTAGAATTGTTATTTTTATTCTATTAGCTCTACCTATCATGAGCAGTTGATATTTGCCCAGTTATTTAAATCTGATTTAATTTGTGTGAGAAGTGTTTCGTAATTGTTTTTCAAAAAGTTTCTGAGTCTGCCTTGGCAAGTATTTTAGATTGTCTGAGGTTACTTTGAATAGGATTTCTCATTCTAGCTCTTCCTGCTGTATCTTGCTAGTCTTATATGGAAAAGTTAAGGATTTTTGAGGGTTTATTTTATATCCTGCAAGTTTGTTAAAATTACTAATTGTTTCCAGGAGTTTTTTTGGATGATTTTGTGGGATTCTCTAGGTATACCATCATGTCATCTGCAAAGAGTGAGAGTTTTGTCTCTTCCCTCCCAATTCTAATTCCTTCAATTTCTTTTTCTTCTCTTATTGCTGAAGTTAACATTTCCAATACAATATTGAATAGCAGATGCCCAATATGGGCATCCTTGTTTCACCCCTGATCTTAGGGAATGCCTCTAGCCTCTTCCCATTGAATATAATGCTTGTTTATGGTTTTAGATAGATACTGCTTATTATTCTAAGGAACAGCCCATTTATTCCTACACTCTCTAGTATTTTTAGTAGGTGCTGCATTTTGTCAAAAGCTTTTTCAGCATCTATTGATATGATCATATAATTTTCTGATAAGATTGTGGTTGATATAATTTATTATACGAACAGTTTTCCTAATATTGAACCAACCCTGCATTCCTGGGATGGATCCTACTTAGTCAAAATGCATTATCTTAATGATAACTTGTAATTGTTTTGCTATGATTTTATTTATGATTTTTTTTATCTATATTCATCAGGGAGATAGGTCTATAATTTTCTTTCTCTGTTTTGTCTGCCTGTCTATCTGATCTCTCTGCCTCTCTCTCTCTCACACACTCTCTCTCTTTCCCTTACAATGATTTCTTTTCTCCTGCCTTCCATCCTGTCCCAGCTTCCCACATCCCACATTAGAAACTTTCAACCGTTCAAACTATAGTCCAGTATCTTTCTTGTCTTTCTCAAGCTAGATTCTTGAAAGTTGTCTATAATTGCTGCCTCTTCTTCCTCTCAGTCACTTCTCAACCTTTTGTATTTTTCTCTTTTGACCTATCATTTGAGGTCTAGTTGAAATTGTAATCACTAATATAATTCATTTTATATATATATATATTATATAATATATGTATGTAAATATATATAAATATAAACATTTCTCTTCTGAGCTCTTAAAGCCCTACATAGCTATCCCTGTACTACTTTTTCATCTTCATTGGGCATTATTCCCCCTTCTCATACTTTGCAATCTAGTCAAATTGGCCTTCTCTGTTTTTTACCTGATGATACAGCTCCTTATGTGTAGGGGCCATCTCTAGTCATTCTGATCTATATCTTATCCCAGAGGAAAGAACAAGGTTAGTGACTTTGCACAACTCTGCTTCACTTAAATCCAATTCACTTGCAAGGCATGACATCACCTCATGCCTGCAATTACAATTTCCTTGCTTCCACTTCAGAGTCCCCCTTTATATTTTAAGATGTAGCTATATTAATTATATGAATATGATAAAATACTGTTATGCCAGAAGTGACAAAAAGGACAGTTTTAGAGAAATAGGGAAGACTGATGCAGAGTGAAGTGAGCATAATCAGAATAACAATTTATACGACAGCAGCAATTGTAAAGATCATACAACTTATGAAGGACTTAAAAACATTGATAATTGCAATAACTAACTGCAATTCCAAGGGCCAGTTATGATATATACTACACATATCCAACAGGTAATTCAAGGTTGCAAAACGAACAAACGTTTTTGGATGTGGCCGGTGGGGGATTTTGTTTGCCTGATTATTCATATTTCTTTGAAGAGTTGTTTTTCCTTTTTCTTTTCATTGTAGAGGAGGAGGTAGAAAGGGGAGTAAAGAAATGTCAGTTAATCAGACAAAAAAAAAGATACATCTTCAGGCACCCATCTTCATGAAGCTTTGCCTTATCTACTAATATTCTCCTTACTAAATCATCTTGTACTTATTATTTTGTATATATTTGTTCTTTAACTTTCCATTTATATTGTATATATTTTATACGTACTTATTATTTCTCCTATTAAAATGTAAGCTTATTCCAACTAGGAATTGTTTCATTCTTTGTAATAATATTCCTAGAAGTCATATAGTTCTTAGTTAATACTTGTTGATTGTATAAAAATCAATCCTTGTTGATTGTATAAAATCAGAGTAAATTGGCTTTTACTTACCTATAAAACAGAATTCATGAATTTGCTACATGAACTTTTTGTTATCAATAAGTTTCTTTTGACTTGCATTTATCTAGCAATTTGTATGCAGCATTTTGTTATACTTTGTAATGTGTATTGTAGGGTTTTTTTGGTTACTTTAATAATGACAGGTCATGTCTTAATAACTTTATAATTCTTTCATTTAAATTTTTATTGATTGATCTTTCTATAAATTATCATTAAATATCTTGTTATTTATAAATTTTTCATAAACAAAAGGGAGATTTTTGATTGGGACAGTTTTAAGAAATGTAACCTTTTTCTTAATGATTACTGGAGAATGTTCATAAATAATAATTCCTATGTTTTTCTGCATTTTTAGGTTTCTAACCTAGATATCCATACTGAAGCTGAAGAAGGCTACAACTTTGAATTCTAATGTCTGTTATATATTTGAAATAGTCTTATATTGTGGGGGAAGGACTACTATCAAAGTTAGTATCTATTCCTTTAGGTTATATTTTATTTTAAAAATTTTATTTATTGGGGTGGCTAGGTGGCACAGTGGATAAAGCACCGGCCCTGGAGTCAAGAGTACCTGGGTTCAAATCCGGTCTCAGACACTTAATAATTACCTAGCTGTGTGGCCTTGGGGCAAGCCACTTAACCCCATTTGCCTTGCAAAAAACCTAAAAAAAAAATTATATATTTAAGGCAGTGGGGTTAAGTGATTTGCCCAAGGTCACACAGCTAGGCAATTAATTATTAAGTGTTTGAGGTTGTATTTGAACTTAGGTCCTCCTGACTCCAGGGCCCGTACTTTAACCATTGTGCCACCTAGCTGCCCCTAGGTTATATTTTAGACTTCTAAAACTAAATTGACAATTTGACTTCTTTATACTTACCTTTCCAACAGGTTATTGATAAAAAAAATCAGCATTTGTTATCATACTCTTAAAAAAATGTTGGCACTGCTTCTGTTTTGCATGTAAAAATGAAATTTGCCATGTAGAGATGAAAAATATGTAAGTTTTTTCTATTTTGCGTCAGCGAATTTATGATAAACGATTTTCTCTCTGTTCTCAATTTAAATAGTTAAAGAAAAACTCATTTCCTCAAAGTAATACTAGATTAAGGGAGGGGCTTCTTTAAAAAGTTAAAGATTTTTATTTAATGCAAACCTTTTTTTAACATAAAGCAAATTCAACTTTATTTTTTAAAAAATTATTTTATTTGTTCTCTAATTATATACAATAGTAGTTTCTACCTATCATTTTTTGGTAAGGTTTTGAATTTTACACTCCTCCCCCCTCCGCAGAAGGCAGATAATCTTTACATTGTTTTTTGCTATACGTTGATCGAAATTGAATGTTTTCAGAGAGAAATCATATCCTTGAGGAGAAAATAAAATATTAGAGATAGCAAAATTCTGTACCTACACAAGACACTTTTTTTAAAAAAATTGAAGGTAATAGAGTTTGGTCTTTGTTTAATGTCCACAGTTCTTTCTCTGGATACAGATGGAATTCTCCATCACAGATACCCCAAAATTGTCCCTGATTATTGCACTGATAAAATGAGCAAGCCCATTAAGGTTGATAGTCAGCCCCATGCTGCTATTATGGTGTATAAGGTTCTTATTCTGCTCATCTCTCTCAGCATCACTTCATGCAAATATTCCCAGGCTTCTCTGAATTCCCATCCCTCTCTAATAGAACAGTTTTCTTATAGGTAGTTTAACAATGCTGGTAAGCCTCCAAATTTTGCAATTTTTTAAAAAAGGAAATCTTTGAAATATCTTACTTTCTTGCTTGCTCCAAAGACAAAATGACTTTAGATTGTAGTGGATAAAAAGCATTTCTCTTCTTGGTTAATGATGTTATACTGACAACATGGAAACTCTTTGAGAATAGGCATGAGTTTGGTTTTTGTCAATGAAGCTCCTGTGCCTGGCATATGCATAATAAATGTTTGTTGATATATTATCTTGTGATTTATATCCCTTTCTAATCCCGGTGTGGTGCAGTGACAAGAGTGTTGGATTTAATCAGAGGACCTGGATTTGATTCCTGGCTTTCCTACTTACTTACCTGGATGGCCTTGGGTAAGTCATTTAAATTTTCTGAGTCTTCATTTCCTCATTTGTAAAATATTGTAGTTGAACCTGGCAATCTCCTTAAATTTAGCTCTACATTTTTGATGCCATGAAACCTGTGATACTAGGTCATTACATTTCTTGAAAGCAAAAAGTATATCTTTTTTATCTCCTCCCAGGGCTTAGGAAATTGTATTGCACAAGGGAGCCAGTTGTTGAATTTTAGATTTGAGACATTTAGGAAAATGTAAAATTACAAAGATGAGAACCTTAAATGAAGGTAAAACAAAACCTTTGACTCCATATAAGTAGAGTTAAAACAATTGTGGAGTTAAAAATATTCAACAGCAACTTTTCATTTAATTAAATATCTTTAATTTTTCTTTTCAAAAAGAAAAATAGAAAGTAAAATTTGCAAAAAAAGTTGTCCAACTGCTCTTTTAGAGTATATCCTTGCTCTTTTCCCCTCTAGGACAAGTGCATTTTATAACATTTGTTGCTTAATGAGTAACTCTAAGAGTTAACCTCTTCAAGTACTTGTAGTTCTTCACTTGCTTCATCAGGTTGCAAATTTGTAAAAGGAAAAGAGAATAAAAGCATATAAAAAACAGGGTTACATTGAACAACCTTGAGCCTTAGCTATCCCTCTGCTTTTAGATAAAACTTTACTTATCCAGTAGTGGAGATAGATCACCTATATTTGACAGACTTGGAAAGAAAGAAATGTTACAATTTCCCTCATTAAGCATTGGTATTTAATAATTTGTACCCATCAGACAATATAGGAAAAAATTGTCAAAATAAACATTTTTTTTTTATCATACCTTGTGAAAGAAAAACTTGAAGAACTTTGAAGATTATAGTGAGAACCTAGGAAGGGAACCAAGTAATTGATTGGTTTGATTAATGTTTCATCTGGGTCAGAAAAAAGACTATTTAATTTTTATTTATTTATTTTTAGAGATGAAATTTTATTTACTTTTTCTGACACTTTTTAAATTAAAAATATTATTTGAGTTTTATAATTTTCCCCCCCAATCTTATCTCCCCCCCCCCCATGGAAAGCAATCTGTCAGTCTTTACTTTGTTTCCATGTTGTACATTGATCCAAATTGAGTGTGATGAGAGAGAACTCATATCCTTAAGGAAGAGACAAAAAGTCTAAGAGATAACAAGATCAGACAATAAGATATCCTTTTTTCCCCTAAATTAAAGGGAATGAGACTATTTAATTTTTAAAAAATCTAAATGATAATACAAGCTAACATTTGTTTAGTGCTTACTGTGTGCTGGGTGCTGTGCTGAACTCTTAAAAGATATTGTCTCATTTCATTCTCACAAAAATTCCTCAGAGGAGATTCTGTTATTATTTCTATTTCATGATAAGGAAACCGAGGGAACCAGAGTTTAGTTGACTTTGCTCAGAGTTACAGAGCTAGTAAGTGTATGAGACTGGATTTGAATTTAGGTCTTTTTGATTCCTTGAACTCTATGGTCTGTGTGTCATCTAGCTCTAATTAACGTATATTATTTGTTTTTGGTTGGACTCTAAAAGATCAGTTCAGTGAAAAAGAAGTTTTAGCATAGTAATCAATTATATTTTACCTTTTTTTTTTTAAAGAAAATTGAAATACATATCTTATTTCCCGACTTAATTTTTTTTGAATGAATTTAAAGCTTCTTCTAGCCATTAAAATCTAGAGGTGACTTTGGGTGCCCTGTAGGGATGAGGTAAAAGAGACAAGTAGAACCTTGTAACTTCTGATTTTTCAGGAGAGCCTAGAAATAGCAGGAAAATTTTGATCCTCCTTTGGGGATCATAGTCAGATATGGACAAATCTTGAGGTACTAAACTGAACCAGGGTATGCCGTAACCTTTTGGATGGATTATAAACCTTTGAGAGAACCTCTAGAATTCTCACATTTGCCTGACTTCTGCCCAGCTGAACAGTTGTTTTGGAGATTAGGGCAATTCTCAGAAATACTGGATCCCTTACATTCAGTATAAGTTGTAGCTTTATAGAATTCAGCATATACAAAGGGTACCTCTAATTTTACATTGGTTTTTTTAATTGATGCCTTTTCTTTTTATTCATAGTCTTTTCCTGATGTACTACCCTCTTCCTCCAATTTCCACCACCAAACTCTCCTTTGTAACACAGAAAAACAGGAAAGCAAAACCAATTGGCATAGCAACTGCTTCTGACAGGTATGTACTCATCATCTCTACTCTTCTACCAAGAGAATGGAATTATATTTTAACCCTTGTATAGATGTGTAGTGCTGCCTCTACTTTTCATAAAAAAATTCTGTATAGTTAGATTTTTTCCCCTTTGAAAATCAGTAATTATAATATAAATACAGCAACATTTCATTAACTGATATAGGTAGGGAAGTTGTATTTTCTAAATAAATGAATTTTCTATATAAAACTATATTTTTGGTTTCATTCTATTTAATTGCAGTTACTCAAATAAATTATGCAATTTTATTTGATTAGAATTGCAATTTATCTTATATTGTTCAGATATTTTTTTCCCCTCTGTCTTCCATGAAAAAGTGACCATGCCAAGGCAGACTTTTCTATGTATAGAAGTTATCCAATTCCATCCTATATCAGTAGATAACCCTACTTTTAATCTTCAGTTTTCTCTTGTCTGCTGGTTGCTTCTCTGCTACCTACAAACATCACATTAATGTCTCCATCATTATAAACCCCTTTGGTCTGTACACCCTTTATCGATTTTCTCTTTCATGACCAAACTCCTTGAGAGGAATCACTCGCTTTTTTTTTTTCTGAATTCCTAGGAAGCAGTCTGACTTCTGATCTGATAGTTCAGCTGGAACTGCTTTTTTCTAAAACTACCCATAAGCTCTTTAATTTCCAGATTTTAAGGCTTTTTGTCAGTCTTTATTCTATTTGCCCTCTCAGCAGTCTTTGAGACTATTGATCATCCTCCTCTCCTTAATACTCTTTTCTCTCTAGGTTTTTGTGTTTTTGTCTCCCTATTTGCCTCCCTGTCTACTCTTTATATTCTCCCTTCCTAGATCTTCATCCAGGTTATGCTTGCTAACCTAACCTGGCCCCTTACAATTCTGTTCTGTACTTCATCTCTTCTCTTTCTGTATATATATCTGTATATATACTTGGTGATCTTATCCTCCTATTGATTCAGTTATCATTCTTATGTAGTCGGTTATCAGATTTGTCTAGTTTGACCTTTTGTTTATCTCTTCTATCTCCAGTCTCACATTTCTAGCTATAGACAACTCAAACCGAATGTCCTGAACACATCTTAAACTTGATATGTTACAACAGTTTTCATCTAGGGGCAGCTAGGTGGTGCAGTGGATAGAGCACTGGCCTTGGAGTCAGGAGGGCCTGAGTTCAAATCCAGCTTCAGACACTTCATAATTACCTAGCTGTGTGACCTTGGGCAAGTCACTTAATCTCATTGCCAGAAAGGAAAGAAAGAAAGAAAGAAAGAAAGAAAGAAAGAAAGAAAGAAAGAAAAAGGGCAGAGAACGTGCTTTTCTATATTGGCCAGATCTTCACTCAGGCAAGTTTAGTAATTTAGGCTCAGTGTGGTTGTAGAGACCTACTACACTCTTGGTCTATTAAACCAAATAAAAAACAACTTTATATATGATAAGTTTTAAAAAGATAAAATTCCTAATTAAATTCATATAAAATATTACTTCCTTCTGACTCCATATTTACCCCATCATTCATCAGGAAGGGAGGTCCTACAGAAAATATAGTTACCCAAATTTGAAAATAATTAAATGACTGTACCCATGGATGAATACCCAGTAAGGAGTTGATGTTAACTTGAAAGACAGCTTCTAGTAGTAGAAGATCAGAGGAATTTGTTGTTAGTTCTTTGTAGTTTAATATTTGTTGACAGTGACTAGTTGAAGGAATAAAAGATCTATCTTTTCCCAGATCTATGAATTCTTTCAGATTTAAGAGTGTCTTGAAGCTCAGTTGACTCATTAACACATGGAATTATAAAGTTGGGATCCAAGATAGATATGATTTGCTAGAATAATGAGCCAAATCCAGGAAAACAACAATTCATAGAAATAAATATAAAGTCCTGTGGCTAGATGGAAATGAAGTTCAAATAGAAATAATCTGGTTTTTCATACACTGTGATCCATGAAAAGTCAATAATGTGGTTGAGCTCCCAGAAAAACTATTTTGATTTTAGATCACTGAGAGTTGCAAGCAAGATTTTGCTTTTCTCTTCTGTACTTAGACCAAATCAAGAATCTGTTATTCTGCTTGGTGAAGACATTTATAAATTAGGGAGCATCAAAGGTGATAAAGAAACCATAGAACTTATCATATGAGATTTGTTTGAATGAAAGAGCTGGAAATTTTTAGTTTTGGAGAGTATAGTAATAGGTATCGTCAAGACTGAAATGTGCTCACCTTATGCTTAATGTAGATACGTATTGATTGATTGACTGGAAGAGAAATTAATTTAGTTTTTTTAAGGGTTTTTTTTTTTTTGGCAAGGCAAATGGGGTTAAGTGGCTTGCCCAGGGCCACACAGCTAGGTAATTATTAAATGTCTGAGGCCAGATTTGAACTCAGGTACTCTTGACTCCAGGGCCAGTGCTCTATCCACTGCGCCACCTAGCTGCCCCAAATTAATTTAGTTTTGCTTGATTTCAGAGGTTAAAACTAAGAAGAATGAATAATGTTTGTAGAGGAACAGATTTTAATTTGATTGTAAAGAAATAGCCCCTAATAATTAGAGTTATTCAGAGATGGGATAGCTTGCCTCCAAGTAATCATGTAGGTTTTCAGAAACTCATTGCAAACCTTCCATAGAGGCAGAATAATCTTGTTGACGATATTGTAGAACAGACTCTTGTTGAGTTCTAGTTAACTTGAAGGCATCTGAAATCTATTGGCATCCCGATAGTCTATTATTCTCTATTTTAAAAATAAAACATTAGTATTAAAAGTCATTAAAATGAAGGGGTGGAGCCAAGATGGTGGAGTTAGGGAAGAAATTCCTAGAAAGTCATTCCAAAAAAACTTCAAAAGTCATCAAATTATGACTCTAGCCAAAATTTAGAGGGGGCAGAACCCACACAAAGACTGAGTGGTACAATTTCCCAGTCCAAGACAGCTTAGAAGATCCACAGGAAAAGTCTGTTTCACTGGGACCGGGGGTTGGAAAGAGCTGCAGCGCAGCCCCGTTGGCACAGCTTGCTGGAACAGCCTGAGGGATACCTGGGTCCATGGCAGAGGCATCAGCTTCTAGTCCTCTTGGCCCAAGGAACACCAGGGACAGCTTGAAGAGGTGGTGAGAGAACTCTGCAGCACCAAAGTGAGCCCAGAGGCCTCAGAGCAGCTCAGCAGTGAGAACCTACAGCTGGAATCAGAGGAGCCACCCAGCATTTCCAGAGCGCCCAGCCCATGGGGGTGGGGATTGACTGCAGAGATCTCGCTCTCCCTGGGGCAGGACTCTGCTGTTTGCTCACATTCAGGTTGCAGTCTGGGCCCCCATAGTATCATAGAAGAGCAGGAACCCTCCTCTCAGCTCCACAGACCAGAGCACAGGCAAAAGAGCAGTGAAAAGCTCTCATAAGACCTTGGAGGAATTAAGGTCCCTGTACGGTGTTCCAACCCCCCACCCCATCCCCAAAGCCTTGGAAGTGTAGTAAATCAGTCATAGGCTGAGGAAATGAGGAAATAACAGAAAAAGAAGAACCTGACTATAGAAAATTACTTTGTTTCCATGGAGGATCAAAATACACACTCCAAAGATGACAAAGTTGAAGCTTCTTTATCCCAAGTCTCCAAGAGAAATAGGAAATGGGCTCAGGCTATGGATGAGCTCAGAAAAGACTTTGAAAAAAAAGTAAGGGATGTAGAGGAAAAATTAGGAAGAGAAATGAGAGTGATGCAGGTAAATCATGAAAACCAGATCAGCAGCTTGGTGAAAGAAATACAAACAATACTGAAGAAAATAACATGTTAAAAACCAGTTTAGGCCAAATGGAAAAAACTACCCAAAAGGCAAATAAGAAGAATGACAAATTAGAAGAAAATATGAACTACCTCATTGGAAAAACAATTGACTTAGAAAACAGATCCAGGAGAGATAATTTAAAAATTATTGGACTATCTGAAAGTCTTGACCAGGAAAAGAGCCTAGAATTCATTTTTCAAGAAATAATGCCACAAAATTATCCTGAGAAAGTAGAAGCAGAGGGTAAAAGAGCAAGTGAGAGAATTCATCTATTTCCATTTGAAAGAGATCCCAAAAGAAAAACTCCCAGGAATATTAAAGACAAATCCCCAAACTCCCAAATCAAAGAAAAATATTAAAAGCTACCAGAAACAAACAATTCAACTACTACAGCACTAGTCAGGATTACATAGGATTTGGCAGCATCTACATTAAGGGCTTGTATGACTTTGGAATATGATATTTGGGAAGGCAAAAGAGCTTGGTTTACAACTGGGAATCAACTACCCAGCAAAACTGAACATCCTATTTCAGGGAAAAGATGGACTTTAATAAAACAGGGGACTTTCAAAGTTTCCTGTTGAAATAACCAGAGCCGAACAGAAAATTTGATCTCCAAAAGTACAGGACTCAGATGAAGCATAGAGGGAGTGGATGAGAAGGGTTAATGATAAGGAACTTAATGATGTTGAACTGCTTGTATTCCTGCATGGGAAAAAGATACTGATAACTCATATGAGCCTTCTCATTTATAAGAGCAGTTAGAAGACGCACATATAAGACACAGGAGGGAATTGAATATAATGGTATAATGTAGTATAAAGATGGAGTCAGTGGTGATAAAGGAAAGTACTGGGAAGAAGGGAAAGGAGGGGAAGAAGGGGCTAAGATATTTCACATAAAAGAGTCAAGAAAAAGCTTTTGCAATGGAGTAGAACAGGGGAAGGCAAGGGGGAATGAATGAGCCTTCATTCTCATCCGAAATGGCCCAGGGAGGCGCTAACATACATACTTAATAGGGTATAGAAATCTATCTTACCCTAGAGAAAAATTAGAGGAAAGGGATGGGAAAAGAGGGACAGGGGAGGAGAGGAGTAGGTGATAGAAGAGAGGGAAGATTGTGGGAGAGGGTACTCAGATACAATACACTTCTGAACAGGGCCAGGATTAAAGGAGAGAGAGAATGGAATAAATGAGAGTGGGGAGGAATAGAGTGGAGGGAAATACAGCTAGTAATAACAACTGTGGGAAATTATATCAAAGCAACTTCTCTGGTGGACTTATGATAAAGAAGGCAACTTATCCCAGAGTCAGAGCCGTTGGAATCTAAACACAGACTGAAGTAGCTTTTTTTCCCTCTCTCACTATTCTTGAGGTTTCTCTATCTTTTTTGGGGGGGGAGGGGGTTTTATTTACTTTCCATAACAAGATTACTATAATAATATAAAATAAATACATACCATAAAAGGGAAAAAAAAAGAAAAAAGTCATTAAAACTAGACTGTATTTTTGCAACTACAACCACAGATGACTTTTACCTTTTGGGCTAAAAAACAGTTCCAGATTTTCATTGGCATATGAATTCATTTGTAGTGTTGCCTGCTCTGGAGAGCTATACTTCTGGAAGATGAATAATTGAGCATTTCTTTTCTTTTCTTTCTTTCTTTTTTTTTTTTAAATTTATTTTTTATTCTCATTTTGTACAAATGTTTTTTTACATTAATAAAATATTCTTGTTTTACAAGTAAACAAAAATACCCCTCTCCCCATGAATATAGATAGACTTGCTTGGGCGAGAAAAGTAAAGGGGAGAGAAAAAAAAATTAAAATTAAAAAATAGTAGTAATAATTGTAGGTATGGCCAGGTGGCTCAATGGACGAAGCACCAGCCCTGGAGCCACGAGCACCCGAGCCCATATCCAGCCCCATACACCCAACAATCACCCAGCCGTGTGACATGCAAGCCACCCAATCCCCACTGCCCTGCAAAAACTAAAAAGAAGGGGAAAAAAAAGACCCAAAATAAAATAAAATAGTAATAATAGTAGGGGTGGTTGGGTGGCAGACAGAGCATTGGCCCTTCAGCCAGGAGCACCTGGGTCCGAATCAGGCCCCAAGACACCCAAAGATCACCCTGCTATGTGGCCCCAGGCAGGCCACCCAGCCCCACTTGCCCTGCACCCCCCCCCCCCCAAATAATAATAATAATAAAAAATGTGCTTCAGTTTGTGTTCCAACACCACCAGCTCTGTTGTGGGTGGATCACATTCTTTAGGATAAGTCCATCACAAAAGCTATTTCCATAATTTTCCACTGTTGCCATTGCTGATCACAGCTCTCTCCATTTGTACTTCCCCACTACCATATATACTTTATTTTCTCTCTCCTTTCACTCTGTAGGGTAGCTGAGTGGCGCAGCAGATTGATCACCAACCCTGAGGCCAAGAGGCCCTGAGCCCACATACCACCCCTAAGGCCCAGAAACCACCGGGCCCTGTGGTCCCGGGACAGGCAATCCAATCCCAGTCCCTTGCAAGAAGTAAAAAGAAAATGTGTTATATCTGACCACTCTTCCCCCATGGTCCAGTCTCTCCTCCATCACTCACATTCCCCTCCCTTACTCCTATCCCTCTTCTCTGCTTCTTAATCTAGATGTCTATACCCCATTGAGTATATGTACTGTTTCCTCTCCTAGCCACCTCTGATGAGAGTGAAGATTCCCTCATTCCCCCTTGCCTTCCCCCCTTCCATATCATTGCAATAGCTCAATGTAATAAAGAAAAACCTTATTATATGAAAAACCTTAGCCTAGTCCTCCTCTCCTTTCTCTTACTCCCATTACATTTCCCTTTTCCCATTGACTCCATTTTTACAATATATTATATCTTCAAACTCAGCTCTCTCCTGTGCTTCATCCATAAAAGCTCCTTCTACCTGCTCTTATTAAATGAGAAGTTTCTTATGAGTATTATCAGTATCATTTTTCTATGCGGGAATACATGTAGTTCATCACTAAGTCCCTCATATTTTACCCTTCTCCTCCACTCTCTATGCTTCCCCTGAGTCCTGTATTTGAAAATCAAACTTTCTGTTCAGCTCTGGTTGTTTTAACAGGAACATTTGAAATTCCCCTGATTCATTGAAAGTCCATCTTTTTCCCTGGAAGAGGACATTCAGTTTTTCTGAGTAGTTGATTCTCGGTTGCATTCCAAGCTCTTTTGCCTTCTGGAATATTATATTCCAAGCTCTATAAGCTCTTAATGCAGTTATTAAGTCCTGTGTGATCCTTACTGCAGCTCCATGATATTTGAATTGTGTCCTTCTGGCTGCTTGCAATATTTTCTCTTTCACTTGGGAGTTCTGGAACTTGCTATAATATTCCTGTGTTTTTTTTTTTTTTGGATCTCTTTCCAGGGGAGATTGGCGGACTCTCTCAATTTCTTTTTTGCCCTCTTCTTTTAGGATATCAGGGCAATTTTCTTTTAGGAATTCTTTAAAAATGATGTCAAGGCTCTTTTCTTGATTATGACTTTCAGGTATCCCAGTAATTTTTAAATGATCTTTCCTGAATCTGTTTTCCAGATCAGTTGTTTTTTCAATGAGATGTTTCACATTTTCTCCTAATTTTCCATTCTTTTGGTTTTGAAGTATTGTGTTCTGACTTCTTGTAAAGTCATCAGCTTCCTTCAGCTCCATTCTAGACCTGAAGGATTTGACTTCCTCAGAGAGCTTTCTTATCTCTTTTTCCATCTGGCCAATTCTGCTTTTTAAAGCATTCTTCTCCTCAATACTTTTTGAACTGTTTTATCCTTAACCTATGCTAATTTTTAACATGCTAATTTTTATTTTTATTTTTTTAGGTTTTTGCAAGGCAAATGGGGTTAAGTGGCTTGCCCAAGGCCACACAGCTAGGTAATTATTAAGTGTTTGAGACCGTATTTGAACTCAAGTACTCCTGATTCCAGGGCCAGTGCTTTATCCACTACGCCACCTAGCTGCCCCTATATGCTATTTTCTTTAGCATTTTTTTGGATTTCCTTGACTAAGCTGCTGACTTCTTTTTCATGTTTTTCCTGCATCTCATTTCTTTTCCCAATTTTTCTTCTATCTCCCTTACTTGATTTTCAAAATCTTTCTTGAGCTCTGTCATAGCCTGAGCCCAATTTCCATTTTTTCCTGGAGTCTTTAAATGCAAGAGCTTGGACTTCTTCATCTTCAGATTGGGTATTTTGTTCCTTCTTGGGATCATAGACAATGTATTTCTCAGTGGTGTTCTACTTTTTTTCTGTTTAGTCATTTCCCCAGCCTGTGTCTGGTCTTGGGGTGCTTCCTGAGCTTTTGAGTATTATTGGGAGCCCCTCCCCCAAGGATCTCAATGTGTGAAGCTCTGTCTTCCCTCCTGGTCTGTGAATGACCACAAGTACACCCCTCTGCCATGGGGCTGAGGTGTTGGGGGGGCCCTGCTGTTCTATGGGAGGCCTTGACTGATCAGGATCTGAATGTGGTCAGAGCCCCAAAGTCCTGTTCCAGGTACAGAGGACAGATCTCGAAAGTCTCTCTCCACCCCCTTACCTAGGCTGAGTACTCAAGGCTCAGTTGCCTGGGGGCTCCTGCTTTCCAGCTCCACTTGCTTTTGGTTCTTGGATCTGGGTTGCTAGGGCTGCTTGCTGAGTGCCCAGAGGGCTGGCTTCATGTGCTCAGAAAACTGCCCCTGTGAACTGGCTGCCAGGTGCCTGGGGCTGCCTCCGGGAGGCTGAAGTTCCTTTACTCTGTCGAGCAGCCCCTCTAACCTCATGGAGCGCAGCCTTTCCACTATTTTCCAGGTTACCTTGGGCTGGTGAACTGCCTCACTGGATCCCTCTGTGGGTTCTGTCTCGCGAAAATTTAGTTAGAGTCCTTATTTTATAAGTTTTGAGAGAGGCTCTTCTATCACCATCTTGGCTCTCTGTCCTCCGTTCTTGAAGAGGAACATACCATCAAGGATGTAATGCCATGACATGCAAGTGAATTGGTTTTGACTAAGAGAGAACTGTACCAAATCACTGACCTCATTTTCTCCTCCAGAGCCACCTGGGTCTAGTGTCCAGATATGTGTCAGGATAGATTGGAGATGATCCTGGATACATTGGGAGGTGTTGGCTTTTTTAAGATAGTTTTTTAACATAAGATGTTTGCCCTTCATTCTGGAAGAAGATCATGACATTAGGGAGTTGAAGCCATGACAAGCACATCAATCATATTTGAATTAGAGGGGCTGTGCTAAGTCAACAGCCTCACTTATTCCTTTAGAACCATCTGAGTCTAGTTGCCAGATATGAATCAGAATGCAAGGAAATCAGGTTTAAGTGACTTGCCCAGAGTCATATTGCTAGTAAGTATTAAGTGCCTGAGACTGGATTCAAACTCCCATCCTCCTAAATTCAAGGCTAGTGCTCTATCACTTACTTGTCCAGGGTCTTTAACAACTCTCAGTTTTACTGAGGTAACACTCATTCAGTGATTAAGGTTAGGCAAGAAAGAAATGAGGCAGAGGTGGGTCTCTTTAACCTATTCCTCCCCCTTCACCCCCCCATCCCAATCTCCCCAAAAAAGTCCCATTATGCAGTTTGGCCAAGGATCAAAGTAGCTCTCAAGCTGTGATTCATAAAAGGGATATTTTTTCCCTCTTTGTACTATTGTTAATTCAAGTAATAGAGTGATTATGCACATAGGCAGTACTTAAGTTTTTTGGTTTATTTTGCATGGAATCATTTTTTCTTAGAGGGCAGGATGCCTTTGCAGATAAAGTACTGAATTTGGATTAAAGAAGATTTGGGTTCAAATCCTTCCTCAGAGGTTAATAGCTGTATATATCCTTCACTTAATTTTCATGCACCTCAGGCATGGATTATGATCTTATTTGTAAGGGTGGAAGCAATTTTCACATTGGAAGTTCCTTATACTTAATGAAATCAGTGACTTCTTTGTATTCAGATAATTTCTTCTTTGGTCTTGAAGATTCTTTTGATCTTACTATTTTCTTTGCCTCTTTTTCTTACCATATGATTTAGCCTTTTATTTTATGATGACATAATTATCACTTGTGCAAATGATGAAAAAAAGCATTAGAGAAAAAAAGCCATTCTATGGAACTAACAACATGACAATAAACTACAACTGTATATCCTCTAGTTGTGGTAAGTGTTGTGACCTCTAATGTTTCTAGGTGTCTTGAAAGAGTTCAAAGACTCAAACCTTCGTTGAATGAAGAGGCAAAACTTTATTATGATGGTATTAAATAGGGCTAATAAGTTTCTTAAGGGAACTAGCAAGCTAGAGAGGGATAAGCAATGACTTTTGGGAAAACCCAGAGCAGGTGTGCCAGTTATGCTAATCTCATGGTTTTAGCTCAGTAGGTCAACTGGTGATCCTGTTTGTTGCTGGTCAGCATCCTGTTGGTGTCAGTATAAGATAGCTGTCAGTATAAGGTACAAGCATCACTATTCAGTGTTCCATATCCATAGTCTTCCTCCTTTTAACACAGTAGAAGAAGGTACATTCTCATATCTCTTTTTCAGGGCCCAATATGGCCATTAAAATTATTCAGTATTCAGTTTTGATAAATTTTTTGTTTCTTTTTTACATTACTGTTTTTCTGGTTATGCTTAACTTCACTTTGAATCAGTTTATTTAGGTCTTCCTTTATCTCTGTATTTTCGTTTTTCAAATTTTATTTTTCATTTATTGAGCATTTTTCTCCCCCTACTATTTCCCTATCCTTACCCATATGTCTCTATTCCCATTGGAGAAGACAAACCAAGTTCTGACAACAAATAAGCATAGTCAAGCAAAGCAAATTCCCATATTGTTTGTCTCCTTTTCTTATCCTTGTTAAGAATGCTATATAACTTAATTATTTGACAACTATTGTTTTTTTCCCTAAAGGTTTTATAATGAGTTCCATAGCATACTCACCAGACTCAGCATTATTCTGATGATGTTAGGTTGTGAGACTCAGAAAAGTTGTTGGAAATGTATTTTATTGAAAAATAATCTTTAATCTTTTTTGATTTGAAATATCACCTAATAGTGAGACTTTATTTTTTTTACCATTTATGATAGCATTATGTCTATGTGAAATGAAAATACACCTTTAGTCAAAGAAAGTCCTTACAGTCAGTTGGAAGCTGAAGAGCAAACTAAGAGGGTCTTCCTAAGTACTCTCTTGTTTTTCATTGTTTCTTTTTAATTCACAGATGTCTAATGGGATTAAAACTGCTGAGGTGTCTTCTGTTTTTTCCATACAAGGTAATGTATTATTATTATTATTATTATTATTATTGAAATTATTAAACTACTCATCAGTGGAGTGCTATAAAACTACTAAGATAGTTGCTTTTAACTCAGGCATCCAGATTAGTGTAAGCATAGGTTCTAAGTAAACTTTTTCTACTGACAGATGTTTCACTATTCATTAGCATCCAAATGGTAGGTTTTATTACTTCATAGGAATATTGCTTGAACCTTTGAGTTAAAACTTCAGTTCATCTGTGTCTCTCAGTGGCTGTGGTAGTGCATAGGAGTCATAAATATTCCATTGTTATTATTTTTGTCATATTTGTGCTGTAGCATCTCTAATAAATCTTATTTACATTCTTTTTTCATTAAAATTTACATAGATTATATCTTAAAATATTTTTAGACATCAAATGCTTAAGCTATAGTTTGAAGAACAATTTTGTTATTTTTTTAGTAAAAGTCTGTTTTGAACATTATATGTAAGAATTTTAATATTTTAAGAATTTTATTAATAAAACATAATAAAATAAAATATAGTATGGCTCTGCTTTTAGGTCTGATTTTGTTCACAGGCATTTTATATTGGTGTCATAGTGGGAAAAATTATAAAAAAGATTTGGATATTATTAAATTTGGATAGCTAAAGTATTTTGAGGAAGTCTATTTTGAGAAAACTTGAAAAAATTTATAGACTTTTTGAGACTTCTGTGAAATTGTACTTTCTCTTCAAAAATATTGCATTTAAAAATGCTTATTTTTTAATGGTTTAGATTTAAAATTAGGCTTGAAGTCTAATGACTTGTGATTTATACTTGTTAAAATTAAAAACTATTTGAGGGATTTTGGATTGTAGTTTCCATTTAGCTAGTGGAGGTAGTAAGGCAGCAGTACAAAGAAAGATAAACTTGCAGATCCTGATTTATGTTTTCTTTTTTCCCACAGTATTCATTGATTCAATTTTCTTGTGGGTATAGGAAGGCAGGCCATTGGAAGCTCTCAGAGGAGGAGAGAAAGAAATCTCTGGTTAAGTTCATTCCAGGGATAGAAATGGACATTTTGGGACTGCTAGGTGGCGTAGTGGATAAAGCACTGGCCTTGGAATCAGGAGTACCTGGGTTCAAATATGGTCTCAGACACTTAATAATTACCTAGCTGTGTGGCCTTGGGCAAGCCACTTAACCCCATTTGCCTTGCAAAAAACCTAAAAAAAAAATGGGCATTTTAACTTGAAGTAAATAAATAGTTGAACACTTTTATATCTGGTATTTCATTGATTTTAATGATAAAAATCTTTTTCAGTTGCAGTATAATGACCTGTTTATTTTGCTCTAATCATAATGACTCTTATAATAATACTTGGAGTAGTAAGAGAAGCTAGTGGGAAAATCAGATGTCTTTTCATGTAGTGATTTAAACATGGGGAAACTATCTCCTTCCTTGGCCCTGTTTCCTCATCAGGAAAATGGAGGGATTTATATTAGATCTTTTCTTTTTAAATATAGATTTATTTATTTTTCCAACTATATGCAAAGATAGTTTTCAGCATCCATTTTTTTTTGTAAGGCTTTGAGTTTCACCATTTTTTCCCTTTCTCCTTTCCCTTGCCCTTCCCTTGACAGTGAGTAATTGTATTAGATATTTTCTAAAATCTCTAAATCTTGTGAAATCCTTTGAAGAATGTTACAGAATATATAGTTCAAATATTTGTGAGATATTACTAATGATAATCTGTAGTAGAGATTACTGTAGTAGAACTGTCAAAACTTATTTCTTTAGAAAGTGAAAACATTGTTATTTTTAAAATTTGAGTATGATTAATCTAAAATTTAAAATATTAAATTAATTTCAAGTTGCACTAGTATGGCATTGGGGATAGAGGCCTCCTATTGGTGTCAGGGAGATCTGCTATGAATATCTAAGTATTAGGTGATTAGGGTAGGTTACATCACCTCTTAATGTCCCAGACAGCTCTCTGGGACTGCATATTATAGATAAGTTCCTGTCTACCTTGAATGAGGGAATTCCTTAAGGTAACAACACAGGTCTACATCCTATTCCTCCTCCAGTAATAAATATTTTTAAACATTTTATTTTATTTCCAAGCTAATTAGAAGAGATCATGTGGCATAGGGATGTTTAAAATAAGGAATCAGAGATTTTAGGAGGAAGTTGTGGAATATCATATTTATAGTGTTCATTTGACATTGTATTATAAATCCTCCATTTGAATATTTAATTAAAATGCAAAGGAACTTTGCAAAAATAGAAATATTTTACAAATATTAAAATAATAAGTTCAGGGTACAAACTATTTTAGTTTGCTAGTGTTCTCAAAGAAGTAATTTTTCTCGAGACTGATTATGGTATTCCCTAGGATGATGTTATTCCCACAGAATTAAACCATAATAATCAAAATGACTAACTCCCAAGAAATTATTGTAAATCTAGTCTTTACTCTTCCCAAATGCTTGAAGCTGTTCTTTAGAAGACTGTCATCTTTTAATATTCATTGTAGTTCTCAAAGGTGGGCTAGATAGCCTGTTGTGTTCTCACCAGATGCAGCACTACCTGGGGAATAGCAAAGTGCAGTATTTAGAATAAAATTCTGTTTGTTGATGTTATTTCTTTAAATTTTAAAAAACCTTACTTTAGGGAAGCTAAGTGGAGAAGTGGGATACAAGACCAAACCAGCTAAACATAAGTTCAAATCCAGCCTCATACACTTATTAATTGTTTAGCTGTGTGACCTTGGGCAAGTCACTTAACCTAATTGCCTTAAATAAAAAAATTTAAAAATCTTTTTTTTCATTATAAAAAGCATTTCGTTTTTGCTGCCTTCTTAATCTGCCCCATATCTCCAGTCCCTCTATTAAAACAAACAAATTCTTAGCAGATTTCTTTTTGGTATTGTGATGCTGTTCATATCTCTTCATTTTAGTTTGAGAGTTTGAAGCCACAAGATAGCTGGGCAAGACTGCCACCTTAGCAGCAGCTCCATCATGCAGAACCGCCAAGGCTACTGCAACTGCTGCCATGTGCACTACATCAACCTTGAACAGGTGAGAGCCACCTAGCTTTAGCCCAGCCTAAGTAATAGGAACCTAGCTTTTATTCTGAGTCTTGTGGACAACATTAGTATAAATAAAGATCTTGGGTTTTAGAAATGAGATTCAGGTTTTTAGAATTAGAGTTTTCTTTCCATTCTATTGAGACCATGTACTTGAAAGTTTTTCTCCACGTTAAAAGATGTATATCTAGATTATAAACTTAGTAGCATTAGAATGAAGTGCTTCTTTCTCTTTTAATTTTAAATTCATATTAATTTTTAGATCACTTTCATTCCTGATCTGTTATCATAATTTATTTACTAAGAGAATAAAAAATTAAAGTTCAAAAAACTCTTTATCAGAACTAATCAACATGCCAATTTAGTCTGATGTTTGTTTTTTACCACTGCAGTTTTTCAACATCCTTAGTTCTCCACCCCTGTAGAAAATAGATGGAGGCTGCTTTTTGATGTCTTTGAGACCAAGCTTGTTCATTCTAATTACATAATATTCACTTTTTTCCTTTTTAAATTTTTAATTCACATTTTGTTACATTATTGCATTTCTATTACATTTCACATTTTGGAGTCATGTTGTTCCATACTTCTTCATTACTTTTTATGAGACAGAGGTATTCAATTATATTCATGTACCTCAATACCTCAATCAGTGGGTATCTATTTTGTTTACTGTTCTTTGCTAGGGCAAAAAATGTTTCTGTGACAGTTTTGGGGTATATGATATCTTTCTTTTTGTCTTTGACTTCCTTTGGAATATATGCTGGACAGGGTTATCTGCAGATCAGAGGATTGAGAGAGAAATTAGTCGTTTTTTAAAAAGCATAATTCTAAATTGCTTTTCCAAATCCTTAGACAATTACACAGCTCTAATAACTGTTGTCTGCCTTTTCTTCTTTCATCTTTTCCTTTCCAATATTATCACTTGATAAGTAATTTTTTGTATGTTTGTTCTTTTCCTAAATATACAGACAGCTAAACATAGTAGGTTTTTACCTTTGAAGTTGACATGATAAAAATTCAAGTACAATCTCTAAAGTTTAGCATGTTAATATGTTTTGTTAATTTAGATTTATATATTTATAGTTTTAAAAGTCTTGGAAACCTAGGGAGTAAGCATTAAAGTTTATAGGTGGGTTTTTAGGTGTGGCTTGTATAAGCTAAGGTAAAACCATTATTACTTTGTTGTCTTCCATTTATCTAAATGCATTACCTTTCTTGGAGGAGCAAGGGCTAGTCTATTAGTTTTAAAGGTAACTTTGCTTATTTCTGTTCATCTCTTAGTTTACTCTGAATGTCAGGTCTTGAAAGAGTAAGAACAATCTCATCTGGAGTCAGATGAGATTGTGATAATCATGATTAGTTAAGATTATGAATGTGGCTTTAGGTCAGGATTTCCAGATAACCCTAGGAAGGAAGTACTTTTTATAGTTTTCTCTGTAGATTACATTTTGGAAAGCATACTTTCCCAAAAACATTTATAAACTACCTATGAGACAATTTAATTTTCCAGTTGCATCTTTAGCCTTGTTGTATAGGATAATTAAACAAAAGTAGCTGAAGCTTTACATTTTGTAGTGAATTCAGTTCAGTCTAGTAAACATTTATTGGCCCCTTTAGCTAGACCAAGGCATGTTCCAGATTTTGGAATACAAAGTTGAAATAGACATAATCCTTGTGATTGAGGAGCTTAGTCTGTTGGGAAAAGCATTGGATTTGGAAAAAAGTACTTGATTTAGAGCTGACTGCTGCTGCCTTTGAACCTTGTTGAACTTCATATGCACCTATCAAATTAGCAGGTTAGTTCTGATGTTCTCTTAGGTCTCTTCTAACTCTAACTTGTATATATTTAGTCTAAAAGGAGGATAAGATATATATATATATATGTGTATATATATATATATATATACACATATATATATATATATATGTATATATATATATATATCAATGAGTATAAGACAAAATAGAATGGACAAAGTGCCAAGAAATACTTTAAGGTGTGAAAAATTCAAGGAGAGAATGGAATTTAAATAAACACTCAAGCCTTTTCTAGCATCTTTTATTGTAAAATTGGGAATTTTAATTTCAATACCAACCATAGCATCTTACAACTAAATAGTACTCAGTTAATGTTTGTTGGTTTGAATGGAATTGGATCTCATAACCTTTACATGAATTCATTTTTGTATCATTTGTGCCTCCCTTTGAGTGATAACGCAGTCTCCCTTTCTTTGCAGCATATAATCAGCCCCCAACACAGATACTTTGCAACATACTGTAGGTATCGGCTGGGTACCAATAGTCTTTTGGATCGATTCCTTCATGATGTCATGCAGTATCATCCACACCAGTATTATGATTACAGGTAAAACAGAGTGATTGTGGGTGGGATGAAGGAAGATATTAATAGTGCTATAACCCACATCATATCATGGTAAATAAAAGTGTAAAACGTTTCAGTGGAATACAACTCTAAATGTAAATTTTCTCATCAGAGAACAAAGGTTAAAATGAAAAATTTGAGTAGAAAATTTCTTTGGGAATTATTTCATGTTTTTAAAAGTAAGAAATTGGGGGCAGCTAGGTTGTGTAGTGGATAGAGCACTGGCCCTGGAGTCAGGAGTACCTGAGTTCAAATCTGGTCTCAGACACTTAATAATTACCTAGCTGTTTGGCCTTGGGCAAGCCACTTAACCCCATTTGCCCTGCAAAAACCTAAAAAAAAAAATTAAATTAAGAAATTTCACTTATATAGACTTAGTTTCTTTTCTTGCCTTTTTTTTAAAGAAAGACTCAGCTCAGAGATTATATAAAGGATGATAGTTCACTACATTTCATTAGAAACAAATGTGTGATCATTAGAATATCATTCACTATCAATGTAGGTAGAATTCTATAGAAAGAATGCATTAGGAAACAAGTTTTTAAAATATTATTAACTGAAAGGTTAATGAAAAGTAAGAATAAATATGGTTAGACCAAAAGACATTATTAAATTTTATAGTGATAGAAAAAATGACAGAAAGGACCTTTCAAGAGAGCTATCTCCTATTCTTTGATATTTTATGTAAGTTCCTTTTTGGCAGTCATTGTCTTCATCTTTTTATCCCCTATATTATCTAGCATAGTATTTTACGTAGTGTAAGCTTTCTTCAAGTATATAAGTATTTGTTGAATTCCATTCAATCCAGCAAAAATTTAGGTGTTTCTATTATACTCATTTTCTTGAGATTTTTCTTTTTTTGTTTATTTTTTCTTTTGCCAAATGATAGGATAAAAAAAGTTTTGCTTTGTTTGGCCCTCTATTATTTAACAGTAATCCCAATGTTCTCAAAGCACAAAGTTTGGTAGGGCCTACCATGTAAGAAGCTTTTGATCAAAGGCCTGGTCCTGGATTCTGTTTAAATGTGTCTGAGAACCACCCTGGCTGAGTTCATAGGATTTTAGTATCACTGAGGTGATCATTTAAAAAGAAAAACTGAAGAACAATTAAATCATTTGGTAAACACAATGGAGGATCTATATAGATGAAATCACACATTCTTAAAATATGTTTAAATGCAGAAAATCAGACTTGTGGTGAGTTTGCCACATTTAAACTAGCTGGTTTAGACAGAAGATATGTTTGAAAAAGTTATATTTTGGTCTACCCAAAATTAGCTATGGTGTGAACACCAGAAGAATGGTTCCTTGGAACATAGTATTATAGTGAAAAGAAACTGCTATGGAAAACTCTTCATGGACTGTGTAGAACCTAGTTGGGATGGTCTTTTAGCCCTTCTACATCTGCATGTCAGTGCTCAGATATCTATAAACCTGTTTAATAGAAACTTTTAAAGTGATAACTTGAAAGACATTGAATCATATTCTTTGCTTTTGGCAAGTTTTATTCATAAATAATGTTAGCTTGTCTGTTGAATGCCTACATGTGTTCTTCAGGGTCTGAATTATATCAATCCTCACATTCTTATTGTGAATTAAAGCAGAAGGT
This sequence comes from Macrotis lagotis, assembly GCF_037893015.1. Taxonomy (NCBI): domain Eukaryota; kingdom Metazoa; phylum Chordata; class Mammalia; order Peramelemorphia; family Peramelidae; genus Macrotis; species Macrotis lagotis. The sequence goes on along the minus strand of NC_133663.1, from coordinate 83,408,959 downwards.
AAAGAGAAGTTGTAATTAAATGGAAGGGGAGCTGACAGGTTTTTTTCTCAAATTGGCAAATAAAGAAATTGGACAAGTTGGTTAAATTATGCATCCAGGGATAACAATAAGTAAAAGATTTCATGGGTAATTATTTCAGTGCTCATGATGAGCAAAAGGCCACCATGAAGATAACAATAACTTTTTATACATCATTATTTATCATAGAGATTGAGGAGATAGAAAAATTCTGTTAAGAACACAAGAAATCCTTCAGATTAAATCAACATAAACTTTGGAGACTTCAGTTACATAGATGAACAGAGAAGAAAGACATAATACTATATCAGAATATTTGGTTTATCATTGAGACGAAAAAAGAAGATGCTAAAGTCTTACAAAAGACATGCCTATTTATCATTACTATTTCTTTGATGGAAGTGGTGCAGTGGTTAGAGCACTGATTTGACTCTTAATAGCTGTATGACTCTAGACAAGTCATTTCACTCTGATTGCCTCACATCCAGAGCCATCTCTAGTCTTCCTGATTAATTTCTGGCCACTGGAACCAGGTGTCTCAGGAGAAGAAAGTAAGGCTTGGTGACTTAGCATAGCACTCCCTCATTCAGATCCAATTCATGTGCTTGTCATGGCATCACCTCCCTGATATAGTGGTAAATGAAGGACAAGCATTATTTCTTTGAGAAAAGATTGGATAGTAATCACTGAATAGCATCATAAAAGTTTATTAGGCAATAGTAACATTAAAATGAGATAAATTATATTTTAATCAACAACATATAATTAGTAACTGATGTGAGTCCTCTCCACATCAGGTTCCTGTGAATAGTCAGACAACTGATTTCATAGGAGGACAAATGTTGAACTGTAAGGAATCCCCTCCCCTTCATTAGAGAAGTTGGTCAGCTTATCCCGTGGGTGTGAGCCCAGGTCTTGGCTAAAGCCAGCAGTCTTGACCAAACATCATATTGGTGTGGATGAAGGCATCCTCAGTGTGTTTCTCGTATGTGCCTGTCTACTTAAATGTTGCCAAATGATAGGATAAAAAAAAGTCTTGCTCCCTAGGGCAGGGACTGGTTTTGTGATCCTCATCCTTAGCACATAGTAAGTGCTTAATAAGGACTTGTTGCTTGTTTGCTGAAAGAATAATGATGAGAAGATAAGGTGTTGAGTAAAACAATTTCAGTTTGATTTTTTTAAGCAAAATAATGAAATGGAAAGTAAATGAAAATTAAATTAAAGAACATAAATTACCTAAATTCTTAAGGAACTTGAGATAGGATAAACCTAATACTTTAATGAAAATCAGAGAGCCTAGAAAACTACTGTGCCTTTGAAGTCTGATCCTCATTGCTTTGTGAGATATGACAACCAAGGACAATGCCAATTTAGAATATAAACTCATTTGTAAAATCTATTAGAGGAGGGTCATATGGAAGATTACAAGTTGGCATAGTGGATAAAGCACTGGCCTTGGAGTCAGGAGTACCTGGGTTCAAATCCAGTCTCAGAAACTTAATAATTACCTAGCTGTGTGGCCTTGGGCAAGCCACTGAACCCTATTTGCCTTGCAAAAAAAAAAAACCCTAAAAAAAAAGAAAAACTATAGGGGGGATCTAATTTATAGAACACTTGATTTGAGCAAAGTTATTTCAAGGGCATTTGAGGATAAAAATAGAAAAATAAAACTAATGAAAAATGGAAGAGATCTATAAATATTTTCATGAAAACTTTTTACCATTAAGTGATGGTGGATTCTAACATCATAGCCCTAGATATGCTGAGGAAGTAGAATTATCATTGAAGAAAACATAAAAAGAGAACCTGGATTAGAATGGAGGTATACAGATGAGGTTCACACTGGAAGCTATTTAATTTGAATAATGTTGGGGGGGGGTCAATATCTGAAGGAAAAAGCTTGGAAAAAACCTGTACCTATTACTAAAAAAAGGATGATCAAAACAAACAACTGTTGACCAGTTCTCAATTTTCTTGCCACTATAAAATCCTTGAGAATAATCTGAATACTCATCAAGACCATCCTTAATATAAGCTTGAGAAAAATGTGGATTGTAACAAATTATATTCTACATTAGATTTCATCTTTTCAGCCACTCAGTTGCCTGAGAGATAAAGAGAATTCAAGACGCTGATTTATTTTTTATTTTTTGGAAATAGAAAAGGATTTGACCTGGTATAACATATTAATTTCTTAGAAATTATTCAGCACATCTGAATTGGGAGGGCTGTATTGAGTTTATTGAATAGAGGCAAAGGAGTTGGTCAGGCTCTCCTGTTGGAATTCCTCATGATTTTACATCAGATGCTTTCTAAATAGTGATTTTGTTAAGTCAGGGACTATACCAGAAAATAAAATATATTACATGTGCACAAAGTTAATATTTCTTTCTTTTAGAAAGATTTTATTTATTCTGAATTTCATAATTTTCCCCCTAACCTTGCTTCGCTACCCCTACCCCCCACAAAAGGCAGTTTGTTACATTGTTTCCATGGTATGCATTGCTCTAAGTTGAATGTGATGAGAGAAAAAATCATATCCTTATGAGATCTAGCAGAATTACCCAATAAGATAACATTTTGGGGCAGCTAGGTGGCACAGTGGATAGAGCATTGGCCCTAGAGTCAGGAGTACCTGAGTTCAAATCTGACCTCAGACACTTAATAATTACCTAGCTGTGTGGTCTTGGGTAAGCCACTTAACTCCATTTGCTTTGCAAAAACTTTGTGTGTGTGTGTGTGTGTGTGTGTGTGTGTGTGTGTGTGTGTGTATATATTTTTTTTTTAACTTTTTCTAAAAAATTAAAGGTAATAGTCTCTTTGGTCTTTGTTCAAGCTCAAACAATTCTTTCTCAGGATACACATGGCATTCTTTGTCCCAGATACCCTAAAATTGTGCCTGATTGTTGCCATATTGGTATGAGCACAAAGTTAATATTTCTGAACCCAAATTTATGGGAAGACTATTTTGGGTAATGATAGAATGGTTGAAGTTATAGTAAAATAGCCTCCAGTTAAGGGGATGTGAGCTTCCAAGCTTTCAGTGTGTCTGCCTTTGGACCTACTTGTGGAGCCCACTGTTGTATTTATATCATTGTTGTCAAACTCAAGTAGAAAATGTAGGTCACTACTGTATATTGATGTAAAATAATCACATATTAATACTAAATATAATCTACAATTTAAACATTTAAATATTTCTCAGTTACATTTTAATCTGGTTACTACAGTGGGTTTTTGACACCTTTGATGTGACAATAGGTAGGAGACTGATCTATAAGACGTCTTTAACTTTTTACAGTTAATAGTTTATTTTCATGAACTTTGGGATTGGGTGTCTTAAGAAAATCTTATTATCTGATCACTCTTATTGTGTAGGGAGGGCAGCTAGGTGGTTTGGTGGATAGAGGACTGATCTTAGAGTCAGGAGGACAGGAAGTTAGAATCTGGAATACTTGACTTGGTACTAACTGTGTGACCTTGGGCAAACCACTTACCTCTGATTGCCTCACATCCAGGGCCCTCTTCAGTCATCCTGATTCATATGTGGCCACTGGATCCAGATGGCTGTGGAGGAGAAAGTGAAATCAGTGACTTAGAATTGCCACCCTCACTTAAATCAATTCATGTGCTTGTCATGGCATCACCTTCCTGATGTCTTCTCTTCTTTGAAATGAGCAGAGATTGATTCAAGCTGGTGATGTGAACAAATCAAAGAAAATGATAAATACAATGAAGAAATACTCTGGACCAAAAGTTCCTTGAGGTCTAAACTCAGAAGAGTGTGACACAACAGAAGTTGAGAGAAAAGAACATTTTATCCATGAGGAATGCAGAAGAACCTATAAGAAATAAAATGAAATATAAAATGGAATAAATAGTGTGGAAAAATAGCAAAGAGAATTGATACCTTACAAATAGACAGTTGGTGGGAAACCCTACTCAAGAATTGAATGCTCTGAAAATTAAGACTGACCAAATGAAAAAAAATTACATGATTCATCAGACAACAAGAAAAAATAAGAAATTGTGAGGAATATAGTTTTAAAAAACCAAACAAACTGGACTTCAATCCAAGATGGCGGAGAGAAGACAGGCACTGTGCTAAGGTCTCTTGATCTTTTGTCATATATAATATGAAACAAACCTCTTAACAGAGAATTCGATAGACAAAATCCAGAAAAAGAAGCTAGGAGAACATCTACCTCAAGGTTTGTCTTCTGGAATTGTGGGTGAACTGGGCTCAAAGAGCGGAGACCCTGCTGAGAGGGGTGAGAACTAGACTAGCCTGGGATCAGCTATGGAGGCATTGACTGGGAGCTGGGATCCAAGAGCTAACTGGGGCATGGAGGATTTGGCTGTGGGACTGATGGTCTGGGGTACTCAGGAGGGCTGGAGAGTTGCAGACATCAATCTGCTGTGCTCCTTTAGTCTGGAGGACCTCAAATTCCATTCTTTCACTTCAGCAGAGTTCTCTTCCCAGAACAAACGCAGTAACAACCCCCACCCCCTCAGGCATGGTTAGCAGAGCTCTCACAACTGTAAATAGGGAGAGTAATTACCTTGCCCCAGGGCATAGCCCACATTGTTCAAGAATAAAAGTGCCCATGAGCTAGCCACATCCTCCAGACCAAGGGAAAGGGCCTCAAATCTAGGTCGAAGACCTCCAGAGAAAGTAATCATCGTCCCCTACTGGCCAGCCCACTTGGAGTAAAGCCTCTAGGGATCTCAACAACAAACCTATGAACCAGCCCCACCCCACCCCCAACACAAGATCTTAGGAAAATGAAGAAAGACCAGCAGAAAGGGGGGCATAGAAAAATTCCTAGAAGGTAACGACCCTAACTCAGAGAGATCTAGAACCTCTGAGGAGAATATGATTTGGTTTCCAACCCAGAAAGACTTCCTTGAAGAAATCAGGAAGGAGTTTAAAAATCAATTGGAAAATTTGGGAAAGAAAATTAACACCTTGGAACAAGAAAACAAATCCTTGAAAACTACCATTTGACAAATGAAAAAAGAAAATAATTCTCTCAAAAACTCAATTGGTCAAATGGAAAACTCTTTCAAAAATAGAATTGACCAGTTGGAAAAAGAATTGCAAAGAGTAAATGAAGAAAATTCTCTAAAAAAAGAATGTAGTCTGTGGAAACTAATGACTTCATGAGACAACAAGCATCTGTTAAACAAAAACAAAAAATCAAAAAAATAGAAGAAAATGTAAAAGACCTCATCAGCAAAACCACTGACCTAGAGAACAGAAGGAGCAGGGACAACTTAAGAATCATTGACCTCCCTTGGAATGCAGCCAAGAATTCACTATCTGGCAAAACTGAGCCTATTCTTCCAGGAGAAAAGATGGGACATTTAATGAAATAGGAGATTTCCAGCTTTTCCTGATGGAAAGACCAGAGCTTAATAGAAAATTTGAACTTCAAACAGGAAATTCAAGAGACAAATGGAAAGAGTAAAAAAAAACTGCTATCCAATAAGATGAAACTAGCTGTATCCCTACCTGGGAAAAAGACTAATAATTTTTGAGAATTGCAACTCCATTAGAGAGAATATACTTGACCAGAAGTGATGAACATTCATGACTTCTGTGACTCAGAATGATTTAAAAACAATACCTAATTAAAAGGGGGACAGTAAAGAGATAGGAAGATGGAGGAGATTATGGGGTAAATCTCATTACAATAAGGTACAAAGGACGTATTGCAATAGAGGGGAAGGAGTGAGGAGGTGAGAACTGCCTGAATCTTAATTTCATCAGATTTAGCTTAAAGTTAACATACATACACACATACATATATACTTAGTTAAGTTAAACTTTATCTTATCTTTCAAATATTAAAAGGGAAAAGGGGGAGGAAAAGGGGAACTAACAAAAATGGGAAGGAAGAAGGGGCAAAGGGAAAGTGGAAAGAAAGGGGAGGGAGTTGGATATAGGAGGGCAAACACTGAAGGTGGTGGTATTCAGAAACAAAATACTGGGAAATATGGATAAAGTAGAAAAGGGGAAAAATCCAGAGGGAAGATAACATGGAGGATAATAAAGAGTTAGTAATTGAATGTGAATGGGATGAACATAAGCAAATAGCAGAGTGGATTAAAAACCAGAATCCTACACAATATTCTGCTTACAGGAAACTTTACAGAGTAAAGGTAAAAGATTGAAGTAAAATATATATTTTGCTTCAGCTGAAGTGAGAAAAGCAGGGGTAGCAATACTTATCTCAGACAAAGAATCTGCAAAAATAGATATTGTTAAAAGAGATAAGGAAGGAAACTATCCTCCTAAAAGGTACCATAGACAATAAAGTAATTTCAATAATAAATGTGTATGCAGCCAATGGTATAGCATCCACATTTATTAGAGAAGTTGAAAGAGCTACAGGAAGACAGAGAGGAATACTCTACTGATGGACCTCAGACTCCTCTCAGATTTAGATAAATCTAACCAAATAGATTTAGAAAAATCTAACCAAAACAAACAAGAAGGAAGTTAAGGAGGTAAATAGATTGTTAGGAAACCTAGATGTGATAGAACTATAGAGGATATTGAATGGGGATAGAAAGGAATATACTTTTTTTCTGCAGTACATGGCACTTAAACAAAAATTGACCATGTACTAGGGCATAAAAACCTAATAATTATCAATTGCAGAAAGGCAGAAATAGTGAATACATCTTTCTCAGATCATAATGCAATAAAAATCAAATGCAATATTGGGCCAGGGAGATATAGACCCAAAACTAATTGGAAACTAAATAACCTCATTTTAAAAAATGAGTGGATCAAACAAATTATAGAAAGAATTAATTATTTTATACTAGATAATGACAATGAAACAACATAACAAAACTTATGGGACACAGTCAAGGCAGCTGTCAGGGGATATATTATATCTCTAAATGCTTACATGAATAAATTAGGGAAAGAGGAAATCAATGAACTAAGCATGCAACTAAAAAAATTAGAGAAAGAACAAATTAAAATCCCCCCAATTAAATACTAAATTAGAAATTCTAAAAATTAAAGGAGAAATTAATAAAATTGAAAGCAAGAAAACTATTGAACTAATAAAACCAAGAATTGGTTTTATGAAAAATAAACCTCTGCTTAATTTGATTAAAAAAAGAAAGAAGGGGGCAACTAGGCGGCACAGTGGATAGAGCACTGGTCCTGGAGTCAGGATTACCTGAGTTTAAATCTGGCCTCAGAACCTTAATAATTACCTAGCTGTGTGACCTTGGGCAAGCCACTTAACCCCATTTGCTTGCAAAATCCTTTAAAAGAAGAAGAAAACCAAATTATTAGTATCATAAATGAAAAAAGTGAATGACTAGGAAATTAAAGTAATAATTTGGAATTATTTTACCCAACTCTATGCTAATAAATTTGATGATCTAAGTGAAATAAATGAATATTTACAAAAATATAAGTTGCCCAGGTTAAATGAAGAGGAAAATAAACAGCTAACAACCATATCTCAGAACAAAGAAATTCAACAAGCCATTATTGAACTCCATAAGAAAAAAAATCTCCAGGGCCAGGTGGATTCACAAATGAATTCCATCAAACATTTAAGGAACAATTGGTTCCAATTCTGTATAAACTCTTGGGAAAAGTAGGTGAAGATGGAACTCTGCCTCATTCTTTCTGTGACATTGATATGGTGCTGATACCTAAACCAGGAAGAATTAAAACAGAGAAAGAAAATTATAGACCTATCTTCCTGATGAATATAGATGCAAAAATCTTAAATAAAATCTTTTTTTAAATTTATTTTTATTAACGATAATATGTGAGTTTTATAATTTTCCCCCCAATCTTACTTCCCACCCCACAGAAAGCAATCTGTCAATCTTTACTTTGTTTCCATGTTGTACATTGATCCAATTAAATAAAATCTTAACAGAACAATTATAGTAAGTTATCACTAGGATAATACATTATGACCAAGTAGGATTTATCCCAATAATACAGGGTTGGATCAATATTAGGAAAATTGTTACTATCAGAAATCATATGATTATATCAATAGATGCTGAAAAAGCTCTTGACAAAATACAGCACCCATTCCTACTAAAAACACTAGAGAGCATAGGAATAAATAATTAGAATTAAGCATTATCTATCTGAAACCATCAACAAGCATTATATGCAGTGGGGATAGGCTAAGGCATTCCCAATAAGATCAGGAGTGAAACAAGGATGCCCATTATCACCACTACTATTAAATATTGTATTAGAAATGTTAACTTCAGCAGTAAAAGAAGAAAAAGAACTTGAAGGAATTAGAATTGGGAAGGAAGAGACAAAACTCATTCTTTGCAGATGACATGATGGTATACCTAGAGAATTCCAAAAAATCATCTAAAAAACTTCTAGAAATAATTAGCAACTTTAGCAAAGTCTCAGGATATTAAAATAAACCCTTATAAATCCTCAACATTTCTGTATATGACTAGCAAGATGTAGTAGAACTAGAAAAAGAAATCCCATTCAAAGTAACTTCAGGCAATATAAAATACTCTGGAGTCTACCTGCCAAGGCAGACTCAGAAACATTTTGAAAACAATTATAAAACACTACTCACACAAATTAAATTAGATTTAAATAACTGGGCAAATATCAACTGTTCATGGATAGGTGGAGCTAATATAATAAAACTGACAATTCTACCAAAATTAAACCACTTAGTGCCCTACCAATCAAATTTCTAAAAAATTACTATGAGTTAGAAAAAATTGTAAGCAAATTCACATGGAGAAATAAAACATCTAGAATTTCCAGGGATTTAATGAAAAAAAGTACAAAAGAAGGTGGCTTAAACCTACCAGAACTAAAATTATGCTATAAAGCATCAGTCATAAACTATCTAACCAGGTTCTAAGAAATAGAGTGGTGGATCAGTGGAATAGATTAGGTACAGCAGCAGGAAATGAATATAGTAATATGTTTTTTGATGAACCCAAAGAGTCAAGCTATTAGGATAAAAACGTATTAAAACTGTGGGGAAAATTGGAAGTTAGTATGGCAGAAACTTGGATTAGACTCATACCCTATACCAAGATAAGATCAAAATGGATACAGGATTTAGACAAAAAAAAAATAAGCAAACTAGGAGATCATGGAGTAGTTTACTTTTCAGATCTATGGAAAGGGAAGCAGTTTATGACCAAGGAAGAGATGGAGAGCATCATCAAAAATAAACTAGATAATTTTGATAACATTAAATTAAAAAGCTTTTGCACAAACAAAACCACTGTAACCAAGATCAAAGGAAATGTAGTAAGTTGGGAAGCAATTTTTACAACTAGTATTTCTGACAAAGGACTCATTTATAAACTATATAGAAAACTGAGTCAGATTTGTAAAAAAACAAGCCATTCCCCAATTGACAAATGGTCAAAGGATACGCGAAGACAATTTACAGCCGAGGAAATCAAAGTAATCTGTACTCATAAGAACAATTGTTCTAAATCACTGCTTGGAGAAATTCAAATTAAAACATCTCTGAGGTGCCATCTCACATCTCTCAGACTGGCCAATATGACCAGAAAGGGCAATGATCAATATTGGAAGGGATGTGGGAAATCTGGGACACTAATACATTGTTGGTGGAGCTGTGAACTCATGTAACCTTTCTGTAGAGCAATTTGGAATTAAGCCCAAAGGGCGACAAAATTACCCTTTAATCCAGCAATGCCACCACTGGGTCTATACCCTGAAGAGATAATAAAAAAAAGGGTAAAAACATCACTTGTACAAAAATATTCATAGTAGCCAGCCAGCCCTGCTTTTGATGGCAAAGAATTGGAAATCAAGTGAATGTTCATCAGTTGAGGAATGGCTGAACAAATTATGATATATGTATGTCATGGAACACTATTGTTCTATTAGAAACCAGGAGGGATGGGAATTCAGGGAATCCTGGAGGGATTTGCATGAACTGATGCTGAGCGAAATGAGTAGAACCAGAAGAGCATTGTACACCCTAACAGAAACATGGGGTTGATGACCAACCTTAATAGATTTTCTCATTCCATCAGTGCAACAATCAGGCACAATTTGGGGGTATCTGTGATGGAGAATACCGTCTGTATCCAGAGAAATAATTGTGGAGTTTGAACAAGACCAAGGACTATTACCTTTAATTTAAAAAAAAAACTGTTACGTAATTTTACTATCTTATAATTCATTTCCTCCTTAAGGATATGATTTCTCTCTTAACATATTCAACTTAGATTAGTGTATACCATGACTAACAGACTGTCTTCTGTGGAGGATGGGGGGAGGAAAGTGAGATTGGGGGGAAAATTGTAAAATTCTAAATAAATAAATTTTAAAAAATGAAATGACTAAAGAACAAGAATAGGTCAGGTCATATTAGGAAATCGTTTGCAACCAGGTTCACAACCTCATCATTATCCTCGATTCTTCATTCTCCATCCCTGTAGCTAAACCATTGTTCAATTTTATCAATTCACTTGTAACGTCTACCTCTACCCTCTAAATCATATGCTCATCAATCTAATTTAGGATTTCATCTCCTGGACTAATATAAAAGTCTACTCATTGTTCTTTTTACTTCCATTCTCTCCATTCTCCTATCTGTCCCTCCATATAGCTGTCAAAATAACCTGAACCAACAACAAAGTCTAGATAATCAATAAAATAAACAAATAAATAATGGGGGAAAAATTCCAATTGATCTGGAAAACAGGTGGAGAGATAAATCAACAATCTTTGTACTACCTGAAAATCATGACCAGAAAACCCAAAACAAACATAAACTTGGATATTATATTTCAAGAAATTACAAATAGACTATCTAGATCTCTTAAGCTCAAAGTGAAATCCTAGAATGAAAGTACTCAGCAACATCATAGCCAAAATCTGGTGTTTCCCGACTAAAGAAAAATACTGCGAGCAGCCTGAAGGAAAGAGATGAACCATAGGCAAGACCACACTTGGTAGTTTTGACTTTAAAGAGAAAGGAGCTTGGAATGACATTCAAGAGAAATTTAGTCTGTCAAAATTGAGTATGATTTGAATCTTTAATGAAACTGGATCTGTAATGAAATGGAGAATTTCTAGGAATTCCTCAATGAAAAAGTTATTACTGAATTAATTTGGAGATATAGTCAAGAAAACAAAAGCATATCCTGTTCATTTGGAAGGGACTTTATTATAAACTTATTTGCTGATAGGAGGACAAGACACATATTCTGAAAATGCTAATGCCTTCAAGGGTCACTAAAGGTACCTAAGTCATATAGAGAGGGTCTGGGGAGGTGGAGTTAGTTTTACTCTGTTTTGATAGTCCTCTGAAATGGGAGGAATACTAGGGAAGAATAAGGGAAGAGCACTCACTACTTCACAACATAAAGGTATATAAGAGGAAGGGTATTCAAACATGCTGGTAGGAGTAGGGTGTAACTATCTCATGAACCTCATTTTCATCTGAGACAAAATTACACAGATTATGGGATAGAAATGCATCAGACTCAACAAGAAAATAGCAACATGGAATGAGTGAGAGGAGGTTATAAGAAAGATTGGTAAGGGCAAAATAACCTCCAATAGTGGAGGTGGGGATAGGAATGGGAAATTGAGAGGAGAAGGGGGGAAAAAAAGTTAAAGAAAATCTGATTAGGGGAGGGGAAGTCACTGCATTTGTCAAATCATAGGAACTAAGCAAATGTCTCTTGCCATCTTATTTGTAAAGGAAAAGGGTGAGTTTGGATCTGAGAAGAACAAGTTCGAGTAGATAAAGTAGAGAATACTCAATAATTATAATCATAAACTTAAATGGGATGAACTCAGTTATAAAATGGAAGACGATAGTAGAATGGATTAGGTGTAATTCAACAATATTTTGTTTCCATGAAACACATTTGAAACATTAAAATTTACATAGAGTTAAAGTAATTGGTTGTAACAATCCATTGTGTTTCAGGTGAACTCAGAAAAGCAGAGATCCCAGTCATGATTTCAAATAAAGGTACAGTAAATATAGACATAAAAGGTTAGCAAGGAAACTACATTATGCTTAGACTCACCATGGATAATACACTAATATAAATTTTTATTTTTGGTCTGAAAAATATAATGTCTAAATACTTAAAGGAAAATGAGAAATTGATAATATAGCTATAATTTTGGAAGATCTTAGTATAACTCTTTTCATACCTAGACATTTCTTAATTAAAAGATAACCCTGAAAGAACTTAAACACTGAAATAGGATGAAGTAGATCAAAGAAGAGAGTAGAAAAACTAAAAGGAAAAAACCTTTAATTGGTATATATATTACAAACAAAACAACAGACATAGCCAATGTGATTAAAAAAAATAGATTGTTCTTATAAAAAATTAAGTGGGAGAATGTACAATAGCTAAAGAATAAATAAAGAAAATAATTAAAACTTGTTTTGCTTATGTATTTTCCAAAGTCAGTAGCTTAGATGAATTGGTGAATACATAGAAAAATATAAATTACTCAGAATAATAGAAATAGATTAAACATCCCACAAATTTTTTTATTTTTTTATTTTTTAGGATTTTGCAAGGGAAATGGGGTTGAGTGGCTTGCCCAAGGCCACACAGCTAAGTAATTATTAAGTGTCTGAGGCCGAATTTGAACTCAGGTACTCCTGACTCCAGGGCCGGTGCTCTTCGCCACCTAGCCGCCCCTAACATCCCACAATTATTAAAAAATTGAATAGCTATAATTGAACTTCTAAAGTGTGGGAGAGGAGAACTAAGTGGCAGTACCAAGTGAGTATTAAATATTCAAAGAACAATTATTTCTAATATTTACAGTGTTTGCAAAAATAGGAAGATATCCCTCCAGTTTCATTCTTTTATGCCAATATAGTTTTGATAACCTAAACCAGGAAGATGGAAAAAAGAAAACTCTATAGATATAATAATCAATATCGGCATAAAATTTTTATGTGAAATATTAGCAAATGGCTGCAACAACATACTTTAAAATATATGCTAATGATCAGGTTGAAGAAGAATTCAAAGTTTCTTTAAATACAAGGAAAAATATAAATACAATTAGAGCCATATTATTTATTATTTTATTAGATGCTAAAAAGACATTTGTCAAAGTCCAGTATTTGTTTCTGTTAAAAATACCAGAAGATATAGGAATAAATTCACTTTCCCTTATTCTTATAATGGTAAATGGTATCTTTCAAAAATCAAAGGCAAATACCATCTGCAACTGACAAAAGCTGGATGTCTTTCTTTCCAATAAGAGCAAAGGCAAAATAAGAATACTCATCACTCCTATTGCTCACAATACTAGAATTTCTTGGGATACCAATAAAGGAAGAAAAAATAATTTGAAAGGAATAAGCATAGGCAAAGAAGAATGGAAACTTTCACTTTTTGGAGATGATGTGATGACCTACTCAGAAAAACAACCCAAAAAAGATATAAAATAATTCACATAAATCATAATAAAAAATTTTATATATTGATATCAATATCCTATAGGAATAGATAGAAAATGAAATTCAGTTTAATTATTTGGAAACTTGCTAAAATGCATCAATTATGTATATAGATGTAGCTCCAAAAAATATTTTACAGAAATAAAGACTTAAATGTGTGAATAAATATGAGTTAACTCATGGAGAGATTGATACAGTATAATAAAAATGACAACCATACTTTACTTAATTTACCTTTTCAGTGCCATACCAATAAGATTACTCAAATACTATTTTATAGAGTTAGAAAAAAAATAATGTTAATCTAGATCAGGGGTAGCCATTTTTTTTTTGCCAAGGGTCATTTCGATATTTATAGCATCATTTGTGGGCTATATTTGATCAAATATTTAATTAATTCACCTATAAAAAGTTGCTAGATTTATTGAATTTTGTGTCCTGCCTGTGGTTGCCTTGGCAGTGCCACACCAGTGTATGGTCTTGAACTACAGATTCCCTGCCCCTGATCTAGAGGAACAAAAGGTCAAGAATCTTAAGGAAAGTAATGAAAAACGTGAGGAAGGAGGCCTGGCATTACCAGATCTCACACTATTCTACAAAATAAACAGTACTACAAAAATTTTCAAAAATAATTTGGTATTGGTTGAACAATAGAGAATCTATCAGTAGCATCTATTAGTTGCACGAGATATAAAATCATATTAGCATAGTAGCATAATATTGAATAAAGCCCAAGACTCCAGATAGTGGGGTAAGAACTCATTCTACCACAAAAATTGTGGAAGCACAAGAAAGCAGTCTAAGTGAAATTAGATACTGACCAATATCTTTAACATATACCAGATTAAACTCTAAATGGCTATATGACTCAGAGAAGACATTGACCTTCTGATTTTTCTGTAGATGGAAGAATTTCTAATGCATAATGGAATTGAGAAGATTCACATATGGATAAAGTGGGCAATTTTGTTTCCAGAAAATTAAAATAATATTTATGTAAGCAAAGCCAATGCTGTTAAAAATCGAAAGACAAATATAACGAAATCTTTACAGCAAATTCTCTGGTAAAGGTTTTATATCTAAGCTATTTAAGGAACTAATTCAAATTTGTAAGGATTAAGATCATCTTAGTTGATAAATGGTCCAAGGACATGAACAACCAGTTTTCCAAGAAGAAATCCAGCTTATCAACAACTTTGTGGAAAAAATGCTCCAAATCACTAATGAGAGAAATTCTCTAGTTCTACTTCATATCCATGAGATTCTTAAAGATAACAAAGGATGACAATGTTGTGAGAAAAGAGGCATGTAGCTGTGATTGGTCATAATGCTGAAGTCAGCCCTCTGGAACCACTGAGTGGAGTCTGTCCTGTGACCTAATGATAATACTCTTAGGTCCATACCTCAGAGAAATCAATTAAAGAGCTTATACAAAAATAAAACGACTTCCCTTTTTGTCAAGAAGTGGAAAGTAGGGGATTACTTAGTGCTTACCATGGGCCAGACATCAGCTCATTTGATTTTCACAATAAATTTGGGAGATAGGTAATTATTATCTTTATTTTTATAAATAAAAAAACTTTGACAAAGTGGTTAAATGACTTACCCAGGGTCACAGAGTGAGTTAGCATGTGTCTGACACTGGAGCCAAATATACTCTGGGTGCTGTATCATCTACCTTCTAGGCTGAACAAATTGTGGCACATGTTTTAGGGATATTATGGTGTTGTAAGAAGTGAGAACATGTTTGGTTTTGCACAAAACTATGAAGGCCCATGTGGACTGATAAAGTAAAATTTGTAGAAAGGAACAATATATACAGTGGCAAAAACATTATAAAGAAAAAGAACTTTGAAAAACTCCAGAATTCTTATTAGTTTGATGTTAATCTTGTAATTCGAGAAGATCAAAGATGATAGAAAATTTTGATGTCCTTCCAAGACAAGATGATTTGCATTTTGAGCAAAGTGGGATTTAAATTTTTTGATATCTCAATTCAGAAATTTTTTGCTTAATTATCTAATTTGTAAGGATTCTTTTCTTTTTTTAATGTTAAATTTCGAGGGACAGAATTCTGAGAAAAAAGATGGGAAAGGAAATAGATATTTAATAAGTCCTTACTTTGTGCCAGACCTGTTATAAGGCTCTTTTGGTCCTCCCAACAACCCTAGAGGTCAGTACTTTTATTGTTCTCATTTATAGTTGAGGAAACAAGCAGACAGAAGTGAGAAACCCAGAGTCACACATTTAATAATTGTCTAAGGGCAGCTTTGACCTTCATTCCTGACTCCAGGCCAATACTCTTAACCACTGAACCACTTGACTACCTCTTGATGGGAAGTGGAGAGAGGGAAGGAAAGAAAATGAATATTTGTTCAATAACAGCAGAATGATAAAAATGTGAAGCCGGAGAAATTAAATATTATTTTTTGACAATAAACAGAATTAGAAAGATTCATTATTTACAGTATAAGAAAAGAGAGGCCACTTTATTTTTATCATATTAAAGCTGAATTTAACCTAATACCACTTGTTTTATGAACGCTAACTTTGAGATAAGATAGAATGGAATAGAAATGCAAGTCAAAACCTTTATAAATTGTGACTGTCATAATACACATCTTAAACACGTACATAAACATAGAACACCTCTATCAAAGCACAGAATCATTCAAGCCTAATCATTTATGAAGCTATACTATCCTATTATTTGATTGGTTTTTATGATTCTTTCCTCTTCTAATTGTATTGTATGAGTTTCAGGGTTATTATTGAAACTATAAATAAGAATGTTTGGAGAATTAACCAGGTTTAGTAATAACTATACTAAAGTTTATTTTGTTATAAACTAAGATATCAAAAGTTTAACTTTTAAAAATTCAGCATAATATTTCAATAAAGGGATATTGTATAAAGATCAATTTTTTGATCACCAAAGTATAACCTAATGTTAATGAGGTTGTTAATGTTATGAAAGTAACATATTTCATAAGATGGTAAGAATAATAGGAGTCATTAAAATTAGATTAATGAATTACAAATGACATTCAGAAAGGCAGGTTTCATATGTATATATATACATGTATGGATGTGCATATATAGATGTGTGTGATATATATATATATATCTCCCTGAAGACAGTTGTCATAAATTTCAAGATTGAAATACATTTTAAAAATAAAAGTTTTATGTGTAAAGTAGCCCCATCTCTTTATATATAGTGAATTTGAAGCTAGTTTACAATGAGTAAAAATTAATATTTGCCCTCATCAGCATATTGTAAATATTTATTATCACTTAATTAGGGTTGGTTTTTAAGAAGTTTTAATGGGAATGAGGGATATTTATCAAGAAGACTATTTTGCCATATTAGATTTTTGAAATAATACTGCTAAGTAAGCACTAATGTTTAGAGGAATTCCCTAATCTTTAAAGAGAGTGATTTACCAGTACATTATTAAAATACTTTGGTTTTTATTTAATTAGGATGCAAATGCACATATTGCTTATAAATTTATATATATGTGTGTGTGTACGAATATATGAATAAATGAGTGAACAAATGAAAAGGAATATTTTAAGTTCTTATGATATATCAAACACTATTAAGTTTTGGGGAATAGATAAAAAATTGAAGACAACCTGCACTTAAGGAGCTTACATAGTAATAGGGGAAGACAGCCCATATAGGTGAAACATCACTGAAGGGATGTGTTTTGGTTTGGAAAGTTATAGGAATGATAAGTAAACTGTAGAAAAGTAAGTCAATTCACTTTTCCGAATAGCAATTGCAGTATTGATTTATTTATAATTCTAGTATTGAACAGAGTGATTGGGCTCTTGAAGGATATCCATTCTAGTAAAGTGAATGATGAGAATATGGCCAGGGAAAGAAGATCTCTCCAGCTATTATGTATGTAGAGAGAAATTATATATGCTTATGTACTTATGATGTATGTAGAGAGCCATATAAATAACTTATCTATATATAGACCTATATGGACACATATCTATATACAGAGCTAATATACACATTTTTTCCTGATGACTATAAGAATATTCCTGATGAATATAAAAATATAAGAAATTTTTTAGAATATTATTTAATATTCTGAGGGAAAGCATTTTTCGTATGGTTTTTGTTATGATGACCATAATCAATAGTAGCTGTAAAACTGCTATGTTAGATTAAAGATTCTCATTACCAAAGCATTATGATTGAAATTCAAGGAAACTAGCCCACAAGATCTCTTTTCAATCACTTTTTCCTCCAAAGTAGAGTATTTCCATAATTGCCTTGTAGTTCAATTCTCTCTTAATCATAGTGATTGAGACTCAGCAATGGTTCTTGCTTTAAAAATAGTATTAGAATTATTTGTTGAAGCAGATTTATAAGGAAATTCTTACTCCTTTACTCATATTTTACTGAAATTCCTTCTCTAGGAGGTATGTTCAAAAAGTAATTTGAATTACTTTTCACTAACTAAAGTTATCAAAAGTTAGGAAATTTCAGATTTAGCTATTATCTCACCTAGAATAGAGTTTTATTCAGAGCATACAAATCCAGAAGGTGCTAGATGTAGGCTTAATTGCAGTTCTGCAGTTCAAATTCTAGTGTAACCTTGAGCAAGTGACCTAAATTTACTCGGTGCCTCAGTTTCCTTTTGTGTAAAGTGAAGGGATTTGAGTTGAAGTTCTCTAATGTTCTTAGTGCTTCTAAATATATTATCCAGTGATCCATTTATAAAATGCTATACTTGTATTCTGTTGATAACAGTAGCTTTTTTCCATTACAGTACTTAATTTTGTCATTTGATTAAAAGCACTGACAAAACATTTTTAAACAAGAGAATATTTTTTATGAGATGCAGAGTAGATGATTTTATAAGATGCACAGTATGTAAGAATAGCCCTCACCATTCAATAATTATTTTTCACATCTCACCTGAATACCTCATGTTGCAGTTTAAGTCTTTTTCACTTTTGCAGTTCCTTTTCAGAATTACCATAATAAAAATGTTAGTTACTAATCTTGCTAATTTTCTGATACTCATTAAGATTTTTCATAGATATGAGTGTTTATGCAGAGTTGACACCAGTTGGTTCAAATTCTTAATAATAAATATTTTTGTGACATTTACTTTGGATGCTTTATTTTATTTATTTTTTTGCAAGGCAAATGGGGTTAAGTGGCTTGCCCAAGGCCACACAGCTAGGTAATTATTAAGTGTCTGAGACTGGATTTGAACCCAGGTACTCCTGACTCCAGGGCTGGTGCTTTATCCACTGCGCCACCTAGCCGCCCCTGGATCCTTTATTTAAACAATATCTATGGTTATGTAACTTTTTAAAAAAAAGTCTCACAAACAGAAAAATGTCCCATAGTTGTAGATCTCTGAAATTTCAGTCTATTGCTTAGTATAATTACTTCCTCTTTTCTTTAGTAATAATGTCATATTTGAGATAAGTTAAAACTAACTAAATCAGTTCTGTCATGTGATCAATTTGAATGATCACATGATACTTAGAAAGATATATGAATATATAGAAAAAATATGATTAAGGTCCTTACAGTATACAAATCACTTAATTAACAAAAGGAAGAATTTTGTGATGTTGATTGTATTTGACCCTGCCCCAAGACCTGGAAGCTCTAAGACTATAGAAATGGCTGCAATTTTGCCAAAAGCTTGTACTTCAAATGAGTGGAGGTAGCAAGAGATAGAAAGTAAGGCATCCCAGCATTTTAGGTTACTGTGATTATTTGAGCCCAGGGTTCCCCTTAGTGAATTAGAGACTGGAGAAAAGAGCTGGGCAAATCCAGTGGTATCAGGAATTGGGGGTGGTCGTGGACAGGAATCATGGCTGAGTTCAGCAGATCTGCAGAATCACAGTCAACAGAGCCATTGAACAAAGTAGTCATTAACTTGCCTGGTACATCTATTTGTACTGAGATGTGTTGCCAAACTCCCTTCTCATCCCTTTCTATTTAGCAGACTTCTATGTTCTGAGCTAGCTGGCTCTGAACCAATAATAATAATAATAATACTAATAGTTAAGTGAGATTTGCAAAGCAATGTATGAAGGGTGGCTAGGTGGCGCAGTGGATAAAGCACCGGCCCTGGAGTCAGGAGTACCTGGGTTCAAATCCAGTCTCAGACACTAAATAATTACCTAGCTGTGTGGCCTTTGGGCAAGCCACTTAACCCCATTTGCCTTGCAAAAACCTTTAAAAAAAAGGCAAAGCAATGTATACAAATGATTCATTTGGTTATAGTTTCATAGGAATTGATGTTATTTGGTTTATTTAATTTTGCAGATGAGGAAATTGAGGCATAGAGAAATCTTGACTTTTCCAAGGTCACACGGTAGCCCTAATGGTATTTAAATCTAAGCTCTCTAACCCCAAATTCAGTGCCATGAAAAGTTTCAATCTAGTTCCACTATATAGTACCAAAACATCCCAAAAAGTTAATTTGACAGTTTAATAAACATACATGAATCTCCTGTAACATTTTTTATATAAATAAGACTATTTTTCTAATTATAGAATCCAACTGTTACTAATAATTTTGAAAATACTCCTAAAGTTGATGAAAATTGTATTTTTAGCAATTTTACCTTGATCAAATTCTTTGTAATTTATTTCTAAATTATTTGGACAGGAAGTGCCTGCCTTGTACTTGCTGTGTAGTTATAGTGACTCACATATAACATGTACTTAATGATTTTGTTGAATTGAATGTTGTTGAACTGAGTAGAGATTTAAGGTTTTTCTTTAAGCATCAATTAGAAAAACCTTCACTTCCTCCTCTTAATAGGTTCCCTGAATCACTTTGAACTCCCAAGAAATACAGATACTGATTCAATCAATTTGATTTGTCCCTTGTACATAGAAGTCTTGGTTTCTGAAGTTCTTAAAAATCTTTTATTTAAAATTTTAAATTACTTTAGTGCATGTATGTGTGTTTAATTTTATATATCTATATATATATGTATAATGAAATTTTTCCCCCCATACATTTTAGACCAACATATGATGACATACCACTTCTCAGTCGTCCATCACCTCCCAAGGAGGCTCAATTGGATACTGATCAAGTTCCAGAAAAGGGGGCTGAGAAGGAAACTCTTGGTGACAGAGAGGATTCATCTATGAAGGACTTGAAATCCATTGTAGATTCATGTTCTTCTGGTGAATCCCAGAAGGATATGGAAGATGTTTCTCTTCGACAGTCAGTTATCCAAACAAGTGTGAATGAGCAGCAGCTATCTATGGAAGACACTCAGGAGGAGATCATGTGCATTGATAACAGCATGGAAAAGGAAATTCCTGAGGAAAGCTTTGATTCTACAGATAGTAGTTATCATATCCCAGTAATTACAGAACTCTGCAGTTCTGATAATTCTTTACCTCAAGATTCTGCTGTTAGTCCAGTTATGACTGACAATGCCAGTTTATCATCCCCAGAAACTCATTCGGTTTCAGTAATCAAATGTATCCCAAACAGGAATGATACGTGCAATAAGGATGTACAGTTGGACAAATGTTCTAGATCTTTTGAGTCATCACTCCAGTTAGGAACCTCTTCAGTTTTACGTCAGAGCCCTAAAGTTGGACAAGGGAACTCTTTCCATATGACCTCAGGTAAATCATTTTTGCAACGAGATGGTTTACAATCTCAGGGTAAAACTTGGGAGGCGGACTTTCGACTCAGGAAACCTATGGGTACTGGTGGTTCACTAAAATTTGATTCAGTCCCCAAAGTAGGAGAAGATGCAGAAACAAAATTAAACAGTATGGGTATGAGTACTGGTGGTTCACAAAACTTTAAGTCCATCATCAGATTTGGAAAAAGCTCAGATGTAAAGTTGAGCAGTATTGGTATTAAAACTGGTGGCTCATTAAGTATTGATTCAAATCCTAAAGTAGGAGAAAACTCAAAAACAAAGTTTAGTAGTATTGGGGTGGAAACTGGTGGCTTATTAAACCTTGATTCAGCCCCTATCTTAGAAGAAAATTCCAAAAAACAGGTGAGCAATATTGGTATAGGAACTGGTGGCTTACTAAATATTGATTTAACCCCCCAAATAGGAGAAAAATCACATAAAAAATTGAGAAATATTGGTATGAGTACTAGTGACTTTGGTTCAATCCCCCGAATAGGAGAAAACTTTAAACCAGAGTTAAGTAATATTAGTCTGACTACTGGTAACTCACTTAACATTGAGGCAACCTTAACACCAGAAAAAAGCTCAGAAACAAAGCTGGCCAGTATGGGTATGAATATTGAAGACTCAAGAAATTTTAAGTCAATCATCAGATTTGGAAAAAACTCAGAATCAAAGTTGAGCATTGTTGGTATGGGAACTGGTGGCTCAAGAGACTTTGAGACAATTCCCCAAATAGGAGAAAATCCTCAGATTAATTTAAGCAATATTAGTATTGATAGTGGTGACTCTCTAAACCTTCATTCAACTCTCAAACTAGGAGAAATCTCAAAAACAAGATTGAACTTTTTTGGCTCACGAAATAGTGAATCATCTTCCAAAATAGGAGAAAATCCAGAGTCAAGATTAAGTAGAATAGGTTTAGATATTGGTGACTCACAAAAATTTAGATCAATCATCAGATTTGGAAAAGGCCCAGAAACAAAAATGAGCAGTATTGATAAAGAAAGTAATAGCTCAGTAAACTTTGAGTTAATTCATAAATTAGGAGAAAACTCAAAACCAAAGTTAAGTAGTATTGAAAAACATAAGAGTGACTCACTAAACTTAGAGCCAGCCTCAAAACTGCGAGAAAATACAGAAACAAAGTTGAGGGATATGGGCATAGTTACTGATGGCTCACAGAATTTTAAGTCAATCATCAGATTTGGACAGAATTCAGAATCAAGATTGGGCCATTTGGGTATAGAAACTGATGATTCAGGAAACTTTGAGTCAACTTCCCAATTAAGAAAAAACTCAGAAACAAAGTTAGGCAGTTTTGGTGTGGGGACTGGTGGCTCACTTAACTTTGTGCCATCTTTCAATTTAGGAAAAAAATTAGAAATGAAATTCAGTGGTATGGATACTAGTGGTTCAAAAGATGTTGAAGTAATTCCTAAAGTGGTTGAAAACTTAAAACCAGAGATGAACATTTTTAATATAAGAACTGGTTACCCACCAAACTTTGAAGTAGTCACCAAACTTGGAGGAAATTCAGTAAGAAAGTTGAATAGTATGAGGACTGATGGCGCACAAAATTTTAAGTCAATAATCAGATTTGGACAAAGCTCAGACACAAAATCAAGCATTATAGGTAAGGATACTGGTGACTCCAGAAACTTTAGGTCAATTATCAGATATGGAGAAAGCTCAGAAACAAAGTTGAAAAGCATATTTTTGGGACCTGGTGGCTCACAAAACTTTGAGTCAACTTCCAAATTAAGGGAAAATTCAAAAACAAAATTGAGCAGTACTGGTATAGATACAAGAAGCATTGAATCAATGCCCAAAGTTGGAGAATGCTCACAAGAAATTTTGAGCAGTATAGGTGTGGATGAATTACACAACTTTGGATCAATCATTAAATTTGGAATAAGTTCAGAAACAAAGTTGAGCAATATAGGTATGGGTATTGAAGATACACCGAACATGGAGGCAACTCCCAAATTAAGAGAAAATTCAGAAGGAGAATTAACCAGTATGAGTTTGGGTACCGGTGGCTCACCAAACTTTGAGTCAGTTCCCAAATTAGGGAAAAGTTCAGAAACAGAGTTGAACATCATAGAAATGGGTGTTTGTGTTTCACCAAACATTGAAACAACTTCCAAGTTAAGGGAAACTACAAAAACTAAATTGAGCAGTGTAAATTTGGGTACTGGTGGCTCACAAAACTTTCAGTCAATCATTAGATTTGGAGAAAGCCCCAAAACAAAGTTAAGGAATATTGGTAGGAGAATTAGTGGTTCACTTAACTCTGAGTCCACCCTTAAACTAGGAGAAAAGTCAAAAATAAAGTTGAGCAGTACTTGTGTAAGTAGTGGTTTCTCAGAAAACTTTGAATCAGCTCCCAAATTAAGAGAGAACTTTGAAACAACTTTGAGTGGTATTAATAAGGATTCTAATGATTATTTAAATTCTGAACCAATCCTCAAACTAGGAGAAAGTTCAGAAACAAATTTTAGCAGTGAAGTCATGAACTCTAGTGGCTCATTAAATTTTGAATCAGTCATCAGACAAGGAGAAAGCTCAGAGGAAAAGTTGACCCATATGTATATGCAGACTGATAGTTCACTAAAATTTGAGTCAACCCCCAAATTAGGAATAAACTCAGAAACAGAGTTGATTAATTCCAATATGGAAACTGTTGGCCTACAAAAATTTGAATCAGTCATCAGATTAGGAGGTAACTCAGAAACAGAGTTGAGCAGAATTTGTAAAAATACTGGTGGCTCTCTAAAAGTTGGATCAGTCATCAGATCAGGACTAAGCTCAGAAACAAATTTGAGCAGTGTTGATATCAGTACTAGTGGCTCACTAAAGACTGAGTCAGTCATCAAATTAGGACAGAGCTCAGAAATAAAGTCGAGTAGGATGCCAATGGGTACTGGCAGCTCATTAAACTTTGAGGTAAACCCTGAAGTCTTAGAAAAATCAGAAACAAATTTGAGGAGTTTGGGTATGGATACCAGTAACACTGGAAAAGCCAAGTCTGTCATCAAATTAGAAGAAAGCTTAGAAACAAAGTTGGATCATATGAAAATGGTAATTGGTGACTCATCAAACATCAAGTCGTCTTCCACACTAGGAACAAAGTCAGAAACAGGGTTGATAAGTATGGGTATGAGCATTGGTAGCTCATTAAACTTTGAGTCAACTTCCAAACCAGGAGCAAATTCAGAAAAGAAGTTAACCAGTATGGTTATAAGGACTGATAGCTCACTTAACTTTGATTCTTCACCAAAACTAGGAAAAAGCTTAGAAACCATGTTGAGCAATATGGCTATGGGTACTGGTGCCTCACTAAACTTTAAGTTAGCTCCAAAATTAGGAGTGCAGTCAGAAACAAAATTTGTTGGTATGGGTATGGGAACTCGTAGTTCATTTAACATTCTGTCAGCTCCCAAATTAGGAAGAAACTCAGATTTAAAGTTTAGAGGCATGGATATGAATACTGGTAGCCCACTAAAATTTGAGTCAACTCCTAAATTAGGATCAAAGTCACAGACAAAATTGTGCCATATCAGTATGCGGACTGGTCGCTCAGTAAAATTTCATTCAGCTTCCCAAAGAGGAGAAAACTCAAAAACAAAGTTGATCAGTGTGGGTATGGGGACAAGAGGCTCAGTAAACTTAGAATCACCTTCCGGATTAGGAGAAAATCTAGAAATGATGTTGGGCCGTATGTGTATGGGAGCTAATGGTTCTTTACACATTGAGACAACTCCCAAACTAGGAATAAACTCAGAAAAAAAATTTACTAGTTTTGGTATGGGGACTGGAGGCTCAATAAAGTTTGAGTCAACCCCCAAATTAAAAGCAGAGTCAGAAACAAAATTGAGTCCAATGGGGATTGGTCAGTCTCTAAAATTTGAGTCAACTCCCAAGCTTGGAGAAAATTCAGAGATAGAGTTGATCAGTATGAATAAGGGGTCTTTTCACTCAGTAAACTTAGAGTCAACTCCCAAATTAGGAAAAAACTCAGAAAAAAAATTGATTAGTGTAGGTGTTCAAACTTTTGATTCTGTAAACTTTGAGTCAACTCCCAAACCAGCAGGAAACTTAGAAACAATGTTTAGCCGTATGGATGTGGGAAAACATGATTTAGTAAACTTTGAGTCTACTTCCAAACTAGGAGCAAACTCAGAAATGAGCTTATTCAGTATGGATACGGGAGCTAGTTACTCAGGAAGCTCCAAATCAACTCCAAAATTAGGAGAAAACTCTGAAACAAAATTTTCCAGTTTTGCTATTAGTGCTGGTGGCACACTAAAATTTGAGTCAGCTCCCAATAAAGGAAAAAATTCAGAAACAAGGTTATTTAGTATGAATATGGAGACTAGTGACCCAGAAAAATTGGAGCCAACTCCAAAATTAGGGGAAAGCTCAAAAACAAAGTTGATCCATATGGGTATGTGGACTAGTGGTTCACTTAACTTTTCTTCTACTCCTAAGCTAGGAACAAACTTAGAAACAAAGTTTTCCAGTATTAGTATGGGGACTGATAATTCAGTAAATTTAAAATCAACTCCAAAATTAGGAGCAAACTCTGAAACAAAATTTGCCAGTTTTGGTATTAGGGCTGGTGGCTCACTAAAGTTTGAGTCAGCTCCCAAAGTAGAAGAAAAGTCAGATAAAAGGTTTACCTGTGTTGGTATAGGGACTGGTCATTCATTAAAAGCAAGGTCAGGATTAAAACTGAGCCTTACAGGTGTAGAGGGTTGTCCCTCACTTAAATTTGCATCCACTCCCAAACTAGGAGGAAACTCAAAACCAATGATGACCAGCATTGGTACTCAGTCTAGTGGTTTATTCAACATTGAATCAGCTCCCAAAGAAGGGGAAAACTTTCAAACAAAATTGATTCTTTTGGGGACTGGTGGCTCAGTGAACTTGAAATCATCTCCCAAACTAGGAGAAAACTCAAAAACGAGATTAATCAAAGTGGGTATAGGAACTGGTGGTTCCCCAGACTTGAAGACTGCTTCCATTGTAGGGGAGAACTCAGATACAAAGTTAACAAGTATGGATTTGGGGACTGGTGACCGAGTAAACTTCTCCACTCCTAAACCAGGAAAAAACTTAGAAACAAAGTTGATTAGCATTGGCATAGGGACTGATAACTCACTAAACTTTGAATCCCCCCCTAAACAAGAAGAAAATGATGAAAGAGAGTTCATTGATACTAGTGTGAGAACCAGTGACCCACTAACTGTTGAACCAGCTCCCAACCAAGGAGAAAATTCAGAAGCAAGGCTTTTCGATATGGATATAGATACTTTTGACTCAGTTGAGTCAACTCCTAAAGTAGGAGAAAATTCAGAAACAAAATTGATGAGCATGAGTTTGGGGACTGGTAATTCACTGAACTTAGAGTCAGTTCCTAAATTGGGAGAAAATTCACAGAGAAGGTTTGTTATCATGGGTGTGGGGGCTAGTGGCCCACTAAATATTGATTCATCTCTAAGAGTAGGAGAAAATTCAGAAACAAAGCTAGTCAATGTGGGCATCAGATCTAGTGGCTCACCAAATTTTGACTCTCCCAAAGAAGGAGAAAATTCAGATACAATGTTGATGAGTATGGATTTGAGGACTGGTAATTCAGTAAACTTTGAGTCAGCTTCCAAAGTAGGAAAAAACTTAGCAACTATGTCAAGCTATATTTTAACAGCCACTAGGAGTTCACCAAGTCTTGAGACAATTCCCATGACTAGAACAGACACAGAAACATTCTTGACTGACATTGGAGTAGGAACTGGTAGCTTACAAAACTTTGGATCAACCCAGAGGCTGGAAGAAAACTCAGAAGGGAGATTGATTATTATGGGTCTGGGGACTGGTGGCCCACTAAATGTTGATTCAACTCCCAGGGGTTTTCTAGGAGAAAGTTCAGAAACTAGTTTAATCAATGTGCGTATAGGAACTGGTGGCTCAACAAACTTTGAGTCATCTTCCAAAGTAGAGGAAAGCTCTGAAACAGAGTTAATCAGTATGGATTTGGGAACTAATGGCTCTGTAAATTTTGAGTCAGATGCACAATTAACAGAAACAGAGTTGATTGGTATGGATTTGGAGGCTGGTAGCTCACTAAATTTTGAGTCAACTCCCAAACTAGGAGAAAATTCAAAATCAAGGTTAGAGAGTAAGGCTATGGTAACTTATGGCTCATCAAACTTTGAGACCATTTCCAAACTGGAAGAAAACTCAAAAAGAAGGTTGGTAATTATGAGTGTGGGGTCTAGTGGCTCACTAAACTTTGAATCAACTCCCAAAGAAGGAGAAAATTCAGACACAAAGTTGATGAATATGGATTTGGGGGCTGGTAGCTCAGTAAGCTTTGAGTCAACTTCTAAAGAAGAAGAAAACTCAGAAACAGAGTTGGGGACTGATAGTTCACCAAACTTTAAATCATCTCCTAAATTAGGAGAAAACTCAGAAATAAAATTGATCCATATGGGTTTGGGGAGTGATAGTTCAATAAATTTTGAATTAATGCCCAAAGTAGGAAAAACTTTAGGAACAATGTTGAATTCATCACACCTCAATTCAAATCCCATACCTGGAGCAGATTCAGAAACAATGTTGACTGATATTGGAGTAGGTGCTGGTAACTCATTAAACTTTGAGTCAACTCCCAAAGAAGGAAAAAACTTGGAAGCTGTGTTCAGTTGTATTGTTCCACAGATTAACAGCTTGCCAAACATTGAACTAAAACCCATACCTAAAGTAGAATCAGAAACCTTATTGACAGATATTGAAATGGAGACTAGTAACTCACTAAATTTTGAGTCAGTTTTCAACAAAGGGGCAAGTTCAGAACCAAGATTAGTCAGTATAGGTGTAGGAACTGATGACTCACCAAACTTTAAATTATCTCCAAAAATAGAGGAAATGGAGTTGATTGATATGAATTTAGGGACTGGTAGCTCAGTAATCCTTGAGTCAAATCATCGATTAGAAAAAGACTCAGAAACAGAGTTGGTCAAGGGGTGGAGGACTGGTAGTCTAGTAAAGTTAGAATCAATGCCCAAAGTAGAAAAAATCCTAGAAACTGTGTTGAAATCACCAAAACCTGAGCCAAGTCCCTTACCTAAAGTAGAATCAGAAACCTTATTGGCAGATATTGAAATGGAGACTAGTAGCTCACTCAACTTTGAATCAATCCTCAACCAAGGAGAAAATTCAGAACCAAGTTTTATCAGTGTGGGTGTAGGAACTGATAGCCCTCCATACTTTAAGTTATCTCCAAAAGTAGAGGAATTAGAGTTGATTGACATGAATTTGGGGACTGGTAGCTCAGTAATTTTTGAGTCAAATCATCAATTAGAAAAAGACTTAGAAACAAAATTGGTCAAGGGGTGGAGGACTGGAAGCCCAGTGAAGTTAGAATCGATGCCCAAAGTAGAAAAAACCTTAGGAACTGTGTTGAAATCACCAAAACCTGAGCCAAGTTCCATACCTAAAGTAAAATCAGAAACCTTATTGACAGATATTGAAATGGAGATTAGTAGCTCACTCAACTTTGAATCAGTTCTCAACCAAGAAGAAAATTCAGAATCAAGTTTAATTGGTGAGGGTGAAGAAAATGATAGCTCACCAAACTTAAAGTTATCTCCAAAAGTAGAGGAAACAGAGTTGGTTGATAGGAATTTGGGAACTGGTAGCTCAGTAATCTTTGAGTCAAATCATCAATTAGAAAAAGACTCAGAAACAAAGTTGATCAAAGATTGGAGGACTGGTAGCCCAGTGAAGTTAGAATCGATGCCCAAAGTAGAAAAAACCTTAGAAACTATGTTGAAATTGCCAAAACCTGAGCCAAGTCCCATACCTAAAGTAAAATCAGAAACCTTATTGACTGATATTGGAGTGGGTACTGATAACTCACTCAACTTTGAATCAATTCTCAACCGAGGAGAAAATTCAGAACCAAGATTAATCAGTGTGGGTGTAGGAACTGATAGCCCACCAAACTTTAAGCTATCTCCAAAAGTAGAGGAAACAGAGTTGATTGATAAAAATTTGGGGACTAGTAGCTCGGTAATCTTTGAATTAAATCAATTAGAAAAAGACTTGGAAACAAAGTTGGTCAAAGATTGGAGGACTGGTAGCCCAGTAAAGTTTGAGTCAATACTCAAACCAGGAAAAACCCTAGAAACTGTGTTGCAATCACCAAAATCTGAGCCAAGTCCCATATCTAGAGTAGACTCAGAAACTGATATTACTGGTAGCTCACTAAACTTTGAGTCAAATCTCAAACAAGAAGAAAATTCAGAATCAAGGTTAATCAATGATGGTATGGGAATTGATGATTCATTAAACTTTGAACCTACTTCCAATCCAGAAGGAAACTCAGAAAGTGGTTTGATCAATGTGGATATAGGAATTGAGGAGTTGTTAAATTTTCAGTTAATGTCCAATGTAGGAGAAAATTCAGAAACAGAGTTTGTCAATAAGAGTGTGGAAATTGGTGATTCACCCAGTTTTGAATCACCTCCCAGATTTGGAGACAATTTAGAGAATATGATAAGCTGTATTGTTATGGGGACTAGTGACTCGGTAAACTGTGGGTCACCTTCCAAACTTGGAGCCAACTCAAAAACAAATTTGACTAATATAGCAGTGGAGATTGGTGGTTCACCAAGCTTTGAATCAGCTTCAAAACTAGGAGAGAACTCAGAAACAAAGTTGACTAGTACAAATATAGGCACTGATGGCTCACTAAACTTTGAGTCAATTGACATTTTAGGAGAAAATTCAGAAACACTGTTCACCGTGATGGATATGGAGAATGATGATTTATTAAAATTTGAGTTAACTCCCAAATTAGCAGAAAACTCAGAAACAGAATTGAGTAGTATGCCTATGGGTACTGATGGCTCTTTCAACTTTGAATCAACTCCAAAATTAGGAGAAAATTCAGAAACAGTATTGACGAGTATTGATATAGGGAATGATGACTTGATAAACTTTGAATCAGCTGCCAAATTTTTGTCTACTATGGGTATAGGGAATGATGACTCATTTAACTTTGAGTCAACTGCCAGATTAGGAGAAAATTTAGAAACAAACTTGACTAGAATGGATATGGGGACTGGTAGCTCTTCTAAGTTTAAGTCAACTCCCAAATTAGGAGAAAATTCAGAAATAGGATTGGTGTGTATGGATTTGGGTACTGATGACCTAGTAATTGAATCAACTCCCAAACTGGGGAAAAACTCAGAAACAAAGTTGAGCAGTATGGGTGTGGGGACTGTTGGCTCACTAAATTTTGATTCAACTCCCAAAGTAGGAGAAAACTTAGAAACAAAATTGAGCATTATGTGTATGGGTACTGGTGGCTCACTAAACTTTGAGTCCACCCCCATATTAGGAGAAAACTCAGAAACAAAGTTGAGCAGTATTGGTACAGTTCCTGTTAAAGAAGTCGTTGAAGACGTCATTCTGCCCAATATGCAGTCCAGCCAAGAGGAGGAGAGTTCCTTTTTTAATTTATCTGCCATATTGGATCATGAAAGTACAACAGATTCTGAAATGAGTTTTGATTGTGATGCCTCATTTGAATCAGTAGCTGAGCAGCATACATTAGCTGTAAAAGAAATAGACCTTCTGACAGAAGTGCATATTGATCTGGAAGATGAGAACTATCAATCTCGTTTAAGTTCTGTTCTAAAAATCAGTTCCTTAGAAGAAATGCAACGGACAGACATGAATACAGTGGAACACTGTGATGAGCCTGTGCTTCCTGCACTTCCTCATGTGCCTCCTTCTTTTGTGGGAAAAACATGGACTCAGATAATGTATGAAGATGACTTAAAAATTGAAGCTTTGGTGCGTGAATTCCGGGAAGGCCGGAATTTCCGTTGTTACTTTAATGATGAACCTGAGACTAAGGAAGCAAACAAAAATAAGCAGAAAGGTGGGACATCGGCTAAAGCTCTGCCAGAACTTGATACTGCAAGTATTTGTAGTTTGGACACCTTTTCTGAGGCTTCAGATATGCTATGCAGTGCTCCACCGGCTAAGAGGCCTAAGAAGCGAACGTGGCGCATGGCTTCTCGATGCCAAGTTGTTAAAGTCAGCCATGGGACTCAAACAAGTATGATAGACTATTCATTATTTGGAAGACACATGTTTAGTGAGCAAGAGCTGTCGGATAATGAGACAGGTATTTGGGTGGAGAATGATAGGACACCAAACATGAGTACCAGATTTTGTACTCTTAAACTTCCTGAATCATATAACAAAATTTTGAGCCCTGTGCAACCTGAAACAGTAGTTTATGTTCTTTCCTGCCCAGAGACTAATCAGAATAAAGCAATTAATGATGAACTTAAAATGAAAAGAAATCAAAATTCCATAGATAATGAGTCTATAAAATATAAATATAAACGCTGTTCTTTTAAATATTATGATTCCATGACTAACCGAATCCTGAAAACAGTTCCTACTGACTCATCAGAAGAAAAGGATCAAAAACCTGCCCATGTGAGACAGTTGTTTAAAAGTCTCAACCTAAATGTCAAGTTAAACAAAGGTGTTGTTGCTTCTCAGAAAAACTGTTTACCAGCTGGCCAGTCTTCTGAGTTTTTAGACCCTGATAGCTGTACTTCAAATCCAGAAAAGGAAGATGATTTAACATCAAGTCCAAAGTTGGATGCATTTTCCCTTTCCTCTATTGAAGGAGATGAATTAAGATCAAGTCCAAAGTTGGATGAACCTTCCCTTTCCTCAGAGAATTGTGAAATTTTGATTGATAGTCCTGCAGATAAATCTTATCAGCAGTCAGCAAGCTCACCTTTAGATACCATGTGTGTTCAAATAGAAAATTGTTCCAGATCAGCCTCATGTGAGCAGAGAGTCACTAAAACATCTGTAAAATCAATCAGAAGAATACGCATGAAAAAGAATCCAAAGAAAATCTGGAAAAGGAAGGAGGCAAATAATAAAGACCCAGGCTTTTCTGAAAAAGCTTCTCGACCTCTGGTTCTCCATCATGGAATTGCTAGACTATGCATTAAGAATACTTCAGGAAAACAAATACCCTGGGTTAGGAGCAGAAAGAATGAGATAATAAGAAAGTATATATCACCTTTGGTCTCTAAATATTCTGCTATTTTGGGTTGTGGACATCTAACTAGAAAAACTATTGTGGGAAAGTACCTGAGGACGCAAAAACTTGATTTTAAAATGTTAAAGAAGAGGAAAAGACCCAAGAAATTATATTTGAACTCCACAGTCACATCAGGTGCTACTGAACCAGCAGAGAGAACTTTGGCAGAGTCTGTTCTGGAACAGTCAGAGGGAACTTCTTCCAAAGTTACAAGCTGGGAGGTGAGTGATGATCCAAGACTCCTTAGCACAGAAAAACAGCCTTCTAGAACTGCTGCACTGCCTGCTTTATCTTGTCCTCCTGGGACACCACTATCTAACACAGAAACTCTTTCCTTGCCAACCATGAGTGGCAGGTTGAAGGAGAAAATGAACTAAAAAGTTTTGTGCTGTTTAGTTGAGGATCCAAACCCCCTCAGCTGAAATATATTTTAAATGAATAAGCTAATAACTCAGTTCACATGACTGGGAATGGGCACAGTACACATTGCACTGTTTTGCTATAAATGTTTTTCAGAAGTTTTGTATTTGTTTGACTTTAGCACTTCGGGCCTTATTTTTAGACTTAAATGCACTTGTTGTCCACCCTTTTCTGCAAAAAAAACTGTGATCTTGTATAATATTATAATTTATTATAAAATATTAAAATTGGCCCCCAGTTTGATGCCCTCCCTCTCAGTCTGTGAGTGTAACTCTTGGATCCTCAAATGGTAATAAATTGTCCAGATGACACCCAGGAACTCTAGTAAAACAAATGCTGTCATATTTTTAATGACAAATTGTGGTTATATGTACATCCATTATGTCTGTGTTAGGACTGCTTTGGGAGCAGGGGCAGTGCAGTGTGAGACCAGCAAATGAAAATGACGTACAGTTCAATCATAAAACTGGAAGGGACCTTAAGATGTCAGAGTGTCATCTACCTTGTTGGTAGAAGTTCCATTAAAATGAAAATTAACCTTATTTTTAAAGACTCATATGAGAAGAGGTTCCAGAATCTCCCAGTTAATAAAAAATTGTCAAGTAATTCTTTCAGTCATAGAATATGAAATCCCTTAAGCCCTAATTTCATTCATTTGCATCAAATCAAAACAAAAATAAACAAAAAGTCGAAATCCTTGTGACTTTACAATTAGAAACAATTTAGGTTTGTGATTGGGAGGAAAATCCTTTTTTTCCATTTTCTGTATGCTGTTGCTGTTTTTTTTATTTTTCCTGAACATTGAAAATAGCTTTTGATTTTTCAAAATCTTAAACCTACAGAGTATATTATTAAAATATGAATTAAATTAAGAAGATTCAGGCTATCTTATAATCTTATTTTGTACAAAAACATAAAGATACTGAGTTCACTGATATTGGGAACTCCATGATGTGGAAACTTCAATCACTAGATGTTGGCACCTCTTCTGTAAAAGTCTTAGAAAGAGCTGCCTAAAGGTCTCAAAGCATAAGTCATTTTACCCAAGCTCACATAACCAAAATGTATAGTAGGACTTGATCTCAGGTTTTCCTTTTGCTGAGATCAGTTCTTTATTACCAGAGCACATATGTGACAAAAAGCCTATTTTAGTTTTTAGCTCTAATCAGATTTCATTGATAAAAATTTATATGAGAAGCTATTACTTAAATGATTTAATTATTCAGATTTTAAAAAAATCCGTGCTATTTCAAAAGATCTAACATTAGTAAGAGTATTGATATTTAAATGCTGAAACCTATTTTATAAACACATTCCTTCTCTATTGATATTTCTTAAAATCATTAGCTGATTCCAGTGATTCCACAAAGAAAAAGAAATGTAATACTTATAGTTTGTAATAACTACATTGGCTTAAAATGTTATTTTATCTTTATTCAGTAGACAATTTGACCTGTTGAATATATTTTCCTAGTTTAGAAAAATCCTGAAGTAGGCCTCTCTTAAAATAACACTAATTAGGGAATAGGACTAATTCATTTTATAGGGTAATTCACAATATACTTTTAATGTATGCAGCTATGTTTCAAAGAACAGGGACTTAGTAACAATGGAATAATATATTTTGCAAATTCTTACATTGAATCAAAAATAAGATTTTAAAGAAAAGATACTATCCTAAAAAGTAACACTCACATGTGAATGTTTTAATTTCTTTGCCCAAAATATCATGAACCACTAACCCATAATGACCTATAAAATTTTGGTCTCAGAAGAAAACCATATCCTTTTATAGATGGGAAGTAAAAACATTATTGGTATGTAAAAATATTCCTGGGATGGGGTTGGGGTGGGGTCTCTGTTGCATTTGCATTATTCCATTGGGTACACATAATAGTAATTTTGACTGCTTTTAGTTAAAAGAATAAAATGTGAAAGCACTTTGGAAGTAAATACGATACATAAGTGCAAGGTATTATTGCTTATTATAGCCTCTATGAAGGAGAATTCCTTTTGATTTAGAAATGATCAAACATTTTTAAATTTGCAGATAAATACATCTTAAAAAAAGAATAGGAAATAGATTCTAAGCCTCTGGAAAAGAATCTTTTGGTAAAGTCTAAAACGATTGAAAGTAAGAGGTGATGATACAGTATTGATTATTTCTTTTGACAGATTAGAATTCTTGTTAATATTTTAATTCCATATAAATTCCACTTTATATAGAGCTTGATTACAAAGCACTTTACATACATTATAAGAGTGTTTTAAATACAATTACAATTTAACTCAAAATTAATACCATGTGGAGATTTATTGCTAGCAGAATTTTGTGTGGTACAAAAAAAGCCTTTTCTGCCAAAATATATTCTTGCCCATTTTGCAGATTACACATTGAGTCATGGTAGAGAATGTGTAATTATTTTGTATGCTTTATTGAGAATATGAAAACTTTTAATAGTAAAAATTTGAGTGCCACTGTCATGAATAGTTTTAAGTTTGTCCCTATCCCATGATAGAGCTTTCTGTTGTTAACTCTGATAAGAAACATGAAGTACGTAGATCATGTGATGTAAAAGATTGTTTGTGTCAGTGCATTTAAGTCCTTAATGTAAATAGGGCTCTTAATCAGGGTAACCTTTTTTTTTATAAAGATCAACTATATTTAAGTAAACATTGAAATAATTATATATTTTCTTTTAAAATCAGTATAAAGACTAATGGTGTACTATTTTTTTAAAGAAAGAAATTTGAAGGGTAAGTCTTGATAAATTTTTGTTTTCAAAGATGTTCAGATAACAAAATTTATTGTGTGTTGAACATTGCCTATATTTTTTGTACATGTTAGAAACCTTTTCTGGGAATGCTGAAGAAATCTGAGAATTTGACAACCAAAGTACATTTTAAAGTTGGTTTGACAATAAAGGAGCCAGTAATTAAAAAAATAAAAATAAAACCTTAGGAAATATGGTGAGTGGTGAACATTGATAGTGCTGTGAAAAATACAGATACACTAAGAAGAATAATTGAAAAAAATAGAATATTTTTGCTCTGATCAAATCACCCCAAGTAAAGTTAGTAATTTGTAATTTATCCATAACAAATGGCTCAATGTAACAATGATTCATTTCACAATTCAGA
Organism: Macrotis lagotis; assembly: GCF_037893015.1. Taxonomy (NCBI): domain Eukaryota; kingdom Metazoa; phylum Chordata; class Mammalia; order Peramelemorphia; family Peramelidae; genus Macrotis; species Macrotis lagotis. The sequence continues at coordinate 83,373,082 of NC_133663.1, read as the reverse complement.
ATAACCTGAATTGTAGTACCTTCAATCTGGTTACCATGTGGGATATTATAAAATTTCATTTGGCATTGAGTCATCAGTGCAGTGCCTTTGGCCCCAGCAGTAGTCTTCTTTAGATTTAAAGGACTCTGGAGGTCTGAGTTTTCCTAAAGTAAACAATTTCTATTCCCACTCTTACATAGGAGAAATAATTGAGAAAAAAAGATTAAAATCCATTGAAAAAAAGACTTAAAAAGGAAAATATTCAAATAAATATTTTGGGAATTTAGCAAAAAAATGCAATTTAGGAAAACGGGTGATAGTCAATTATTAACTCCATTTAGATATTAGAATAATAATATATTTATCAAGCTGTGCCTTGAATTATTCATGTATCTGTGTTTGTAGTATATATATATAAGTATATGTATGTGTGTATGTAAATAAATGTGTGTTTATATATGTACTATATATGTGTGTGTATATATATATATATATATATATATATATATATATATATATATATTATCTATATAAAGTAGACCTCATCCAGAAGTATTCATGGTATTTTCTTGCTTTTCAGATACACACACACACACACACACACACACACACACACACACACATCTGTGATCTAATTTTTAATTTTGTTAGTATAAATGTATTTTCTGTTTATTGTATTGAGAGCAGTTTGTCTAGCCATTTCATTATATTTTCTTCATATCTGAGATAGATGTTTTTGGTATTCATTTTCAGTTATAAAAAGAGATAAGGAATTATGAAATAATATTTTGGTACTGGAAGAATTCTTATAGATTATTTGCTTCAATGTCCTCATTTTAGAAATAAAGATACTAAAACCCAGAGTGTTGAATATCTTGTTCAAAGACTCACAGCTTTACTGTGGCAAAGCTACTTCTAGAATTCATTGCTCTGGTCTCAGTTTATTTAAGGCATCAACATAGAATGATGGAAGTTTCTATCTAGGAGGTACAAGTAAGGAGTAAGGTACTCAATAAATTTTTGGAAAACTTCAAAGTACTTTCATATCTGAAAAAAGATTATTGAAGTTAACATTATGCAATCTTATGGAATGAGAAGGGGCCTTGGAAAAAATTAAGTTTCAAGTCAAAGCAATGTCAGCTCTACCACTTACTTACCATCCTTTGTGAAGCACATTACGTCAACTCTGGGTCTCAGTTTCTTTATCTCTAAAAATGAGGGTGTTGAAGCACATAATCTCTAAACTTTAAAAACTGTGATCCTACAAATCTAAATATTTTCAATTTCTTGGTTTTTTTTTAAGAACTCATAGTCAAAGCTCTAGAGATGGTTAGTACTTGTAAGTTCCTCTATAACCTCTTCATTTTACAATTGAGGAAACTCGGCCTCAGTAAAGATTAATGATTTGTCCAGAGTCATATAGCTACTAAGTACTTGGGATAGAATTTGAACCCTGCTTTTCTTATCTAGTGTTGGATAGGACCTCAGAGCCACTAGTCTAATTCTCCTCATTTTATAGATGACGAAACTGAGGTACTTAAGAATTGATTAAAAAAAATCCAATTTCTGTTTCTTCTAAGGACTACATATTCAGAAATTTAACATAATGGTTTAAAATAGCATTTGGTTCTTCTCTACCCCCACTCCTTCTGTCTCTCCTGGTTTTAACTTAGATTACTTTTCTTGTTTTTCCATTTCCAATAGCATTCCTTTCTCCGTCACAGTTTTGTTTCTGGTCTCCTTTGCAAAACAAAAACCCTCAATCCCTCCCTGAATCCATTTTAGACCCTCTATGACTTTGTCAAAAATGACCTGGCAAATTATCAAGATAAATTCATCAAACATCTACCATTGATCTATGTATATGTAGATTTTTTTAATAAAAGGAAATTGCAAGTCTTTCATATATTTCAAATATAAAATGTTTAACTTCTTTTTATTTCTCATGAAAAATTAACAATAAAAATGAATCCAAGCCAGATTTATTAAAAATTTCTATAGGTAATGATCTTAAATTTATTGTGGTGTTATATAATTTTAATTTTTCTTTTTCATGAATATATTTAGTATGTGACTTATAAATTGAGATATACTTTTACATACATCTGATGGAACCAACCTAACTCTTCACTTCATAGTTACATGTTCAAGCCTTAAGTTGATTCATGCCTTGTTTCTTCCTTCAAATTACTTTTTCCTACTCCTTCATTTTTCAATTTTGTCTTAAAATTCTTGATGGTTTCTTTTTTAGTTAATTATATTTCTAAGCTAATATTCATTAATTTTTCTGACCTTTAATTTGTAAGCTTTTTAATGTTCTTTCTTGGAATTTTTGCTATCTTTCCCATACCTCTTAACATCTTCAAACCCCTTTTGTTCCCTCTATTTTTTATTTATTTTTTTAGTTTTTGCAAGGCAAAGGGATTAAATGGCTTGCCCAAGGTCACACAGCTAGGTAATTATTAAGTGTCTGAGGCCAGATTTGAACTCGGGTACTCCTGACTCCAGGGCTGGTGCTCTATCCATTGCACCACCTAGCCGCCCTTTCCTCTGTCTATTTCAAAACTGATTTCTAGCTCACAAAAAAGTTGTTTAATTAACACTATCTGGCATTTCTTCTATTTTGGATCTTTATGAATGCTACAATGCTACTTCAAACAAATTTTTCAAAAATCTGACCTTTGAAGGATTATTGATTCTCCCCCCCCTCCCGTTTCCAAATTCATCTCACTATTTAATATTGGCTTCTGTTTTGCAAATTTAAGATTCTTGAGGACAGCCACCAAATATCTGCTGGAATATGAAGTTGTGCCTCATATATAACAAGTAATTCATCTTATAAATATTTGTTGATTTGGTTTGAATTCTGGAAATTTTGTTTTGTTATTTGAAGGCACCCAAAAATTGGAATAGAATTTTTTCCTAGAAAAATTGCTTAAATGGCACCATATCAAGTTAAAGCTTCACCTGGTCATAGCAAATGTTAAGTTTGCAATTTAGAAAGATGTTGCTGACCTGAAAGATGAAAAGGCAGTTTCAGTAATCATGGAATTTTCCAACTAGATTATCTAGGTATTTACAGTGAACATACCCAGAAATTAAGGTTTTGGTACATAGTGTTTTAAAACTGTGCATCAATTTATTCTAACCAAATCCATTGAGAAAAATCACAAATTTTGAGTTAATAATAAAAGCTGGATTTTTGATGTTTGTGTTTCCTTTTTTCTTAGTATGTTATTATTAGTCATGTTGTTTATGAAGCAAAAATGTTTTCAGAGTCTTCAGAAGAAAATTTTGTCCTATTACCTTCCTTTGGGCTTTAAATTCTCTAGCATTTTATACTTAGTAGAATTTTTAGACATAATCATACAATAAATCTGAAGTAGCTATGGAAAACTTTAGAGTATTGACTGAGTAGTGTTCAGGTATGAAATCAACTTAGTAAAAATGAACCTTCAAATAACCACACCTATGAAAAATCAGCCTTCTTTATATTTTTAAAAGTCTATATCTCATTCTTGGGGGAAAAACAACCCAGTAAACTCAGTATTCTTTACTTTCTGTATAGTGTGCGTGCACACACACACACACACACACACACACACACACACACACACTGGCCAGGTTAAGCATCTACCTTTAAGACTTGCAGATGAATATATCTAATAATTTCTTAGGTTTTTAGAGAAACTGGCATCCAATAGGAATGAGAAAGGCACAGAGAACCAAGTGCAAAGCCTTCTCAAAATGATTCTCCAAGTTTTGTCTTAAGGAATGTTGTCCCAAACCCTTAAAAGTTAATTTTTGTATCTTAAGAAAATTAGATAATTAATAAGATTATTATTACTGTATGGTATTATTTTAATTTCTTATTGATGATAACCAATTTCTTGTGATTCCTTCATATGTCTGGTTCATTTGTGTTGAGTTCGCTTCATATTTTTGTCAGAATTTTGTTTTATCAATAGCTGACTTTGCAAATGATATATATATACATATATATATTCTAACCATGGTCATTTAACCAAGAACCACACTGCATTCTAGGATGAAAGCACAGAACACATCATCCAACAAAAACTATAGAGACATTTTTAGGTTGGTGAAAAGAATTGTCAAGGATCGTATAAGAATCAAATGGAATTGACTAAGAAAACATTAGAATTCAGAGACCCTGACATGCAAGAATACCATCAGGACCACTGTGTGGGTAAGTCTAGATTTTACCATTTACTGAAAAAGATGACACCTGTGGCAGCTTAGTGTTTCCAAAGGTGTTAACGCATTAGCTAGAAATGCCTTAACTGTTGACTCAGAAATGAAGACTTTATAGGCAAATGCTTTTTTTCAAATAATTGTGATAGTATTAAAAGGCATAGAGATCTTTAACCTTTTTTTTAAAAGACCAATCTTCTGTCACTTCCTTAAATTGTCATCAATTACCTCTCTAAATTCTCCTTTTGCTTTCTGTGAAAAATTTTCAATCCCTCATTTTCTAAGGTTGGGGACTAATGTACAATATTGCAAATGATTGGGTTTTACCTGGTTTAGTCCATGGTTCCTCCATGGTCTTGGGAAAATTCATTTCTTAGTGAATATAGAAGAATTTTCACTAGAACTGAATATCTTTTTCATAATTTTATTTATTTATTTATTTTAGTTTTTTACGAGGCAATGGGGTTAAGTGGCTTGCCCAAGGCCACACAACTAGGTAATTATTAAGTGCCTGAAGCTGGATTTGAACTCAGGTACTCCTGACTGCAGGGCCAGTGCTCTATCCACTGTGCCACCTAGCTGCCCCATCTTTTTTTTTTTAGGTTTTTGCAAGGCAAATAGGGTTAAGTGGCTTGCCCAAGGCCACACAGCTAGGTGGCTAAGTATCTGAGGTCGGATTTGAACTCAGGTACTCCTGACTCCAGGACCAGTGCTCTACACAGCTCCACCTAGCCACCCCTATAATTTTAAATAAAGTGTATTGTTATTTTGATTGGTGGAATAAATATGTAATCAAGTCTAGGCCCTAGATTGTTAACCTAGTCTGCCTTCCATCCAATATATCCTGTTTCCAGTTCGCATGAAGTTGTTTTATTGTTAGAATTAAAGCGTACTTCTAGTCATATCATTCTTGTTCATGAAGCATCTATTGTTCTCCATTGCCATTAGGATAAAATATAAACTTTTAATATTTAAAGTTCTTTACAAACTTACTTCAACTTTTTTTCTAGTAATGTGAGTACACTCTCAGGAATCCTCCCACTTGCACCAAAGTGGCCTAATGCTATCTATACCCAGCATATCTCTCATTTCTATGCCTGCCTAGACTGTCCTCTGTGCTTTAAAGTGTTCTCCATCCTCACCTCTTCTTTTTTTGAACCTTTTTCCAGGGCTTATCTTAATTGCCATTTTTAAGATTCTTTTCTTGATTCCCCCATTAATTACTCCCCCTTAATTATTGAATCCCATATTTACTTAGCTGATCAATGCCCATTACATGTACTTATCTGTAAACATACTTTATCTCCTAAAAGCAATGTAAACTCTTTGGGACTCTTTTGTATTTGTATCCTCCATTGCCTGGCAAATAGTATGCATTTAATAATTGTTGAAAGAGTTATTTTTGTACATGCTATTAAGATGAACCTTTTGAATAAGAAACATAGGCCCACTTTTACAGAGACATTACTTAATTTCTTTTCTTTTTGTTTTTTTTGCAAGTCATTGGGGTTAAGGTTACACAGCTAGATAATTATTAAGTGTCTGAGGCTGGATTTGAACTCAAATCCTGACTCCAGGGCCAGTGCTGTATCCACTGTGCCACCTAGCTATCCCCATTAGTTAATTCCTTAGTTGTTATTATTTAGCTAAATTAATTCTTAAGGGAATGTTCCCTTGGAGTTTGATTTTTTAGTCATTCATCCATGAGTAATTTAAACATATTCTAAGAATACTAATAAAGCAAAATTTTCTGAGGGAATGAAAGTATTCATTTAGAGACTAGATCTCTATCAAAAGATTGAAGAAGGCATTTCTGTATTGGTGGGAATGCTGTACTAGATGAACTTTTAAAGGCTTTTCCAAATTTAGGTGTTTGATTGAAACTTAGAAATGTTTATTAAACTTTCATCTGCTATATTTGCAAGGCACCAGTGTAAAATAAAAAAAAAATAAAATGAAAATCCATACTCTCATAGATCTTATATTCTGCTGGGGAATACATCATTTACAAAGATAATTAAATGTATCTTAATTTTAGTTGGGAGAGGGTACTAGGAAATGACACTCTGAGCTAAGCTTTGAAGGAAGCTAAGGATTCTAGAACACCAGTTTAAAGAGCAAAAACCTTAAAGCTTTTGTATTGGAGGTAATACATAAGAATGTACTCCTAAAGGACAGGGTTTTCAGAGAGGAAAAATGCTGTGTTTTCATTCAGAACCCTTGGGTTCATTCATTTTTTTTTAAATATTAGTCCCCTTGAGGAAGGAGAAATAATGGCCTGGGGATTAATAGATAACTATAGCAACAACTTGGGTCTGTTGATAGAGATATGTCACATGAATAGTAAAAGAAGGAAGGTGGCTAAGTTTTTTGTAAATATTGGTCCCCTTGAGGAAAGAGAAGTAATGGCCTGGAGATTAATAGATAACTATAGCAATGACTTGGGCCTGTTGATAGAGACATATCACATGAATAGTAAAAAGAAGGAAGGTGGCTAAGTGATAGCAAAGGGAAGGTTAAGAAGCACCAGCAAGGGTCATACATCTTTCTCCTCCTGGCCTGATGTGGTAGAAAAGGTCCTCTCAGGATTGGAAAGTGTCATTAGAGATTTCGTATCTTCTGGGAGAAGCCAAATATTTTTCTGTCCTAGCAGATAGGAAATGTATCCTTTAAAATGAAGGGAAGTCAAGGATAGAATAGGACTTTAGATCGACACAAGCAGAATAGAATCTTGGCCAGGGTAGGAGTGAAGTAGATGGAAATGAAAACTTGAAGTAATAGTAGGAGAGGGTAGTTTTTGCCTAGGCAAATGGGAACTTTTGATCCTGGAAAATCACTTTAACTCATTGAGTTAATATCTTCAAATGAGGAAATTGAATAGATGACCTCTGATGTTCTTACCCCCAAATCTATCATCCTGTGGTTTTAAGAGTTCTGCAATAAGGACAATGGTTTTAATTTTCTTCACTTTCTGTTAACAGAATTAAAAGGAGTTCTGGCCAGTAAAATCCTTGTGAGCAGTTCCCTAGAGTCCTGACTGAACTCATATTCAGATTCTAGGGCCTTGGTCTTTTATACAATATGTGAAGATATTCTTTGTGTAAAGCATTTTCTTGGCTTCTGACCAGTCCTAGTGCCTGAGGCCTACTTCTGTCCTAGGTCCTGGAAGGAACCTGATATTTAACTGCCTTGTGACTATACAAGGTTGAGGCATCTTTATTTTGTTTATTTGGTTTAGTGAAGCAGAGAAAATTAGTTAGTGACTTCCAAATCCAATCAAAGGTCAGTAGGTGAAAAAGAATGACCATGTACACCATTTTTTTTTGTGTGTGTGATGATACAGGGCAGAGTAAATGTAGTCTCAGTAAAGTCTAGAAGAAGCATGCTTTCCGTTCCTATGAGGTCTGATTAATTACCTCTTCCTTTCCCAATTTTAGATCATAATTGAGAAATAGGAGATGGAATCCTTGGTGTTAGAAGAGAATCCCACTTTCTTTGGCACTCACTTGTAGTGGCATTGTTGTGACACAGGATAGAGAAGGCAAGTGAGTAGATGAGAGCAGTAGATTCTAGGACAGAGATCAGCAAACCCAGTTTCTGGTAGAACTGGCACAGGATCCTTGATAGTAGTTGAGGCCTCCACATGCCTGTGAATTTTTTGCTAATGAAGGATTGTAGTCCCCCCCCCCCCCAATAGGTTCCAAAGAGAAGTGATCTTCAAATATTGGCCCTGATTGAGTGTGAGGCATGTCAGCTCTGACATCTGGTAGGGGCCACTGGCATCTGGGTTATTCTACCTATGAGGTGTGTTCTCCTGCGAAGTTGATAATCAAAATCTCTATGAAATAATAAAGTTACAGGATAAACCTACCAAAAAGGAGTGCTCTTCCAGAAAATGTTAAAAGTTAATTTATAAAGTCTTGAGCTTCATTTGCATTTACTCCTCCATTCATTTTGTATGAAGACAAACTGACAGATCTTATGAAGCTAGAAGAACTTGAAATATGGATTTTGTCTGTTTTCTTAGTAACAGTTAAGTTCTAAGAGGCTTATCAGTCTAGACTAATAAATGATGATCTTTGAGATCTAAATTCATGAACAACCTATATTATTATGGAAGGATTTCTGTGTCTTAGAGCACCCACCTCTAGTCCTTTAGACCACATAAGCCTGCTCTGTGTCTAGCAATAGAGGGACTTCCGTGGGAAATTTAAAAAGTTGGTATTTTCTGGGTCCATCTGGTATGTGCATCAGCTTCCTTCTGTGTTGGGAAGTAGTGAGAGAAAGGAAATTAAAAACATGAAAATTAATGTTTCTTAGAGGGCCTACAACACTGGAGGCATTTGGATTTGGTCCATTGGGTAGAATGGAAGAATAGTAGAATGGAACCACTCTTGAATAGTGGAGTGACATAAAGAAGTTTTCGAAGTAGACCAATCTGTTAGCATAGGACGAAAACTTGAAGATGTTTATGAGGTAAACTACACTTAGTTTGCTTTTGTATCAGACTAGTTAAGGTCCAAGAATGGGCCAAAGAAAGAGGAAGGAAGAAGGAAACCTATAATTTCTAGGGCCTAGAGATCCAGGAAGGTTCTGATCTCTTTTTCTCCATGAAACAAAACCAAAAAATTTTGTCTAAACTGTTGGTTGTGCTTGAGTATATTTATGCAGTTATCTGCTACCTTCTGCCATGATGATAGTAGAGTGGCTAAGTATCTCATAATTTTTAGATTATGTACCAATTTTAATTTAACTGATTGTACTCTAAATGTGTAATTCTTTTCCAGTGGTCACTGAATATTACTACTTAACCATATCCATATTGACATTCTCTCTACAAGTGAAACCAGAAGATAGAAGTTACAGATAAAAATGGAAAGATAGTGCTCAGTGTCTCCTTGAAAAATAAAGGAGTTGAAGTTGTGCTCAGATGCAAAAGAAACATCATTTCATGGGAAACTTGGAGAAGAAAAGAGAAAAGCACAAAAAATATAGCTTATGTGTCAATATCTGTTGTAGAGGATGAAGAAGTAAAGACATTATTTAAAAACTTAATAACATTTTTCACATTGACATACATCAATACTTGTTGACTTCAGTGCAAAAGTTGGTACAAGTGAGGAAAGTAATAAATATGGAAAAAGATGCAGTTTGGAATCAAGACATGAAAGAAGCCAAAAGACTGTAGATTATTCATGTCTGTATATCATGAATACTTCCTTCGAGAAGAGAGTTGGAAGATGTTGGATATAACAAATGCCAAAAAATGCCATACAAAATGAAATTAATTTTAATAAGTAGTCACCTATCATTTAAGTATCTATTAAGTATCATGCATTGAATTAAGTGCAGGCAGGATGCAGAATATGTCTTAATACCATTGTGAGATTTACTTAAGAATCAGTTGTGTATGTGGTAGGCACATCAGTGAGTGATCAGAAAGGGCTTAAAATAACCAATACCAAATTAGAAGAAAGAATAAAAATGAGAAGACATATAGTATTTTAGTTCTAACTTTTTTAGCAAGCTTTTGAGTCCCTCCATAATGAAAAGATAAAAGTCAATATATATATTGACCTTAACTCTTAAAAAATGTCTTATAGAGAAATAAAGCTGATATAAAAGAGTTGATCCACAGTGAAGTTGAGAATATCAAAACTGCCTTAGCTAGGCAAAACTTAGAAATGTGGCAGCTGAAGGCCACATGCTTATTTGTAACACACTAAGATTAAGGATTGGAAGATTATAATTAATAGTCAAAAATAGTCAGAATTAGGTGAGGGGAAAACAAAATTATAACAGAATTTAGTATGAGATCTGTTTATGATGTCCTGCAAAAATATGTAGATGAAATAACAAGGATGATGAGAATGGATTCCAGTGCTTCTAATCCTGCTATCCTATATTAGGAACTCTCAAGTAGTATTTTAGAAGAGAAAAATCAGGAAGTGTGATATAATTTGACTAAATCATTAGGGAAGAAATCTACACTGGCAATAACAAAATTAAACACTTAGAAATTGATTATTCAGGGAATTCCAAAAAAAGGAAAACCTCCAAAACAATAGAAAAACTCCTAGAAAACAGCATCTAGGAAAATTTAGCAATTCCCATGTGTCAAACTTTTTATTTCTATAGCTTCTTTATAATAATTGTCTCTAATCAAGAGTTTTCTTTATAAAAATATGAGAAGAGGGGCAGCTTGGTGGCATAGTGGATAGAGTACCCTAGAGTCTAAAGGACTTGAGTTCAAATATGACCTCAGACACTTAATAATTGCCTCACTGTGTGACCTTGGCAAGTCACTTAACCCATTTCCTTAAATAAATAAAATTTAACAAATGAGAAGAGGACACTCATAGGCGATTTTATACTGTAGGCCACATCTAACAACTGTCACACATTTGACTGGGAGGCAAAGAATATATGATGCTGTTATATATATTGTTGATTACCTCAAATCATTTGATTTGTTAGAAGAAAAAAATGAAAGCTGTCCTGAAGCAAGATATTCATGAATATTATGAGATTATACTTGATTCATATATCATGAAAAAATAACGAGGATGTTTATTTTAGAATATGATGGGAAGACTTGTGCAGATGTTGAGTAAAGTACCAGGAAAATGTTATTTGTAGTGACTACAACAATGAAAATTGAGGAATCAAAAAAAAAGCAACTGAAAACTATAATTATAAGAACCAAGCTTGTTACTGCAGAAAAGTTGAGAAAAAATGTATCTTTCTATCTTTTATTCATGAGTAGGAGAATTGCAAAATTAATTCATTGTCAGATACGTTTTGGTTGTTTGAACTATTTTTTTCTCTTTTTAAATCATTGTTATAGGAATGGCTGAGTAGTAAAGGGGAGCAAGACATATTAGAAATGAATGTGATCTAAAAACAAAAGAATAACCTTTTTTTATTTCAGAAGAAGTAAAAAGAAAACGATTCACCACCTGTACAAGAAAAATGAAGTCATTGAAGACTGCCTAGTCTTTATATTGCTTAGATTATGACATATAGTTGGTCAGGTAACTAATTGAATTTATACATGTTTATTGAACAGATACCACAGATGAGCAATGAGATAGGCGAGATCCAGAAAGAGGAAGTTCGACTGGACTAAATTAGAGAAATTATTTTACTGATCCTAAGTACCCATTAGCCCTCCTTTTTAATGTCAGTATTCTTCCAACAATTCAATAGGTCTTTGAATTTTAGAATGTCAGGATCTGAAAAGAACCACAATTTCAGGTGACCCAAAAGATAATGAATATTTGATGAATAATTAGGCAGCAGTGTCTTACTAAGGACGACTTTTACAGATGTAATTGTTAGACATAATTAAGAATAGGTCTGACTATGAAAGACTGACCACGTAGCAAGAAATAAAGTGTAACATGGATAGCTAAATGTTTTACTGGCTCCCACAAAATAATAAAAGAACCAAAGTATACCTTCTAGCATGTTCAAAATCAATGTATAGAAGTCACACAAGATGAAAAGATATGGGGTAGATTATAACTTCTACCAGTAGAGTCAGTCCCTAATGAGATCTGTTGAATTCAGCAGTTCAGCAGATTATTGTTAAGCATCATGATGGGCAATGGGTTACAAAGGAAAAAAAAAAATATGATCTCCAGGAACTTACAGTAGAATTTAAGTTTAAAATATCTTGTGAACATAGAGCTAATCAGAAGCGCGACAAGGATTTTTTGGCATGTGCTACTATCAACAGTGAGAGTAAGCTTCTTATATACTAAGCTATCCTTTAGACTTACAGTTTGAGAAACAAAGGTATATATATATATATATATTTTTTTTTTTCTCTATGGCATTATACAAAACAATAAGCCTTAGAAGCTTTAGTAGCTACGAAAGGGAAGAAAAGCACTATTACAGGAGACAATCACAGAAAAGGTAGTGGGAATTTCAACATTATAGTTACAGGAAGATATGTAGGCCCTCAGTTTCCACATTATATAGATATGAAATAAAACGGGGATAAAGCTAATGCCTGGAGAAAGGAAATCATACTTTGTTCTCTTTCTCTTTTACTTATAAATGTATATGCCATCTCCAGTATCTACTAATGAATACAAATCAGACAACTAGACATAAGGAAGGAAAACAAAAATAAAAAGATAATCCATTCTTCAATTCTTATATGTGATCCTGGAAAGTAATGATGAAGAAAAGTTTCTGCTAATTGTATTGCATAAGGACATTGAAATAGGCCAGGAAACTGGTAGAATTAATACTAGATTATCCTATAGTTCCAGGCTAGTCATCCAATACAAATGACTATCTTTAAAGACAAAACAGCTATTTATTTTGACTTTTGGAGAATTGCAAAAACTAAAAAAATGAACAAGTCTCCTTGGAAATTATATATTAAAACCTCAACAGATATTAAAAACTTCAATTTATAACATTATGGTGGTTACAGGAGAAAAATGAAATAGTCTCCACCCTTAGGGAGATTACTTTCTACTAGACAGATAAGATAAAGAGAACATTGTAGTGATTACAATACAGCATCTGTAATCAGAAAGTCAAATTTCAAAGCTTACCTTTTGTCATCTATTACCTATGTAATTTTAAGTAGCACACCTAAATTTCTTTGACTTGTTCTTGTTCTCTCTAAATAGAAGGCTTTGACCACCTAATCTCTAAGGTCTTTGAATTTTAGAATATCAGGATCTGAAAAGAACCACAATTTCAGGTGACCCAAAGGATAATGAATATTTGGTGAATAATTAGGCAGCAATGTCTTACTAAGGATGACTTTTACAGATGTAATTGTTAGACAAAATGAAGAATAGGTCTGACTTTGAAAGAAAGACTGACCATGTAGCAAGAAATAAATGATTTAAATCAAAAGACAGGTAAAAATTAGGTAAAAAGGAAAACAGGGAATGCTAACAATATGAGGGAATTGAAGGAGGCTTTTTGGAGGATGTAACAACTGAGCCCAGAAGAGGATTGACAAGTCTAAGAAATAAAAGTCTAAGAAATAAAAGGGAGAACTTGGTAGTTGATTAAGGATTGATTAAGGAAAATCAGAGTTCAGCTCTGGCTTCAGACTTTTGGTAATCCTGAGTCACCTTAACCTTACTTTCCTCCACTGTTTAGTGGGTGTAATAACACCTCTTTCCCTCCCAAGTTCATTGTGAGGATCAAATCAGAAAAAAGGACTTAGCACACTGCCTGATCCTAATAGTTGCTTTACAGATAATGGATATTCTTCAAAGGAAAAGGTTCATACCAAATTTGGGCTATAACTTAAAAAGGAGCAGATAGAAAATAGTATATGAAGTTTAGTCCTGGAAAGTTAGATTGGAATCAAGCTTAGAGGTTTTAAATGTCAGATTGAGGAGTTTATTTACTGGGGTATTGTGTCCTGGAGGATTTAGTTGCTACTAAAGATTTCTTTTTGAGCAGGAGGATCTGTCTCTTAGGAAAATTATTTTGATATATGTCAAGCTAGATCAGAGACGGGGAAAACAGAAGTAGGCAAATCAAATGGGACACTTGGAATAATTTTAGGGAAGATGTGGAGCTGGGCTTGTGATAAAAGGTGATTACATGGATCAAAAAAGAAATAAATATAAGAAATGGTTAAGATAGGTTTGATAGGGTAATTGATTGGACATGGAGGCAATGAGTGAAAAGAGTCAAAGATCTGGCATTTCAAACCTGCTAAGATGGTGATATCTTCAACTGAAGTAAGGAAGTTTGGAGGCTTGTTGGTTTAGATGGGGGACTCAATGAGTTCCACTTTCTCTCTTCCATGCTGTTATCTGGGGAAAAGCCTATCCAGCTCAAATGCTGTATCTTATATAAAACCTTTCTGACTTCCTCAGCCACATGTGAGCCTTTTTTCCTCTGGACTAGAAAATTGATATGACTATTAAGTAATAGTTACTATTCTTGTATGGCTAATTAACTGACTTTGAAGAGAACAGACTAGGCTATATCTTTGGGATCTTGTATAATCTTGTGTTTTTTTCTCAATACATAGTAATAGTTTAATCTGATTAAATTACTTGAAGTAAGGTATAGTGTCAAGTACTAAACTATAGCACAGTGTTTACATTAGACATGTTGTTTGAATATTAATGTCTTAGATTAAAGGTATAACAGTTTTTAAACTGCTCAACTCTTTTTTTTTTTAAAGATATTGGGTTTTTGTTTTTTAAATTTGGATCTGTGATTTCTTTGGGTAGGAAACTCCCAATATGGAAACTTACTTTATCAATACAGATCAGAAATTCCTTTATGATTTATATAGTTTTAAAGATTTGTCTGTGACACGGTGAAGTTAAGTGACTCATCCATGATTTCATAACAGTGTGTGACCAGAGGTAGGACTTGAACCTAGATCTTTCACTCTAAGCCTGGTCCTTCATTCTTTATGCCATACTACCTATCAGAGCTCTTAACTTCTCAGAACTGATGGAGACACAAATGGATGCAGTGATGATTCTTTATGCCCAACAGCCTACATATATACAAATCTTCTAAAATGGCATTTAATTTTATCATTGTGTTTTGACTTAACAAGTATATGTATATGTATATTTACTGCAAAGAACAGTAGTCTTCAGACCCAAGTTTCAAATTGTTATATTATTGTCAAGTATAAAAATAATCTTCAAATACTTACTGCAATTTTGACATTATTTGTTACAACAGGATTGACCTTGTAAGGTCAAAATCTTTTGACTTTGTTGCTGTATTTATGAGGTCAAGAATATAATTAAAAAGAACACAATTACTTTTTTCTTGCATTATATTTTTGTCATTTTTTTTGCTTCATATGTATTACAAAAGCAAACCTGTTGGGTTTCTAAAAAAGATCTTGTAAACAATCAGCAGCTCTTTGGAATTGTCTGTGGTAGAGCTCCAAAACGAATCTGGAGACATGATAACCCCAATTGGAATCAATTCCTGGCAGCAGGAATTCTCGCCCTAAGAGTGAAATCTGACATAACCAAGCCCTAGACCAAAAAGTTCAATTTAAAAAGAGACCCGAACTGGTGAGCTTTATGTTTTTTAGCTAGATTGAGTCTGCTCTGAGTTCTAAAGAGCTTGGCAGTTGGAGATAAAGTCCAACTGGAGTTAAAATAATCTCAGCCAAGACTGAAATGAACAAAAAAGGAAAAACTAATGTGTGTTTTTCTTAGGGAAGACATGGCTGGGGCCATGATTAAGTGAAAGGCTGTTGGCTTTCTAAAAAGAGTTATTTTAAAAAAATTGATGAAGTCTGTGCTTCTCATGAGGAAGAGATAGTGCCACAGCAAGACTACAACAAAGCACACAGCAAAGATGTACATGACAGAAGACAGTGAAGACAATACATCTGGCAAAGACAAGGGAGCATTGTTTCATGATGATAATGACTAATAGAGACAAAGGAGAGCAGCATGATGACATCACCAGAAGACAAAGGGCTGCCCTACTGCATTGGAGGTGTGAGTTGTCCTTAGATTCAACCTCTTTACACGTGTATCCCTCTGAATGTACTTTTTAGGCCCTACATGTTCAATATGTGTGTTCCCTATATGCTTCTATTCGTCCCATTAATGCTTTGTGTACTTGATGGAAAATGTGCCCATTTCCCTATGGGAAAATATTTTATCACTGCTTTCTTTTGTTTTATTAAATGTCCTTGTTTTGAACCACTTGTGTTTTCTGACTGACTTAACAGTAGGCATATCAGAAGAGCTTAGTAAGCCTTGGTTTTAGTGGATTTAGACACATAGAGTATCTTGAACCTGGACTCCTTTTTCAAGTCACCTTGCCTTATTGAATGGGTATCAGCAAACTTTTCTAGTCTGGCTATCATATAACCTCAGAAAAACTATATAAAGTTTTAATTCTTTAAAATATTTTCATTTTAGGCTCACTTCAAATGCATATAAAATATCTGACTCAAGACAGCAAGCAATCATAGAAGAGTTATCAACAAATCCATAAGTTGAAGAATAAGAATATAAGTTCAAAATTAGAATATTTAAGAATATTTAGTTATAAAATGTTTTTTAATGCATTGAAGACATCCAATTTAGTGTCAAAACATAAAGTTTAGTTACATGGTATCTGCTGCCCTAATGGATAAGTGTTAACTGTTCACTAATAGGAAATCTCATAGGTTGGTAGAATTTGTTAATTTGTGAGGACATTAGCTAAGAAAAATTGACAACCTGAAAAAAAAAAGCAGACATCATTAAAGATCACTGAAACATTTTAGTCTGGTGATTCAATTTAACAAAAATAGTAAAAATTTAATTAATAGAATAATTTGCTTATAATGATTTCATATATTGATCATGGATAAGGCAAGTTTTTTTTTTTATTAAGACCATTTGCAAAAGGGTTGCCATGGCACCATTCTTCACTCAATGAATTGAAAGATATCCTTTTTTCATTTAATCGACTCAGGATTCCTTTCTGGTCACAGCACCCATCAGATGAAATGTTATGATTAGGAATCCCTCATTCCTCTACCCTAAGGCATCATCTACAATATTCTGAACATGATTTTCTGCCTGTGATTGTATATTTGATATGAAAGCTTGTGTTTGCATATATAAACTATGCTTTCCTATGCCTGATACATTAGGATGAAATGTTACCTGTTATGATTCATACACCGACATCCAATATATAAATTGCTTCTGAGACTAAAGTGTCTGGAAAAACTAGTCTTAGGTACCATTACCATCTGTCGCAGATAGTAGCATTTCAGAGGGGGAATGACCTTCTATATACCTCTCCAACTGTAAATCTGTGGCTCTCTGATGATAAATATTCCTTACTACTCACTCGGTAGAAATTATATTCTAGGTGATTGCATATTTGCAAAACTGATTTAGGAAATAAACATTCCATTTTATTATTGAAAAAATGCTGTTTCCTATGTTTTGGGCATACTCTCTCAAACATTTTAGTAATTAAAATTTAAGAATTTTTTAAATTAAATTAATTCAATTAAAATTAATTAAAATTAAGAGTTTTTTTCCTGTTAAAGACTGAAATGTTCAAACTGACAAAGTCTCTGCATTTCTTAGCTCCCACATCTCTCAACCCAAGTAATTTTGAAGTTCAAATTTATTTCTTGAATAAATAAAGATTTGACAGTTAAGATTAAGAAAATGTCCAAAATTTAGGTTATAGTTTGACTAATAGTTTACTTCATCAAACAGAAAAAGTCACTTAATAGACACTGCTAAAAAGAAATAGAGAACTTGAAATACAATATCCAAAAAACCGAATTATTTAGGTTTACAGTCAAGAATAATTTACCCAGCAAAACTGGATATTCTTAGAGGGGAGAATATAATAAGAGTATTTCTCATGGAAAGACTTCATAGAAACATTGAGGGGCAAACCCAGGAGTCAAGAGAAATAGAAAAAGGGAAGGGGCAGAGCCAAGATGGCCACAAGAGCGGATCTTGTCTTGGGCCCTCTCTCATAAAACTTCTAGCCTAAGGACTCTAAATTTTCAAGAGACAGAACCCACAGTGGGACCCAATGAGGCAGTTTTCCTACTCAAGGTAACCTGGTAAAGAGCAGAAAGGCTCTGCTCTCCGGGGTCAGAGGGGCAGCCAGCCAGAGGGGTGGCCCACCAGAGCCAAAGAACTTCAGCCTCCTGGGGGCGGCCCCAGGGCACTGGGAGCCGCAGCTCACAGCAGGGGGTGCAGTTTCCTGACCTATACCCTGGGGAACACCAGGCACAAATTGGGGGGAACAGTGGGGGAACCTCTGCCAGAGGGAGCACATGAAGTCCAGCCCTCAGGGCACATAGCGAGCCGTAGTCCTGATCCAGGAAAAAGAAGCAGGCGGAGACGGTAAGCAGGAACCCCCAAGGCATGAGCCCATTGAACCTAGGGAGGGGAGTGAAGAGAGAGAGACTACAGAGCTCTGTCCTCTGCCCCTGGAACAGGACTCTGGGGCTCTGACCACATTCAGATCCTGATCACAGCCTAGGCCCCCTCATAGAACAGCAGGGACCCCCCCCCCCCACCTCAGCCCCGTGGCAGAGGGGGGCGCATAAGGTCATTCACAGACCAGGAGGGAGGACAGAGCCTCACACACTGAGACCCTTGTGGGAGTGTCCCAAAAGCTCAGGAAGCACCCCCAAAACAGGCTAAGGCTGGGAAAATGAGCAAGCAGAGAAACAAGAGGAACACCATTGACAAATATTTTGCCTGTGAGCCCAAGAAGGATCAAAACACTCAGTCTGAAGATGAGGAAGCACAAGCTCCTGTATCTAAAGACTCCAAGAAAAACAGAAATTGGGCTCAGGCTATGACAGAGCTCAAAAAAGACTTTGAAAATCAAATGAGGGAGTTAGAAGAAAAACTGGGAGAAGAAATGAGAGAGATGCAGGAAAAACATGAAAATGAAGTCAGCAGCCTAATCAAGGAAATCCAAAAAAATGCTGAAGAAAATAGCATGCTAAAAACCAGCTTTGGTCAAATGGATAAAACAGTTCAAAAAGTTATTGAGGAGAAGAATGCTTTAAAAAGCAGAATTGGCCAGTTGGAAAGAGATAAGAAAGCTCTCTGAGGAAAACAAATCCTTCAGACAAAGAAAAGATAGAAAAAGGTCAAAGGACTTAAGTATAATTTCTTGCTTTCTATTATGGGGAAATGGTGCATGTGTCTTGTCTAAGTACTCATTAAAGGAGTAATCTAATTAGAAGGCCAAGAAGTGGTTCTGTTGTGTCTCACTGATTTAAAAAAAAAAGAATGGAATAATAGAATAAAGAAATGTAATAGACTAAAGAAAAATATACTAGGGAAGAAAGTGGAAGATTAGGAGCAATTAACCATTGAAGTACATGTGAGCAAATCTGTAATCCCAGGAAGGATTGTGGAGTGAGTGATACTTGAATCACATTCTTTATCTGAATTGAGTAAACAAAAATACACAGAGTTGGGGACAAAATTTTAATTTTACTCAACAGAAAAAGATACATATATTAATCTGTCTCACAGAGTTTACAACCTAATGGAAAAATCACTTAGATATATATATGTATATACACATGAGTTTGGGGGTTTGTTTTTTTGGAAGAAGAGTGGGGTTAAGTGACTTGTTCAAGGTCACACAGTAAATATCAAGTGTCTGAGACAGGATTTGAAAGTCAGGTCCTGACTTAAGGGCTGTTGCTCTATCCACCTAGCTGTACCCCCCCCCCCCCATCATACATAGTTTGAAAGAAATTTTTAATTTAATTTAATGCTTTTCTCTGTGTTCAATTCAACTTAATATGTGCTAAACTCTGTGCTATATGCTGGAAATTAAAAAGGTCAGAATGAAACAGTGCTTGCCCTAAAAGTACTTACTTTCTAGTGGGGATAATCAACCTGTGCAATGATGAGTAAGTAAATAGTGGCAATTTTAATGAATTAGTTTAATCTTGTAGCTCTTGTAGAATATACATATTCTCACACTTTAACTAAGAGGAAAAATAATTAAGCTGCCCAAAGCCTAATAATTCTATCTGGTTTGGACCAGACCCACCTATCCAGGTTGGTGGATTTCATCAGTAACTAAACTTTGCAAGATTACTTGTCTGTGAAAGTGGTTTCCAAAGAGGGAGCTCTCTGGGGAACTGTGACATCAAGGAGTTGGAGGGAGGGACAGGGTTCATTCTGGAGAGGAAACCTGAGAAGTCCCTACCACAGCCAAGGAAGGAGGCAGGGCACAAATTAATGCAGGACTCTTTGGAGGTGCAGTAAATTGGAAGGAGAACACTTTAAATCCTTTATCTGGGATCCATAGGAAGGCAAGTCTGGTGGCAGCAGCTGAAATAATTCCAGCTCCAATAATGCCATGAGGCTAGCGAGTGCCTGTTACAGCCCCTGCCTCTTAGTGCCCCCTTGGTGCTATTGGCTGAGTGTCCTGGGGTCCAAAGTATTTACTTTGAAGAAATTAGTATGTTCAAAGCAGACCAGAATCTCCTGAATACCCCAGCTAGGAATAATGGAATGGGACCAAAGAACACCACGATACGGTGGTGGTGTTCCCGTGACCTGCTGGGCAGCTTCCAGGAAAATTGAAGTCTTTGGGTTCCAGGGGGAGTATCGAGTATACTGACCCTCAGCTTTGGGTCTAATGTATAATTACCAATTTATCTCCAAAAAATCATGGCACTTTTGCCTGGCACTACTGGTGTGCCATGGTGCTTCTCTACTTCAGAAGGGAACCCTTATCCATAAGGCCAAGGGCTCCCGCAGCACCTAAATTTTCACCAGAAGTTCTGTTCCCTAATAAATCAGACCATGGGGGTGAAATATACATATCAAATATATATATATATATATATATACATATATATGTATGTATATATGTATACATACATATATATATGTATATATGATGTATGTGATGACACAATCCTCTGATTATGAAGAACAACATCCTTGCTTGGAGGGAGGGAAGACTAGTTCTACCCACCAAAAATAATCACTTCCTCTGTCCTCTTACACTGTTGTGCAAACTGTCAACCTTCCGCCTTCTTCCCTAGCCATTAAGTTCACACAGGGGATGTTATAATCTATCCCATACAGAAATAGCATCAGTATACATGCCACTGAGAAAATTTCCAAACTCAATTTGCTTCCTGCCTGTCTTTGAAGAGTGAACTTCTGGGAGTCTCCATTCTGGTGCATCTTTAACATTTCAATAATCAGTAGATAGTATCCTCAAATCATTTAAGAATTACTTATCAATTAGCCTTTACCAAGGAGTATTTATGGTGAAGATATAACTATTAATATTTTGCCCCAATATCAAGGGCATACTGTCCCTTTTACCACCTCCTATCCTAGGGGAAATGAGCTGAAACTCAAAGAATTTGCTTCAAAGTATTTCACCTCAAGCAAGTTTACTTCCAAATACAGTTTATCTTGATACCTTTATCTCAATCCCCTTCCCTAACCCCTAGTCATGCAGAGAGGTTAAACACATTTTCCTATTAGGTTACAAAAGAAGAATCAACAACAAAAAAAAACCAATCCTTAAACCTTTATCCAGTTTTTAAACTAGTAAATAGTTTGCTTTGGCCTGCATTCAGACTCCATGTTATTTCTTTGGGTGTGGATGATATTTTCCATGACAAGACCTTTCAAACTGTCTTTGATTATTGTAGTGTTGAGGAGAGCAGTATCCATCATAGTTGATCATCATAAAATGTTCTTATTATGGACAATGTCCTGGTTCTGCTCACTTCACTCAGCATCAGATCATGCAAGTCTTTCAGGCTTTTCTGGAGTCTGCTTGTTCAAGATTTCTTACAGAACAATAATATCCCATCACATTCATATCAACACATATCATAGCTTGTTCAGCTATTCCCCAACTGATGAGCTTCCCCCTCTATTTCCAATTATTTGCCACTATAAAGAGCTGTTAAAAATATTTTTGAACTTGTGGATCTTTTCCTCATTTTTTAAGTAGTGGTGTTGCTGGTTCAAAGGATATAAGTGCACAATTTAAGTGCACAGTTTGATTGCCTTTTGGGCATAGTTTCAAATTGCTCTCTAGAATGGTTGGATCAGTTCACAACTCTTCCAATAGTGTATTAGTGCCCCAGTTTTGCCACAATCTCTTCAACATTGATCTTGTTCCTTTTTTATCATCTTAGTTAATCTGATAGTTATGAGGTGGTACTTCAGAGTTGTTTTAACTTGCATTTCTCAAATAATTATTTGGAGTATTTTTCATGTAACTATAGTTTTTTTGTTTTTTGTTTTAGATTTTTGTGAGGCAAAAGGGGTTAAGTGGCTTGCCCAAGGCCACACAGCTAGGTAATTAAAAATGAAGTCAAGGCTCATGACTTTTTTTTTCCTTAGTTTTTTGCAAGGCAAATGAGGTTAAGTGGCTTGCCCAAGGCTACACAACTAGGTAATTAAGTGTCTGAGGTCGAATTTGAACTCGGGTACTCCTGACTCCAGGGTAGGTGTTTTTATCCACTGTGCCACCTAGCTGCCCCTATAGATAGTTTTAATTTCTACATCTGAAAACTTGTTCTGTCCTTTGACTATTTTTATCAATTGGAAAAAGGCTTGTATTTTCATAAATTTGACTCAGATCTCTACATATTTTAGAAATGACTCCTTTATCAGAAACATTAGCTATAAAAATCATTTCCTGTATTTCTGCATTCTGTCTAATCTTGATTGCATTGGTTTTATTTGTGCAAAAACTTTTAAATTTAATGCAATCAGAATTTTCCATTTTGCAGTTTATAACATTCTCTATTTCTTATTTGGTTAAAAACCCCTTCCCTCTCCAAAGATTTGACAGATAGATTCTTCCTTGTTCTCCCAATTGGCTTATGATATCACCTTTTATATTTAAATCCTGGACTCATTTCTTGGTCTAGGATATGAGAGAATCAAACAGTAAATTACTGTGGTCATTTATTATTGTTTCTTGTATATCTAAACTATTCCACTGATCCCACCACTCTCTTCCTTAGCCAGGATCAAACAGTTTTGATGATGGATGTTTTATAATATAATTTTAGATCTGCTATGAGTATGCCACCTTCCTTTGCATTTTTTCATTAATTCCCTAGATATTCTTGACCTTTTGTTCCTCCTTATGTATTTAGTGATTTTTTTTCCTAAAAGAATTTTTTTGGTAGTTTAATTGGTTTTGCACTGAATAATTTAACTTAGGTAGAATTATCATTTTTATTATATATGCCTACCCATGAGCAGTTATTTTTCTAATTATTTATATCTAATTTTATTTGTGTGAAAAGTGTTTTGTAATTGTTTTCATACAGTTTCTGGGTTTGTTTTAGCAGATAGATTCCCAAGTATTTTATGTTGTCCACAGTTACTTTATATAGAATTTCTCATTCTATCTCTTGCTGCTGGATTTTGTTGATAATATATAGAAGTGCTGATGATTTATGTGAGTTTATTTTACATCCTGCAACTTATTAAAGTTGATAATTGTTTCAGGTTGTTTTTTTTTTAGTTGATTTTCTCAGATTATCTAATTAGACCATCATATCATCTGTAGAGAGTTTTGTTTGCTCATTGCCTATTCTAATTCCTTTTCTTGTCTTATTGCTAAAGCTAACATTTCTAGTATAATATTGGATAGGCATGCTTGTTTCACCCCTGATTTTATTGGGAATGCTTCTATAGCTTATCACCATTATGTATAATGCTTGTTTATGATTTTAGATAGATACTACCTATCATTTAAGTAAAGATCTATTTATTCTTATGCTCTCCAGTACTTTTAACAGGAATGGGTACTATATCTTGTCAGTGACTTTTTCAATCTCTATTAAGATAATCATAGGACTTCTGTGAGTTTTGTTACTGATATAAACAATTATGCTGATAGTTTTTCTAATATTAAACTAACCCTATAATCCTGGTATAAATCCTACCTAATTGTAGGGTATTACTTTAGTGAAACTTGCTGTAATATCTTTGCTGATATTTTTATTAAAATTTTTGCTTCAATATTCATTGGGGAAATTGGTCTATAATTTTCTTTCTCTGTTTTGATTCTTCCTGGTTTAGGTCTTAGTAGCTTATTGATGTCATAGAAGAAATTTGGCAGAACTCCTTTGACTATTATTTCAAATGGTTTATATAGAATTGTAAATCCATCTAGTCCTGGAGATTTTTTCTTAGTTTGTTGATGGTTCTTTCAATTTCTTTTTCTGAAATGGAGTTATCTTATCTCTTCCTCTGTTAATCCTGGCAATTTGTATTTTTGTATATATTCATTCATTTCACTTAGATTGACAAATTTATTGCATACAGTTAAACAAAACAACAACCTCTGTGAGTAATAGTAAGGAGCTGTCCGACTGGAGACCTAACTGGAACTGGCCACTCAGCCAACACAATTCCTTCCTTCCTTCCTTCCTTCCTTCCTTCCTTCCTTCCTTCCTTCCTTCCTTCCTTCCTTCCTTCCTTCCTTCCTTCCTTCCTCCCTCCCTCCCTCCCTCCCTCCCTCCCTCCCTCCCTCTCTCCCTTCCTCCCTCCCTTTCTCCCTCCCTCCCTTTCTCCCTCCCTTTCTCCCTTCCTCCCTCCCTCCCTTTCTCCCTTCCTTCCCTTTCCCTCTGTTCACATAAAGTATATCATATCCTTATCTATGGTTCTTTGTTCAGAGAGGGGGGAGGAGAGGGAGAATAGAAAGAAGATATTCTCAGAGTGAAGGGACCATTCATAGGAAAAAAGAGATCCATTTAAAGAGGGTGTGAGATTTGAGCTGAATCTTGAAGGAGGTCAGGGATGCTAGTGAGGAGTACATTCCAGGCATGGGGGCTATCCAGTACATTGGCACAGAGACAGTAGATGGACTGTTGTGTTCAGGGAACAAGTTTCTAAATGTAACTAGATCATCTGAATAGAAAAGATTAAGATAAGACTGGAAGATTTTTTTTTAGGTTTTTGCAAGGCAAAAGGGGGTTAAGTGGCTTGCCCAAGGCCACACAGCTAGGTAATTATTAAGTGCCTGAGGCCGGATTTGAACTCAGGTACTCCAGACTCCAGGGCCGGTGCTCTATCCACTGTGCCACCTAACCTAGATTTTAAAGGTTCTTTTAAAGATAATAGGGAGCCAGTAGAGCTTAGTGAGTTGGGGGATGGTTATCTCCCAGATAATTGTTGATTCAGTGATCTCTTAGAAAATAAAAAATTGGGGGCTGCTAGGTGTCGCAGTGGATAGAGCACTGGCCTTGGAGTCAGGAGTACCTGGGTTCAAATCCGGCCTCAGGAATTTAATAATTACCTAGCTATGTGGCCTTGGGCAAGCCACTTAACCCCATTTGCCTTGCAAAAACCTAAAAAAAACAACCTAAAAAAAAAAGTTAATTTATGGCTGAATTTTTTACTTTTTTTTTTTTAAAGGTTTTTGCAAGGCAAACAGAGTTAAGTGGCTTGCCCAAGGCCACAGCTAGGTAATTATTAAGTGTCTGAGACCGGATTTGAACCCAGGTACTCCTGACTCCAAGGCCAGTGCTCTATCCACTACGCCACCTAGCCGCCCCTATTCTTCTTCTTCTTATTATTATTATTATTGTTATTATTATTTATAGATTATAAGAATCTGACCACATCGGGGCATAACAGTAGCTTTCCAGCTGCTGCATATTAGCAGATCTGCTATGGTCAGTAAGTGACAGGTAACCTAGAATTAGTTTCTTCTCATTTTGAGCTTCCATTAGCAGCTAATGGCAGTGGTGGTGGGTGATGGCACAGAATCCAATTAAGACCTTTAATGGAGGTATATTACAATGATAGAAAGTGTGCTGGATTTGTTGTCTGAGAATCCACATCCCAGCTGGGTTCAAATCCCAGCTCTGTCTCTTCCTCTCTTCCCTCCCTCTCTCCTCTCTCTCCTCCTCCTCCTCCTCCTCCTCCCCCAGCCTCAAATTTTTCAGTCCAAAATAAATTCCTTTAACTCTTGTGACTCTTAATCTACTCCAGAGATTTTCTTTTACTTCTAGGATAAAATATAAAAAACACTATTTAGCTTTTAAAACCTATCACGATCTAGCGCCAAGGAGTAATTGAAAATTACTTCCCCTTCTACATTTTCTAACCTGCCCATAAGTGCAATAGCTGATCTTGAGACTATGTTCATCCTCAGTGAAGGTGTTTGATAATATGGCTGAAAACGTCATGCTACAAGGCATGGGAGCAAGGACACATCTTTGTTTTTACTCACTGACCAGGAAATCCAGAACTCAGATAAGCAAGCTATCATGAGTTGATGTACAATACTGAAGAACTTCTCTGGGCAGCCAAATATAACATAATTTTTCATAAACCCTTATGACTGACATTATCAAAGGCCTTGTTCAGATCTACAAATGTTGTATACAGACCTCGTTCTGTTCCTGGCATTTTTTCTGGAGTTGTCAGGCAGACAACTTTATGTTCCTTTCTGAAGTCACATTAGCTCTCGGGAAGGTGACTATCTTCCAGTTGAAAGATTAGCTTATTGAGAAGGGATATGGCAAGAATCTTACTAGCAATGGCTAAAAGAGAAATACACCTGATTGTCACAGGATAATCTATTCCCTTTATCTTTATAGAGATGGAAAATGAAGGCATCCTTGCCTTCTTGGGGAATAATTTCTTCATGCCATATGACCTGGAAAATTTCAGTCAGTTTTTGGATGAGTAATGGATCCCCCCCCCCCCCCCCCACCTTGTAGATCTCAGCTGGAATAGAATCAGCACCAGGTGCTCTGCCACTTGAAAGGAGCCTAATGGTATTCAAAACCTCTTCCTCGGTTGGAACTACAGCTAGGATTGACTTCATCTTGAGGTAAACAGTCAATGACTTCTGCACTGATGGATGACAGTCTGTTGAGAACACAATGGCAGTGTTCAACCCATCTCTCTAGAATCATGTCTCTATAATTAATCAATGTACTCAGCACTGAGTAGTTGAGATGCACCATATGCTTTGACCCATAAATAGCATTCAGGGCATCATAAAAACATTTTGGTTTGTTACTATCCACATAAAATTGAATTTCATTTGCCTTCTTACTGAGTCAAGAGTTCTATATCTCTCTAAGCTTCATTTGTACTTTATTTTTGATGGAGTTAAATGCTACCTTCTTAGAAATGGATGAACTATACTGTTGGTAAAGTAAACCCTGTGGAATTCTCATTTTTCATTTAGCAGCTTCTGTATTTCCTGATCATTTTCATCAGTTTTGATGTTTGTAAGTGTTTTGGCCCACATGTGCAAATGCAGTTGCTGTTCATCAGATTTCTGAAAGCTGCCTACTCTTTTTCTTCTCCACTCTTGCCACCAGTGTTTATTGGCTCAGTTTTCCCTCCAAGTTAGCAACAAACTGTTTCTGTTCAGAGAAGCCCTCTAATCTCTTGACACTAATTCTTCTCTGTCTTCCTTTAAGATGCAACTCAAGCACTAAATTTTACATAAAATTTGTTGATCCCAACTGCTAATACCCTCCCTTGCAAACTACCTTGTATTTAATTAATATACCTTTGCACTTATGTAATTAATATACCTTTACACTGTACATTTTTATAGATTTTCTTATCTCTCTCATATATAGCTCCTTGTAAATAAGGATTGTGTCATTCTTCATATTTGCACCCTTCATATCTACCCCTGCCTTTGATACAATGTTGTCACATGGGCCACATTTAATGAGTACTTGCTGATTGGTTAACAATTTTTTTCTTCTACTATTCCCTAATCATACTGGTTTCTCTTTTCCTCTCTTTCACTGACATGTACATATGAACATATATATATATATATATATATATATATATATATATATATATATACACACACACACACACACACACACACACACATATATATATATCCACATACAGCTATCCAACACACACACATACAAGCACCCACAAACATCGAACAGCACACATCGTATTCTTGCCTAGTCTTTTTTTCAGTTGAAACCTTTCCTAATTTTCCATTCTTTCTGTCAATCCAAATATTTTGTTTCATTCAAGAATTATGAAGACTATGATAATTTTCAACCTCTTTGGTCCCTCTCTTTTCTGAATTTTTGTGGAATTTATCAGAATTATAAAGTATAGAATTTGAATATATAGCATTTAACCTTGTACCTGACAAGAGGTAGTCAATTAATAAATATTTGTTGATTCACTGCCTAAATCCTGTAAAGAAACATATGATTTTGCTTGAGATAAATATAATAGGGATCAGCAAGCATTTGGGGGGAAATTTTCTAGTTAAGTAAAAACATGTAAATGCAAAATAATGATTTTTATAAATTGAAGATATCTTTGCCCAATAAACTTTGACCATAACATCAATCCTAAGGACAGTAACAAAAACATTCTTTTAAAGAGAATTTTTGGGGTATTAGGTGGCACAGTGGATAGAGCACCACCCTAGAGTCAGGAGTACCTGAATTCAAATTCAGCCTCAGACACATAATAATTTCCTAGCTGTGTGATCTTGGGCAAGTCACTTAACCCCACTGCCTTAAATGAAGAAAAAAATTTTAAAAAATGATAACCTTTTGGCTTGTTCTACATCACCCAAAGTCTTCTCGTAGACTCTTTCATATTATAGTTTGTATCTAGCTTTCCACACATGCAGTTAATCAAACACTTAAGATAATGTTTTTAAAAACTGGTACTGCCCTGAAACTCTACCATCTCTAAAGAAAAGGCTAGATTCTCTTTCTCTACCTAGGATTTTGAGATTCAAGACTACATGATCCCATGGCTGCCATATAGTAGAGAGATTATGCTACTTTGGTCCAAGGCTGAGGCAAGGACCTCTTCCCTCAGGACACATGGAGCACAACTTCTTTGGGCCTTAGACCAAGGCAACCGTCAATGGTTCCTCAGGGATAGCACCGCCTTCATCCTTCTAGGACCTACCATCTACTCTTCATTCTTTTGCAATTTTTAGATTCTGCAGAAAAAGTGAAATGTTAAAAAATGTACCTTTTACAGGTTAGCACAGAGTAGAAGCTCCTTTAATAGTTTATTCCCCAAGAGTCAACTCACTTAATTCATCTTAAGACACTTCCTCTTGGTTGCAACAAGAGGAATGTGTCAATTCTCCTTAGGAAGATATGATTTTTAAAAAAAGTCCCCAAAGGCTCACTACTCTTTGGGCTTATCAAATTGATTAAGAAACTCTATTGATAGGGGTGGCTAGGTGGTGAGTACCAGCCCTGGAGTCAGGAGTACCTGGGTTCAAATCCAGTCTCAGACACTTAATAATTACCTAGCTGTGTGGCCTTGGGCAAGCCACTTAACCCCGTTTGCCTTGCAAAAACCTAAAAAAAAAAAACTCTATTGATCAATCTCCTACAAAGAGATAACTTTAAGAAGACTTAAATTCTCATCATTACAGTGTACTCCTTGGTTATTCAGGTAATATGTAATTTTCTTCTTTGGAGCCTGTTCTTCAGTATCCTCTAAAGGATAAAAAGCAAAATGATAACATTGGCATTTCAAACTCTAGACTAGATGAAGACTACTAGGGGTAACCTCCTATTTTTAAGGAACATATATCAAAGAAATAGTCACTAGGGCTTTACTAATTGCAAGTCCAGGGCATCTTTCTTTTTGAGTAACCTGTGATCACAGGAGATAGTTTCACCAGAACTCCAACTAGGTCTGGATAAGAAGGATGTCTCAATAGATTATATAAAGCAAAACTTAAATACTTGGAGAAATAAGTCAAAGGATGAGAGAGAGCAAATTAAATGATTAGAGGCTACATGTAAGGAAAAGGACCTAGAAGTTTGAGAGATGAATATGGCCATAGAAAAGCTCATGAAATCAATGAACATATTTAAAAACAAACTACTGAGACTTGGCAAGTTCTTTGGAGAGCTCTAAAGTATTCAAAGAAAGGTAAAATATTAATGGATTATAAAAAAATTATACAAGCAAGTAATATCTTTCATTATTTGACCTAGAGACAGTGACCTTCCCAGAGTTCTCCAGAGACATAATCCCCTCATTTGGGGGGCAAGGCAAATGGGGTTAAGTGACTTGGCCAAGGTCATACAGCTAGGTAATTATTGTGTGTCTGAGGTCAAATTTGAATTCAGGTCCTCTTGACTCCAAGGTTGTCCACTAGCTACCTAGCTGCCACCAGAGACAAAATTCCTAAGATCTCTTAAGTCTTACAAGAATACTAGATTGCCAGGATCACAACAAAACAACAGGCCTAGAATTTTACTATCTACATTTTTTTCCCCTAGGTTTTGTTTTTGGTTTTTTTTTTTTGCAAGGCAATAGGGTTAAGTGACTTGCCCAAGGCCACACAGCTAGGCAATTATTAAGTGTTTGAGGCCACATTTGAACTCAGAGCCAGCGCTCTATCCACTGAGCCACCTAGCCATCCTACATTTAAAGGACTTAGAGTCCTGATCCCCTGAGGTTATGACCTGTTGACAAAAGAAAGTTGCCCCAATCAAGTCATACTTATTTTTTCATAGGACCTACTATTCTGGATGGAGTCAAGAGAAGGAGTGGAGGAGGAGGAAAATTATTACAGAATTACAAACTCTCAGAATTGATCTCCACGGCCATATAGTTGAATCTACCTGAACTGAAATTCCCCTCACAATACCACCACCAAGTGCTCATTAGGCCTTTCTTTGAAGACCTTAAATGAAGGGGACCTATTCTTTCTCCATTGCTTTTGGGATATTTTGGATTGCTTGGAAGTTGTTCCAAGTCTCAGTGTACTTCTGAATAATTCCATTGCTCTGCTTTCTGCCTTGTTTTCTGCCTTTTGGAACCAGGTGCTTCAAAAACATATAACTATCATATATGTTACTCTGGTATCAAACACAGTTTTCAACTTCTGAGTAGAGCTAAAATTCATTAAAATGTAATTAAAGAAAATAATAGAATAAATAAAATTCAATAGAATATAATGTTAATATGTAGTTTTCTAAGTCAATATAGGCATCCTTATGTACAGTTTAATGGCCCCTATTTCAATTTGAGTGTGACACCATTACTCTTACCCATCTATTCTCTATGTTAAATAACTGCAATGCTTCAAATATAGTGTGATCCTGTCAGAATATGATGGAACTATTCCTTATTCAGCTTTTCCAGCTATTTATACTGTTGCCTCCTGTTGAGTTGGCAGTCCATTAAACCCCTCAAATCTTAGATGAGCCTTATGAAGATACAGTGTAGGATTTCAGATCTATCCTCTATGAAATCTAATCTTAATAAATTTAGTCCATAATTCTATTGAAGAGCACTTTATGCTGGTCATCCTCCAGGGTGTTAGATTTCCCTCCTAATTCTATTTCATTGGCTTGAAGGTCATCTATGTTTTCATCTAAGTCACTGAGAAAAATATTAAACAATAGAAGACCAAGGACAAATCTTTGGCATACTTCACTAGAGATTTCTCTCCCATTTGACAGTAACTCATTAATGACTATTCTTTGGATTTGATCATTCAACCAGTTCCAATTCCATCAGGTAGTTCACATTTCTACATCTTGTCCTCAAAGATAGGAAGAAGACCTTCACAAAATGCTTTGCTGAAGTGTAGATGGAAGGTATTTACAACCTTCCTCTAACCTAGCATAGTAACACTGGCACAAAAGGAAATGTTATTCTGGTATGACCTATTTTTGAGCAAGTTATGCTGTCTCTTAGTCATCACTATCTCTTTTTCCAGATGTCTCTCCTCCTAGTCCAAATGCTAGAAGGTACCTCTCCACATGAATTAAAATTATATTATCAAAGTTGGTAAAGTAGACAGGCTCCTAAGAAGGCCAGTGAGGAGTGCTCCCTTTATACCAGCCAGTCAGGTTGAAGGAGAGAGGAACTTGGACTGGGGAGTCACAGTCACTGAGCTGGGTAACTGAGAATGACTTGGACTTGGAAGCAGTACTTGTTTCCTGTGAGAACATTGGTGAACCTAGACATCTCCTGGAACCCAAGAAGGGGAAAATCTCGAGTGGAGATCCCTTGTCTGGCATTTTGTTAGATTGTGTTGTAAAAACAACTGCATCTTTCCCTATAATAAGGGATTTCTTTAGTTTTCTCCTCTACTGTGGTGAGACAGGACCGGGGACAGAGTATTCTCTCTGATTCATAAGTGTTGATGTTTGCAGAACTAAACTATATAAATGACCACAGGGACCACGCTGGGAAGCAATGTTACTGCCACCATCAGGTGAGCCAGAAAGCAGGTGAGCTGAGAAGCTGCAGGAGGGGATTGTGGATGGGAATCCTGTTTCCTGCAGGAGCCACAATAACAGAAGCAACACAGGAGAGTCTGTTATTAAAAGACATATTCATCTTCCATTGGCACAGTTAGAAGTTCCACTTTAAGGTGTTTTTTAATATGTCCATCAAATCTCCCCTGAATTAGGCACTCACAAGGAGCACTCAATTAGTGAATCGACCTGTGCTCTGGAGCAAGAAAGGAAACATTTATGAAGCTCCTATTGTGCTAAGCATTTACAAATCTATTGCATTTGATAACAATACTAGGAAGTAGTTTTACTCCCATTTTATGGTTGAGGAAACTGAGGCAGACAGTGGTCAAATGACTTGCTTAAGATGATATAGCTAAGGGGTGACTAGGTGGCACAGTGGACAAAGCACCGGCCCTGGAATCAGGAGTACCTGGATTCAAATCCGGTCTCAGACACTTAATAATTACCTAGCTGTGTGGCCTTGAGCAAGCTACTTAACCCCATTTGCCTTGCAAAAACCTAAAAACCACAAAAAAAAGATGATATAGCTAGTGTTTGAATTCAGATTTGAACTTGGTCTTCCTGATTCTAGACCCAGTGCTCTATCCACTGTGCCATCTTGGTAGCTGGATGAGTCAGAGAAATGAAGAATCTTCCCACATTTACTGAGGCCATATCACATGAGAGCCTTCATCTGCAGGGGAACAGTCATGGTTTATATAGCTTAGTCGGTTTCCCAGAATTCTTTCCTCACAACAATGGTTTGACCTGCATGTGAGAATTTTTCTTAGATTTCCTCACTTAGTTGATGATTAGAATCAGAACATACATGTAATATTGTGGAAAGTATCAGGCTTTAAGAATCAATAAGTCAATAAGTATTTATTATGTTATAGGGATAATGGTCAAGTAGGGCTCATTTCAGGGAGCAGACACCAGAGACTCTGAGGACAAATAGATGGCATAGTAGGTAGAGTGCTGGCCCTGAAGTCATGAGCACCTGAGTTCAAATCTGCCTTAGAGGGGCGGCTAGGTGGTGTAGTGGATAAAGCACCAGCCTTGGAGCCAGGAGTACCTGGGTTCAAATCCGGTCTCAGACACTTAATAATCACCTAGCTGTGTGGCCTTGGGCAAGCCACTTAACCCCGTTTGCCTTGCAAAAACCTAAAAAACAAAACAAAACGAAAAAAAAACAAATCTGCCTTAGACATTTACTAGTTATGTGATCTTGGGCAAGTTACAACTCTGATTGCCTTGAATCCAGGCCCATCTCCAGTCCTCTGGTTTCATATTTCACCACTGGACCCAGATGGAGGAGAAAGTAAGGCTGGTGACAAATCCATTTCATGTGCTTGTCTTGACATCATCTCCTTGATGTCATTGGTCTTATTCAAAAATGAAGGGCAAAAAAAAAATAATAATAATACCGGAGGCTCTGTATGCTGTCCACCTCAAGGAGATGTTTAGAAAGCAATTCTAAGAAGGCCTAATGAAAGGAACTTGCCTTCCCTTTTAAATTGTGTGCAGGTGGTTTCTATGGATTTACTTCATATGGAGGGAAAACCTTTTATTGGCTGCTAAGTTGGAATTGAGTGTGCCCACAAAAGGCCAAACGGACTCTTTTTATCCTAGTAGAAACAAATTGAGAATTCCAATCTTAGCTTTACCCTTGGGCAAATCACTATAATGTCCAAACCTCATTTTTTTCACTTGTAAAATGAGTATCATAATACCTGCCTTTCTTAGGTCTTCTGTTCAGTCATGTTTGCCTGAACCCTATTTGGGATTTTCTTGGCAAAGATCCTGTAGTGGTTTGCCATTTCCTTCTGCAGTTCAGAGGAAACTGAGGCAAACAGGGTGAAGTGACTTGTCCAGGATCACATAGCTAGCTAGTGGCTGAGGTCAAATTTGAACTCATAAAGATGAGTCTGATTCCAAGCCTAGTGCTCTGTTCAGTGATCACATGAGAGAATATATAAAAAAGAATATGTGTATTATATATATATATTATATATAAGCAACATAGTAAAATTTAAAGAATTATAGAAATGTCAAATGCAGAGAGTGACAATTTTGTTGACATTACAAAATGGTAGAAGAAAGTACATAATGATGTTGCTAGTCATTCTCATCTGCAGGAGAACCATGGGAACCATGGGAACTGTATGAGTAGATAATCATTTTCTGTGGACAAGCATGAATAGCAGCCTCTTACTCTACCACCCTTCAACTCTGATTTTTTTTTGAGATCTAAGTATAATTTCAGTAATGAATTAAGAGATTTATATTCTTCAAGAAGAATTTCTTTCAATGACTGCTAATGACTAGTTGAGGAGATTAAAATGAGGTGACATCACTTTCAAATTAAAATACCCTTTCAGCAGAGTTGTTGATGTCATGCCTTTGAATGTTCCAGAAGACTCAGCATTAAGGGGAAAAAATAAGGGAAAGGACAGTCATCTAATGATTATAGACTTGATCATAAAAATTCAGAAAGAGTTCCTGCAGGGGAATGGTTTGACAAAATCACCTCAAACATAGTAATATGAGTACGTCACTCAGGGTAAAGAAATTAAATTGCAGCAAAACCTTTATTAGTTCTAGATCTAACTTGAGCTCAACTGGTGTTACTAATATCCATGTCAACATGAATTCCAGCTGGTTGTTTAAAAACACTGTTATTGTGTAGATTACTTAAGGTTATGCCAGTGTCCATAAGTGTATTTTATTTAAAGATAAATAACCTTATCCTGAGGCACTTGAACAGCTACAGTTATTTTTAATGGAATCCCAGGATTTTTGAATTAGAAGGACCATCAAGGCCATCTACTTTGACCCACACTATTAACTCCACATTATAACACATCCAACATGGTCATAAAGCCTCAGCTGGGAGAATTTCAGTGATGGCAGCCCATTCCATTTTTTTGATAGCTATGATTTTTCTTTATATCAAGCTGAAATTTTCCTTTTTGTAACTTCCATCATTTTTCCTTGTGTAACCCCAAAATTCCAATCCACAGAAAAAGGACACTGAGGCAGGACCTGAGCAGTTTCAGTTTATTAGGGAAATCAGTGGTCCCTAATAAATTGGATCCAAGTATGTCCTCAGCAGTCAAGGACCCCTTTTGCTCGAGGACTGAGCGTATTTATAGAGAATGAGAAATCTCTAAAAATAGAATGAGGTGGTCTGATTCTTCAATTGGTCAATTCCAAAAGGGGGAAGTTTACATGACTGGTCAAGGGAAGGAAAAGGGACTCCATTTTTGACTAAGGGAAGGAACTTCTACATTTGACCAAAGGAGATATCCTCCAAACATCTCTGTATACTTAGTGAATAGGCAACAGGATTCTAGGACTTTACCCATGTATGTTACAACTGTCAGGTACAAAAAGAACATAGAAATGGGGAAATTGGACACAGCTTTCAAAAACACATTCAAGAGTGGGGGTGGGGGTATGGAGGGAATAATACAGCAAACTTTTGTCTCTATTCCTAATACAGATTAATATAGGCCTAAGTAATAAAGCATAACTTTATCTTATAAATCATTTTAAAGTTATTATCAATTATCAATATATAATGGGTTAGTTAATTATAAACTACATAATTTCTATCTTAACAATTAAGGCATTCTATTTTAATTATAGACAATCACTAATATCCATAAATCACAATTAAATGTAAAAATATTCATCAAATTTTAGTAGGGGAATGAAAAATATTCTTAAAATTGTTCTGCTCTCTGAGGCCAAATAGTGTAAAACAGATCATTCTTCCACATAACAGTATTTTATTCTTTATTTTAATTTAATTTTTTCCAATTACATGTAAAGTTACTTTTCAACATGTAAAATTTGAGGTCCACATTTTTCTCCTTCCCTCCCTCTCTTCCTTCTTCCCT
Organism: Macrotis lagotis; assembly: GCF_037893015.1. Lineage (NCBI taxonomy): Eukaryota > Metazoa > Chordata > Mammalia > Peramelemorphia > Peramelidae > Macrotis > Macrotis lagotis. Next base: position 83,337,238 of record NC_133663.1, on the reverse strand, counting down.
TGACAGTGAGTAATCTGATATAGATCATATATGCACAATCTGTAAATACTTCAATCTAATCCAATCCAATAGACATGTATTAAGCCCCTACTTCTCTGACTTACTGATGTGGGAATAATTTCTGATTAGCTAGTCTGTTTACAGCCAAACAATTGAATTATTAGAACAAAGATAAAATCATTAGCAATATAGAAAGAATAAAAAATGAGAATGTATGGATAGCGTGCAACTGAAGCAAACTTGACCTGAAGTGTTTAAATTGTCCACTTTTAAAAATGAGAAGTGGCTGAAATTACAAAAGTGACTCTACCTAATATTTTCTACCACCATGAAAATAATTAAAAGATCATAGAAAGTGCCTTAGCAAACATATGATTTTGTCAAGTAGAAAAAATATAACAGATGAGGGCAATATCCCTTTTAAGAATAAGCTCATAGATCTTATGGTGGATGATACTGGATAATTATAGAGTCATATATAACAAGGAGAAGCAGTGGAGGAAAAAAAAGCAAGCTTGTCTACAACTTGATAAAGGATTTAACTAAGCAAAGTCATCCCTAGGATATTTAAAAATGAAAAAGAAAGATGAAAAAATGGGAAAGACCCATAGGCAGTTTTATTACTATCTCTTTTCACCAATGGTCACTAACAACACAAACTTTTGAATTGCCACATCAGGATGCAGAAATTCATGGGAATTTGGAAATATGGGAAGAACAGCTGGATTGTGCCAAGAATACATGAACATACAATTTTGAAGATGTTGAGATTCTTAAGGAATCTGAAAGAAGGGAGGATATGGTAGACTTGGGAAAAAAATCTGTACCCTCTTATTATTTCCAAAAATGGCAACTCAAAGAATAGTAGTATCTACCAATCTATGTACCTGTTTTTTCATCCTATAAAAATTTTATGTGAATGATCTACACCTGTATCCAAGGTGCACTTGATAGAGGCAGGAGAAGGAAACAGGCAAGTTTTCACAAATACTATTTTACAGCAAATTGAATCTTTACAGTCATGCAATTGACTGAAAGATATAGGGATTATAAGATCTTACTGTGCTTATTGTTTATTGTCTGTCAAAATTCATTTGAGTTTATACAGCAAATTTCTACCTTAATGGTTCTCTCCAAATAGATGTCTCCCATAGAATACTGTGATTCCTTCAAAGATATGACAATAGATAAAAATTTGACAACCCCTTTCAGATTCTGATTGTTACTAAGTGAAGCATAAAATAGAATGGCATATCCTTACCACATGTATTTGCCATATAATGTGGGATGTCCAGTGCAGATTCCAAACAGAAGAGATATTCCCCATAGAGAGTAAGGTCTTTCAAATAATTCTGTTTTTAAATGAAACTGTATGGCTTGCATAAATCCCAGGAATATTTCCCAGCCTCTACAAATAAGATTCATAATAACTCAAAAAGAGTTTATTCTAAATTGTCCACTGAGGAAAAACCAAATGAATGAAAAATGCTTATTGCCGAAATTGTCCAATATGCAAATGAATGGACAACTCACTGAATTAGAGGAGTACTGTATAAGGCTAAGAAGGTATTTGCTTGAGGAGAACTCCTTTGTTGTTCTCCATCTGCATCTTTGCTGTCCTCCATTGTATCTTATTAAATTTATGCAGGATAAAACAGTGGGGAAGGGGGAAACCCAAGTTCTATATTATTCCAGATAAAGTCTTCCCCAAGCTGCTGTTTTTATTCCACGTCCAGGAGAATCTAGATTCACTTGTTTTTCTCTGCATTTAGGAAGCTATAAAATAGCTAACAAACAAAAATTTCTTTGAACATCTTGAGCCTCTAACTAGGAAAAAACTCAACAATTAGAAAGAGAACCTATCTCATTCTTCCTCGAGACCTGGTTGACTATAGCCTCCTTGTCAGCTGCCTTTTTAAAAAGAAAGAAGAGAGCAACAATACAGTGGTTAACCATAATTTTATCTTAATAGTAACCTTTTAAAGATTGGGTGAACAAAAGTACAAAATAAACTTTAAAGAAATAGACAAGAATACATGCTCTCCTGAGGAGGAGTCAGGAGGGCAGAGGTGGAAGACAGAATAATCTTCTTCATACAATTTTAGAAAAACCTGGGTCCACCTAGATAGACCTCTTGGCCCCAGAATCTCGTTCTGGCTTCACTATGGCTGTTTTACTCCTGTTCCCATAGCAACCATTTCCCTTTGCTTTTCTTGGCCTTGTTGTCTTGCTTTTTCCTTTTGGTTTCCTTCAAAACTATTACTGAGGTCCCAGCACCTGCTCTCACATCTGGCTAGGTTGCCCCTTAGCATCTTCACTCTTGCTTTCATTGGAAGAAGGTGAGTAGGTGAAGCTACAGCCCTTGCATAGAGTCAGGAGTTGGAGTGTCTTTCTCAGGTAACCTCAGGGAGGGTGTTGCTTTCTGGATGTTTCAGGGTGTGATGTAGGTGAGGATGGAATGTCTTTCTAGTAATGGATCAACTGAGCATTAGATCTGAGTTCTCTTCATATTCATGAGCCCCAAAGTAAGACAGTTGGTTAACCAAGGTAATTGTGAGATTTATATAAGAGATAAATGATTAAATTTAACTTGAGACTAAAGATCAAAGGAATGAAATATTTGAATTTTCTTAGAAAATATTCTGAACATTTTACATGAATCTGTACATACAACCAGAGAAACTGGAAGACTCTAGAACTTCCTTGAAAATACTGAATTGCCTCTTGTGACAAGACTTAGCATTACAGAAGACGTACGGTGTATTTCTCTGTCGAGAGTGGACAAACCTTGAAAGGGAGAAAACTAAACTGAATAGAGATGTTCTTTCTTCTACTAGCATTTATAGATAACACTGTTGTGTCATGGAAGTCTTTAGTGTAAAAAATATTACTTTAAAATTAAAAACTCACTTTGACAGTGTATTTGCTACTGATCTGGAGTAAGTGAGGATTAGGGTCTTTTCAAGAGAACTGGGGCCAGATTTCAGGCATCCATTTCATTTGAACACTGGCTGATATTTGAGTATCCTCAGGGAAATGTAAGTAAGAAGAGACTTTCATTTACTATTCTGAGGGGAGAAGTAAAGGCCATGTTTAACCCCAGGACATCCAGACTAGGCGGAGATGGCTTTAATAGATGGTATTTCTAAAATTGCCATCAGTTTTTTTTTTTGTATCATCCTCACTTCTATCCTACATATTTTGTCTCAGAATCAAAAGACTTTTATTCTTCCTCCTTCCAAATTTCCTCCTTTTTTTTAAAGGACATATCCAGTTCACTTCATTCTTTTGGAGTAAGAACAATTTTCTGAAAATAAGGAAAGTTTCTGGTGCATTTCCAAAACAGTCGCTAAAATCAAGTCTGGTTCTTCTTCTGGAAGAATGCTCTATTTAGAAAAGAGACATGTAGCCTTTTTAAAAAATATATTTTATTTATTTATTTTTCCAACTACACACAACCATAATTTTCAGCAATAATTTTTTTTTGCAGGGTTTTGAGTTTTACATTTTCTCCCTCCTTCCTTCCCTTTCCCCTCTCCCTGACAGAAAACAATCTAATTATGTCCTATCATGCTAAACAGAGATCCATATTAGTCATGTTATGAAAGAAGAATAAAATTAAAATGGAAAAAAAACATTAGAGAGAAAAAAATAAGACAACTTTAAAAAAATTGAAGATAGTAAGCTTTGGTCTGCATATAACTGTAGTTCCTTTTTGGGATATACCTGGTATTTTCTATCACAAATCTTTTAGAATTAGCTTTGATTATGGCATTGCTGGAATGAATAAGTCCATCATAGTTGATCATCACCTAGTATTGCTGTTAGTGTGTATAATGTTCTTCTGGTTTTGCTCACTTCCCTTAACATCAGTTCATGCAAATCCTTCCGGGCTATTGTGAAGAAATCTCATGATTTCTTATAGAATAGTGTTCCATCATAGTCTTGTACAACAATTTATTCAGCCACTCCCCATTTGATGGGTATCCCCTCAATTTCCAATTCTTTGTCAAATGAAAAGAACTGCTTTAAATATTTTTGTACATATAGATTTTTTCACCCCTTTTCATGATCTTTTTGGGATACAGATCTAGTAATGGTATTGTTAGATCAAAGAGCATGCAGTTTTATTGTCCTATGGACTTAATTCCAAATTGCTCTGCAGAAAGGTTAGATCAGTTCACAACTCCACCAATAATAATGCATTAGTGTCTCAAGATTTATCATTTTCCTTTTTAGTCATATTGACCAATATGATAGGTGCATATCACAGAGTTGTTTTAATGTGCATTTCTCTAATCAATAATGATTTAGATCATTTTCATGTAACTATAGATAGCTTTAATTTTTTCATCTAAGAACTGCTTTTTCATATCCTTTGACCATTTATCAATTAAGGAATGATTTGTATTCTTATAAATCTGATTCAATTTTCTATATATTTTAGAAATATATTTGTTAGAAATACTCATAAAAATTATTTCCCAACTTCCTGCCTTCCTTTTAATCTTAGTTGCATTGATTTTATTTGTCCAAAACCTTTTCAATTTAATGTAATCAAAATTATCCATTTTGCATTTTATAATATTCTATAATTCTTCTTTGGTCATAAACTGCTCCCCTTTCCATATATCTAACAGGTAAATTATAGCTTGTTCTCCTAACTGGCTTATAATATCACATTTTATGTCTAAATCCTGTATGCATTTCGACTTTATCTTTGTATAGGGCATGGGATTTCCCAGGCGTTTTTAATCAAATAATGAGTTCTTATCCTAGAAGCTGGAATCTTTGGAATTATCAAACAGATTGCTGTAGTCATTTACTACTGTTTCTTCTGTACCTAATCTATTCCACTGATCCACCACTCTATTTCTTAGGCAATACCAAACAGTTTCGATGACAGATATTTTATATTTTTAGATTTATTAGGACTAAGACACTTTCTTGGCATTTTTTTTATTAGTTCCCTTGTTATTCTTGACCTTTAGTTCCTCCATATGAATTTAGTTACTATTTTTTCCATCTCAATAAAGTAATTTTTTGGAAGTTTGATATTACTGAAAAAATAATTTAATATAGATAGAATTATAATTTTAATTTATAATGTTAGCTCAGTCTAACCTATGAATAGTTGAAATTTGCCCAGTTATTTAGATCTAATTTTTATTTGTGTGAAAAGTGTTTTGCAATTGTTTTCATATAGATTCTAAGTTTATCTTGGCACAAGACTCCCAAGTATTTTTTGTTTTCTACAGTTACTTTAAATGGAATTTCTCTTTCTATCTCTTGCTGCTGTGTCTTGTTAGTACCATATAGAAATGCTGAGGATTTATGTGTTTATTTTATATCCTGCAACTTTGCTAAAATGGGTAATGTTTCAATTAGTTTTTAGTTGATTTTCTAGGGTTCTCTAAGTATACCATCATATAATTTGCAGAGTGACAGCTTTGATTCTTCATTACCTATTCTAATTCCTTCAATTTCTTTTTCTTCTCTTATTGATAAAGCTAGCATTTCTAATACTGAATAGCATTTCTAATATTGAATAATAGTGGTGATAATGGGCTTCTTGCTTCATCCCTGATCTTATTTGTAATGCTTCTAGCTTATCCCCATTATATAATGGTTGTTTATGGTTTTAGATAAATATGCTTATTAATTAAGGAACATTCCATTTATTCCTATGCTCTCTAGTGTTTTTAATAGGAATGGGCACTGTATTTTGTCAAAAACTGTTATTCAGTCATTTCAGTTATTTCTCTTTGTGACCTCATTTGGGGTTTTCTTTGACAAAGATACTGGAATGGTTTGCTATTTCCTTCTCCAGTTCATTTTACAGTTGAGGAAATTGAGACAACTGAGGGTTAGGTGTCTGAGGTTGATGAACAGCCTAGGGAAGGCTTGGCAAGCTCTCACACCAGAGGTGCCAGTCCTCATTGAATACCTTCATCTGACTTGAACCTGTGACTCCAATAAGCTGTATCATGGACAGCAGTCACACTCAAGTAAAACTGTCTCAGAAGATGGGCTAAACCATGTTGAGGGTAATCAATAAGTCTCAAACCCATCAGTGATGTTTACTCCAAGCATATGAAGACTATTCCCAGTGGAATAGGTAGATGAGAACAATTTATTCCAATGGCCATGAACGTGGCTGAAACAAGTGTTATGGAGTGCTTAGAGATTGGCCAGACATTGAAAAAGTCAAAGTCGTCCACTGTGTCCTCGGTTATTACCAGATGGTGAGATCATTATCTTGCTACTAAACTTTGATGATTCTGGAAGAGAGAATGAAACTCACAACTTTGTGTAATTCTTCATCACTTAAATCCATTTTATGCACAAATCATCCCATGATGTCATTGGTCATCTTTAAAAACAAAGAAGATATATCAAATTTCTTACTGTCAAAAGGAGAGGAGAGATAAAGGAGAAAAGGAGGCAGAAAATTTGGAACTAAAATTTGCCTTTTCATGTAATGAGAAAAAATAAGATTATTTCTTTGAAAGAATGAACAATAGGAATCTGATGCCAGATTTGAACTCAGAAAGATGAGCACTCTACCTACTGGGCCATTAACTGCCCTAGAGTTGTTAGCTAAGAATTTTTGTATTCAAAGCTAGCAAATTTTTATTTGTGGAGGGTTGTCAATAAAATTTTGCTTGGGTTTATGCATTAATTCAAGTGACTGTTCTGTTTTATGAAAACTCCACTATGGTGAAAGGTAGAGGATTACTTTTCTTTCCAGTGAATAGGGAATGATGAAAGGATACCTCCCTTATAAAATAGAAGAAGAAAGTCCCTTTAATAAGAGGCTAAAGAGATCACACAATGTCCAATGTGCAGAAACAATAGGTAAATGGGAATGTGGTCCTATGGAGCTAGTGGAGTTCATTCATTAGTAACAAATGAGACTGAAGGGATTAAGCAAAAGAAGGCAGCCTCCAAATTCTCCAACACCATTATGTAATGCTGGTCCTACCTGGCTTTGCTTTTGCTTTTGTTAGGAGTATATATACATGCTTATATATGCTTTTCTGTTTATGAAACTTGCATTTGCCTAAGGATATGATCTCTTGCTTCTGAAAAATTCAAACACAATCAGTGTCTTCTCTTCTCTCTCAAACTTGCTTACTCTAAATCATTTATAATCTCTCCTGTCTTTTTTTTAGAGGTTATTTATTTTTTATTAATCAGATGATATTGTAAAGTATTAATTACTACTTCTACAATTTAATCAAAAGGAATGCTTTGAATTTACTGCTCAGACACATTAGTCTAGTGGCATAAAACAAAGACAAAACAGAGTACATGGGTATCTTTCTTTTTTAGAAAATGACTAGATTTTTAACTGAGTCCTACCTATGTTATTTTGGACCACATTTTTCCTATGAGAGAGCATATGTCATATACAACACTAAGTCATATTAATTTTCCTAGGTTTTAAAACATCAGATGTGGCTTCTTAACAATTTCTAAAGGAAGAACATAAGACTTAAAACACATAATAAATAAAAGAGAAAAATTTAAGAACTAAGTAAGACTATGGTTACATCCAAATATCAAGTCATGTCCTGGTAGGAAAGGGTAGGACATGCCCTCTCTTGAAGTGATGTGCTTAACAGAAAGAAGTAATTTCTAGAAAATATTTCTAGCTTGAGAGTTGGGATTTCAGCCCCTTTACTCTAAAATCAGAGTGCTTGGCCTTGACTACAAAAGAGGTGAAATGTCTACAGGTTATGTACACAATAAACATTAGAATATCAGATCAAAATTTAGTGCCCATCTAAACATATGTCTTTAGTTTATTCTTTTATTAGAAATGTCAGTCTCTATAAGACATGGTATTTTAAAATAACTTATTTGTATAAATTATACTATATGATCAAATAGCTGCATATTTCAAATTCAAAAAGCACAAGTTTTAATTTTTTACACATTTCACTTGATTCTACCCAAATCTCGGCTGTTCACTAAACCAAGTTATATATGAGGTAAATTTCAATTTAAAAAATAAGACAACTACAAAGAGTGAATACATAGCATTATAATGCCTTTCTCACATCAAGAGTATAGAACTTCATGAGTAAAGGATGGAGTATCCAAGAAAGCAACAATGCAACTCAAAAATAAACATTAATGAAACATTAATAATCAGATTTCATTACATATAGGGCAAAAAAGAATTGACAAAATTTGCTGAATGAAATTAGTTTAGTTGTTACAATTTGTTGTAAATCTAGTTGTAAATTTAAGTCAAATGGGTAGAAGAAATTTAAGCATGATGCTATAAATTTCCTAAATTCTTTGCACACACACACACACAAATACACAGATCTTTAAATGTTATTTTAGTAGTAAACTGGAATTGATTAAATCAGTCAAGCAATCAGTAAGAAACAGATGTTTCTAGGGAAAACAAGGATTAAGTTTTGAACTATGGTGATGTACTAACAGGTTTCTCAAACATGTAAATGTAATGCTAAAAAATGATCTTTAGGTAAAAACCTGACTCTATGGTTAAGTGAATTTGCTAAAAGAACTCATGATACTAGAAATCTGTTATAAAATAAGTACAACAGGGTTACAGTAACACTACTAAAAAGTTACAAGTGATTATTGCTGTACTTTTTCAAATAAACAATGTCAAATACTTGGCTGCAATTATAGAAAACACAACCTCCAATGAATTTCCCTTTATCCTGTATTAGATTATGTTTCACATTTCTTCTTTAAGTATTCTGTCCAGGAGAAATAATTTTTTTTAATAAATACAGTTTATTTTTTTTTTTAGTTCAAATTTTATTTTATTTTTTATTCTCATTTTGCACAAATTTTTTTATATTAATAAAATATTCTTGTTTAAGAGTAAACAAAATACCCCTCCCCCCATGAATATAGACTTGCGTGGGTAATAAAGTAAAGGGGAGAGAAAAAAATTAAAATTAAAAAAAATAATAGTAATAATTGTACGTATGGCCAGGTGGTGCAATGGACGAAGCACCAGCCCCGGAGCCACGAGCATCTGAGCCCACATCCAGCCCCGTAGACCCAACAATCACCCAGCCGTGTGACATGCAAGCCACCTGATCCCCACTGCCCTGCAAAAACCCAAAAGAAGAAAAAAAAAGACCCAAAATAAAATAAAATAGTAGTAATAGTAGGGGTGGCTGGGTGGCAGACAGAGCATTGGCCCTTGAGCCAGGAGCACCCGGGTCCAAATCCGGCCTCAGACACCCAAAGATCACCCTGCTATGTGGCCCCAGGCAGGCCACCCAGCCCCATTTGCCCTGCACCCTCCCCCAAATAATAATAATAAAAAATGTGCTTCAGTCTTTGTTCCAACACCAACAACTCTGTCACGGGTGGATCACATTCTTTATGATAAGTCCATCACAAAAGTTACTTCCATATTTTTCCAACATTGCCATTGCTGATCGCAGCTCCCTCCTTTCTTATTTCTCCACTACCATGTACTCTATTTTCTCTCTCCTTTCACTATGACTCTGCTGTAGGGTCACTGAGTGGCACAGCAGACAGATCCCTGGTCCTGGGGCCAAGAAGCCCTGAGCCCCCATACCACCCCTTAGGCCCAGAATCCACCTGGCCATAGGTTCTGGGCAGGCCTTCCAATCCCAGCCCCTTGCAAGAAGTAAAAAAGAAAATGTGTTATATCTGACCACTCTCCCCCCATGGTCCATCCTCTCCTCCTTTATTCACATCCCCACCCCTTCCCCCTGCTCCCCCTCCTTCTTACTCCAGATGTCTATATCCTATTGAGTATATATGCTGTTTCCTCTCCTAGCCATCTCGGATGAGAGCAAAGGTTCCCTCATTCCCCCTTGCCTTCCCCCTTTCATATCATTGCAATAGCTCATTGTAATAAAAAAAACTTATTATATGAAATATCTTGGCCTATTCCCCTTCTCCTTTTTCTTTCTCCCATTACATTTCCCTTTTTTTTCCTATTGACTCCATTTTTACACCATATTTTATTTTCAAATTCAACTTTCTCTTGTGCTTCAACTATAAAATCTCCCTCTACCCGCTCTATTAACTGAGAAGGTTCATATGAGTATTATCAGTGTCATTTTTCTATGCAGGAATACATGCAGTTCATCATCATTAAGTCCCTCATATTTCCCCCTTCTCCTCCAATCCAGGAGAAATAATTTTTAAAAATATTTTCTGCATGAATTCAGAGCATTAAAACATTTAACTTCACATTATTTTTACCATGTTTTGCCCTTTTCATTCCCCCACAATACAAATACACAATTTTCTCAAAAAAGAATTAAGATGCTCACATTAAAAAAATAAAGCCTACAAAAAAGTTCCAGAGTGCTAAAAAATGATTACTCATATGGCACAATGTGATCTCCTACTAGTTCCAAGGTCCAAGACATTTAAAATGGAGTCCATTTGTACTGTCCTGTTCATTTGCAATGCAAAATTAAATTTAAGAAGTTGAAATCACATTATTTTTAAAAGTAGTTCTTGAGCCAACAAGAGTTCTTTCTTATAGTTATTAAAAATAGGAGACCAAGTTGGTTGGGTGTGCTATCGAGATAACACTCAGTTGGTCTTTGCCTGAAGGGGCACAGACCTTTCACCAACAGGAGAAAAGGGATTTCTTTGCTTGGTTTACATAGCTTGATAGACCAAAAACAAGAAAACTGCCACAACAGTAAAAAACAAAATCTTTATCCACATGGGAATGGAGCATCTTTTTCTTGTCTTTTCTGTCTTGTCATCAGCCAAGGGAGCATATTTGGGGACATATTTTGATGAAAAGGTTCCCTCCATCCTGAAGTCACCATGTTCTAATGGTCTGCCAGCAGCCCCTTTGATAGGTCTTCGACAACTAGCACTAATTCCTGTTGGTGTAGCTGCTTCAAAGGGAAACGTGTCTTTAAGAATATCTCTTTCAACTCTTCTTTCTTCTGTTAATGAAATTTCTCCCACCTGATTATGTTCAACTCTTCTTTGCTTGAGTGTTAGTAGGGTCTTTGCCTTGCCTTTTAGTGGCTCTCTCTTCTCAAGTTTGAGCTCTGCTTCATTGTCACTGTATCTGAGTCGTCATTTCCATTCTGTTTAGCGTTTTCTGTTGCTGAAGAAACTGTTGGCAGAGGTGTAGAAGATCTTGATTCTGGACCATGTTCTCTCAGTTTCAGCAGTTTTTTCTCATATAGCTTCCTGGTAGTTCCCACAATAGGGCCAGGATTCACTCCATATTTCACAAGTTGAGACAACAGCTCTTCAATTGTGAGTTCAGTTACATCAAGATTTTCTTTTTTCCTCTGACTGGGTCAGTTTTCTTTGTGGCTTTGACATGGCGGTGGTGGGCGCGGGCATCCTGGGCCTGGCGGCAGGCACGGGCCCTGCTCCTCCAGCAGCCTGGCCTGCACCTGGCGATGCTGGAGAGGAGCTGGGTGTGGCGCGGCATCAGACGGGCCACAACCTCTTTCCTGTCTTTTTAAAGGATCAAAAGCTTTCCCCAGATTTCTATTCTTTACTAGCATTAATCACTCCAGACACAGTTTTGGTTGGTACCTGCTTTTCTTTTATATTAAAAGGTTGAAAGAGGTTGAAAGCAATCAAGAAACAAATGAATTGTAAGGAAATAGCTTGCTGAGCTATATGAAATGGGAAATAGGTTGGCTTTTCCCCTAAGCAATTCCCTTTCTTAAAGGGATGAAGAACTAAGAAGAGGGAGAAAAAAAAACCCTCCTTAATGGATCCAGGAATGTGAGGTAAGCCCTTTTTTTACAGTAGAGTTCCCTTATGCTGCTCTGAAGTGTTGCCACTATATCTCATCAGTCCCTAGTTAGGAGAGAGAGTTGTTTCTCAACTTCAGAACTTCACTAGGAACTCAGATCTTAAAGGAAGGAAAGGCTTAGGGCCCTGTAGACAGTTCAACACTTTTCTCCTTTTCTATGATGTTCTCAAGATAGAAAATCAGGAGCCTACAAGGTAAGTTAAATCACCCAACTGGTGAACTCTGAGACAGAGTTCATTGTTCATTGCTTTTATTTTCTCTCTTTCCTTCTTTCTTCTTCCCTCTCTCCTGACTTCTCCCTTTCTCCTTCTATTCTTTCCTCCCTTCCTCTTTTCCTTCCCTCCCTCCCTCTTTTCCTTCCCTCCCTCCCTCTTTCCCTCTTTTTCTTTCTTTTTTCTCTCTTTCTTCTTCCTTTCTTCTTCCTTTCTTTCTCCTTCCTTCCTTCCTTCCTTCCTTCCTTCCTTCCTTCCTTCCTTCCTTCCTTCCTTCCTTCCTTCCTTCCTTCCTTCCTTCCTTCCTTCCTTCCTTCCTTCTTTCTCTTTCCTTCAGATGCAAACAAGAAAAAAAAATTCCAACATCCCAGAGCAGAAAACTTCAGAGAGGTAACAGGTTGGTTGTTACCATGGGGCAGATTTTAAGGAAGTTTGAACAAGAAGGTGTAGAGGAAAGAGAAGGTAAAGTGAAAGTGCATTCACATCCATGGCCTGAGGCAGAAGGAATAAATAAGTATTATCAAGAAAAGCATAGGATCAGCCCTACAGCACCTAGGGAAGAAACTTCAGCATTACAAAAGGCCATTGAAAGGATAACAGATCAGAGAGAAAGTTTGATGGATCTAGGAGCTCAGTTTTAGTCATATCCTATTATTGAGGAGCCAGATCCTTTTAATCCAGGAAATCTTAGGTGAAGACATGAGCCAGTAAATATAAATGCAGTCAGAGATTTAAAGAAGGCAGTGGAGGAATACAGGGCAAGATCACCTTTTTGTCCAGCTTCAATTGGATACGCTTGCATACACCATATTAACACCTAATGATTGGAAGCAGATAGTTAGAGCATGTTTGTCACCCAGACAATCTGTCTTTTGGATGATGGAGTTTATAGAACAATGTAGACAGATGGCTTTGAGGCATACACAGGGTCCCAATGCCACCACATATAATGAACAATTAAGTGGCACAGGTCAATTTTTCAACAATTTTTCAACTAAATTATGGGTTAGAGACATATGAAAGAATTGCTACCTGTGTAAAGAATGCTTGGGGACGTATTCCAATACAAAATGAAAAGAAAGAACCATTTGTACTTATCAGACAAAGAAATGATGAGGTTTTTGTAGATTTCTTTGCCTGGTTACAGGAGGCAGTAGGAAGAACTTAAGGAGATGTAGCAGGAATAGATGTATTAATAAAACAATTAACATGAGCTAATGCAAATGCTGATTGTCAGAAAGTAATGATTAGCTTAAGAAGGGATGCCACCATTGAGGAAATTATTTAAATATGTGACAGAGTAGGATTTCACGTGTATCATACAGAATTAATGACAGAGGGATTTGCTAAGCACATGGAAAATAAAGAGAAATGGACTTGCTTTGTGGATTATGTGGAAGAAAGATTGTTGGAGTGCCCTAAGAGTTAAACCCAGAAAGGTCAGGGCACATTGTCCTAAAACTCCATGCTCAAAGTGTAAAAAGGCAGGACACTGGGCATCAGAATGTAGACAAGGAAATTTAAATGGAGAAAGGGGCCCTCTCCCAGGGATCCATCAAAAACAATCATGAGGTATGACAGGTCAGGACCAGCAGGAGAATGGAATGGAAAAACCAGTATACAAACTGTTGATGGTAGAAAGTGCTGGGAAATTTAGGGTGCCTCCACATACTTCTAAGGAAATGCCTATTCACCCTTTACGATTAATGGATAAGGAGTTTGCAATCATTTTGGCTCCTCCAAATACAGAGCATACTCACATTATACCTTTAGTAAAGCATGTGAGTGGGGAAATTTTCTCTTTTACGTAACTGAGCTATGCATTGGTTCTCATTTATGTAGTTATCATCGTCATTAGCATTCACTATTGCAAAAGAGAAAATTATGTCAATTAGGGGCAAAAATTAGCACGATTTTTTTTGATTGTGGCTGCTGTTGAGTTGGGAAGTGAAGCCTCCGTTGCGTCTCCTGCAGGGGACAGAGCTTCTTCCTCAGCAGCAGTGCATTGCCCTGAGCACCAGAGCACCAGAGCCAGGAATGGGATGTGGGGGACCTGCTAGCCACTTCTTTCAGTTGCTGCTACCTGCCTGGTTGCGCTATGCGTGCAAAGCACGACCCAAATCCCTAAACCTACGGCCAACTTCAGAGACTCCTCACGGTGCCTCCAACCCTCTAGCCCCCACCATAAATTCTACTCCCGAAATTACAATGAATTCCACTCTCCAGCCCACAACCAAGGACACCACTACCCTTGCTCCTGCACCACAAAGTCATGAACTACACACTAACTGCACTTCTTTTGAGAGTAAGAATGTCACATGCTATTGGACACTTTGTAATGGTTCTGGCTACTGTTCAGAAAATGCAACAACTCCAAATTGTACTGTTGTTAACAACTCAAGTAATTTCAAATGCTCTTTCTCATTCACTGCTGCCCCCACCCTCTGCTGAGGGAGGTGGGAGGAAGGGAGAAATCTTCCTTTTTGGAACTTTGAAACTCAAACCTATCTCTCAGAAGGTATGCATGCTTTGCTGCAGGAAGGGCAAGACCCCCCCCCCCCAAAAAAAAAAAACCCACCTTATTTTAGAAAGGAAGGAACACCCATGCTTTCTTACTGGTTTGGGGAGGGGTGTTGGGCAATGACCATGTTTTTCTTAGGCTATTGATTGGGAAGCTTCATGGTCAATTAGTTAAGAAAAAAGAGGAAGAAAACTTTTTTCTGGGATTGGGAAATTTAGATTTTATCTTTTGAATGAAGTCTGTGCCTATGGCTAATATTTCTGTAATAAAATAGCTAACTTTGAGTTTTGTGAAGTTGCTCAAAAATGCATTCTTTTTTTTGATTGGCTAATTCATGAATATATATATGAAGTTCCTTAAGAAATTTTGTTTGGTTCCAAAAGTTATTTTTTTGACTGGTCTTAATTGGTGTGTTATGTGTATATATGTGTATTTAAACATCTATAGGACATTTTACATCTCTCCACTGGCCTGGAGAGGTGGGAAAATGTTTCTATATTCTGAGATCCAGTACTGTCCAGGGTATCAATCTCAGCTTGGTAAATGTGTTTCAAGAGAGTTGTTTCTGGTGTGTGTGTGTGTGTGTGTGTGTGTGTGTAATTCAGAAGGAAATTATATTAGGATAAATTGTATTTCTAGGAATTTGGGAATATTGAATCATATAATTTAATGGTTTCTTTTGGGAAAGCTATTTGAACTATCTGATTTGTTTTGATATTAAATTGATATAATTGTCAGTTACTTATGTTATATATTCTTGGTCTCATCTATCATCACACATTTATGGTAAGGAAATGTCATAAATCATGACCCCCTTCTGGGATAAATCTGTGGATTCATGCATAATATAATGATGGAAATATTATTTTGTAAAATTTAATAATTCATGTTAATTGATTTGGATGCTTAGTTGTTCTTACTATTGTTTAGTTTATTTTTTTTTTGTAAGGCAAATGGGGTTAAGTTGCTTGTCCAAGGCCACACAGCTAGGTAATTATTAAGTGTCTGAGGATGGATTTGAATCCAGATACTCCTGACTCCAGGGCTGGTGCTCTATACACTGTGTCACCTAGCTGCCCCTTACTATTGTTTAATTGACATTTATTTATACAATTTTTGAACTTTTGTTTACAACTTACATGGCATCCATTATGTAATTGAATTAAGGAATTTTGCTTCAAAAAAAAAGGGGGGATTTGTAAGGGACTGTTGTTTGTAGGAATACTGTAAACTTGTATTACCTGATGTCTTCTAGCACAAGAGTGTTGTTTTACTGGTTGATTGGAGAGTACCACGGGAGTGGGAGTGGCAGTGGATGTGGATCAGGGACTGGGGAGGATCTTTAAGCACCTGTATTTGGCTTAATAAATGAAGAACTTGGAGATGTTTCCATCTTTGTCTCCCGCCTCTTCAACATTTGTCTGGGTAAGGATAAGCTAGTCTGGCAGGAACCTAACACAAGGGCTCACCCTACTGGTGTTGAATTTAGTGTGGACACATGATGGGCTTCATTCCTACTGTAGTTCATAACTCCCATGCTCAAACAACCCACTAGCCTCTGTGTACCACCACTCCTAACCAATTTTCATTCCAGACTTCAATATTTCTATCATGATTATCTCCAGGCAGCAACTTGAGAGTCAGATGTTACATGAAGATTTTCTAGTAGCTTTCTATGCTGATATATGGGGCCAAAAAGGTATTTATGAGGGGCTGATGAATTTTTAACTTGCTCAGAAGGCTGAGATGGAGATGGGATAGATGCCTTTAAATATTTTAAGTTGAAAAGGGATTAGACTTGTTCTTATTGAAGTCAACAAAGAATAGATATTTCAGAGAGATTAGCATATTAAAACTGATGTAAAGAGAAAAACGTTGAGAAAAGGTAGATGGTATAGATGGTACCACAGTGAACAAAAAGCCATATGTGGAGTGGGAAGATTCATCTTCCTCAGTTTAAATTTGGCCTCAGACAATAGCTGGGTAACACTGGACAAGTCACTTAACTCTGTTTGCCTCAGTTTCTTAATTTGTAAAATGATCTGGAGAAGAAATGGCAAAAACCATTCCAGTATCTTTGCCAAGAGAACCCTAAATGAAGTCACAGTGAATCGGAAACAATTGAAAAACAACTTAACAAAAACAACAACAACAATGACAATAAAAAAATGTTCCAACAATTAGAGCTATTCAAGAGTGGAATTGAGTGCTTGGGATGTTAATAGATCTTCCTTTCTAAGAATGTCAGCAAATTCTGGATGACCGCTTGTCATCCAGAAGTCACCACTTGGGGATATCATACAGGCATTCCTGTTCACATGGAATTAGTAGTTGTCCGATGGACATTCTGTAATTAGAGTCTCAGTTTTATGCTTACCTCATGCTGGGTGACCACCTGGGTTTTACTATCAGCTTTGTCACTAATTAGTTGTTTAATTTGAGGAAAGTCATTTCATTTCTCTGGAGCTCACTTTCTTCAATAAAATTAGATGTTGAATCAGATTGGGGTTCTTAACCATAAAGGTATCATTAACTCCACTAGTATTTTGGTGAAACCTATGGACCTCTTCTCAGAATATTATTTTTAACTACCTAAAGGGAAATGCATAGAATTATAAAGGAAACAAATTACTTTGAAATACAATTATCAAAAAAAAAATTTAAAAGCAAGTTTACAGATCCTAAATTAAGACACTTGATTATTAGATGATCTCTAACTTCCCTTCCAACATTCCTTGGAACTATGATTTAGAGTATGGGGTTAACTCACCCAAGAATTTTCTAGGAACATTTTAGGAAGATCAATTTTGAAAATGTCCTGGAAAAGATTCATTACAGTTTCCCTGCAATATAAGTCAATTATAATCACATTTTAGGTAACAACTTAACAATCATATCATCCCTAAATAGGCCTAATGGTTAGAATTTAATATTCTCTATACCTGGATAATCCAAATGTCCTTCCCATCAGTTGACCATGACATTCCCTCCTTCAGCTTTTTCACTAGAAGTTCCTACCATGAAGAATTATTCCTTGGTGGTAGAAAAAGCCAAATTCATTGACATTGTTTCCAGAAAGCTCTGTTTAGATTGAACTAACTTTACCTGGGAAGGGAGGGAGGACCCTAGGAATTTTTTCCAAGCCTTTATGCCTAAATACTTAAACAAAGATTTTCTTTTTTTTCCTGACACAGATTTGATACTTTATTTTTTTTACTAAAGATTTTATTTATTTTGAGTTTTACAATTTTCCCCCGATCTTATTTCCCTTCCCTCCACACCCCATAGAAGGCAATTTGTCAGTCTTTACATTGTTTCCATGGTACACATTGATCCAAATTGAGTGTGATGAGAGAGAAATCATATCCTTAAGGAAGAAACATAAAGTATAAGAGATAGCAGGATCAGACATTAAGATAACAGTTTTTTTTTTTTCCCTAAATTTAAGGTAATAGGCCTTGGTCCAACTCCACAGTTGTTTCTCTGGATACAGATGATAATCTCCATTGCAGACAGCCCCAAATTGTCCCTGATTGTTGCACTGATGGAATGAGTGAGTTCATCAAGGTTGATCATTGCCCCCATGTTGCTGTTAGGGTGTATGTACAGTGTTTATCTGGTTCTGCTCATCTTACTCAGCATCAGTTCATGCAAATCCCTCCAGGCTTCCCTGAATTCCCATCCCTCCTGGTTTCTAATACAACAATGGTGTTCCATGACATACATATACCACAGTTTGCTAAGCCAATTGATGGACATTTACTTAATTTCCAATTTTTGCCACCACATTTTTTATACAAGTGATGTTTTTACCCTTTTTCATAATCTCTTCAGGGTATAGAACCAGTAGTGGTATTGCTGGATCAAAAGATATGCTTATTTTTGTTGTCCTTTAGGCGTAGTTCCAAATTTCTCTCCAGAAAGCTTGGATGAGTTCACAGCTCCACCAACAGTGTAATAGTGTCCCAGATTTCCTACAGCCCTTCCAACAATGATCATTATCCTTTCTGGGTCATATTGGCCAATCTGAGAGGTGTGAGGTGGTACCTCAGAGAAGCTTTAATTTGCATTTGTCTAATAAGTAATGATTTAGAGCAATTTTTCATATGACTATGGATTGCTTTGATCTCCTCATCTATAAATTGCCTTTGCATATCCTTTGAACATTTGTCAATTGGGGAAGACACAAAAATTGTTAAGAACATCTAACTTAGGATGTGCACCAGGGATGGAAGGAGGACACCAGAAACAGAATCTGCCTACTTCATAATTTTGTCTGTAACTGGCCCTTACTATATAGTCCATATGTAAGAGGAAATGTGATCCTGATCAGCAAAATTATCATGTTGCTTCCATTGGAAGACTCAGAAATTTCAGCCCCTCCAAAGCCATTTCAGAAAGGACTCTCTTGTCCTTTATCAATACCAAATTCAGCATTATCTAACACTTGTCAATGAAAGAGCTATTTACACCTAGAAAGAGTGATTAAGCATGTGTCCTGGTTAGATTTTCACAAAATTCCAAGGTTATAGGGCAAAGACAGGGACTATGAAATATATGTGTAGAGCCATACTTGGGAAAGAATCTAAGGCTTTGAAGAGTCAATTACATATGAAAAAAGTTATTTACAGGAAAACCTAAAGAGAATTTGAGAAATGAATGGCTAGTATAAGTGATATAGGGAGCTAGATTGTCCAATGAATCTAAAATCAGGAAAACTCATCTTCCTGAGTTAAAATCTGGCCTCAGACATTTATTAATATAGGCTAATATGGGTAAGTCACTTAACCCTGTTTGCCTCAGGTTCCTCATCTGTAAAATGAGCTAAAGGAGGAAATGGCAAAACACTCCAGGATTTTTATCAAGAAAACCCCACATGGGGTCACAAAGGTTGGATATGACCGAGCAATAGCAATAAGTAAGGGTGGAATTCCTAACTGAAGGAACCCAGCCTCTATACCAGGAAGAATTGCTGAACAGGAGAGATTGTATTTTGTTAAAGACAAGTAGGTGGCACAGTGCTGAACCTGGAAACAGGAAAACTTACCTTCTTGATTGAAAATCTGACCTCAGGCACTTGGTAACTTTGTGGTTTTGGTCAAGTCACTTAACCCTGTTTGCTTCAGTTTCCTCATCTGTAAAATGAACTGGAAAAGAAATGGCAAATCACTTCAAGGTCTTTGCCAAGAACATCCCAAATGGGGGCCTATGAAGAGCTGGAAATTTTTGAAAACAACTTGTTTCTCCTACCTCCTACCTGGAACGTAACATCCTCAATGCTGAGTCCCTAAAAGTATCAAAAAAGAGAGATTTTTGGC
This sequence comes from Macrotis lagotis, assembly GCF_037893015.1. Taxonomy (NCBI): domain Eukaryota; kingdom Metazoa; phylum Chordata; class Mammalia; order Peramelemorphia; family Peramelidae; genus Macrotis; species Macrotis lagotis. Next base: position 83,317,405 of record NC_133663.1, on the reverse strand, counting down.
CCATTCTATACTAAAGATCTCTATTTTTCACAAAAGAGTACAATAGTCCTTCAGTTAAAAAAGAATGCTATCACACTCAGGCAGAAAGAGCCCAATAACAGTCTGGTTGTATTAGAATTGTTTTCAAAAAGATTCTGAGTCTGTCTTGGCAAATAGACTCCCAAATATTTTACACTGTCTAAGGTTACTTTGAATGGGATTTCTCTTTCTAGCTCTTCCTGCTGTTTCTTGCTAGACATATATAGAAAAGTTGAGGATTTATGAGGGTTTATTTTATAACCTGCAACTTTGCTAAAATTGCTAATTGTTTCCAGTAGTTTTTTAGATGATTTCTTGGGATTCTCTAGGTAGACCATCATGTTATCTGCGAAGAGTGAGAGTTTTGTCTCTTCCTTCCCAATTCTAATTCCTTCAATTTCTTTTTCTTCTCTAATTGCTGATGCTAACATTTCTAATACAATATTGAATAGTAGTGGTGATAATGGGCACCCTTGTTTCACCCCTGATCTTATTGGGAATGCCTCTAGCCTCTCCCCATTGAATATAATGCTTGTTGATGGTTTCAGATAGATACTGATAATTATTTTAAGGAACAGTCCATTTATTCCTACACTCTCTAGTGTTTTTAAGAGGAATGGATGCTGTATTTTGTCAAAAGCTTTTTCAGCATCTATTGATATGATCATATGATTTCTGATAGGTATTTTGTTGATATAATTGAGTATACTAACAGTTTTCCTAATATTGAACCATCCCTGCATTCCTGGAATAAATCCTACTTGATCATAATGTATTATCCTAGTGATGACTTGTAGTCATTTTGCTAAGACTTTATTTAGGACTTTTGCATCTATATTCATCAGGGAAATAGGTCTATAATTTTCTTTCTCTGTTTTAACTCTTCCTGGTTTAGGTAACAGTACCATATTGGTTTCATAGAAAGAGTTAGGCAGAGTTCCATCCTTCCCTATTTTTCCAAAGAGTTTATATAGGATTGGAACCAATTGTTCCTTAAATGTTTGGTAGTATTCACTTGTGAATCCATCAGGCCCTGAAGATTTTTTTTTAGGGAGTTCAATAATGGCTTGTTGAATTTCTTTTTCTGAGATAGGGTTGTTTAGGTACTTAATCTCTTCTTCATTTAACCTGGGCAACTTATATTTTTGTAAATATTCATCCATTTCACTTAGGTTATCAAATTTATTGGCATAGAGTTGGGCAAAATAATTTTGAATTATTACTTTAATTTCCTCCTCATTGGTGGTGAGTTCACCTTTTTCATTTATAATACTAGCAATTTGGTTTTCTTCTTTCTTTTTTTTAATCAAATTGACCAGAGGTTTATCAATTTTATTAGTTTTTTCATAATACCAACTTTTGGTTTTATTTATTAATTCAATAGTTTTTTTGCTTTTGATTTTATTAATTTCTCTTTTAATTTTTAGAATTTCTAATTTGGTATTTGATTGGGGATTTTTGATTTGTTCTTTCTCTAATTTTTTTAGTTGCATGTTTAGTTCATTGATTTCCTCTTTCTCCAATTTATTCATATAAGCATTTAGAGCTATGATATATCCCCTGAGAGTTGCTTTGAATGAATCCCATAGCTTTTGGTATGTTGTTTCATTATTATCATTATCTAGGATAAAATGGTTAATTCTTTCTATAATTTGTTTTTTGGTCCACTCATTTTTTAAAATGAGGTTATTCAGTTTCCAATTTGCTCTGGGTCTATATCTCCTTGGCCCAGTATTGCATATGACTTTTATTGCATTGTGATCTGAGAAAGATGTATTCACTATTTCTGCCTTTCTGCAGTTGATCATTAGGTTTTTATGTCCTAGTACATGGTCAATTTTTGTATAAGTTCCATGTACTGCAGAGAAAAAGGTACATTCCTTTCTATCCCCATTCAGTTTCCTCCATAAGTCTACCATATCTAATTTTTCTAACAATCTATTTACCTCCCTAATTTCTTTCTTGTTTGTTTTATGATTTGATTTATCTAGATATGATAGCGGGAGGTTAAGGTCTCCTACTAGTAGAGTTTTGCTGTCTATGTCTTCCTGTAATTCTTTCAGCTTCTCCTCTAAGGATTTGGGTGCTGTCCCACTGGGTGCATATATATTCAATATTGAAATGACTTTATTGTCTATGGTACCTTTTAGGAGGATAAAGTTTCCTTCCTTATCTCTTTTAACACTATCTATTTTTGCTGCTGCTTTGTCTGAGATAAGGATTGCTACCCCTGCTTTTTTTTACTTCAGCTGAAGCAAAATATATTTTGCTCCAACATTTTACCTTTACTCTATATGTATCTCTCTGCTTCAAATGAGTTTCTTGTAAGTAGCATATTGTAGGATTCTGGTTTTTAATCCACTCTGCTATTTGCTTACGTTTTAAGGGAGAGTTCATTGCATTCACATTCAAGGTTATGATTACTAATTCTTTATTGCCCTCTGTGCTATCTTCCCTCTGTTTGTATTTTTCCCCCTTTCCCCCCCTTTTATCCATATTCCCCAGTATTTTGTTTTTGAATACCACTCCCTTCAGTGTGTTTGCCTTCCTATATCACACCCTCCCCTTTCTTCCCCCTTTCCCTTTTTCCCTTTTCCCCTTCCCTTCTTTTTGTTATTTCCCCTTATTTCCCCCATTCCCCTTCCCTTTCTCCATCCCCCCCTCCCCTTTTCCCCTTTTAATACTTGAAAGGTTAGATGTTTTATAAGTTAACTGAGTACGTGTAGGTTGACTTTAAGCCAAGTCTGATGAGAAGAAGATTCAGGTGTTTCTCCTCTGCTCCCTTCTTCCCCCCCTATTACCATGGGTTTTTTGTACCTCTTAGTGTAATGAGATTTGTCCCATTCAATCCCCTCCCTCCTCCCGTCTCTTTCCTGTCCCCCTTTTTAGGGAGGTAGTGTATTTTTTTAGATCATTCTATCTATGTCATAGAAAATTCTGAGTGTCTGTCCCTTCTAGTTCAGTATATTCTATTGAATAGAGTCAAAATTCCTGAGAGTTATTAGAGTCTTTCTCCCAAGTGGGGTTAAAGCCAGTTACATCCCATTAGATAGCAGTCTCATGGATAGGTCATGGATGTCCATCATTTCTGGCTAGGTATATTCTCTCTGTTAGAGTTATATTTCTCAGGATTTATGAGAGTCTCTTCCCCCCCACCCCCACCCCATGCTGGGATATCGCCAGTTTCAATTTACTGGATTGCATTTTTTTTCTTTTACCACCCCCCTCCCCCTTTTTTAACCTTTTCATGTGTCTCTTGGACCTCCTATTTGATGTCCAAATTTTCTGTTTAGCTCTGGTCTTTTCATCAGAAATTTTTGGAATTCTTCCATTTCGTTAAATGTCCATCTTTTTCCCTGGAAGAGAAGGCTCAGCTTTGCAGGAAAGTAGATTCTTGGCTGCATTCCAAGCTCCCGTGCTCTTCAAAATATCTCGTTCCAGGCCCTTCGATCCCTTAAAGTTGATGCAGCCAGGTCCTGCGTGATCCTTACTGTGGATCCTTGATATTTAAATTGTTTCTTTCTGGCTGCTTGCAGGATTGTCTCTTTTATCTGATAGTTCTGCAGTTTGGCCACAACATTCCATGGTGTTTTCATTTTAGGATCTTTTTCTGGTGGGGATTGATGTACTCTTTCAATAACTACTTTGCCCTCCGATTCCATGATATCAGGGCAGTTTTCCATCACTAGATCCTGTAATATTAAGTTCAGGCATTTTTTCTCTTCAATGTTTTCAGGAAGTCCTATAATTTTCAGGTTGCCCCTCCTCGATCTATTCTCGAGGTCAGTGGTTTTGTTGATGAGGTATTTTACATTTGCTTCTATTTTTTTCTATTTTTTGATTTTGTTTAACTGACTCTTGCTGTCTCATGGAGTCATTAGTTTCTTTAGACTCTATTTTTTTTGGGGGGGGGTTTCTTCATTAACCTTTTGCAACTCCTTTTCCAGTTGCTCAATTCTAGTTTTGAAAGAGCTTTCCATTTGACCAATTGAGGTTTTGAGAGAATTAATTTCTTTTTGCATTTGTTCATTTGAGGATCTGAGAGATTTATTCTCCTTTTGTGTTTGTCCAATTGTACTTTCTAAGGTTTTGTTTTCTTGTTGTAAGGTATTAATTGTCTCTCCCAAATTTTTAAGCTCCTTCCTTATTTCTTCAAGGAAGTCTTTCTGTGCTGGAGACCAGATTGTATTCTCCTCAGAGGTTCCAGGTCTCTCTGAGTTGGGGTCTTTCCCTTCCAGGAATTTTTCTATGGATCCACCTTTCCGTTGACCCTTCTTCATTATGCTAAGACCTTGAGTGGGGGGGGGGGGGGCTGGTTCACCTGGGCTTGGGATCTCTAAAGGCTTTACTGAGTGCAGTTTCTCTAGCTGGCCAGTAGGAGGTGCTGGTTGCCCTCTCTGGAGTGTCTGTGACCTTGGCTGAGGCCTTCTCCCTTTGCTTGAGGGAAGGAATTGGAGCTATTGAATTCTTTTGCCTTCAATCAATGGTGGGGCTTTACCCTGGCCTGAAGTCATTCCTCAGCTGGGCTGGTTCTTTTGCTCACACACCTAGGCCTGAGGCAGAAGTAGTTTGCAATTGTTTGTTTTGGGGGAGGCTTCAGTGCAATGGAGGGGGGACTCAGAGTTTCTCAGACCTGAGGAGCCCAGGGATGGCATCCACAGCTCTCCTGCACCAGAACTCTCCCCGTAGCCCCTTTTCCAAACTCCAGGGGGACAGCACCAACACCAGCGCCTCCGCTTCCCCACAGACCCAAGCCCCCCTCGTACAGCCCCAGCATTGATCCAGCAGGTCTGGCTCTCGGGCCCTCAGACTCCCGGCTCCAATTCAGCTGTTGATCTGGCTGATCCGGGGCTGTTGCTCCCTCGGAGCTCAGACTCACCCGTCTGTACTCAGCCAAGGCTGCTGTGGGAGACAAATCCTGAGGTAAATTTTCCTCTCCTGGCTGTTCTTTCTGGGTTTCCTGGTTTGGATTTCTTTTAAGAGGTTTTTTCATGTGATAGATGGGGAAGAGATCAGGAGACTTTAGAACTGTGCCTGTCTTCTCTCTGCCATCTTAGGCGGAAGTCCTCCTGGTTGTATTAGAGACTCAATCTACCCACACCAAATCCAATGGATCTGTCCAAGCAGCAGAAACACCATTCCCTAAGAACAATCATCCAAACTGAAAAGCAGAGTCATCACTCCATTAAGTCAAACTTTATTACAAAAATATTTTTAACAAATGGAAATGAAATAGAAAAAAAAGAAGAAAATGAGCAAAACTGAGTAGTACATTGAAAAATTCAATTCTCATATATATAGTGTTCCTCACCTTTAGATACCTCATCTCTGCAAATGGGTAGAGGAATAGTATCTCATGTATCTTCTTTTGGAAAAAGCTTGTTCTTTATAATTTTGCAACAATTATCTTTTATTAATTTGTAGTTTTATTCTCATTTACATTGATATGTTCAGAGTTTATTGTTTTCCTGAGTCCAGTAATTCTTTGTTTTTAATTAGCTGTTTATTCATAGTCTTAGAGGTTCAAGTATGTTGTCAATTTTGTTTTTTTACTTTGAATCTTTTCTTCTATCTTTACCCAAAATATTTTAAGATTTTAAATGAATTTCACATATTTATTTCCTTAGTCTTTTCACTCCATTTCCCCTCTATCAAGTCTTAAATTCACAGTGTTTGTTGTTATTGACTCTCTGTTTCTAAAAGGATAAATGACATCACATGGTAATATTTTGACTTGCCCATCAGTTGCTTTAAGTGAGGCAGAGTTGTACAAAATTGTCTGAAAAATTTTGTTGGAAGGTTGGAAGACTGACTAAATGGTTTCTGAGGATTAACTTTGGTTGGGATAGTGGTTGAAGGTTCACTTCACCTGCCATTATTACCAAGCTCCTCCTTTTCTCCCCTGTAACTTTTAGAGTCATTGACAAAAGGGAAACTGAAAAATAGCCCTACAAAGGTCTTTTTTTTCAGTGTGGAACTTCTGGCTCTCTGCCAGTCCTCAGCCTGGAGTCTGGAGTCTTCCAGATGGAAGATATCTTCCAGATGGATTAGTCCTTAGAGTCCTTAATATCAGTCGGAATTCCCAACCTTTAGGAAAGGAACAATTGGAACACTATAGTCCATAGTTTTGGTTTTATTTTATAGTTAATTTTTTTTTAAGGGGATTGTCTTCTGGGATGTCTTTTCATTATTCTCCCTAGATATTGATCCTTGTTCTATTTGCCATATTTCTCACTATTTTTGAGGCATTAGTTTTGGCTGGAGTCTTTTATTCCACCTTTATTCCTCACTTGACATGTAGAGATTTAACGTTGGGGGCAATAAAATATTGAACCCTAAGGTCTTCTGTTAAAGTTCTATGTTTCAAAAGAGAATTCTCTTTATTTACAAAGGTAATGCTTTTAGCAAATTACCTCTTCTGATAATGCTCCATTAAAATATATCATGTAAAAATATTTCATCTAAACCCAGATGAAAATATGCTTATTATCTTTCATTATGGTTTTTGAACAAGTTAAATGGAGCTTCTTTCTTTGAATTTCCCATGTATTTAAATTCCAAGGGGAGGAGGGGAAGTGATTGACAGATACCATGCTGACTTCTGAAATTACAAAGGATTTGAGAAATGAGTTGCACAGAATAGTTTTGTTTGCCAAAAGCTTTTTTATCTTACTCTTTATTAATGGCCAAGGGTATACAAAGACTATAAATATTCAGTGCCAACACTTTTTAATCCATTTAAAATTTTTTTATTTAAAGCAATGGAGTTAAGTGACTTGCCCAAGGTCAAACAACTACGTGATTATTAAATATCTGAGGCTGGATTTGAACTCAGGTCCTTCTGACTCCAGAGCTGGTGCTGTATGCACTGTGCCCCCAGCTGCCCCCCCACCAGTGTCAACACTTTTTGAAAGAAAATGAATGATAGTTTGGCAATTGGGTTTTCTTGATGCCTAAATTTTTAATTTTTTGAAGTAGAAGAAAATGCTCTAATCATATGGCCTAAAATCATTTTGAGTAAGGAAGTGTCAGGGGGATTTATGCCAACACAAATCATTGAAAAGATATTCTCCCAGACCATATGCTGAAGACTATGTCCTTTTACTCTCAACTCTCCCATGTAAATCACATCTGTCATTGCTTAACTGGTTACTGTTAGGAAAGCATTTTGAAGATGCAAAATGTCATAAGAATGCCCAGTATTATTACTGTCATATTTATTAAAGCAGAGGGTCTTCCTGTTTTTAGAAAATTAAATGATTTAAAAGTGACTTAGTTGAAGGGACACAGAGGAAGTTAGCAATAAATGGGGAAGTTGGACAAGATGATATTTAAGCTACAGTGTCAACATCCTAAGATTCTATCTATCAGTATAAAAACTATCAAAGTACTGCTTATTCTCAGATCAGATTGGGAAAGCAAACTTAAATATGAAAATGAAGCTGAGTGGGATCTTTTCCAACCTCACTAATGTTGTCACCAAAGATTTCTTTTAAAATACAGGGTGTGCCTAAAGTCTCCATGCAGTTTTAAGCTATTAGAGCATAAGCTTTTAAACTTGTTAAAGTTTAAAATTGTATAAAGAATTTTGGAACACTATTTATTAGACCTCCAGTTTAAGCAACCAACATTATCAATGGAGGCCCTAAGTGCTTCTCAAAGGCCAAGATGGCAGTCTTCAATTTCTTTTGCAAGGTTCTGTCAGTGCCTATGGATGTCAGTGTGGTAGAGGGGAAAGGGTCTTGGAAACAGGTCCAGAGGATCTGAGTTCAATTTACAGATTGGTCATTCCCAACCAGTATGATTCGGAGAGAGTCATTTAACCTTTCTAATCCTCCATTTCCTCAATCTTAAAATAATGAAGTTAAATTAGATGGCCTTTGGGATCCCTCCTAGTTCTAAACTGATGTTTCTTTGCTGTTGCTTTGTTCAGTCATTTTAGTCATGTCTGCCTCCCATCATATCTATTCCTAAAAGCAGATGGAGGTCTTGCCCCTTGGAAAAGAGAACACCTTTTTCCTTCTATAAGAGGTTCCATCCCTTTCCCCAAGAGGTCCCCATCCCATTTCTGGAACTGTCTTCTACTTTATAAAAGTAGAATCCCTACAGAAAACTCCTGCTGCATTTGTGTCAGTGTGCCAGAGGTCATGGTGAGAGAATCATGGTGAGGGAGGAGTCTTGGAGACAGGATAGTGGTATTTCTAGTAAACCTTGTTAAAACTTGAACCACTTTTGCCATAAATATTAGTATAGCATAGCATAGCATAGCATAGCATAGCATAGCATAGCATAGCATAGCATAGCATAGCATAGCATAGCTTGGCATGACATAGCATAGTATAGTATGGTATAATGTTATATAATATGATATTACATAATATAATGAATATAACAACTTAGCATATTGCATATATTTTAGCAATATATGTCATATGATATATGATATTAATATATTAGCATATGTGTATGTATATTTCCCAAATTTCCATAAAGAGATATATAAATGGACTCAGAACATTACCTTGTGATAAATTTGGGATTGTTTAAACTCATGATCTTTCTTTATGTTTATAACATGGATGAATTGGCTTATAAGGACCATTTCTTGGAGCATGCCAAATAATCCCTTCTTGCTCCTGGTGCTGGTTTCTGGTTACAAACTTCTCCCTAAGAATCTGGTTATGAACTTATCCCTAAGAATCCAACAATTGGCTCCTATGGACACGGGGAACTTTTAAAAAGCAGAAACAGTTTCCAATTCCTGTTCTTGGCTGTAGTTCTTGGGTGAAAATAAGTGATTATAGGGAGAGGTAGAGAAAAATTGTCTTGCTGGCTCTTGCTGGCCTTTGCCTTTCTTTTTTCTCTACTTTACTTAGGTGAATGAGTTCTCAGAGAGGGATGTATACTGATGATCTCATAAGTCTGAGAGATCCGTAGATCCTCTTGGAGTTCCTATCAATCCCTGAGCAGCAATGAGCATGTCTGACAGCAGGGGGAAGTGTCTGCATCAGAGAGAGAAGCCACTTGGAAGAAGAACAAGTTTGGTTGTTTGGATATTGCTTAGGACAGAGGTAGAATGTGAAATGCATAATCAGCAGTATTGTACAATTGCTCTAAATTATGAGCCTTCAAATATTAGCTTCCCAAACAAATGTAAAGATAGTATAAAGTTCCTAAATGAAATTCTAAGTATTCTGTTATTAGGACCTCGGGTTCTTGATACATTTAACATGACTTTTTGTGTAGCAATAAATTGTATGTCCCCAGACTTTTTAATTCTTCCCTGAATATTTTTTCCTCTCTCCCCCTTTATTTCTGAGGAATCTCTTATTTTGAGTCTTAACTATTATTCCCTCTATTTCTTTGGGATTGTGGTATAGGAGGAATAAGTCAATGAGTTTAAGAACGAGAATCCCCTCTTCTAAGGAGAAGTCAGTCTTTCTGAGAGATGAGCCTAGGGACAAACTTCAATGGCTAAATAATCACTTAAGTTTTGATAAAGTTCTACATGAGTATAGCCCTTCCATGACATATGTTGGATTTTTAAAAAATTCTACATTATTCTTTTTTAATTTATTTTTTATTTTATAAAATAAAAAGTTGCAATGAATGCATCAAAAACATAAGAGGATTCATAATATAAAACAACAAATTTCAGTTTCAAGAAAGCATTAAGGGGGTGGCTAGGTGGCACAGTGGATAGAGCACCAGCCTTGGAGTCAGGAGTACCTGGGTTCAAATCTGACCTCAGACACTTAATAATTACCTAGCCTTGTGGCCTTGGGCAAGCCACTTAACCCCATTGTCTTGAAAAATCTAAAAAAAAAAGCATTAAAACTAATATTAAGAATTGTTTTCAAAATTATCCATCTTTTCTTTGCTTCCTTGTCTGTTTTAGATTTTTTAAGCCTTTTTTTCAACATTTTTAAAAGGGGAGAACTTAAAAGTTTAGAACTGCCTTCTTTAAAACAATTTAGAAAATAAGCTTCAGTAGGAGCAAGAAAATATGACACTATAAATGTTGTTCCCAGGGAAGAATGTTTATATTGAATAAGAATCTTGTTTATAAGTTACCATCATACAACTGAAAACTGAAAGATACCTTCGAAATCTAGTCTAACCCAGTTATTTTACAGATTTAAAAAAGGCTTTAAGAAATTAAAGAATTTGCCCAAGATTACTCAAATATTAAGTAGTAAAATCTATTTTCTTATTTCTTGGACTCTGGATTTCAATCTAGAGTTGGAAAAGATTTCAGATATCATTTAGCTTAAGTTTCACCTTAAAAAGAATTCCTTCTGTAAGGCTCCTTGAAAGTGGTTTTCAGGTTTTTGCTTGATGAATTCTGTGCAGGGAACCACTACCTCTCAAGGCAGAACTATTCCACTTTTAATCATAATTTTTGAATATATTGTGTCAACTGTTCCTGACAACATCATTGTGATGTAGATGCTATTATTATCTCCATCATTCAAGTCACGAAACTGATACACAGAGGTTAAGTAATTGGCCAGGGTTACAGAGCTAATAAATAAATAAATATTTTAAGGAAGATTTGAACTTCAAGTCTTCCTTGCTCAAAATCCAGCAATCTATCTACTATGACACAGCTCTACTAATTATGAAAAATTTCCTGACATTGAGCTTAAATTTGTTTCTTTGTACCTTTCTCCTATTGCTCCTTATTCCCACTGCTGGAATGAAAAGTGACTAGTTTAAAAATTTCAAGCACCTTCAAAGGTAAAATTCTGTGAAAACAAATGTCACTGTAACAAAAATGAAAATCTGTGCTTAATGAAAATATTTTCAAGCCTCCATATGCCACATAATTAATGCAGTATTTGATACATAAGGGAGGCATAAAGAATAATAGATTTGAGGGAAGGGGATCTGGGTTTGAATTTTGATTTTACTACTTAATTTTTGAGTGGTCTTGGGCAAATCTCCTAATTCTGAATGTCTCCTTTTTTCAAATCTTTAAAATAACTGGGTTAGACTAGATTTCTAAGGCATCTTTCAGTTTTTAATTCTTTGATGCTATGATATAAGAATTCTCATAAGGAGCCAGGGCATTTCTTTAGAGAGAGTAGTACCACCATAGGCTGTGATGAGGAGCTGTCCAGCTGATACAGCAGGAACCTGTAGATAGATATCTATATATACACACACATTCCCTACAAAGAAATGTACTGGAGAAAATGGAGTAAAACCCCCTAGCAAAAACCCCAGAAAACCCAAACAACAACAAAACAATCCAGACTCCTCTGTTACTCCAGGATCAGGTGAGTATAATTCCCCTACTTCTCATAAAGCATCTTCTTGCACACTTCACTTCTTTTGACTCTGATCCTGATATCAACCTCTGTCTTTGCTTCTGGCTCCACTGTTCAGGCCTCTAATCTTTGATAATTGTACAGAGCCAATCAATTCAAATTTTCTGGACCCTCTGAAGTAGGGTACCTTTTGGCCTGATTGTTATTGCATCCCTAATTTGGGAGATTTCAGCCAGAGTCCATAATAGATATTATCTCTATCCTAGCCCAAGAAGAATGGTAATCTAATATTATACCTGTATCAGTGGAACCAAGGGACTTTCTTTGAAAGGGTATGGAGTATATCTGTGATAACTTAAAGAGTTAGAGGCACACTCCTCAAATCTGTTAGCTTACCCTAATAACTCATTATGGATTGGTGATCTATTAATTTATCTGACTCTAAAATTTTAATCTCCTGGCAATGATTATACTTTGCTACATCTGGGAAATTGTATAAAAAGCAGATTTCTGTGAAACAGATCATAGCTTCCCTCAAGAACAATGTACATCAAGTGGGAAATAAAGGGAAGAAAAGAATTTTAGTAAATTTCTATTTTAAGCAGTACTAGAAGAGTACCAGTTACACCTTATATTGAGCGTTAAATACCCTTATCACTTTCACAAAATGCAGCTCTAATCAACATCTAAATTTAGGAGCTCACATTCATTGAATCCTTTGCCGCACTGAATCCTTAACTAGGTCTTTTATGTATGAGTGATATTAAATCCAAATCATCTGATTTTTTTTTTAGGGTTTGTGGTCAAATCAAGTCAAAAACAAATTGCTTATTATGTTCCAGATCTTCTGTTAAGTGCTCAGAATATAAATTGAGGTGAAAAGACAATCCCTGTCCTCAAAGAGCCTACATTCTCATGGAGAAAGATGGAATATAAAACAAAGCTTAAAAGAAGTGGGAGGAAAAAGTGCCTTTATGTGGGCATGGTGGAGAAAGAGAGAGACTACAGAGAAATTAAGGAGTAAACATGACTGACCTGAGACTTTTCTTAAAAATGGAAGTTGTAGGACTAATAAATAATTAGAGGAGGGGTCTATGGAGATAGAAAGCTTTTCCAGGGTGAAATGGCTGCTGTAATATGTTCTTGACCAAGGACCTGATATCAAAGAAAATGTAAAGATGAAAAGCAATGTTATAAAATCAAAGATACAACTATAAACTCTAATTTAAAAAGAATTAAAATAGTTATTTGCAATTATTCTATATTTAAATTTCTTTAAAACAGATATTGAAAATAGAATGAGTAAAAATCTTTTGACTGTTAGTCAAGCAATATCATCATCGTGAATTTAAGCATCCTGGAAAATGGTGTGTGAAATTTATTACAAAATTATCTATTTCTAAGTGAGGCTAATGGGCTTTTGTTAACTATAATCAATAAGGAGGTGCTGTCCTTGACTCCTCATTCCCTTATATGTCCTTTCCTACTAATCTATTGACACAGATTGTCAGTTTGACCTTTATAACATCTTTCATATATACTCTCTCCTTTCCTCAGATACTGCCTTCAGCACCTTTCACCTGAACTATTGCAATAGTCTATTGGTTAATCTTCTTGCCATATTTCTCCCTCTGCACTGCATTCTCTACCCAGAGAGCAAAATGAACTTTTTTTTTTTTGCAAGGTAAATGGGGTTAAGTGGCTTGCCCAAGGCCTCACAACTAGGTAATTATTAAGTGTCTGAGGCTGGATTTGAACTCAGGTACTCCAGACTCCAGGGCTGGTGCTTATCCACTATGCCACCTAGACGCCCCAAAATAAACTTCTTAAAGCAAGTCTCACCATGTCACCTCCCTTTCCCCCATATTCAATGATCTCCAATGACTCCCTATAATTTTTAGATTAAAACATAAAATACTCTTTTAAACATTCAAAGCCCTTCATAAACTCTCCCTCCCCAAATTCTGCTATGTTTCCAATCTTCTTATACCTTAATCATCCCTATGTTCTCTGAAATCCAGAGTCTTTGAATAAGACATTCTTTCTCCTGACTGGGACTTTTTTTTGGTGGTTGTTTCCTATGTAAGAAATTCTCTTCCTCATCTCCTCTATCTCCTGGCTTCCCTAGCTTCTAACAAATCCCAGCTAAAATCTCATCTTCTGCAGGAAGCCTTTCCTGTTCCTCTCGCTTAAAGCTAGGAATTTCTTTCTGCTGATTATCTTCAATATACTCTGTATATATCTTATTTATTCATTGTTGTTTGCATGCTTCCTCCATTAGACTGAATTCTTGTGACAGGGATTATCTTTTACCTTTCTTTATACCCCCAGAACTTATGTAGTAGGTACTTAATAAATATTGATCAACTGATTATGGGTTTTCTAATTAATTCATCACATGAAAAAAATCAACTTCTTTGACAAGGAGGAATTTTGCACTTTCCTTGGCAGAATGGTCCTTAAATTCCTTAAGATACAAATATTTAGGCTATAACTAGAGCTTGTTTTGGGAAGATATAAATATTTGCATTTTTTGAATGATTAGATTCAGAAATCATGCAAACCAGAAAGTTAAGACATTACTTCTGCGTATCTATCAGTGAGGGCCAACATGTTGTTAGTAATTTAAACTAAACAAAAAACTGGAAAAGTGGAACATGATAAATTGTCACCAGGGTTTCAAAACAATGAAAGTGTCATTTGAAATGAAATATTGAAAGCATTTTGCTTGGGGATCACTATCATGCCAATTGTACAACAATGTTTACAAGCCTGCCTTTTAAACAAAAAATTTCTTTCATTTCTAAGTGGTAAAGGAAAGGAAGAAAATAATTTTAGTTAATTGCTATTTTAAGTCATACTTTAAAAGCTCCAGTTATACTCTACTATTATATTTCATTGAATGTTTTACTCCCTGATCACTTCCAACAAATTCAGCTCTATCTAATACATAAATAAATCTAGGAACTGTTATCGATGCCCTAACAGTTGGTTCTTAAAATATATATGAGAAAAATAAATGCATATCATTTGATAGCAAAAATGATCAGGATAATTCCTTTGAAGATGTGTTAGATATAAAATCATTTTCTAAAGTGGTGAAGTAAATAATTCACAAAAATTCTGGAGGACATGTTAAAAAAATCTCCTGATGGTCTAAATTACAAAGCACATTTAGCTTTAAGATAATTTTTGGTTGCAGGAAGGGCACAAGTTTGTATAGAAATATCGATCTACCCATGTGGAGACATGAGTTACTTGCTTTGGAATTCTCCCTTTTTTCTTATTGGGGTTATACCATCTTATTAGGGTTGGGATATCTCATGAGGTTATGCAAAAGGGCAAAATTTCATTGAGACTGGGGAGGGCTTTGTACAAAATCATGGATAGCACTGGTTCTATAGATGGAGGACCTTGTTTTAAATTTTTACTCTGTTGGGTAGCTATATGGTACAGTGACTGAATAACTGCCCTGGGATGGGGGGAGACAAGTTCAAATCCACCTTCAAATACTTTATAGCAGTGTGACTGAGCAAATCACCTAATCTCTGTCTCATTTCCTCATCTGTAAAAATGGCCATTATAATAGCATCTACCTTCCAGCATTGTTATCAGGATCATATGAGACAATAATTATAAAGCACTTAGCATAGTATGTGATCCGGAATAAGCACTATATAAATATTAGCTGCTATTATTAGCTCTGAGACCCAGATAGGACTCTCTTAACATCCTTACCTATTAGGTTCGATGGTCTCTAAAATCCCTTCCAGCTTGGAATCTTATAGTTTCTAGATAACAATTTTTTTTGAAGAATGAAGAATGAGACTAGGCTAATTTTTGCAAGTCTTGAGTTTTTTTTTCCTCCAAGGATAATTTATGAGTCTGTCACATAGCATGGGAGAAGTGTTATTCCTATTAACCAGATCACCTACCGACCCCATATCAAGCTAATTTTATTCATTCCTACTCGTTAAAAAGTGAATGATAATAGACTTTAGTGGGTGAGAGAATCTTGTATAAAGCTGATTTATATGAACTCATATTATAGAACCTCTTTATCTTTTAAACAAAACTTGACTACCATAAAAATACATTTTTCCTCTTATCAAATGAGCTCTTATAATTAGGATGTTGTAATTAAGACATTTCCTGTCCCCCCCCTTAAACTTGCAACTCTGAATCAAATAGAAGAATATTTTTCTCAGATGAAACTCCTATTACAGTGTGTTCTTACCATGTAGGTGATTAATAATTCCTTTTTTGTCAAGTGCTTGTTGAGTATGCTTCTACTCTACTTTCCAGACACATCAGTTTGACTATGGACATCATTAACATGTGTTGACTTATATTTCTTGATCAGAACTGCTCTGTTTATCTAACATTGCATATTCATCAATCTATGGGAGAATTAAGATTAAGGTTAAACCTTAACCTGGAAAGGTTAAATCAGATTTTAAGCTATTGGTAAACAATGTTATTCTAAATCAATTACTCCCTGATCCTAGCAATGTGATACTGAATGCCTTTTTCAGACATCAAAAGGAATGTTATAAAATACTCAAGAATAACTTAAGTATATTTTTATTTATCTGTAAAGAGGGTGATATACCTTTACACTAACTGAACAGAGAAGGTCCAAATTTTTCATGAAATGAATGAATGTATCAAGCTAAGTGAACTGTATAAATAATTCCTTGACAACTACATTCAATCCATCAAATGCATAGACTAGCTGAGATGTCCTTAAACTACTGTTTGGAAGAAGAGACATGCTTCTTGCCATTAAGATGAGATAACATTACACTAGAAGTGTGTTGAGATGTGTTAGAGACTCAGTCATGCCCTGTGAGGATCTGAAGAAAACAACAAATTGTTTCAGAGTCTCAAATTCTAATGGAGACCACTGGTTTAGTGGTGGATGAAATTTAGTTAAACCCCTGAAGGAGAATCAGTTTTGGGGAGAGAAATAGAACATTCCTGCCCTCTTACGACCTCCTTCTCTTTGACCAGAGGGACACCTTGTGAATATTGGAAGTTTAGAATTCTTGGAATTAGAATTAGAATTAATTAATTAGAATTCTTATTGGGAAATGTCCTTAGAAAAGCAATGACTGACAGTGATAGCTACAGAAGGAACTGATGACAAGCTAAACATATGGAAGAAAGGCAGCTTGAGAAAAACTTCTAGAGGACTATGGGAAGGAAGAAAATTACTTCCATCCAACCAAGAGTTGGGAGTTAGCCCTTTGTCCCCTGTGCTCTCAAAGTTTAAAGTCTCCTTTTCTCTGGAATCTAGAACATACTTGAGTATTTCAGGGATTTTTTTGGGGGGAGGGGTATGAGTGATTTTGTGTGAACTTTTCTCAATCATCTTAGTAAATACTACTTTGTAAAAGTAGTACTGATGTTAATTGATGTTAATTAACTAATTGATACTAGAGAGACATCAATTGAAAAGGGCTCATGAGCCCTCATTCAAAAAAAACCCAACCAAACTTAAATTCCCCTGAGTTACCCTAGACTATTGAGGGAAGAATCAAAAGTTAAGGATTCAATGAATATAAACTCCTAAATTTAGGTTTTAGGACTGGATTTGATGAAATTTGTCAGTGAATAATATTCTATCTACTAAGGACAGCTAGATGGTGCAGTGGATAGAGAACTGATCTTGGGAGTCAGGAGGATGGGAGTTGGCATCCAGTCTCAGACACGTGACATTTAATAGCTGTGTGATCTTGGTCAAGTCACTTTACCCTGATTGCCTTGAAAGCCAATTCATATCTGACTACTGAATCCAGATGGCTCTGGAGGAGAAAGTAAGGCTGGTGACTTAGCATAGCATGCCCTCACTCAAATCCAATTCATGAGCTTGTTGTGACATCACCTCCCTTGATGTCATAGTCCTCTTCAAGAATGAAGGACAAACTGTCATCTCTTTGTTAACCCTATCAACTGTAATAGTAAATTGAAACTTCTAGTGTGCCTTAAATTAGTAATTAAAATTATTTACTTTTCTTCCCTTTCCACTTAGGGTCAAATATCTTTGTATTTTAAATCAAGCTTACAGATGTTGTACAATTGACATGACTCTGACCCCCAAACAAAATTCTTGCAAACTTTCATTTCAAATGCTATTCCCAATGTTTTGAAACCTTGGTGATACTTTGTTATAAATTCAACATTAAACTTTTTTTTTGTTTACTTTAAGAGTACTGATTTGTTGGCCATCACTAATCCATACACAGAACTGATGTGATTAGTGTTATTATCCTTTGACTTGGATGATTTCTGAATCATATTTTTTTAAGAGAAAGATTTTATTTATTTTGAGTGTTACAATTTTCCCCCATTCTTGCTTCTCTCCTCCCACCCCTCAGAGAAAGCATTCTGTTAGTGTTTACATTGGTTCCATGTTATACATTGATCTCAGTTGAATGTGATGACAGAGAAATCATAGCCTTAAGGAAAAAAATAAAGTATGAGATAGTAAAATTACATAATAATATGACATTTTTTTTTTCTAATTTGACAGTAATAGTCTTTGGTCTTTGTTCAAAGTCCATAATTCTTTCTCTGGTTACAGATAGTATTCTCCATTGCAGACAGGCCAAAATTGTCCCTGGTTGTTGCACTGAAGGGATGAGAGTAAGTCCATCAGAGTTGATCATCACCCCCATGTTGCTGTTGTTTTTCTGGTTCTGCTCATCTCACTCAGCATCAGTTCATGCAAATCCTTCCAGGCTTCCCTGAATTCCCATCCATCCTGGTTTCTAATAGAACAGTAGTGTTCCATGACATACATATACCACAGTTTGTTAAGCCCCAATTGAAGGACATTCACTTAATTTCCAATTTTTTGCCACCACAAACAGGGCTGCTATAAATATTTTTGTACAAGTGTTTTTACCCTTTTTTATCATCTCTTCAGGGTATAGACCCAGCAGTGGTATTGCTGGATCAAAGGGTATGCACATTTTTATTGCCCTTTGGGCATAATCCCAAATTGCTCTCCAGAAGGGTTGGCTGAGTTCACAGCTCCACCAACAATGTATTGGTGTCCCAGATTTCCCATACCCCTTCTAACATTGATTGTTATCCTTTCTGGTCATATTGGCCAGTCTGAGAGGTATGAGGTGGTATCTCAGAGGTGCTTTAATTTGCATTTCTCCAATAAGTAATGATTTGGAGCAATTTTTCATATAACTATGTATTGCTTTGATTTCCTCAGCTGTAAATTGCCTTTGCATTATCTGTTTGACCATTTGTCAATTGGGGAATGGCTTGGTTTTTTGAAAATTTGATTCAGTTCTCTGTATATTTTGGAAATGAGTCCTTTGTCAGAAATACTAGTTGCAAAAATTGTTTCCCAATTTACTACATTTCTTTTGATCTTGGTTACAGTGGTTTTGTCTGTGCAAAAGCTTTTTAATTTAACGTAGTCAAAATTATTTAGTTTGTTTTGAATGATGTTCTCTATCTCTTCCTTGGTCATAAATTGTTTCCCTTTCCATATATCTGACAGGTAAACTACTCATTGATTTTCTACTTTTCTTATAATATTGTTTTTTATGTCTAAATCCTGTGTATCCATTTTGATCTTATCTTGGCATAGGGTGTGAGGTGTTGGTCTAATCTAAGTTTCTTCCATATTAACTTCCAATTTTCCCAATAGTTTTTATAGAAGAGAGAGTTTTTATCCCAATAGCTGGACTCTTTAGGTTTATCAAACAGCAGATTACTATAATCATTTCTGCTATTGCACCTAGTCTATTCCGCTGATCCACAACTCTATTTCTTAGCCAATACTAGAGAGTTTTGAGGATCGATGCTTTATAATATAATTTTAGATCTGATAAGGCTAAGCCACCTTCTTTTGCACTTTTTTTTTCACTGAATCCCTGGAAATTCTTGACTTTTTATTTCTCCATATAAACTTACTTACAACGTTTTCTAACTCATTAAAGCATTTTTTTTTTGGAATTTTGATTGGTAGGGCTGAATCATATCATTTTAAGAAGTATAAATATTTGTATATTTCCAAGAGAAACTCTAATTATAGTCTAAATATTTGCCTCTTAAGGAATTTAAGAACCATTTTGCCAAGAGAGGTCTAAAACTCCTTCTTGCTACATGACTTTGTCCCATGTTACAAATTAATTAGCAAATCCATAGTGTTGAGTTTAGTTTCTTTAGATTTGATTAAAAATAAATAAGCAAAGCTTTGATATTTGAGGAAATCACTTCTTTACTTGGTTTAAGAGGTATAGAAAACAAATAGATTGGAAATATATTGAACAACCATTTTTCTGCTGCTATGCTTGTAATATTTAAATATTCAAATTGGTTTGTGGGGAAAACCTATTCAGGCATTGCTCCTGGCATATCTCTCTTCCCCAGCTTAATTGGCTGAGGAAGTTCCCTCATCTGAATGACCTCTTGAATGAATGAGGATATGATAGCATGAATGAGATAAATATATAGGTAAAGTACCAAATGGGTACTTTTATTACTTCCAGGAGTATAGTAAAAACTCAGCTCTACAACATGTGAAGTCATTCAACCAATCATCATGGGTTTGTTTGATGACTTACCTTAGGGCACCTAGTTGATGAAGTAGGTAGAGTGCTGGCCCTGAAGTCAGGAGGACCTGAGTTCAAATCCATTTTCAGACACTCACTAGATGTGTGACTTTGGGCAAGTCACTTAATCCTGATTATCCCATATCTAGGGCCATCTCCAGTGGTCCTGATTCATATCGGGTGACTGGACCCAGATAGCTCTGGAGGAAAAAGTGAGACTGGTGACTTAGCACTGTTTCCTGCTGCCCCACTCAAATCCAGTTCATATGCATGTCATGGCATCCAGCTCTCTGAGGTCATGGTCTTCTTTGAGAACAAAGGACAAACATCATCATCAATTGGACTAGCCAAATGAAAATCCTAGCTGAAGATCACATCAGCAACAATATCCCATCAATAGTATGCTTGTATTTAGAGTTTTCCAAAACTACATACTTCATCTAAATGAGGTATGTGTGTGTGTGTGTGTGTGTGTGTGTGTGTGTACAGATATATCTTTTTGAATCTCTTAACAAATGCTTTTGAAAATTAAAGGCACATTCAATAGCTATTCTTAGTAATAATATTTTTGATATCATGACAAGAACAAGAATTGGATTTAAGTGAGGGGTTGCTGTTCCAAGTCATTAGCCTCTCCTTTTCCTTCAGAACCATCTGGGTCCAGTGACCAGATATGAATCAGGACCACTGGAGATGGCCCTGGATGTGAGGCAGACAGGGTTAAGTGACTTGCCCAAGGTCACATAGCTAGTACAAGTCAAGTGTATGAGACAGGATTTGAACTTTCATCCTCCTGACTCCAAGGCCAGTGCTCTATCCATTGAACCACTTTCAGTATTATAAACCTACAGCCATATTCAGCCTAAACTTCAGACTAGACTTTGGTGTATTTATCCACTTTAGATTTGTAGATACACCTTTTCCCATATATCTTATATATTGCATATGACAGCAACTGTTGTTCTGCTGAGCATGTTAAGGTGTTCCAAATCTGTACTCTCTGGCTGAGTTCTATAATTTAGGATGAAGTTTCAATGACACAGTCAGATTACAGATATAGAGACAGGTGCCACAAAACGCTGTCAGTTTGTGTTACTCTAGTGTCTGGCCTATTATGGTCATATCTTCTCTCAGGTATCTAGTCAAACTAGAAAACAGATCCTGGAAAAACAAAATAAGAACAAGTAGGATTTGCATGAGGACAAGTTTGGTATTGTCTCAGTAGATGTATTTCTCTTAGGGGTGCAACAGTATTTCTTTTTAGGAAATTAGGGAAAGAAGGGATAGTCTCTTTTCTTATTAATCAACCCACAGCTGGATAGAGCTAAATGCATATTAGGTCCTTCTTAAGAATGTGTTGAGGAAATGATAGCTTCTACCAACCCATCTCTCAGTAAATGGCAAATTAATTCTGGAATTTAAATCTATGTGCACTGTGATTTGTGTGCTTCCTTTTCTTCTTTGGTCATCTTAGCTTACAGGGAGAGGATGATGATGGTGTTGATGAAAAATGATCACTTAAACCATATCAAGAATGACTTAGAAGATACCAGTGATGGCAACCACTCAGGAATGCTTCATCACCATTTGTGCCTTTTTTTTCCTTATTGGTGACCCCCCCCCCCCCACATCAAAAAAGAATAGAATGAAAAACCAGCAAAAAAGACAAATAAAACTACTGGAACTATTTATTTCAGCTGTCATTTCTAGACTTTTCTCATGCTTTTACTGTACCTCATTTTTCACTCTCAAACTTGTCTGCAGTAGTGATGTGTGGACAGGGCCCTAGATTTGGAGCCAGTAAATCCTTAGTTCAAATCCTGCCTGGTATACATACTTAACTGTGTGACCCTGGCCCAACTGGTTCCTTCTTGAAGGGAGTGTCTTCTATGGTCTCTTTTAACTTTAAATCTATGATTTTATGGTTCTGATTCTAGACAGTTGCTTTTGTTTATTGGTAAAATCTTTTTTATTTTAATTTTTGTAATTGCTCTTCTGTGTGACTTTGCTTATTCTTCTTCCTACTTTCCTAATATTTCATAACCTTCAGGTTTTCTTTTGGGTTTCATACTCATTACATATACTATCTCAAGAAACTCCAACTGGTCTTTAGTTTCTCTTGGTATGTGTACATGAGATGAATTCCAAATTCTGCTTTCTTTCCCTAATCTTACTCTACTTCCTGTTCCAGATTTTTCCTCAATTTTTTTCCCTTACAATTCTTCTTACCTAAATTTGAAGATGGCAAAGACTTCTCTTCTGTCAGGCCCTATTTGTTAGTTAATTGATCATTCCAAGTCTGCAAAGTCAATATACTTTTCCTTGGTGCTGCAGTCTTTCTATTGTCTTTACTGTCAAAATTGCTTTGACTTGTTTTCCTCAACATCATGAACTCACTAAGCCTATTACTACTCTCTGTATTGGACATTCTGACCAAACATAGCTCTCCAGGTATCCTCAGGACCAGACACAGAGTCTTTATTTAGCTTGTGTCAAACCAATATGGTATAATGTAGGGAAAGAAAATTGGAATTGATGCTAGAAGATTAGCTTTACCATTGAGCAGCTGGGCAAGTCGTTTCATAGGAAGTTCTTCCCTTCAAATAAAATTCATCAAACATTATAGTTATCTGCAAATATTTATGCTATTTTGATTAGAATCAATAGTGTCAAGCAATTGTTCACATATCACTTTGTTTTGCAAAATGCTTTACAAATATTATCTCATTTGATACTTACCATTAATCACATTTTGTAGGTGGAAAAGTCAAGGCAGACAGAGTTATTTGACCAGTTACACAACTAAGTTAGTGTCTAAGTAAAATGTGGTTCCCTATTCTAAGTCGGGTGCCCTACCTAGTTGTCTTTCTTAGCATTCATACATATTCTCAGATCAGAATCTGACTAATCTTCACTATTCACATCCCTCCTTTTCCCAACCTATATTAATCCTTTCTACTCCTTAAATATGCAATCAGTCAATCAGTTCAACACTTCTTGGCCAACAGGTTAATTTTTTGACCATTCCTGAGGTAGATATTTTGACCATTTGGTTTAAGGGTTAGACTTGGAGTCAGGAAGATTCATCTTCATGAGTTAAAAATGGCCTCAGATATGAACATCCCTGGGCAAGTCACTTAACCCTGTTTACCTCATTTGTCATCTGAAAAATGAACTGGAAAAGCAAAAGGAAAACCTCTCCAGAATCTTTGCCAAGAAAACCCCAAATGGGGCCAAGAAGAGTTGGACACAACTGAGAAAGAATGGAACAACAGTATTTGGTAAACATAAACTTCCCTAGCTACTGAAATAAAGACTCATTATTTGACAAAAATTTCTGAGAAAATTAGACAGCAATATAAAAGTAATTAGATTTAAACCAATACCTCAGACCTTCTACAAAGATAAACTCCAAATGGGCATTGACCTAGTTATAAAATTTCATGTAATATACACATTTTGAGAAACATGGAAAAAATTACCTTATCAGATCTACAGATAGAAGTTCATGACCAAAAAGGGAGAAGATCCTGGAAGATAAAATGGGTAATAGTAATTATAATAAAATTAAAAAAGGTTTTGCACAGACAAACCCAATAAAGCTAAGATGAAAAAGACAACAATTTGAAAAAACCCTTTGGGTCAAATTTATCTAATAAAGATCTCTTTCCAAGATATATAAAGAAATAATTCAAATGTATAAAAACAAGAATCATTTTTTTCTTTTGGTTTTTGCAAGGCAAATGGAGTTAAGTGGCTTGTCCAAGGCCGCACAGCTAGGTAATTATCAAGTGACTGAAGGTGGATTTGAATTCATGTACTCCTGACTCCTGGGCCGGTGCTTTATCCACTGCGACACCTAGCCAGTGCCAAGAATCATTTTCAATTGATAAATGGTCTAAGGATATGAATGGTTAGATCTCAAAGGGAGATACCCAATATCAATAGCGTTATAAAATATTTCATATCACTAGTAATTAGAGATGCAAATTAAAGCAATTTTGAGATACTACCTCAACCCTATCAGATTGGCAAAGATGACAAAAAAAAGAAAAAGTGGGTGGAGTCAGGAGTACCTGAGTTCAATTGCGACCTCAGACACTGAATAATTACTTAGCTGTGTGACCATGAGCAAAGAAAACTCAAAGAAAAAAAAAGAAAAGCAAAGAAAAAAGTGAAAGACACATTGCTGCACTATGGGTGACAGGTCCTTAAGGCTGATTGCCTCCCTCTGCAGTTGCCCTGATTCTGCTCACCGGACCCGTATGGTTCTGGAGGACAAAGTGAGGTTGGCAACTGGGCACAGTCCAGTGTGGCACCGTCGCCCTCCCTGCCGCCTCTCAGCAAACAAGAAGCTAAATGTAGAAGCCAGGGTGACGCGGCACCTGGCAGGTGCCTAATAGATAGTGGCGGACTGATGGGAGGTAGGACGGAGCCCCCTGCCCCCGCGCCCCGCACCCCGACGGCTCTGGGGACGAGCCCCCCACTTGTCTCCGGGCGGGCGGGCAGTGCCGGGCCGGGGCCGCTCCTCATCCTGGGGGGCCCGCGGCCCGGCACGTGACCGGCGCCCTCCGCTCCTCATCCTGGGGGGCCCGCGGCCCGGCACGTGACCGGCGCCTCCCGCTCCTCATCCTGGGGGGCCCGCGGCCCGGCACGTGACCGGCGCCTCCCGCTCCTCATCCTGGGGGGCCCCGCGGCCGTGGCCGGCACGTGGCCGGCGCCTCCCGCTCCTCAAACTGGGGGGCCCCGCGGCCCGGCACGTGGCCGGCGCCTCCCGCTCCTCAAACTGGGGACCCCGCGGCCCGTTTCTCCACTTGGCAGGAGAGGGGGCGCGAGGAGGGGAGGTGGGAGAGGCCCGCGGCGGGCGCGAGGGGAGCGGGGCGACCCCGGCTCGGGCCCGGGCCGCCGCACTGAAGGGGGCTTGTTTCTGTGTGGAAATGGGCATTTTTGAAAGAGTGTGCGGGCCGCGGTTTTGCGCCCCCCGCTCACCGCGCGTGTGCACGGGCGACCCCGGCCCTCGGGAGGCGCGGACGGGATGCTGCATCACCGCGGTGCCTCCGCGCCCCGCCCCCTCCCCCGCAGCGCGCGTGCGCAGTGCGCCCCGCGCCCGGCCCCGGCAGCCTCGGCCCCGGCGCGGGGCCCCGGCCCGCTCTGCCGCGTCAGGCGGAGGGTCCCGGGGACGCGCGCGCGCTCCCGCGCCCCTCCCACCCCCGCCCCTGCGGCGCGCGCCTCTACCTGGGAGGACCCTCGGCGCGCGCGCGCGTCCCCGGCCCCAGCCGCAGCGGCGGCGTCCAGAGAGCCCGGGCGAGTCCGGTCCGAGCGGCGGCGGCGGCGGCGGCGGCGGCGGCGGCGGCGGCGGCGGGGAGCCGGCGCGCAGAGGGGCCGAGGGGAGGGGGCGCCGCCATGCGGGCAGAGCCCGCCTGAGCCGCCGCAGCCTCCCCGCCCTGCCCGAGCCCCCCGGCTGACAGCGAGCGGCGCCGCGGAGCGATGAGCCATGAAGCCGCCCGGCAGCAGCAGCGGCGGCGGCAGCGGCGCCCGCACCCCGCGGCAGCGCACCCCGGGCCGCGGCCCGCCCGCCGCCGCCGCCGGCGCCCCCGCCACGCGTGTCCCCGCCGGCTGGCGCCTGCCGCCCGGCCTCCGCCTGCTCCTCCTGCTGCAGCTGCTCGCCGCCCCCTCCGGGCCCCAGCCCCGGGGGGCCTCCGCCGCCAGCGGTGGGTACGGCCCCGCGCCCGGCCCCGGGACCCTGCCCTGCCCGGCCCCGGGACCCTGCCCGGCCCCGCGCCCGGCCCCGGGACCCTGCCCTGCCCGGCCCCGGGACCCTGCCCGGCCCCGCGCCCGGCCCCGCGCCCTGCCCGGCCCCGGGACCCTGCCCGGCCCCGCGCCCGGCCCCGGGACCCTGCCCTGCCCGGCCCCGCGCCCTGCCCGGCCCCGGGACCCTGTCCCGCACTCTGCCCGCCCCGGGACCCTGCCCTGCCCCGCGCCCTGCCCTGCCCTCGGCCCTTGCCGCGCCTCGGGCGGGCATCCGCCGCGGGACTGGGAACTCGTGGGCTTGGGCAGCGGCGGGGGCCCCTGAAGCCCCCGCCCCATCGGGGTGCCGCCGCGCCCGAGCCTGGGTGCATGCTTGGGGGCTGGGGCCAGTCGCGCCTGTTCTGCTTTCCAAAAATAATAAGAAATCCCCTTGGTCGAGCAGAATGAGAACTGAAAAAGAGTTGCAAGGGGAATCCGGGTCGGGGTGGACAGTCAGTCAGGAGGCAGCCAGCCCCCCGGCCTTGGCCCCTCCAGGGCTCAAAGTCCCAGGATTGGCAGATGATTTCCATTCTCCACACCCGCCCCCGGCACCCGACTCCCCTCAGCTTGGGGACCCCGTGCAGAATGCTTAGAGTTAGAGCGGAGCCGCTGTGAAACTTAGGTGGGTCCTGGCGCATGTCCTTCAGGGATGAAGAATTAGCAGTCTCCATCGAGACCATCTTTCCTGTTCGCTTCTCTTCCCTCCCCCGGCAGAGGTGGAAAGGTTTGGCAGCATCTCTATGGTCCATAGGCGAAAGGCACATCAAAACCAGCAATCCCACTAGGAATCTGAGAAGGTGATGTCTTTAAAGGAGAAGGTGATGCCTTTAAAGGAATACACATCTCAATTTTACTTTGGAGAAAACTTCAATCCTATTTTAAGTGATTTTTAATCGGTTAGATTCTTTGTGACCGGTTCTCAAAGCCCAGGGAAATGTCTTGGAGACCTCTTGAGTCGATCATTGGTTTCATAATAGGAGTTTAGTTGAGTGGGATTGCTGAATGACCTATTAAACAATTGCATCTACAAACTTGGGTTTATTGTGTTTAAACGTGTGTGTTTTGTGCTAAATAGAAAACTTTGACTCTTTTACAAGGCAAGGTGCAATTTAGTGACCTTGCATTTATTGATGGTGGGTATATGTGTTTTCTTCCTCTCCCCAGCTTCATACTGGAATGAAACTGCAAAGGAGACTGCTGGGGTTCTGGCGGATGAAGAGCATGCATTTCAACAGAATAGCAGCAGGCGAAATCACAGTTACAGTAATGCAGTGCAGAAAGAAATCACCCTGCCTTCAAGATTGGTATACTATATCAATCAAGAATCTGAGAGCCCTTACCATGTCCTGGATACTAAGGCAAGACACCAGCAAAAACACAACAAGGTAAGGGGAGTCCACGTGTAAAAGCAGATCACTAATAGCAGCCACAAAAACCATTTCTTTAAAATGAAGTTTTCTGCAGGTATCTGACTTCACCTAATTTATTGCACCAATTTTTTTTTTTATTGGAAAGAATTCATTTCAAGGGAGAAGAAGTGGAGGGAGTTAATCTGCTCTTCTGAATAAAAAAGAAAATTGGAGTATTCTCAGAGCCTTTTAGGTTTCACCTAGGAAATATGACCCATGCACCAAAAAGGTGGTTTTTTTCTTGGATTGGGTTTGATGATTGATCTCTCTCTAAAGGAATGTGGGACTAGATTATGTTTTATTTGTGTAAACATTTTACATAGCCCATTAACTTAAAAGGGAGAACATACTCTAAAAACTGATTTTAACACAAGAACATGCCCATGGTCATATACAAAGACACAATTGTTTGAAGAAGCTGCTTAGTAACTTTTCTATCATTCCTTACTTAAAAATTGAATCTTTATCATCAAACAACTGAAAAACTATTTTAATATTCATTTCTTCACTAATTGATCAGCAAGAAGCAAATTGCTATTAAAAACATTTGTAAAGAAATGATAATGAATAGACTCCATTGACTTACATTCAGGGATTATTGAGTCTGTTTCGTTGAACACTAACCTTATCTGAATTGACTGAGGAGTTGTTGGGTTTAGTTTAGAGAGTGCTACTGATTAAAAAACAAAGCAAAACAACAACTCTGTCAACTATTTGTAGAATTATAGGGATATTTGGCATCCAAGCAATGAGAAGGAAGAAATCTTATACCTATCAAAATACTTTCCATTAAAACAAAAGATATTTTGGAAGTAAACTCCTCTAGGGCTGGGAATTTACGTATTTTTGTGTCTTCTCTAGTTTTACAACTTATAGTAGTTGCCGTTTGTTGAATGGCTACATAAATGAAACTACACATATATATGCAAAGGGAAGTCATTCTTTTTATTAAAGATTACATGTATGACCATATGTCTGTTCAGCTAAGAGTAACAGCATTCTTCTAGTGCTTAGCCAACATTTTCTCCATGATTCACATTATATATTGTTCATATAAAGTGACCTGAAATATAAGTAAATGATAACTGTATATAAAGACATAGACCACCTGTTTAATAGATAGGAAAATGGCAAAATGAGTTTAGGATTTCTATCTAGGATTTTAAAAACATGAGTGAAAAAACAGGGAAGAACCTCAGCTTTTTTAAATCTTTGCTCTCTGACATATTTATTTTGCACTTATTAACTGACATTGGAGAAGTTAACTGGTTATAAGAATATTTACAGGAGAACTTTTTTATTTATTTAAATACTTTATACTCATTTTGGTTATTATCTAAGTGTAGATAATACATTATTTACTATATGCTATACCCAACTACCTCCTGAAATCATTTTTCAATTTGATTCATATTATTTGGTTTACTTTTCAAACTATTGTTAATCATTCCTCTTACTAAGAAGAGGAGAAGGTGATGTCTTTAAAGGAATACACATCACAGTTTTTCTTTGAAAAAAACTCTACTAGTCCTATTTTAGGGAATTTTTAATTGGTGAGATTATTTGTGATAATTGACCAGTTCTCAAAGCTCAGGGAAATGTCTAGGAGACCTTTTGAATTGAGCATTGGTTTCATAATAGGAGTTTAGTTGAATACTTTTATGGTCTGGTAGTGGAGGATGGCATTAACATCTACTTTATATCAAGGTTTCCTTGTATATAACTTTGTGTGTGTGTGTGTGTGTTTGTGATAGCATTTAAGAACTGTTTCTGGACCCATAGGCAATGGGGTACTGGGGTATTCTACCCACTCCCTGTCCCAAAGGTTTCCTTTACTTTTTGATTCATGTACTTGGTGTAACTGGATTCAGTTCTAAAGGAATCTGACTTCATGAGAGTGGAGCTAGGTTCCCTTTTATCATTCTCTTTGATCATTTAACCCTTCAGGATAAATTGCTTAAGATTTAGGGTTTTTTTGGGGGGGAGGATTAAAATGTACTCTATGTACAATATAAATCAAATATGGGACAGTTATTTATTTCCTACACTCAAAATAAATGATGATGGACAGAAAAAGACTTCTAACTCACATCGACAGAACTCAAAATAGGATTCAGTAATTTAACTATAAATACTATTATACTCTCTTAGAGGCTGATAGCTGACCCTCATTAGAACATGAAGTGGTTTGCAGGACTGCTAATTTGGCATTTTACATTTCATCTTGTCTCTATTTTGTCCAAATGGTTTCTAATCCATGATTCCTGATAAAATAGTTCAGACCTAGGTCAGTCTTCTTGGTAGTGGTCACCTTCTCCAAGAGCATTGGAGTAGTTACTGGGGATACTTCCCCTTACCACATTGACCTTGTGGTACTCAGGAACTCTGGACCACTAAAGTTCACAAGGTTGCTGTTGTCCCTGGATATACCCTTCTCTGAAAAGATCAGATTAGTAAAGAAGATACACTTAAGATGTAGCCCACATTTAGGCTCAAGGTTTACTAGACTGCATATGTGCTTTGGAAGCTACATGCTCACGTCTGTTATCAAGATGTGGGAAAAGAGAAGTAAGAGTAGGGTCATTCTCTTTAAATCTCTGCTGAGTCATCTGTTCTTCTAGCTCATTGGCTAATGAGGGAGCTTCATTAGAGCATGAATCATTGGTAAGCCACTCATGGGTAGAACTAGTTTTCAAAATTCCCTTATAGTCTCAAGGAAGAGCAATATTGAGTATTCTCCATGAGATGGTCTTCATTACAGGGATTAATTATGTCTTATGTCTAAACCTATCTATTAGCAAGTGTATTAATGAATTCCTTTCATATTTCATCTATTGCTTATGATGAAGAACACTAATATCATATTTTATTAGATTGACTCTAATTGTTTACCAAATAAAATTTATTCACAGAAAATCCACACTATTAGATACTCTATAGTTATTTTTTTACCTAAGATTTTAATGAGGAAATGCTTTCCCAAATCCTCTTCCTCCCAAACTTGGAGAGCATACCCAACATCAGTGTACCAGAAAAAGACTCACTTTTGCTTTTAGATTTTCTTTCTTTCTTTCTCTCTTTTCTAAATCAGTAGTGAAGATCTGTCTTAGTTTGAAAGAAAAAGGCTAACCTCTTTAATGAAAATGAGAAATATATTTATCAGTAGGATTGTTAAGTAGAAGTCTCCAGAAGGAAGAAAAAAGTATAGAACTTAATCTTGATTTGAAGACTTGTACTATTTGTACTCTTCCTGTTCTTTCCCCCATTTTGTTGCCCTCAAGTACCTTGGTAATGAGTGTCATGGAAATGCTGACTCATTTTACAATTGCTAGGTAGCCAGGTAATGATGATAAAGAGAGGGGATCCCAGGTGTAGGTAGAGTTAGGACTTTTCATTCAGCTCTTAGAAATTTTCATGGAGATTCTTGGTAAATTATGACTTTCATCAAGGATAGTATAGGTTAAAATTCTTACCAGCAGTTTTCTATGAGACATTAAAAACCAACTATTTTCCTTAAGGAGAATGCTTCTCTTTTCTTCTTTTTTTGTTTTTTTAAATATCCCTAGTGCCTAATGCAGTGTCTGGCAGGTAGAAGATACACAATCAATGCTTATTGACTATAGACTTGACCATCCAGATTAAGCAGCATGCATTCCATTTTTTCAGCTAACCTTGGCATTTTCCTTTTTAAAAGTGTGTTTAATTGCTATTTTACATCTCAGCAGATTATTTTTTTTGTTTGTTTGAGACTTGCCTGACTTCTGTTCAGAATCAATTTTATATTCATGTGCTTTAGTTTGTCCTTTCCTTCCCCTATTCTTCCTTCCCCCCCTTTTTTTCCTTCCCCATACAACCAATTTAGGATAGTTAAAAATAGTATGATCACTGATGGCAAATCTAATTTTGCTCTGTTTTCAGAGTTTAACTTGCAATTCTATAATAGAGGAACTTTAACATCCACATCAAAGATTATTAGCATTCCCTAAACATTTTGTTAGTATTTAACATAATATTGTTAGGTGTATTATAAAATATTAGCTATTCTTTTAATCATGCCATGAGGTGGGTTAACATTTTACATGTAGGATTGCAATGGGGATAAAGAGAAAAGGAGATCTAGCCTTTTGAGAAGTTAAGTAAACTTTTCTTTACTTCTTTCCTGAAATGCACCCATCTTGTGTCATAACAGTCTTTCAGGATGGTTCTCTGCTGGGTGACTTTAATTGGTGGTGGATTAATTCAACAAACATATACTAACTAAGCTGCAGAAAAGGAGCAGATCTGCATTGGAAAAGAGAGTTCTTGCTGTGAACTTGCATTATCCTTTCTAGGTTACACTCTGTTTTAGCCCTTCAGAGGTCTTTATTTCTTTCAACCCTTAAGATAAACCTCTGTTTTATGATTCTATTGCTTAACTTTTCAACTTACTAGGCTGTCAAACCATTAGGGAAACTTAGCTTGGTTTTTCTTTCCTACTCTCCAGCTGGAAATATTCTCTCCCTGCTTAAATTTTCTTAGTATATTTTGTCTGGATTTCTCTTTTGCCTCCATCATGTTTTTCCTTGTATTATATTTATTTTAATAATCATGTCATATTTATTCCTTGATTTAATGTAAGTTTCTTGAGGACAGAGATGGTGACATTAAAGCAAACAAACAAAAAATAATCAAACTCCTTTGTATCCTAGCATAGAGTTGAACCTGAAATTGGCTTCCCCTTGAAGAAACCCTGTAAGGGTTTGGAAGGATTCTAATATTTGATTGAGTATTCCCATCCAGCAGAACTTACTGCTTCACAAAAAAACTGCTTATTCTATTTTTAGATAGTTTGAGCTGTTAGGGAATTTTCTCTTAAGTTGAGCCAAAATCTGCTTCTTTTAATGAAAGGCATTTTTATGAAAAGGATTTTATTTTAAATCCTTAATTTTTTTTTTGTCTGGACTTGTGATTTCAGTAGTTTAGGGAACTCCTACAGAGAAATTCTCTCTCTATCCTTGAGGCTTTGGACTTCCTCTGCCATTTACAATCTTATAAGGTAGTCTGGTGCATTGAAAGGTTAAGTAATGGAATCATAAAATGGGGGGGGGGTTGACCTTAGAGGCTAGCTAGCTAATCTAACTCTGATTTTACAGAGAAGGAAACTGAGGATCATAAGAAAAATGTGACTTGCCTATAGTTCTCATACAGACCTTTTTTTTTTATTCTTAGATGTAATTAGCTTTTAGTTTTCCATTTCTGCCATCTGTGTGTAGACATAGTTGAAGAGGCCAGCTTGTGAATGATAGTCTTTTTTATGTTGCATTCATGGAAAGACTGGACTTGGATTTAAAGCTATAGTGATATAATTTGAAGAGCCCAATGCTATTAGGATCATGGATTTCAAGAGAAGAAATGGACTTTAGAGGTCATCCAATCAAACACTTTTATTTAATAGAGGAAGAAATTGAAGCCTAGAGTTAATAAATGGCATGGTTAGGAAATAGTAGAACAGAATCACACCCAAGACCTCCAGCTCTGAATCAAACACTCTTTTTAATTGGACTTTGACTTTCAAAAGTAAGTCTTATGTTTTGAAAGAATAGTCATATTTAGTACTACAAGTTAGCTTGGGTTGAATGGCACAACTGTTTCTCAGTGGTCCACTGTATATCATTGAAAGTCATCTATCAGTGTCTTTGGAGAGTGTCTTTTCCCCCCAAATATTTTATTTTTTTCAATTACATGTAAAATTTTTTTAACATTCATTTAAAAAAAATTTTGAGTTCCAAATTCTCTCATTTTCCTCTTTGTTCATTGAGATGGCAGGCAATTTGATTTAGGTTATACTTGTGCAGTCATGCAAAATATATTTCCATATTAGTTATATTGTGAGAGAAAAGACAGATAAACCAAGAAAAATTCATCTAGAGATGGATAACATTTCTTTATCATGCCCTTCTGAATTGTCTTAGATCATTGTTTTGCCAGAAATTGCTAAGTCATTCACAGTTGATCATCATCCAGCATCGTTACTGTGTACACTATTCTCTGGTTCTGTTCATTTCTCTTTGTATCAGATTGTATAAGTCTTTTTAGGTTTTTCTGAAAGCATCCTGTTCATCTTTTCTTACATGTTCAGTCATTCTTCAATTGATGAGTATGCCTTTGATTTCCAATTCTTTGCTACTTCGAAAAGGGATGCTATAAATATTTTTATACATAAATTCTCTTTGGAATACAAGCCTAGTAGAGTGCTGGGTTAAAAGGTAGACACAGTCTTATAACCTTTAGAGCATAGTTCCAAATTATTCTCGGGTATGGTTGGATCATTTCACACTTGGAGAGTATCTTTTGTCTCTTTTGCTAGTCGCTGCCCTGTACCACTAGTTTGGTGGTACTGTTGTCATCTATTCTCTGGAAATAATAGACCAGATGTGTAGATTAGGTAAAGGACAAATGACTCATCAAAGATGACCCTGAGGATTTTTTCCTCCATTAGGTCAGTGGCAAAATGGGATTTTTCAGAGTAATGGGTAAATTAGGCATAGAAGAGGGAAGAGCTTCCTTCCTATTTCTCTATTTACAGTAATGACATCACCATTTTCCCCTTACTCAGATTTAAAACTTTGGAGTTATTTTTGACATTCCTTCCCTCCTTTATACACTATATTGTCTTAGTGATTATGTTATGTCATTTCTTCAAAAGATTTCAGGCATTCATCCTTTCTTCATTCCTATCCCCCTGATGTCTGAATTACTACAGTAGTTTTCTAACTGATCTCTTTGCTTCTCCTCTTGTCTCTCTTCAGCCCATCCTATGCAGTAGTTACATAAATCCCTCCCCTCATTTTTTGTGATGTCCCCCCTCCCTCACAATACTAAAATCTTCAGTGCATAGAGAATAAAGCATAAGTTCTTTCTGAAAGAATGAGGGAATATGACTCACTCTACAGAATAGCTGGCCATCTTCTTTTGGACAATGTCTCTTCATATATTTGGTCATTAAATCCTCTTTCAGTTTTCTCCCAGGCTAAATTATCTCAGAGAGTTCTTTGAATGCTAGTGGGTCATTTTGTTTGGATGGTTCTATTCATACCTGACTAGCCTGTAAAGATAGTTGTAGAAATAGTTTTATGATAAAAGACAAGAACCTTGCCTTATCTTTTAATAGTGTTTTTTTCCCCCTAGAGTGTTGAATAAAGTTAAATTTTGAAGATTCTACATTTTAAAGATTCTGGAGCATCTCTTTCAAAAATTGAGTTTTTACAAACAAAAATTTTTCATATTTATTGGAAGAATGGGTATAATCATGGGGTCTTACTTCCAGAAGACTTTCCATTTATACTGATAAAGGGAACCTGCTTAACCCCCTGAAAGATCATTGTATATTGCATTGTACCTGGTGTCCCTTCCTTGTGTTTAAGTAATTGCATTTTTATTCAGATTTTTCATTGGTAATTCTTGTAAAATGGGCAGATATAGTTGTACTCATTCCTCTGAGAGAGAGAGAAATTGTTATATTTTTTCACTCTGTGACAAGGTGAGATGAAGGTTCCTCAGATCATAATTAAAGAATTACATGGTACTGTATACATAAAGTGTTAGGGTGTTACGAGACTATATTGAAATTTAAGGTCTAATAAAGTACTTTAATAGCCAAGTTTATTTTAATACCTACTTTCTTAGTAAAAAATAAATGTTGATTTTTTTATGAGAGATTAATAGTTCAGTTAGATATATATATTTTAGTTATCTTCTGATTTATTATTTATATCACATATTATTTAGATATATTTGATTATATATCTTATATTTTATAATTATGCTTATATTATTAAATATCATATATAATTGTAATATTTAGATTTGGTTTTCTTCTGAAAGATAACCGTAATCATAATACTATATTATACTTGGATTTATAAGGGAAAATATGATAAAGCCTGGTCTTTCTCAAGGATGCAAAATTTAGAAAAGGGAAAAAACTATCATGTACTTCAGACAAATACAAAGGGAGAATATTTAAATTTATATAGATTATTAGTATTAATATTAATATGAATATTGAATTTGCCACATAGTCTTCACACTTTAGTCAGACTTTGGCTCTAATACGTTCTTAGCCTTTCTATAGTTAAATCTTTGGATCACAGAGTAGAACCAGAAGGACCTTGAGAGATTATTTAGTCCTATCTATTTTTTTTCTGATGAACTAGTGTTAATTTGTTTCAGGAAGTTGTAGAGATGGTATTTGAACCTAGGTCTTCTGATGCCAAATCTAGCATTCTGGACCAGTAGTGAGTGTCAAGCTCAACTGAAGTCAGCATATTGACTTTGAAAACTTCAAATTAACATTATTGATTTTTTTATTGTATTTTTATTTATTAAAAATTTCCTAATTATGTTTATATCTGGTTAGGAACATACTCTTGGTACCTCTGCTTTATGTTCTCTACTGGAGTTTTCTGCTTTGGGGATTTTCCATATCAAAGTTTTCATAGTAAATTGATATGGTTTTAGCAATATATACCTGGAGTCTCTGAACTTGGTATTTTAAAAAAAAGTTAATAACTTTAATTTCAATTATAAGTGGCTTCCTTTGTTTAGCATTATATACAAACATGCTATATTCAGGAAAAATAGAAGATAATAAACAGAGGGAAGTTACTAGAATTAAGAGGAAAAGGCTTCCTGTAGAAGATGGGTTTTTAGTTGGGGTATGAGGAGGGAAAGAGTGCATCGTCTAGGTGTGGAGTACAGTCAAAGAAAATCCCTGGGGCCAGGAGATGGGGAGATATATTGTCTCAGTGGGATTGCTGTGCCAGCCCTAATAGCATTTCCTTAATGGCCACCCAAGGACTAGTTCAGGTGAGGAACGGTCAGAGGAACAATTATAGGGGCCGCAGATGTTACTTGTTTATGTGATAACTCAGCAAGAGTGTCCCTTTGGCAGCCTTAAGCTCCCCTCCTTCTCTCCAACAGGAAGGAGCTCATTAGAGTTCCCCTGGTCATTGGGGGGCATCAGAGGGGGGGCAGTATCAATTGGTCTAAACCATTTAGGCATATACCTTTGTAACTGATCTAGTGCAGAAAGACTTCATCATTGAGGAAACTAAGGTGGGCTCTGCTCAATTGGCCAGGACTGCTAATGGAGGAAAGGCTGGGGAACTATCAGCATTTCAAGGCTCAGTTCCTGGTGTTTTTTTTTTTTTTTTTTTTGTATACATGAGGAGAAGGAAGGGACACTTCAATGTTAATGCTGGGATTAAGGCAGTGTACTTGGCCGTTAATTGAATATATTAATGAGTTTTCTCAGCTGCATGCTATTTTAAGCTGGGAGGAGGCAGGGCTGATGGAGACTTTTAGAAGGGGATTAAAAGATCATTTTAGGGATTGCTTAGTAGGACCCATGGGACCTCAGGATTTAGCAGGGCTAATGGAACTGACAGACTAGTTGATTGGAGGGACAAAGAGGGGGTCAAAGTTTTGCCAGAATTCAAAATGCAGACAGGGAGAGTGAAAGGACCTTGGAGCCAAGCTAACTGTGAACAAGCTGGAAACCATAGTTAGATGGGACCCAACACAGATCTTGTTTGAGGTGTTGTTGGCTTTCCCTGTGAAGTATGGCAGGAATAGTCCATATAGACTGAGGAACCAGGAAAAACAGGGAAATAAATTAAGCAGGAATTCCTCCCAATGAGCTTAGAGGCTGCCATAAATTGGGAAATAGGATTTGGTGGGCAGGGAGCTATATCTAGACTAATCTGTGATGTTTATTGTATAGGTTGAGATCATTTTTTGGGGGGGGGGATAGGTGCCCAGGAAGGATAGAGAAAGAAAAGCATAATTCTGATAGATTTGGAGGCATTAAGGCTTTATAATCTTGACTTTAGTTAGAAAATGGGAATCACCTCTTTATCAAGAGATGATTCCTGGGGGCAGTTAGGTGGTGCAGTGGATAGAGCATCAGCCCTGGAGTCAGGAGGACCTGAGTTCAAATGCGGCCTCAGACACTTAATAATTACCTAGTTGTGTGACCTTGGGCAAGTCACTTAACTGCATTGCCTTGCAAAAAAACAAATCATATCCTATAGATATACATTATATAACAGATACACATTTAAGATATGAAAGCTTAAACTTACATTAGGACTTTGGGAATAAATACCTTATATAAAAGTCTTTTCCTTAGTAGGGAGCATAAAAAATTCTGAGAATAATTGCTACAAAAGCACTTAAGAAAATATTGGGGTTACCATAGTTGTGAAGACCTGATTTTTTTTTTTTTTTTAGGTTTTGGCAAGGCAGATGGGGTTAAGTGGCTTGCCCAAGGCCATACAGCTAGGTAATTATTAAGTGTCTGAGACCGGATTTGAACCCAGGTCCTCCTGACTCCAGGGTCAGTGCTTTTATCCACTATGCCACCTAACCACCCCTAGGAACCACTCTTAAGGGCTGGCAGGGCATATCAGTAATATGCTAGAGCCAGTCAGGAAGGCATGGATTCAGACCCTGTCACTGACACAGCTGTGGGATTATAAACAGGGCTTTTTGGGTCTCAGTTCCCTTATTCATAATATGTGGATAACATTACTTCAAAGGACTTTTAGTGAGGCTCACATGAAATAATATTTGCTAAACCCTTTGCAAACTTTAAAGTTCTATATAAATTTCAGTTATTAATCAGGAAGTAGTGAACTTGTTGCTGTCCCAAAAGATTATGATTGCCCAATTAATTACTTTCCTTCCTGCAACATCATTCCCTAATTTATACCCTAAATGATCATGAAAGATGAACTATTGGATATATGGAAAATGTGAATGAGCGGTTTATTTGAAAATATGTAATGTCAAAACATGAGTGCCCTTGCTTTTTGTCTCTAAGTAAGGAATCCTTGTTCCTCCATTGCCTCTGAGGGTTCAGGAAATATTAGTGAATACAGCTATCTGCTACCCTTATTTCAGAAATTCTGGGAAAGGCACTGGGTGCTCTACATTTATTCTAAATCCTTTTTTGGGGAAGAGGAGGGGAATTTTCAGTTTGTGAAAAATTAGGACTTAGGATGAGTGGAAGACAACTTCTGTTGTGTCTGCCAGATTATTATACTTTTTTAGTCAGGTAATTCCCTGGCAACTTTTCAGCATTTTAATTCACGCTGTTTTCACTGCCCTTCTAGACCAATTTCCTGTTGTTTCTCTTAATGATATCTTGATATGTCATCAAGCATAATGTCTTGTATAAGGTTATTAACCCATGTGGGGAACCATGACTTACATGATAATATTTTTTCCTTGGTCTTTGGAAACATTCTTGGGACTTATTTTAGGACTCAGTGGACTTCCCATGGATCTGTTTAGTTCTAAGAGAATAGGTGGAATTTTCCCAGAAGGGAAGCCTTTTAGGGTTTTCTTTGAACTACAAATTTACGCTCAAGGTGTTTTTTTTTTATGGTGTTTATCATTTTCAGAATTCCCAATCTGCATTTTAAGAAAAAAGGGATTAGATTTAATTGGAGACTAGAGTAGTCTTGAAGAAGACATTTATGACAGTTGCACTTTCCCAGCACCCCAAACTCTAAGGACACACATATCTACTTCATGAGAATTTTTGGGATGCATGTATATACTTGTAATTTGTGAATTGTAAATGTAAATATAGATATGATTATATATTTAGGGTATTCCAAAGTCCTAATGCAAGTTTAAGCTTTCATATCTTAAATGTATATCTAATACGATACAGATGTATATCTATAGGATATGATTTATCTATCACCTATGCATCTTTCCTATTGTCTCTCTTTCCCTCTGCCTCTTTTTCATCTTTTAAATTACATAGAGCCAGAATAGCTGGGGAAGATGAAGATTTCAACTTTGAACTGCTTCTCACTATGACTATTACTATTTAATACATATTAACATTACAATAGTAATGTATAAAAAGTTATTGGCATTCAAGACAGGCCTGGGAACTAGGTGGTAGGGAGAGGGAGTAGTAGACATTATTTGGAAGCAGCATGACACACAGATAGGCTTCACTAACCATGGAAATTTAATATACTATTTTAAAAGTAAATTTTCATGAGTTTTTTTCATTTTTACATTACAAAATATCTTTTATTTCTTCCATTTCTTCCTCCCAGAGAGTCATCTAATATGACATAGTTTTTTTTAAGAAAGAAAAGGAGAAAGAGGAATAATAAGCCAAACTGAATAATTATTCAAAAAATTTTTTAAATATATGAAATGTTCATTACTTGTGACCCTTCTATTTTAGCAAAGGAATGTTATAGGGATGAGTCCTTATATCTCTTGTTTGAGGTTTAGTGCATTTTTTGAATAAGTGCATCTTGTCTGGATATCATGCATAGTGGTGATTATTTTCATTTTTCCTCTGGGTAATTTATGTATTGAGAATCAAGGATATTCTAGCAGATGCATTGTTTTCTAGTCAGACCAAGAGGAATCTGTTGAAGGGGTAAAGAGAACTGTGGCTTATGTTTGTAATGAGAATTTTTCCTAAAGTGTGAGGGAAAGTTAAGTCTTACAATATTTTGGTGAGCAAGCAGTTGTAATACCTCTAATCTTCAGAGGAAGTCATAAAGGCAAATCATGATATCCTTATCAATGAGACACCTCACTCAGGAAGATTACTGATGAATGGATTGGGTTTGTGGTATCTGGCATTACAAGAAGAATTTGCATGCATTAGGTTCCCAAGTACCATAAAGGCTCTGGAGAAAGCCATAGGAAGATAGGGCTGGCAGAATGAATTGGGGGAACAACACAGTAGGAGTTTTCAAGTATTTAAAAGATTGTGA
The DNA here is from genome assembly GCF_037893015.1 of Macrotis lagotis. Taxonomy (NCBI): domain Eukaryota; kingdom Metazoa; phylum Chordata; class Mammalia; order Peramelemorphia; family Peramelidae; genus Macrotis; species Macrotis lagotis. The sequence goes on along the minus strand of NC_133663.1, from coordinate 83,277,536 downwards.
CCCAGAAGAAGAATTAAACTTTTTTTTTTTTTTTTTGGTCCAGAAAGAGTAGAACTCTGTGAAATGGTAAGGGATTGGGAAGAGGTTGAAAGTAGATGACTGCTAGAGTCTTTTTTCAGTTCTAAGTCAGTGATCCTGAGATCCCAAGTTTCAGAGGCAGATTTAACTTTAATGATAGGAAAAATAACTTCCTAGAAATTAAAGCTACTCAATGCATTGTCTCAATATGTAGTGTGCTCCCTTAATAGAAATTGAAATAGACTTCAAGGGAAGACTGGGTGGGTTTCAACCTGAACAATCTTTATTATTGTGAATCATTTCTTGGTGACTCTATCCAAAATTGTCCTTTTATCCCCAAAAGTAAGAAAAAAATTAAAGTTTATGAAAACTGTGTTTGCTCTATATGACCCTTTAATTGATGTTGTTTATGAAATGGATGGCTTTTTTGAAATTTACCAGATTCGTTTTAATGGGATCTTTAATGGACATTTCTGGTTTTAGGTGGTTGATGAATTCAGTCTTATGTGCTGCTGAAGACATTGTCTATCTTTCCCCCTTTCCTTTTCCAAGTATGTAGGACTGAGTTTAGAGAGAAAGTATTTTCTGTAGTAATGTTTAAACCTTTCAAGATCATTATTTAGCTAGCTTAATGTTTAACTAAACTTTTTTTCAAACAGGTCAAGATCTAATGCTATTTTAAGATTTTGAAATTAGCCAAAAATGCTTACTTCAGAATTATATTTAATGCCTTCTTTCCGATGACAATTACACAGCCACAAATGTATTACAAGGCAGAAGATAACACATATAACCATAATCATACCTCAGTTTTTCCCCTTAGATTGAAATGTATGAAAATTCAATGTGACATTAAATTCAATGTGACATTCCTAAAAAAACTTTTTAAAATATGAAGTTATTACCTGTCAGGGATTTGGAATTTATGGTATTGTTAGGAACGGTTGTGTATGGGAGCATTGTAAATGATCTTCACCTGGTATCCTTGAATACCAGAATCTTATTTTACTAAATTATTCAGGAGTGGGAGTGGATTAGGGTTTGGAAAGGTATTTAAACACTGGTGTTTTGATAAATAAATGGAGCATGAGGAGCACTTGGAGATCTTGACGGAGTACTTGTCTCCTTTGTAATCCTTGTCTCCCACCCCTCCAATGCTGGACTGGGGAAAGGATAAGGGAGTCAGGAATAGGGACTTTACATGGCACAACTTTCTGGACAGATTTTGAGATAAGATTAGGTCATTTTTCTTCTAAGATTTTTTTTCACCCATAAGCTAATAGTTAAATAGAAAGAGTGGATTAAACCATTTCTTGAATTAACAAACTTCCTGTTTACTGCCCTTATATGACTGGAGGCATATTATCTGTCTATGGTCAGTTTTATTCAATATCTCTTCCTTGTAGATATTTTGGAGATCTAGCAAGTGTTTATCTTGGCAGAATGATTACTTCATGTATAGGTGTGACCATGAATGATACAGCAAATTTTAGCTGGATTATGGGAGAAAGATTGACAACTGAGGATGAAGAACAGTTTACTTATTGTAACCTAGAGGCCAAGTCAACCTAGACAATATGTGTTTACTTGGGTGATTTAAAAAATCAGTCAAACCAAAATATAATGAGGAAGGTAAATTATAAAAAGAACTTCAGAGGAAGACAGCATCATACAGTGGGAAGTATGTTGAATTTGAAGTTAGAGGAAATGGATTCAAATCCTGGCTTTTCTGCTTATTATCCATGTGACCTTGGGCAAATACCTCAAGATATTGGACAAGTCCTCTTCTGAATAATGAGGAAATTGAACTCAATTATTTTAAAGTTCTTGATCTAAATCTTATGTTCTGATGAATAATTTCAAGTTCCTATTTCATTCACTGCATGCTTTTTTTTTTTTTTAGTTTTTTTGCAAGGCAAATGGGGTTAAGTGGCTTGCCCAAGGCCACACAGCTAGGTAATTATTTAGTGTCTGAGACTGAATTTGAACCCAGGTACTCCTGACTCCAGGGCTGGTGCTTTATCCACTGTGCCACCTAGACGCCCCAACTGCATGGACAATTAACATTTTATTTCCAGGTGTTAATTCTGGTTCATAAAATTGTTCTACATACTGTCTCTTTTTACTGTAAGTGCTTTTGTTCTTTTATGGTTCAGTTGTGATATCCTGGAAACTGTCCATTTAAAGCAGACATAATGAATTTTACTTAGAATGCTTTAAAAAATTGTCTCCACTTTATTTTACACCCTGTTCTCTGATAAATCTTTCCATCTTCCAGTACTCAAGGAGACCTGGCTTCTCACCCTTTACCATCCTCTCCAGAACTGGATTCTCAGTCTTTTATACACTCAAATACAATGATAATGGAAGGAGAACTGTAATACTTTTTGATCTCCATAGCTACACTTTCCCTTTATCAGTCAGTCAATAGGTATTTATTAATCTTGTGCCAAGCCATGCTGAGTATTGGGGATACTAAGAAAAGCAAAAGATAGTTGCTGCTTTTCAAGGATCTCACAGTATGATGAGTTCAATTGCCACCTTTCCTCTTTTAAGGTGTCGGCAACCTTTCTTAGTTTAAAATTTAATATTTTCAAATTTATTACCCAATCCAGATCTCAGTCACTGTTATTGGCTGACCTCCATGTCATGCTACCTCTTTTCGTAAAGAGCTTAGTATCTGACTCCCATCTTCCTCTCCTCCCCAAATCTTGCCCCTGTACTTCAGTATCTATGTAATAGTTCCTCAACCACTCTAACTTCCTAGTTCCTCAATCTTAACTCTTACCACTTACTCCTCAACACATCAGCTGTAAATACTGATGATCACACTCTTGATCTCACCATCATCCTTAAGCAAGACTCTGAAATTCCTTTAACTAATGAAGACTTCTTATCATTTCCCTGTCCCTATGCTTTACCCCTCTTAAATGCATTCTTCATTCCTCTACCTTTCAGCCCTCTTTAGGCCACTGCTCTGACTTCCCTCTCTTCCCAATCTTAGTCCTATAGAGAACTAATTTTAATCCAGCTGCCCTTTATAATTGTTTGATCCGTTGTGGGGGTTTCCACCCTCTTCCTTTTCAATCATCCCACATACTATTGAACAAAGCTAGAGAAAGTCATTTCACTGACTTCGAAAATTGTTATCCAATATCAATTGGACCCTCATTGCCTCAAGACAATTTCTTTACTCTTCCTTAATTCATTCTTCCTCCCAATATCTTTCCTCTCTTCTTAAAGCTCCTATTTCTGTTCTACCTCTCTCCTGTGTTCTTCTCTATAACCCTGCTCATATTTTACTAATGTAGTCTAAGCATAGTCTTAGACTGGCAAGCAGGCTGTGTAGCCTCTGGGAGCAGTCACAAATATGACCCATATGCTGTTTTGTTTTGAAATTCCTATTCCATTCACTACATGCTTTTTTTTTTAGTTTTTTTTTTTTGCAAGGCAAATGGGGTTAAGTGTCTTAATTTATAGATTCTTCCCAGAATCTCCATTTTTAGAAGTGTTCTGGTCGGCCAGATTTTTCATTCCTCTCTCACCCCTACTTCTGTTTGGACTTTCTCATGACCCAATGGGGGTACATTTTACTTTTCAGCCCCTCTTTATTGTTTTCTTCCCATTAGAATATAAGCTGCTTGAGGGAAGAGGCATCTTTCTTTTTTTTTGCTTGCATTTATATTCTTAGTGCTTAGCACAGTATCTGGCTCATAGAAGGCACTTATTGATTGATTAATTGACTAAAACCAAGATGTCCTGACTCTTTTCAAAATAAGGATTTACCCAGCTTTCATATACTAATGTTAATTTTCTACTCTTCTGAGAGAATTTTGGCTATTACCACTGTATTACTGTTATTTTAGAAAATTTTTAATTAAGCTATAATCCTCGTCTTTTGTTATAAGAAAAATAGCTTGTAAACCTTAAAATGTTTATTTAATAAGTGTAAAATGATATTATTAATATTATTACTTTGATATTGACCAGAAGATCACCAAAGTTAATCTCTTCACATGGAAGATATTTCTCTATTCTTACTCATTCTGATATTAAATTTGCATCTAGTTCTTCACAGAATCTTAGAGAGCTCTCTTTAGAGAATACATTCAAACTCACTAACTTTATACATTGTTGTTTTTTTTTTTTGCAAGGCAAATGGGGTTTAAGTGGCTTGCCCAAGGCCACACAGCTAGGTAATTATTAAGTGTCTGAGACCAGATTTGAACCCATGTACTCCTGACTCCAAGGCCGGTGCTTTATCCACTATGCCACCTAGCCTCCCCTACTTTATACATTGTTGAATAGCTCCAGAGAGTCAAGCGATTTTCCCCTCTAAGTTGGGAGGTTCAATTCTTTTAGCTCTAAGTCCAATTATCCTAGTATATCACTTGGTGAAGGTGTTAGGGGTATGAGTTCCTTTGCTATTCATATTTTGTGCTTTTACTTTCAACTGCTCTTTAGTTTTATATATATATGTAAATTTCCTTTATCTTTTTAAAGCCTTCCTTCTTTTGCCACCTTTTCTTATTTGACTTATTTCTTTTTAGCGTGTCCACCTATTTTAGGTTATATATTGATTCCCCTCTCCTACAATTTCATTCATTGTTAAAATCTATCTCTAATGGTTCTACTGCCTCATAAGTCTTTGTTTTTTCCATTTCTTCATATAGGAGATGGTACTTGAGTTCAAAGAAATAAGGAATTTTAAAAGCTAGAATTGAGAAGGGAGTGAATTTCAAGCATAAAAAGATAGCCAGAACAAAGTTATGAAAATGGGAAATAGAGCATTTTGAGTGAGGGTATTCAGAAGGCCAGTTTGCCTGGTTGATAGACTGTGTGAAGTGGAGCAATGAATAATATGGTAAAACTAGGTTTGACCTAGGTGGTGAAGGGATTTAAATTCCGAACCATAATGTTTCTGTTTGATCTTAGTACCTGGAGGTAATAGATCTCTAATGAAATTTATTGAGTGAATGAGTGACATGGTAAGATATAACATTAGGAATATCAATTTGGTGACTATATAGACAGTGGATTGAAGTAGGGAGAGACTTAAAGTAGAAAATTAGAAAGTTATTGTAATAATCTAAGAGGGACTTTGTGAGAACTTGACCTTAGTGACTATGTGAATAGAGAAGATGAGATGGATAAGAGACATGTTGTAGAGATAGATTTGACAAAACTTAACAACTGATTTAGAATAAGAAGAAAGTTAAAGATGATTTCAAGATTGAAAAGGGAGAACAAAGGTCCTTTCACCAGAAATAGGAAATTTCAGGAGATGGATAAGTTTGAAGGAAAAGGTTATAAGTTCTCTTGTGGACATATTTATGACATATAGAAGCATATATAAGCAGTTAGTGATATGGCACTTGAAATCAGGAGAACCTAAGACAGGAAATATTGATATGAGAGACTTCCAGATTATGAGTATATTATACTGGCCATCAATGAAAATGTGAATCTATTCACATTGTGTTGGAAAACTAGTATGTAAACCCAGCAGCTTGTAACTTGTGGGAAGGGTGATTCAGGAAAAGATTTTTTTTATTTATTTTTATTAAAGATATTATTTGAGTTTTACATTTTTCCCTCAATCTTGCTTCCCTCCCCCCTCCTCCCCCAGAAAGCACTCTGTCAGTCTTTACTTTGTTTCCATGTTGTACCTTGTTCCAAATTGGGTGTGATGAGAAAGAAATCATATCCTTAAAGAGAAGAGAAGTCTAAGAGGTAACAAGATCAGACAATAAGCTATCTGTTTTTTTTTTTTTTTCTAAATTAAAAGGAATAGTCCTTGCACTTTGTTCAAACTCCACAGCTCCTTATCTGGATACAGATGGCACTCTCCTTTGCAGACAGCCCAAAATTGTTCTCAATTGTTGCACTTATGGAATGAGCAAGTCCTTCAAGGTTGAACATTACTCCCATGTTGCTGTTAGGGTGTACAGTGTTTTTCTGGTTCTGCTCATCTCACTCAGCATCAGTTCATGCAAATCCCTCCAGGTTTCCCTGAAATCCCGTCCCTCCTGCTTTCTAATAGAACAATAGTGTTCCATGACATACGTATACCACAGTTTGCTAAGCCATTCCCCAATTGAAGGACATTTACTGGATTTCCAATTCTTTGCCACCACAAACAGGGCTGCTATAAATATTTTTGTACAAGTAATGTTTTTACCCTTTTTCCTCATCTCTTCAGGGTATAGACACAATAGTGATATTGCTGGGTCAAAGGGTATGCACATTTTTGTTGCCCTTTGGGCATAGTTCCAAATAGCTCTCCAGAAGGGTTGGATGAGTTCACAGCTCCACCAACAGTGTAATAGTGTCCCAGATTTCCCACATCCCTTCCAACAATGATCATTATCCTTCCTGGTCATACTGGCCAATCTGAGAGGTGTGAGGTGGTACCTCAGAGAAGCTTTAATTTGCATTTCTCTAATAATTAATGATTTAGAGCATTTTTTCATATGGCTATGGATTGCTTTGATCTCCTCATCTGTAAATTGCCTTTGCATATCCTTTGACCATTTGTCAATTGGGGAATGGCTTTTTTGTTTTAAAAATATGACTCAGTTCTCTGTATATTTTAGAAATGAGTTCTTTGTCAGAATCATTAGTTGTAAAGATTGTTTCCCAATTTACCACATTTCTTTTGATCTTGGTTACATTGGTTTTATTTGTGCAAAAGCCTTTTAATTTAATGTAATTGAAATCATCTAATTGTTTTTTGGTGATATTCTCCAACTCTTCCTTAGTCATAAACTATTCCCCTTTCCATAGATCTGACAGGTAGACTAGTCCTTGATCTTCTAATTTGCTTATAGTATTGTTTTTTATGTCTATGTCCTTTAACCATTTGGATCTTATCTTGGTAAAGGGTGTGAGATGTTGGTCTAATCTAAGTTTCTTCCATACTAACTTCCAATTTTCCCAGCAATTTTTATCAGAGAGGGAGTTTTTATCCCAATGGCCAGAGTCTTTGGGTTTATCAAACAGGAGCTTACTATAATCATCTCCTGCTTTTACACCTAGTCTATTCCACTGGTCCACCACTCTATTTCTTAGCCAATACCAAACAGTTTTCGTGACTGATGCTTTATAATATAATTTTAGATCGGGTAGGGCTAAGCCACCTTCTTTTGCACTTTTTTTTTCATTAAGCTTCTGGAAATTCTTGACTTTTTATTTCTCCATATGAATTTACTTACAATTTTTTCTAACTCGTTAAAGTAATTTTTTGAAATTTTGATTGGTAGGGCACTAAACAGATAGTTTAGTTTTGGTAGAATTGTCATTTTTATTATATTAGCTCTACCTTTCCATGAGCAGTTGATATTTGCCCAGTTATTTAAATCTAATTTAATTTGTGTGAGAAGTGTTTTATAATTGTTTTCAAAAAGATTCTGAGTCTGTCTTGGCAAATAGACTCCCAAATATTTTATATTGTCTGAGGTTACTTTGAATGGGATTTCTCTTTCTAGCTCTTCCTGCCGTTTCTTGCTAGACATATATAGAAAAGTTGAGGATTTATGAGGGTTTATTTTATAACCTGCAACTTTGCTAAAATTGCTAATTGTTTCCAGTAGTTTTTTAGATGATTTCTTGGGATTCTCTAGGTAGATCATCATAGGAAAAGATTTTGTGGCACAGTTCATTCTAAATAAATGTCCAAGTAGAACTAAGTTTGTTTCTGTTTTTTTCCTCCCTCATCTTGTGTCCTTTCCTTCTCTGTCTCTGTCTCTCTCTCTCTCTCTCTCTCTCTCTCTCTCTCTATATATATATATATATATATATATATATAAAACTTCTTGATAAGATATTTCAGAATAATTAAGGTTGGGAAGAGGCTCAGGTGTGAATTCTTCTAGGGCTTTTGCATTTTTAAAGGAAATCTTAGAGAAGGAAAACCTAGTTTGTGTTTCTGGAAGAAAGGGAACAGAAAGAACCTGTACCACTTCATTCCTTGGGAAGAGTGCTTCTTAGAGTCATCCTCAGCCACACTTGTTGACAGACTTGTCCAGACTAGCTCTCATTGGATCAGAATTCTGGTGTGCTTGTGGGGGAAATGTACAGTATTCTGAAAAAAAAAAATGACCTGACCCTTCCCTGATCCCTCCCATCCCCCTTCATTATGGGGTAGAAATAGCATATGGTATCTCAAATTCAGCAAGTTGACAGAAAAACATATTTCCCTCTTCTTGGCAGATAGGTAGTGGAGGGTATAAGTGCAAAATAAGACATACGTTTTAATATTTAGTTAATATGTTGATTTGTTTTGTTTAACTATAATTCTTTGTAAATTTGCATCATATTTTAATAATTTTGTCTTTATATTTTTGTAATGGCCTTTTGAAAACCTGCTTTGGAAAATTCTGAGATGGTCTGGTTGATGTAAGAGAAAAAAGAGACATTTAAACAGAAATGGTGGTGGGGTAAGAGGAATAAGGGATCCTGCTCCCTTGGCCAATGAAATTGAGATTAATGTAGGTCTGAAGGTAGGACTGCTTGCTTTTATCTCCTTCCTTGATTTGGGTCCTCTTCCTTGATTCATGCTATTTTTGAGCTTGTTAACAACCCCTATACTGACAGGAGTGCTGACCATGGTGCTGACATGATTATAGCACACCCAGTTTAATTCTTTGTGTAATCAACCATTCCAGAGAGCCTATGCCTGCAGCAGGTGTGCCTGAGGTAACGAGAGATTTGGTTTGATCCATCTATACTGTTGCATGGCAGTTGCTTTCCCATTCAGCAACAATGGGACCCTATCCTGTCAGGATTTCATTCCATATACTAGACTCCTCACTTTCCATGGATAAAAACTGGCTCCAAGAATAGTAACTCCCTGGCTTCCATCTGAGATTTAATACTTTGAGATCTCACCCTTTATCCTTCAGTAGAGGGAGAAGAATTTGAGAAGAGAGCAAAACCAGGATAGATATAACCTAATGGTTTTAAACCACAAAGTATTCTAAGGGACAGGAAATATGATTTAATTTAGCAAACATTTATTAAACGCTAAGTTCAAGAAGCTTCCTACAGTAAGATAATGGAGGTAGTTGTTTGCATGGAATAATGCAATATTGATACTCAGATTCAGCTTAGTGCAAGTTTTGGGTTGGTGGAACAAAAAATTTCCAAGGTAAAGAGGGCAAAAACTTTGTCCTTCATATTTTATCAACAGACACTGTTGTATTATGCTTTCTACTCTGAAAGACTCTTTTCAGGCCCAAGGTGAGGGGATCTTTTTATTCATCATTAATATTCTTTTGTTTTTAGGTTGATTTGTGACCAGGATTTATAGGTAACAGACATAGAACTCATCAGATTATAAAATTAATTTTTTGTTTGTATAAAATCAGAATTAGATGAATTGCTTGAATTGAAGTTTCCTTAGAATATTGATCAATTCATGAGGTCAAATCCTTGACTTCAAACCTTTCAAATCAACTTGACTAAAAAAGGACAATTCTGCTCTTTTCATAAATTATGGTTAAATAAATTTCCAAAAATCATTTGCCTAATTTATTTGTTAATTGTGGACCATGACAATGAGCATTATGTTTTTAAACTTCACTGAGAGAAATATGGTTAAATATATTTCTCTATCACAATTCTAAAATTTAATGGTTTGATGGAACTTTAAATTGATTGGGAATAATTTTTCCCCCCAATGGAGCTGATGTTATGATAGATAATGCTGAACATTAAATATTAGAGACTGAATTTGTGTCATCTCAGGATGATATGGCAAAGTATTTTATAGAAACAAATAATGATTATCCCTTTCCTTTTTAATTAATTATTTTTTGAAACAAGGTATTAATCCTTCAGAAAAGTGATGATGTATATTATTATTATGTATTATTATTATTCTACAGTAATTTTAAAACAATTTCACATTCATATCCACATTTTAAATATTTCCTCCTTTTTATTTCTGTAGACTGTTTAGATTTCCTGTTTTAGAAACAGAATCTTGATAGGTTAAAAATTAATCAGTTCCTTTGACTTATTTTTTCTTCAGCTCATTTGCTACATTTGGGAAGGAAAGTCACTCCACAAATAGATAGTGAATAAGCTGACCATTAGCTGTTCAGTCATCACAATTCTGATTTCATGTATATATGTGTGTGTATAAGTGTTTCTAACAATAATCAGAAGATGCAATTGCATTAAAATATTTTTGAAGATCATAAATAGTCATCACTTCTTTTATAATTTTGATGGATTGATGTGTGTATGCCTGAGAGTGCTGCAGATTCTCAGAGATTTTCATCTTTGTGAAACTCTTCTCCATTCTCTCTCATTAAATTATCCATGGGAAATACATGAATAGTCTGCAGGAATTTCTTTAGATCTTTTGACAATGTGAGTCTACCATTGGAATGTATAAAATGTCCATTGGGTGCTTTTTATTTTTGCTATATGACTGGTCTTTCTCCTGTACTCATTCATTCTAATAATTTCTTTAGTGCCACTTTTCCCAAAAAATTCTTCATTGGTCAATATATAGATTATAGTTTACTCATACACAACATATACTTATCTATGGTTGTTTGGGTATCCTAATTTTTGGAGACTGGTATTACATGGATTGGAGCTCATCATCATCATCATCATCTTCTTCTTATTATTATTAAAATGATGAGCATTTATTTCAAGGAAAAACTTGGGAAACATACTCTATAGTTTCTAAAAGACCTTTTCTAGTCCTAATTAATTCTGCTGTCACCTCACTGTATTTGGTATTCGAAGTCCTTTTGTAACCTGCCCCACACTTATCAGACTTCTTACATCTTATCATCCTTCCGTCTTGCCCAGATCATCTCATTGCACTCTGATCCAGTGACATGGCCCCTGGTGTTCCTTGAACAAGAAACCACATCTCTCAACTTTGTCTTTTTTTTTTTTTTTTTTTGCTAGGCAATGGGGTTAAGTGGCTTGCCCAAGGCCACACAGCTAGGTAATTATTAAGTGTCTGAGACCGGATTTGAACCCAGGTACTCCTGACTCCAGAGCCGGTGCTTTATCCACTGTGCCACCTAGCTGTCCCTTTGTCTTTTTTTTTAATTGACTATCTTCCTTGTTGGGAATACTTTCACTCCTTATCTCTACCTTTTGGCTTCCTTGACTTCTGTGAAGTCTCAGCTAACATCCCACATTCTATAGGAAACCTTTCCCATTCCCACTTACTTAGTTCATTCACTTTGTTGATTACTTTCAAATTTATCCTGTCTACAAAAATTTGTTTATAGTTATTGGCGTGTTGTCTGGACTCATTCAGTTGTAAACTCCTTGAGGGGAGAGACTATCTTCTGCCTCTGCTTGTATTTCCAACACTTATCACAATGCCTGACAAATTAATAAATGAATGTTTGCTGACTTACTGACCTCACTGTCTATCCACAGAGTCTGTCCAGTGTATAAGCACTACTGGATTAACTCTAAAGATCATCCATTAAATTGCACATCAAAATCTATATGATAACCTTTATTTTACATTCATTTAAAATGACAATCCCTATTTTTCATACTCCTGTTTAATTTTCAAGTGCCACTAATGTTGCTAACTTATTATGTGGTCTTGAAGAAATACTCAGCCTTCCTGGGCCTCGTTTTTCACATTTGTAAAATGAAGGAATTGAATTAGATCTAGTTTCATCTAGCTCTAATATTCTGTGAGGTTAAGTACTTTGAATAATAAAAACAATCAATTTAATATGGCATGTTGAAGTTTGCAAAAGGAATTTCCTTAAAGGAAACTTGGATTTTTCTGTTGTGCAATATATGTTGATTTTTTCTTCAATGATAATGATTCTTGTTTATATAATGTTTCAAGTTTACAAAATACAATTCTTTGAACAATGCTATGCAAGTTATATTAATGCCCTATTGAGGAAATTGAAGCTCAGAGAAGTCACATAGTGAGGAAGAAGTTGGTAATTAGGTCAGGGTGAAGAACGATGGTCCTGAGTTCAAATCGTGACTTGATATTTATTGTCTACTATCCTGGGCAAGTGACTTAACCTCTGTCTGCTTTAATTTCCCCATCTGAAAAATGGGGATAGCACCCATCTTCTATGGGTTGTTCAGGGTAGGATGGGAGAGAAAATGAGAAAACATTTGCAAAATTCTTTGTAAATGTTAGCTATTATTTCATTATCATTATTGTTATAGTTATTGATTATCACTCAACCAATATGATCTAATGTGTTTTGAATTCAAGTGCCATACTCTTTACATTATGCCACTTTCCATCATAACTCAGACTGCTGTTGATATGTAGAGAGAGTATGCTAGAAGTGAATTATGTCAGGGAAAATATTGCATGCTTCATCCTTCAAATTTTTTGTTTGTAATATTACACTTGGGCACTATAATGAATTCACCCTAAGAACAATGCCATTTCTGTTATAAATTGAGGCCAAGTAAACTGCCAACAAATTTTTGGCTAATTATCTTGCCAGTTACTGTGGGATGCTGTATTTATTCAAGTAACTATGGCCCATTCATAACTGTTTCCTGATTATGCAAATACCTGTTTCCTCAGATTGTTTTGCAGATGCTCATAGACATATGAATTTGGATTATTTGTGGACAAATAGGTTAGCTTCTAAACAGTGACATATTCAGATTTTTTCCTCCCTTTTGTTTCTTGTTATTTAAAATGAATCTGACATTTCAAAAGATAACAAAAAACTGTCACTTTGAAAGAAAACCTAGCATTTGAGACCTCCTTCTTCTTTTTGTCAAATTTCTGGACTAAACAATCAGTTATAGTATTTCTTTTTTCATTACTTTTGAAAATCACATCCAAGCTTCTTGAAAAGAATTTTTTAAAAATGTGGATCGATTTTTAAAAAAATACTATGGGCATAATCATATTTAATTTTCAAAGGACAGGGCCTTCCTTGTCTGTTTGGATCAGTTCTTCATGATCTTTTGTTTCAGTAGAATTGTAGACAACTAGATAGAGAAAATTTGAAATTATGAGTTAAATTTTGTTCAGAAGTACCATAGGTAGACTAGACCTGATGAGACTTCTAAGTTTCTAGATCTATATAACTATAGGTCCACAAATTGCAGATTGTTACATTTCTCTCATCTTTTAGTTTTAGTTTCTCACTATCTTTATAGCACTTTGATAAAATGATTTCCTTTATTTTTTTGCTGCTTTCACGTATCTGTAAGTGAGTGACATGCTTAAAGATATAAGGGATGTCATGGAATGCCTAGTCTCCAAAGAAATGAAGTTGAGGATTACCTAATGAGAGTTATGTGTTGCCAGACTACAATATATTACAAACAATTTTATATATAGTGTAAAGGTTGTCATTAAAGAAATTAATGATGGAAAATGAAGTAAGCAAGCCATATAGTATGAATGAAAACTAAGAGATGAACAGCCCATCTACTGCACTAGTAGAGTGACATTATCAAAAGAACACAAGGATGATGTCAACACATTGGTTCCAGCTCCCATTAGAGAAATACAGGAGAACTTGGACAAAATTCATATAGGATTAGCAAGTATGGATGGATTGCAATCTGTATCTTTGGAAGGAGTAAGCTCATTATTAAGATGATAGATCCCTGGGCAGCTCGGTTGTGTGGCAGATAGAGCAAACAGACTTGGAGTCAGGAGGACTTGAGTTCAAATGTGACCTCAGACATTTAATACTTACTTAGCTGTGTGACCTTGGGCAAGTCACTTAACCCTGACTGCCTTGCATCCAGGGCCATCTCCAGTTGTCCTGATCCATATCTGTCCACTGGACTCAGGTTGGTGCTGGAGGAGAGAGGAAAGCTGCTGATTTAGCACAGCCCCACCTCACTCAATTCCAATTCACCTACTTGTCATGTTATCACCTCCCTTATATCAGTCTTCTTGGAGAATGGAGAACAAGCATCAAATTCATTGCAATTTATGCCAGGTACAATTCCTGAGAATGCTTTTATCAGTTTTCAAACTCTGCAAATATATTATGAAAAATCTTTCAAAGAAGCACCAACTTTAGTATCTCATTGTATCTTATTTAAGTTTCATAGTTTTCAAGCAGAAGTTCCATTGTAAAGTTTTGCTTTAATAAAAACATTTATGAATGAATGAAAAAGTATCAAGTGTTTATTTAATTTAAGGAGACAATCCCTGCTCTCAAGGACTTATATCTTAAAAGAAATGATAGCATATATATAAAGGACTGATGACCAAGGAGGTTTTTTCAGCCTGAGAAGTCATAGAGATGATGAATGGAATCCTGGGACTACTGATTAATCTTATTTTCCCAGGAATGTTAATGTTGATTTGATTACTGTGCCCAAAGCTAAAGATAGCATGGTAAGGTTGGATTGGATGAGTTATGGAAAACTCTCTCCCTTATATCACTGGAAAAACTTTGGTATTAAAAACATGGACAGTTATTTCAGGGAGAAGGTTGGGATCATTAAAATAACTGTAGTTTCCCAAAGTTCATCCTACCTGTTCTTTTCTTGCTGTTCAATATGGGACCCACCTCCTTGTATATTTTTAATATGTCATGAAAATCTTCATTTCGATTTTATTAGGACATACACACTCCACAGACTCCTGATCATGTAGGCAACTGAATTATATATGTCTGATAACCATATACTTGAAGTATACCATCAATGCTTTGTCATAAACTGGAGTCACTTTGAAGAATGCTGTCAATATGGAAGGAAATGGAACAAAGGAAAAAATAAATTTGCATGATAGTTTTATTATATGTTTAATAGGATTAGCAATTTGTACCTAATAGATCTGCAGTTTCATATGCAATCATCTTTAAAAAAATTTTACTGTTATGAATATACTTGTTTTATTTAAAAAATTAAAAAGAAAATAAAATTTAAAAATGTTTTATCATGAGCTATTTACTAAACATTTGACAGTCACTTGAAATGTGATGTAAATGTATCTGTATATTGGCACTTTAACCTTCATCATCTATAACATCAATAAGAAGCTGTTTGCTTGAGCTCAAGTTGGCATTTCTGATATCAGTGGGATGGCTTGATGCTGCAGTGAAGACTGAGTCTGAGCCTGAGCTAAACAGAACCAGGAAAAACTTCTCTTGGCAATGATCTGTGAGGAAACCTGGTCCCCAATTTCCAGTTTACTGGAGCATAGAGAGAACTAGAAAAGCCTTACCAGAGGCCAAAGTGGAATCTGGCCATCAACCATCACTGTCAGGTCTGCCAGTCTAGATCCAATTCCCTGGACACTTAACTCTCCTTATATTATTATACAGATTCAATTCCGGTATAATATAATTCTCGACAATTATACAGGGATAATTTCTGGCTTAGAAATTTGTTTCAATGTCAACACACACAAAAGTAATTAGAATAGATAAATACCTTAATGGGACAAAATCCTTGGTTTGAGTTGAGGGAAGATCTGCTCATTGGTATCTGGAAGTATTGGAGAAGAAACTCATTTCAGTTTTAAAAGGGATATTTGTTCTTTTTAAGAAAAATACTTTTGTATTGTATTTTCTTGGGAAAATATTCATGTCCATAACTATATGTTATTTTAGAATTATTTACCAAATGTAAACAAGATTATAGACATTTTAGAAAGCAAATAGAGTATTCTTAGGTCAGGCTTACTGTGGAGGTAAGTGAAGAAGTGAGAAATTTATCTTTCTATTCTAGGTGAAAGATATTCTCCCCAGAAGACCATATTGTTGAAAGAGAGAGAAGGAAAGGAAAGTATTAACTATTCTGGAAAATTGCCATATTTTTCCACTCAACTTTGCTAGGGTAGACTTAGTACCATTGAGGTAGAAAATGAAAGTTTTAAAAATATTCACCCCAAAGCTTCTTTACTTGACAAACTTTCTTGGCTGGGAAGGACAATGACATAAGGTTTCCTGAGATTTCATGCAAATCTTTTAATCTTCCTGTAAATAAATCTAGCAGTAGAGAATTCACTTACTAAATTGTTTAGAGACTTTGGGAAATCTGCATCATTTTTGTAGGTTATGAGATTTCCTCTAATTTATAATTCTTGTGCTAAGATCTCAAAACTGGATTTATATTTAGCTAAATAATAGCCATGATGATGCACTTTTCAAACATTTTTTCTCTTTCAGAGGAGAGTGTTTTGCAGATAACATTTATGTCTGAAAGCAATAAATAAAGCAGTTTAAATTCCAATATGAACTCTTACTAAAGGCAAATGTATTGCCTTGGTGGTGATAACATTATTAATATTGTAGAGCCTCAGGTCTCCTCTGAGAACTCTCCTCTTTGATTTCTTTCCTTAATTTTCAAACTTTTCTCATCCACTGAATCCTTCTTTGATGTTTACTGACAAATTTTCACTTGACCCAACCAAGTTATTTAGCATTCATTATCTCTCTTCCCTTTTACTGCCAACCTCTTGAAGCTCATCTCTTAATCCTTTGGAATCTGGCTCCCAACCTCATCACTCAAATGAAACTTCCTCTTCAAAGTTATTGATGATTTCTTAACTACCAAATTTGGTTGATTTTTATTCAGAAGTTTCAGATTTACTTCTTTATAGTATCTGGTGTTGTGTCCCTTCTCTCCTTCTGGATGCTCTCTTTTTGTCTGGAGAGTTTCCTCAGTCTTCTATGCTGTGGATCATCATCCATAACCTGCCCTTTTACTATAATTGTGTGACTGTTTTGCCCTCTCCTCTTTCTATACTCTTTCATTTGGTGGCCTCATCAGCTTCCTTCAGTTTAATTATCATCTCTATGTGGAAGACTACTACACCTGTATATCCAATCCTAGACTTTGCCCCAAGTTCCATTACATTTGACAAATTGGATATTGCATAGAGATCTCAAACTTAATATGCCCAAAACAAAATACTTTATTTTTTCCTCTAAGCCTGCCTCTTTCAAACATCTCTGTTTCTGCTAAGAGCAGTACCATTTTTACAAAGTCCCTGATTCTTAATCATTGTGCCATCCTTTATGCTCACTGTCCCTCACCTGACATTAACACTAACTTGCTAAATCCTCTCAATTCTACTTTCAAAATATTTCTTATATATTTTATTTTTATCTACTCACAACCCCCCCACTCATTACTTTTCATCTGAACTTTTGAGATTCTGTGCTGTCTGCTTTTTGTCTCCCTTAAACATCTTTTGTACAGCTGCTAGATTAATTTTCCTGAAGTTCTTAGCATATCACTCTTCTTCTCAGTGTATTCTAGTAGCTATGTATTACTAAGATAAACTATAAATCTCACCTTTTAGCATGTGAAACCTTTTATAAGCTGGCCTCAGCCTACCTTTCTAGAATTATTATACTTGAGTTGTTTTCACACACACTTTGGTCAATCTAAATTAGTTTTTAAATTGTTTCTTACTCAGGATACACCACCTTCCATTTATTTACCTTCTTATTGGTGGTTCCTCCATGTTTAGAATTCATTTACTCCTTACTCTCACCTCTCAAGATCTTTAGTTTTCTCTAAAATTCAGCTCAAGCATCCCCTTCTACATGTAGATCTTTCCTAGCTCCCAGTATGTTCTAACTCCAAATTCACTTATATTTTATTTTGTACATGCTTAAATATGTTCAAGCTGTTCTCTTCCAGCAGAATATATACTTCTTGAGGATAGGGAGTTTTTATATTGTCATTGCCTGGGTGCTTAAAGAATACTTGTCTATGTTCTTACACACAATGCTTGGAATATAGTAGGCATTTAATAGATACAGGTTGATCTAGTCACATCTGAAGTATATTGCTGTATTAGTAACATTTTTACTAATGTTTAATTGATAATGGTAACCACTTTTTTCTTTTAAAGAACTATCAGTATAATTTTGAAACTTTTTTTGTTGTTTTCTCTCTCTCTCTCTCTCTCTCTGTCTCTCTCTCTCTTACATGCACACATATTAATATTCTATTCTTGGGTTGGATTCTTTTGAAGGAGATTACAATAATTTTCCAGTGACCAATTAATATAAAAATTCTCACTGGTTGTAGCAACTGAGATTTAATAAACCTAAAAAATTGCTTTTCTTTGGGAGATATGGCTTCTGTTTACTTACTGAGATGTGGTCATCATAAAAGACTAAACTCTACAACAAATATTATCTCATTTAATTCTTACAATACCCTTTAAGGTATATGTTATTATTATATTCATTTTATAGATGAGCAAATTGAGGCAGAAGTTAAATGATGTGTTCAGGGTTTCCCCAGCTACTGACTGAGAGTTTTTGAACTCTATCTACTATCTAGTTAACTCTTGGGAAGTTGTATTCATGATGACAGGAAGCTAAGCAATTGGATAGAATGGTATGAAATTTGTTTAATAGTTTCCATAATTGACTTCTGATTCTTTTTTTCTACTATTGATGCACTGGGACTGTTGACTTCATGAGGTAGATCAGAATGACCAAGATTGGCTGCATTGGGGAAGTTGCTAGCACTGTGGTTGGGGTAGCAACCTTTGCTGCTCTTTTTTATATCTAACATTATACCCATTAGTGAGGAAACTGCTGGAGAGACCAGTAATCCTGTTGCAGGGTCCAAGTAGCAGTTGTGATTAAAAAAGGAATCCAAGAACTGAGATAACCAGTCTTTGTGGATCTGGTTTGAATAATCAGTGGAGGAGAGGAGATGGCTTTCCAGTGATCTGTCTTCCTTCTTTAAGACTTTCCCTTCTCCTCACCCTGATCCATACTTACACATACCCTTCTTCCCTTCTGTGACCTGAGGGGGCAAATGGTTGAGGAAATATCTTCCATACTTGCTACTTAGATGATAAGTGATAAGAGGTTTATGGGATGACTGGAGAACAATGACTGAAAAAGACCAGAGAGAGAGAGAGAGATTAGACCACTGGCTGGGGTCACCTGGTGGGCAATTCAGTTACTTCATTCCCTCACTAAGGGGTGGAGTCAGTGCTCAAATCCAGGTCTCTAGACTTCAAATCCAGTATGCTTTAAATGGATAATACTTGATAGGTTATTAAATTGGAACAATACATTGTGCTTGACAATTTAAGGATAGCTAAAGTAAGATAAAATAAATGTTACCTTTTTCATTTAGAGCTAGAAGGGACTTGGGGCTCAAGAATTCAACTTCCTCATTTTACAAATCAGGAAACTGAGATCCAAAGAACTATAAATCACTTACTTAAGGCTATGTAGATAGTAATTGAGGGAACTGAGATTTGAACCTTGGTCTTTTCACTTCAAAATAACCCACTTTCCCAATGTGACACACTCCCTTTGATGATCTGGGAGGTGGCAAGAAAAAGGAACAAAATGATTCATACCAAAGGTACTATATTCTTGCATGAAATTAGATGTTACTCCTTATGGAGGTGGGGGGAGTAATGATTTCCATGGTAACTGTTGTCATAGCTGTATTTTGAGTCGTCACTTTAAAAAAAAATATGAAAGCTAAATAATCAGCAGTGAATGATACAGCCTCTGTGCTATTCATGTCCAAACAACAGTACCAATGAAATCTTACTTTCAAATTAATTAGCATCTCTTAGTTTAATGTTATCAATTTAATAACCCTTCATACATTAATCATATAGTGTCAGTGTACATAATCATCCAGTGTAAGGGTTCAAAAAAAGATTCTTTGAGTTGAATTCTCTTGGATTTAAGCAGTTTGAATGAAAAAAATTGAAGCATAAAAATCTCAGCACTTCTAAGAAATTTACTCCCCCCTTGCATATTCCATATCTAATGACATTTAATTGAATTCTCTCTCTCTCTCTCTTTTCCCTCCCCCCTCTTTTTGGCAGTTATGTTATAATTCTTTAAAGAAATCTCAAAGTATAGCTAAGTCATCAGAAATGGTACTAGCTACTTGGACTATCCATGCCTCGTGTTTTTGATCTTATCTATCTAACACTTAAAGAAACATTTTTTAATGAAGCATTTATTAAAACACTTTTCTATTATTTATTAAACACTATGTTTGAAACACTATTTCTATTATTAAAACACTGGGGATGAAAACAAAACAGAACATGAAACAGTTCCTGCCTTCATAGAGCTTATATTCTACATTTATTTTGGCCATGCCAATAGCTCTTTCAGCTGAGAAAGGAGAGATCATGGGGCTTAATCAAATAATCATTTGATTATTTGGTAAATCTTGTAAAGAATCTGGTGGAGGCATAAAATGTCTAAAATAACATTTGGGGATGATTTATGAATTTCTGTTATCCATGTTGCTGTTTTCTAACATTAGAATTGATTATTGAGAGTTGATTATGTTAGATTTTTAGAGACCAAACTCAGAATCAGGTAATTTCTTGGATTGGTCTAAATAGACTGATAAAAATAATTTAGTTAATATCCTATAGAGAAAAGTATATTTATACTGTCTTGGGTGTGATTACAAGCTATTCTCCATGTACAAGAACCTGAAGTTTCTCCTTTTTGCTTTGAAGATCTAGTCTAGATAAATTTCAGGCATGGCAGTGTGGAGTTGTAAGATAAATGTGGGATTTGGAACCAGAAGACCTGGGTTTAAATCATTGCTATACCTCTTGCTCATCTGTGTAACTTTGGGGAAGTCATTTAACCTTTTTGTGCCATAAAGTCTTCATCTGTAGAATATTAATATTTGTAATAATAATAAACAAATTAAATATTTAAATATTAAATGATGTTTATTGTTTGATAGTAACATAATTATTTTATTGTTTAGAATAATAGCTAATATTTCTGTAATATTTTAAGCTTTGCAGTGTGCTTCACATCCATACATCATAACAATCCTTTAAGATGGGTGCATCTTAAAGTAAGAGAACTTAAAATTTTTTCCAATATTTTAAACAAAATTATCTCATTTGACACACTAGATAGACTTAAGTCCCCTACTATGATCCTATGAAATTTTTAATCATGTTTTTACAAATTGTTTAGCGTTTAGATGCTATTTTCCCATCCCCTGGCATACTTTGTTTTATCATAAACTATTTATCATAAAGTTACTCAAAGGAGAAGGCATAATTTAAAACTAACATGATGCCTTGAGAACCTAAAACATTTTACATTTTATTCATAGGGTACAGTCCTGTGAATAGCAGAGTAAACATGGGAGATCATGTTCCCTTTCTTCCTCTGCACCCTAAACTCTTGAAGGCTAAGCTCAAGTGCTTCTTCTCAGTGAAGCCTTCCCAAGGCATTCTTGTAGTAGTCTCTGTTCCTTGGTATTCATACATGGCCATTAATGCTTGTACTAATCATTTGACAATTAATCATCTTTTATTTAACTCTTATGTTTAATTTTTCATATATTTATTTCAAGTTTTCCTAACTTGAGTGTAACCTCTTTGAGAGCATAGACTTTTATCCCCCCACAGTACTTTACAAGTAGTAGGTATTTCATAAGTAATTGCTGGGTAAGTAAAAAGTAAAATGTAAATTTCCTTTAAGTCTTCCCATTCAAGAACATTGGAAAAAATCAGCAAATTAACTCAATTTGAAAAACTTCCTATAATATTTACAATTATTGAACTTCTACGCATTAATGATTCATATGTTTTAAAGTTCTCTTAACTTTTCAAGGCCTAAAACATGATCAACTTAGACTAAAGTATTTTGAGTTTCTAGAGTGTCACAGTAGTAAAATTACTTGAACACAACCCATTATATCATAAAGTTCAATAATAAGAGAACAGATCACTTTTATGTAGGCACTTTAGATTTACAAAGCTCTTTCATGTATTATTTTATTTGTTATTCCCAGAATATTCAGGGAATAACCAGGAAGCTAAATATTCTTATCCCCTTTTGCAGATGAGGAAGACAGGTTCATAGAGGTTTAAATGAGTTGCCCAGGGTCACACAGCTAGTAATTGCATAAGCAAGCATTTAAACCCAGGTCCAATGCTCTGTTCCTAGTGGTAGGTGAATCTATATCAGATCCAATACCAAGGACCAAATTTCACCTTACAGTACTAATTGGCCATCCTCACAAATCTGTGGCAGACCTTGAGGTCAGTATTTTTCTGAGACTTTGGTTTATATAGTTTATTTTTTGAATGCCTCTTTTGACAGTTTTGGATGCTTAATCTCTTCAGATTTGACTAGATTGGCTGCTTGAATAGTCTTTGGATGATATAACTTGAATCTGAAGCTATTACAGCTTGTTAGGATTTGGCAGCATTTATTTTCTGTTGATATAGCTAGGGCCATTTCTGTGCTTTATGCAAGTATCATAGGAGTAGGGAAATTATCCTCAGGAAGCTACAATATCCAGATTCTTCCCCTCCTTCCCCTGATTTCTGAATGTTTTGCTCCATGTAGACAAAAGTCTAATGGATTTTGTGTAAGCACAGCAGTTCTTATTTGAAATGGGTGATGTGTTTTATTTTTATCTCCAGTACTTAGTATAATGAATGGTACATATTAAGTGTTTAGTAATTGTTTTTTCATTCAAACTCATCCAATTCATCCATGGTGTGAACTGTATTTATTTATTTTTGATTCATATCTACCTCATACTTTAATATTAAAAAAATTAAAGTCATATAGATTCATGTTTCACAAAGAGCATCTTTCCCTTTCCCCATTCTCTAAAACTCAATTAAAAATTTCAGATCTATTTAGAAATCAAATGTTTTACCAATACTCCAGTTAACTGATCTTTCTTGAATTTTTTCATGTAAATTGTGAATTCCCCAGATCTTTTTTAAGATGGCACAAAAATATCCCCCATCCAAAAAGCAAGTGAGATCTGAAGTCTGATATTTGGTGGTTTGCATAGAACTTCTTTACTTTGATGCTCTACTAGGTGAATGCCCTACCAGTAATGGTCAGTGTGGTGTAGTGAATAGAGAACTGGACATATGGCAACAAGACCTGAATTCAAATACTACCTCTGACAAATATTGTTGTGTGATTCTGGACAAGTCATTTGTCATTTCAGTGTTGTAGACAAAGTCTTGGTGGCTCTTAGATGTAGGGAGATTTACCTGCATTGGGAGAGATAGTTGCCTTCTCTGGGAGGAAATCACAGCTCTGCCACTTTTTTCTAAAAGGCTTAAATGGAATAGAAACATTTGGTTGTCAGATGAGTCATTTAGGGGCATTGATCTCAATCACAAATTCCATGGGAAATTAGAAACAGAAACTAAGGGAAACATTGTATGAAAAATTCATCAGTGTAGAGGGGAGGCACAATGTCCAGTGAGATTTTTATGAAGTACAGAGGAATGGAAAGATGGTCCTTTTCTTATGTCGATCTTTTTGTTCAGGTGAACAAGTAGATTAGATTAACATCCTTTTTTTTTCTTTTTTGTGAAGAGAATTTAAGATTTAGCTAATGGTAGGACAACTGGCCCATACCCTAAATATAAAAGAAGCAAGTAATTTGAGGTTGAAATGACTTTTGTAACAAACCTTAAGACATATAGATAAATAGTGGTAGAGAAAGGACTCATATGCTGAGAAGATTTTGTTTTCTTAAAATCTCAGCTTTCCTGTCAATTATAAATCAGTTATTCTTGCTTTTCACAAGGTTCATTTCTCATGTCTTTGGAAATTTAGCTCCGAACTCTCCTGCTTCAGGAAGCCATCCATGATGCATACCACTAATATCCATTCCGTCTCCCTACATATCTTTTCAGTACCCAGTCACTTGTACTGCATTTGATATGTTGCATTATAAGTTATTCCTCCTTTTAAAAATGTTTGTTTTTTGACCTAGCTCATGAAACTGTAAACTCTGAAAAGCTAATGAAAGAAGTGATGTAGCCTTAGCATGTTTAATGATAGTCAAATTGTCCAAAGTCCTGAGAACCCAACAATGTTTTTGCCTAACTACTCAGGTTTATTATTTCTAAAATAGCTGAAGAATATCTTTTCTCCTTTCCCACATACCTTCAACTCTGTTTATGTTCACATGTACCATATAAGTCAAACTTTTTTTTTTTAGGTTTTTTTTTTTTGCAAGGCAAATGGGGTTAAGTGGCTTGCCCAAGGCCACACAGCTAGGTAATTATTAAGTGTCTGAGACCGGATTTGAACCCAGGTACTCCTGACTCCAGGGCCGGTGCTTTATCCACTACCCACATAGCCGCGCTTAAGTCAAACATTCTAAACAGAATTAAACAATTAGTCAAAATCACTTGCATTCAAAGTCCTTTAAACTGCAAACCCTGGATAATCCTGTCTTGTTTCTGTGTTATATTGATTTCTTTTCATTTTTAAGTTGCCATTTTAAAATAAAAGTTTCTTTAAAATAAAAAGGTTATGTATCTTGAATTTAGTGAAGGAGTTTAGTATTCAAGATATGATCTTTTATTTACAGTTTCTAGATCACAGGTAAATTCATTGTGCTTTGTTCATGTGAGGGAGAGAGTTACTATAGAGTTATTTTCAGTCCTTTAAGAAGGTATTGGGCTATGCTTATTCTTGGGCTCATTCTAGGCTATAAAATCTTGCATTTTCACAAAGAGAATCTCTATGAACATCTCTATAAAAAGTTATCATCAATCATTTGATGGATTTGTGCATACTGCAAGAGTAGTAGAATAAGGATCTCATGTGGAGCTCATGAAGTGTTATTGGACCTCTGCCTATTAACTTAATTTTTGACCTTGGATACATTCTTTAATTTCTTTGTGAGAAGATACTGATATCAAGGCAGTTCTTAAACTTATGATTAAAAAAATGACACAAATGAAATCTAATTTCTGCAGAGAAACAATTGGTCTAACAATTCCTATCTGAAAACTTAATACTCAACTTTTAATATAAATGATCACAAACATCATAATTAGGTAATACTCCACCCTTAGTGTCAAAACTTCTTAATTATATTTGTTTTTTCCATACTTTGAAAGTCATTGCTTCATTATTCATATACTCCTCACACGAGAAGCAGATTGCCACGCATGCCTCAGTAGGTAGTCTTTATGAATTCCTATAGTCAAACAAATTCATCTCCTGGTGGGAGTAAAAGAGGGATGGGTGGGAAGGGAACAAGCTTTTATTAAGTGTCTGCTATGTTCCAGGAACCTTGCTAAGCACTTCACAGATACTATTTTGATTATCTGG
This sequence comes from Macrotis lagotis, assembly GCF_037893015.1. Taxonomy (NCBI): domain Eukaryota; kingdom Metazoa; phylum Chordata; class Mammalia; order Peramelemorphia; family Peramelidae; genus Macrotis; species Macrotis lagotis. Next base: position 83,252,460 of record NC_133663.1, on the reverse strand, counting down.
TGGCTAATCATCTGGTTTTGAGGCTCTCTGCAAGGCTGTCCATTACTCAGCAGACACAGTTTATCATTGACTTTGAATTTGAAGCCTTTCCAGATTAGTAGGACCTGCCAGAATTTGTTGTTCTCTGGAATACCTAGGCCACCTCCATGTCGTTGTTTCTCAGCTACTCAAGGAGAGATTGTCCTTAGGAAATGCTGGCATTGGCCTGGGGCTGAGAGACCTTGGGAAAACTGGCATCTGAAATATCCTTTAGTCTACAAAGTATATATAAATCAATTAGATAGGACAACATAATAACCTAATATAATAATCCAATATCATAAGACATCCTTTTCTCCTATCACCCCTCTTCATGAATTCAAAAGGGTTTCTTTGAGGAGATTTTTACAGATATCTTAGAAAAAACTTTTCTGAATACTTAGACTGAATTTCTGAAATTTTCTTGAGAAACAGATCTGGGGACATGTGTTCCTTTAGTCAACCAAATTCAACTTCTTTTATCAAGAATTTCCTTGTAACAAGTATAGACATTAGCAATCAAAATCTTTGTGGTTCTGCTGCCTTTAAAATACCCATTTCATCAACATTAGTGACCTCACCTTGCACCCTGATGTTGTTTAAAGTATACCCATGTTAAAATGCATGAACCAACTTTCTAGGATACTTTCTTCAAATGATTGCTTCACAATGTTAAAAAAAAACAACAGGTGACATGAAAATGTCAGTCTAGGTGCATTGAGTTTGACTTTAAAGGATGAATAAGAATTCCATAGGAATGCATTGGATAAGAAATTGTGTGAACAAAGGTACAGAGAGGCTGTAGAAGGTGGTGTCTGTAAGTGGTACAAAGAAAAATACAGTTGCAGAGCAAAAGGAATGATGGATTATTTGTCCTCTATTCTTTGTTTCGTTTTTTTTTTAGATTTTTTTTTTTCAAGGCAATGGGGTTAAGTGGCTTGCCCAAGGCCACACAGCTAGGTAATTATTAAGTGTCTGAGACCATATTTGAACCCAGGTACTCCTGACTCCAAGGCTGGTGCTCTATCCACTGTGCCACCTAGCTGCCCCCTATCCTCTATTCTTGAAGAGGACCATGATATCAGGAATGTGATGCCTTGATTTACAAGTGAATTGAATTTAAGTGAGGGAGGGTTGTGCTAGCCTCAAATACTCCCCACCCCCAAATCCCAGTCAATTGCAAAGTTTTAAGCTGAGAAATTAGACCAGCTCTGCAAATGAGGAAGACAATTGTTCTTGTTATGCAGAAAATAATGGAAAAAGATTGGATGAGGTATGAGTCCTTCCTTCAAGAAATGTATAATCTAGTTGGAGAAATGAGGTGGATAAAAAAGCAAATTATAATTTAAGGCAATAGAAAGAGGCACAGACAAAGGGTTGTGGAAACTGAGGAAGGTGAGTATTCTACCTGATGTCATCATGGGGGAAGGCTTCAAGGAAGAGACAGCCTTTAAATTGAACTTGAAGGACTAGATAGGATGCAGATAAGTGGAAAGGGGGTGGAGGAGGTTGCTGGTGAGAAGAGGGAGGATATTCCTGGTGGAGGGAAAAGCATAAGTAAAAAAAAAGGCAGAGGTGGGAAAGTGTTGGGTGTGTTGGTGTAGCCTTTTCTTTGACTTGTATCCCACTCTACAAATGATTGCCACGCCTACTTCTGTTTTTGGGAATGGAACCCGGGGGAGGTCATGTTCATGACTCAACAGGGGGCTGAATGTAGGTGTTACATTATCCTTGTCTTCTTTGTGTGATATGGTGACAAAGGAAAATTTTGTCTTGGATAATACCTTGCTGAATATGCTCTAATTTGTTATTTAAATTTATATGGATTTTTTTCTTAGAATGGTTTTTTACCATGAAGTAAATAGATTCATATTTCCTTTGAGATCATTGTTGTGGTTGAAGTTAGAGAATAACTAATGTTTCAAAAAAAATCACTTAGTGGCATTAAAAGTGTACATCAAATCTAACTCCATGGATAAGAGGACTAAGTTCTCTGCCTGAGCACTTTTTGCAATTCTAATGCTGTGATATCCCCAACAGACAATTCTGCTGATACAGCATTTCTAAGCTCTAGCTTCTGATGGTGACCAGAGGTCTGTCATGATTTTCCACTTATGTGTGTAGGGAAAAATATTAGTATAATGAGTAGGATAGGTAAAATCAGGTCTTAATTAGTCAGACCTTTTGTATAATTCATGATGTTCACTTTTGGAGATCAAGGAGAGTATGCTGCTACTTGTGATCATAATGGGTTCACTTTATCAGACTGTCCCAGTTTCTTGTAAAACACACACACACACACACACACTCTCTCTCTCTCTCTTACACGCTGGATTTCCATTTAAACTATATAAAAAGTTACTTGGTGTACTTTTTTAAAGAGAGAGTCACTAATATTTGTTCATGTGAAATATAGCTCTCTATCAGAAAGTTGTCTGGAACAATGGTGCAAATAAGCTGACTCTTTTTCTTTTGTATCTATAGGCTGTGCATCTGGCCCAGGCAAGCTTTCAGATCGAGGCTTTTGGCTCCCGATTTGTTCTTGACCTCACACTGAATAAGTAAGTATTTTATTTTCTTTCTGTTCAGGAACAAATGCAACCAAACTTCCATAACTGTCCTGTTCATGTATTTAGAATTGCCCCTGATTTGAAGCAATCGATGTTTCCTGTCTTGCTAAATCATCTGTGGTACTTTAATAAAACATATATGGGACAGCTAAGTGGGTGAAGTAGATAGGGCATTGGCCCTGGACTCAGGAGGATCTGAGTTCAAATTTGATTTTAGACTCTTGCTGGTTGTATGACCCTGGGAAGTCATTGCCTCCAAGAAATCAAAACAAAATTAAAACACATACAGTAATTGAATGGAGTCTCTGAGCTACACTGCTCTCTTCCCCCTACCCCCAGCTTTCAAATCTCATAGGATTCAATATATGACAAATGGAATGATCTGTGTGGTGTTGTGAGGAGAGAGAGAAATGACAGACTGTTTTAGAAGTAATTGGCTTGAGATTTTGCTGAACTGTGATTTTCTCAGGGTTTGGTTAACTGAATCACTGCAAAAGAGGAAAAAGGAAGGTCCAGATCTTTGGTAGTAGGGATTTAAGCTTACCTCAGGTCATACCTATGAGTCACTGAATAAAACAAAAAAAATTAATTAAGATATGCAAAGGTCTAGACCTCCAAAATACCTTATTCATGATGGATATTTTATAGAAAGATAAAAAGTAGAAAAGAAAATAATGAGGAAAATGATGTGGTATTTATGAAATACCTTCTTTTCTTAAGAAAAATGTGACTCATTAGATAGAGAACCAATATGACTCCTAAGTGACTTGGGTTTAGTTCTACATCTTACACATATTAGCTATTTGACCCTGGCTAATCTTCTCAAGGGTAGGTAGATGCTGCAGTGTGGCTAGAACACTGGGCTTGGATTCAAGACTTGTCTTCAAGAGTTCAAATTCAACCTGAGATATTTACTACTATGTGACCTTGGGCAAGTTACTTAATGCTGTTTGCCTCAGGTTCTTCAACTGTAAAATGAGGTGGAGTAGGAAATGGCAAAATACTCCAGGATATTTGTTAAGAATACCTCAAAGGGAAAGTTGGACACTGCTGAAAAGACTTAACAACATAAGCTATTCAAACCCCTCAGTATTCTAGGCAGCATTAGTTGCAGAAAAGGTGCCAACCTGCATTGGTAGAGGAACTTTCTAGTTCAAAGAATTCTCTGTATCTGTGAAATGACAGATACTATCCTTTACTTTGAGGGCAGCTCAGTGGTGAAGTGGAGTCAGAAATACTCATCTTCTTGAGTTCTACTCTGGCTTCAGATACTTACTAGCTAGGTGACCCCTGGCAAGTCACTTATTCCTAATTGAACAACAACAAATACTTTAATATCCTTATGTTGACTGATTAAGGAAGATACACTCTTATTAACTGCTAGAATTTGGTGGATTTGTAAACTGAGAAGAATTCATATATTCATTCTATATTCATCCCTTTCAATTTTTTGCCCTTCATTGTCTATCCCTTTCTAACACCTATTAAGATGTAAGACTCTTTCAAAAAGGAGAGCTTATTTTGTTATTGAGTATGACCTTTTGTTTTCTTTTAGTGGCAAGGCAATGGGGTTAAGTGACTTGCCCAAGGTCATACAGCTAGGTAATTATTAAGTATCTAAGGTCAGATTTGAACTCTGGTCCTCTTGACTCCAGGGCCAGTGCTCTGGCTAGTGCTCTATGCACTGTGCAACCTAGCTGCCCCAAGTATGAGCTTAAGAATTCTCATTAAGGGGCGGCTAGGTGGCATGGTGGATAAAACACCGGCCTTGGAGTCAGGAGTACCTGGGTTCAAATATGGTCTCAGACACTTAATAATTACCTAGCTGTGTGGCCTTGGGCAAGCCACTTAACCCCATTTGCCTTGCAAAAACCTAAAAAAAAAAAATTCTCATTAGGACTGCTCAGCAGTCACCATGATTGGGGACATCTTGTTGTTCGGGATGCTGTTGATGAATGTGGGAGCCGAGCTCAACTTCAAGCTGAAAAAAAAAAAGACACCCAGGGGTTTGGGGAGGAGTCAAAGGAATCAAGTACAGGTGACAACATCAGGGAATTCTTACTGAGTCTCAGATACTTTCGAATCTTCATTGCCTTGTGGAATGTTTTCATGATGTTTTGTATGATTGTGTTATTTGGCTCTTGAAAGTCATACTTGAGATCCAGGAGCCAACCTTATAGGATATTGATTATCTGTTCCTGACAACTTTGAGAATGTGTTTGACCAGAAACTGTTGATCTTCCTGCAGAGTAAAAGTTTGTGGGACCAGGGGTGGGGTGGGGAAAAGATGTTTGCAAAGGTCCTTTAGACACAGTTTTTCATTTTTCAAAGGACACTTTAATGCAGCCTCTGAAATTCAGCTCAATTTACTTTATATTTGAAAAGGATAAAAATTCTCAGATAAATGTTCATTCTCTCAGGATAAAGAAATAAGGGGCAGCTAGATGGCATGGTGGATGGAGCACTGGCCCTGGATTCAGGAGTGCCTGAGTTCAAATGCGGCCTCAGACACTTAGTAATTGCCTAGCTGTGTGGCCTTGGGCAAGCCACTTAACCCCATTTGCCTTGCCTAAAAAAAAAAAAAGATAAAAGAAATAAGTCTGGATCTGGCATGGAAACAAACTAACCTCTAGAGGCTTGCTTTAGAAGATCTGTGTTTCAAGTGGACTTTATTTTTGGTTGAAAACAAAACATATTTTTTGTAGTTAGTTCTCCCTCATACCTGTGCATTGCTTGGTGGCTGGTCAGCTTTTTAAGCTCCAGTATGGTCTTTTTTGCTCTAGAGTTTCTAAGTAATGAGAGTCCAACTTGGCTTGGCCATTCTAGTCAAGGTATTTTATTAAGTAAGAGCCTTATTAAGAGTACTTTTTAGTTGTGGTATTAAGGTTATATTTTACATGTTTGACCTCTCCACGACAGCCTGTTTAGTTGGTAATTTACAGGACAAAGAAATCGGCACTACTCTCTATAACCCAATGATTTTGTACTTCTCAACTTAAAAAAGCAATGAAGTAAATGAAATCGCTGAAAGGAAACTCTGGGGGTCAGATTACTAACATTCAAGAAGACTCTTGTTTTGTTTGTTTTTTTAAAATTCATTGTTTGTAAAGAATCCCAGGGAAGGAAAGGATAAATGTGGAGATTTGTATAAATAAAGATTGAAAATAAAACTCATCTGTAAAAAGGGGAAAAAAAAGAATTCTCATTAATTTACCTGTACAAACAGAGTTTAATTAAAATTTGTTAGATTCTCTGAAATATAAAGAAAACTTTTTTCCTAAAACCAGATTTGGAATGACAATCTTAGGTTGTCATAGCCTATTTAATTGTGTGAGGACAGAATCCTAACAAGGCAGCATGAAGAATACAAACTTTAGATCAGGAGAACCAGGGTCTAAGTCCTAGCTTTAGTAGAAACGAGCCTTGTGACATAACTATGAAAGTCGTATAGCCTCTCTAGACCTTGTTTCCTCTGTAAGATGAGGAAGATGAACTAGTTTATTTCTAAGACCTTTTCCAAATGTAGCACACTATGATTTCTTGAATTCTTTAGTTGAACTATTCTTGCTCTTTCTTCTGCCTTGACTCAAGTACCTAACAGAAAAAAATAAAATCACTTTATCAAAAGTATTACCTGTTGACTCCCCAATAAAGAAAAGACAATTTTTTAAAAGTTTGAAAACCTTTTGCAAAGGCAAGGAAATTTTTTTTAAAAAAAAGTTTAATTGTACTATGACATATATATTTATAAAATTTCTTGCCTGCTAAATGATGCAATTGAAAACTATGTTCCAGAATGACAAGAGCTATTTTGAAAAGGCTACCTAAAGAAATTCTTTTGAATTTAGCCTACCCCTTTTCTACTTTATTGTAAATAGGTGGGATTGAAATATAGGTTTCTTTTATTTGCAGATGGACAGTTCTGAAAAGGGGCTTTATAATATACAAGTTTTGCATGTTGTGGGATGCTGGCAAAAAAGTGAAATAATCACAGTTAAGAATAGGATAGAAAAAATTTCTAAAAAGATTGTGGAATTTTAAAAATGAATAAATTTTGTATTTGTGATAGATGACCTAATCCACATATAAGCTGGCCTCAATTTGGATTTTTTATTGTTGCCTTTATGTGTTTATTTTTCTAATCGAGGATAATATGAATTGTATACTAAAAATTTGCCTTGGAATCATTTTGCAAAGATTTTTCTGCCATAATTTACTATCTTACCATTTGGGGCAAATCTTTCCAAGATGGCAAGAATTTTCCCTTTAATTGATTAAACTGGAGTCTTTATACAGATGCATTTTTGCATAAAAAAATGGTAGAGTGATCATTTAGAATGGGGAATATGGCTATATGTAGAAGTAGATTGTATTTTTAAAGTTTTCTTTAGTTACCTGAGTTTCTCCTTCCCTTCCCCTCACCCCTGTGACTGGTGGACCAGGTTTGTACCCTTAGAAGAAAGAGTGCCCCATCAGTTGCACCGGCCAGACGACCTCAGCTGTTCTCTGAGAAAAGGAATAGGGGTCTAAAGAGCATCTATTAAATTTCAGATCTGCCAAATTGTGTGAGCCTAGCAGAAAAAAGTGCCTACTCAGCTGGCGTGATACTGACTCAAGGCTTCTGCAGGTTGCAGTCAGAATGAATCAGCACAACTCTGTTTTCCTGCACCTCTCCCCTTCCCCTCCCCTGAGGTTGGAGGTGTTGTTGGCTTCCTTTTGGGAGGTCTGCTAAGCACCAGTTGAAGCTATATTCTAGATGCTGGGTCAGCAGTGCATTTTTGTCAAGGGAGAAGATGTTATTTTGCCAAAGCTTAGGGTATGATGATTGGCAAGCTGTGATTTATTTTTGCTTGTTTAAGTGCAGAGTTCTTATATTTCTTGGTTCTGGAAATAACAACGATGATAATACTTTGAATCAGGAAGATCTGGGTTCAAATTCTGCTTCTGACACCTGAACTAGCAGAGAGGCCCTAGAAAAGTTGCTTAAACTCTCAGAGCTTCAATTTCCTCATTTGCAAAATTAAAGGGTTGGACTGAATAAACTTTTAAAGTCTCTTCAGCTGTAATAAATCTGTGATCCTATTGATTTTAATTAATACTTCACATACATGAGTTCATTTAAAACTCCTGTCAATCTCGTGGAATAGATATGGCAGGTGTTATCCTTATTTTCCAGATGAGGAAACTGAGTTTCAGAGAGGCTAAATGACTCATCTAGGATGAAGCAGCTAGTTTCAGAAGATGAATTTGAACCCAGATTTACCTGATTCTAAACCTCAATATTCTACCTACTCTATTATGTTTTATCTCCAGCATCAGTCTAGACTAGAACAGGATTAAGAGCATCCAATCATTACCATGTTTGGTTTAAAATGGTAATATGTTTAATATTTGAAATGATTTAAATATACCCATGACCTGGACACAAAGAAAATATTGAAAATAGATTATGTGGGGCAATCAAGAACTTCTGGAGTCTAGAGGTCACAAGGCAAGCTTTCACATGAAAGCATGGAACTTTGCTATCATGATGGAAATGATTTTAATGTTAGGTAGCAATGTCTTGGACTTCATTATATAAGACTCAATTACTCAACTATTGAAAGGACCTTGTTTATAACACAACAGTCTGCTTGAAAATGTTTAAAAACCATTTCTCTGAAAAAATTGTTTTCATGACACATTTTTAAAGTTAAATCTGCATTGTTAACATTTTCTACTACATTTATTAAATCTAGACAGACACAAGAACAATAAATCAAGCCCCAGTTTGTAGTGTTTGCCAATTTATGAGCAGTAGATGCCTAAACTTAAAGTTTAACAATCAGCTCTTGTGGGGCTTCAGCTGGCTCCTGGTAGTATTCTTTTTTTTTTTTAAAGAAAGTTTTTATTTAAGTTTTATAATTTTTCCCTCATTCTTGCTTCCCTCCCCACCCCCCACAGAAGACATTCTGTTAGTGTTTACATTGGTTCCATGTTATACACTGATCTCAGTTGAATGTGATGACAGAGAAATCATATCCTTAAGGAAGTAAAATAAAGTATGAGATAGTAAAATTACATAATAAGATAATGCTTTTTTTCCTAATTTGACGGTAATAGTCTTTGGACTTTGTTCAAAGTTCATAATTCTTTCTCTGGATACAGATGTTATTCTCCATTGCAGATAGCTCAAAATTGTCCCTGGTTGTTGCACTGAAGGGATGAGCAAATCCATCAGGGTTGATCATCACCCCTATGTTGCTGTTAGGGTGTACAGTGTTTTTCTGGTTCTGCTCATCTAGCTCAGCATCAGTTCATGCAAATCTTTCTAGGCTTTCCTGAATTCCCATCCCTCCTGGTTTCTATTAGAACAATAGTGTTCCATGACATATACCACAGTTTAAGCCATTCCCCAATTGAAGGACATTCACTTAATTTCCAATTTTTTGCCACCACAAACAGGGCTGCTATAAATATTTTTGTACAAGTCATGTATTTTCCTGGTAGTATTCTTAAAGAAGTGATCAACACAGTATCGATCCTGAAGACAATTTTAATAGTGAGAATTTTGTATGATATATAAAAATATTTAGTGAGAGTTACTTGGGGTAATGGAGAAAAAAATCCTTTCCCCTTTCAGTGAGGACCAGAAGATTTAGGTTCAAGCTTTGACTTTGCTATTTACACACTGTGACTAGGAACAAATCACTTTATTCTCCCTGAGCCTCCATTTCCTTAGCTGCAAAATGAACTGGAGAAGAAAATGACAAGCTATTTTAGTATCTTTGCCAAGAAAACCCCAAAAGGGATCTTGAAGAGTTGGACACAACTGAAATGATTAAACAATAATGGTCTAGTAGTGGTTTAATCTGATCAAATCATTTATACAGTTGAGTAATTTTAGGAAACTTATGTGGTACACTGAAGAGAGTGCTGACCCTAGAGACAGGAAGACTTTTCTTGAGTTCAAGTCCTTCCTCAGATACTTTACTAGCTATGTGACCCTGGGCAAGTCACTCTTCCCTTGATGGCCTCTTTCTCATCTGTGAAATGAGCCAGAGAAGAAAATGGCAAACCATTCCAGTGTCTTTGCCAAGAAAACCTGAAGTGGGGTCATGGAGAGTTGGTCACAACTGAAGCAACTCAGAAAAATGGGGATACTATGGTAGTGCAAATGCTTTAAAATTTTGAACTAGTAGTATCAATTAGTGAGAGCATGAAATGAAAGTTGACTGAGAGTAGGTCTCCTTGTTTTAAAAAAAAGCATTTTTTTAAATGAACTGAAATAGAAGTTTATGGTCAGAATTATGTTAAATAACCTTTAGGCATTAAACAGAATGTTCTAGAACTTCCCAGAATAAAAACATCATTGTTGTTTTTATTTATCTTCTTTGGAGTCATTTTTATTTTCAGAGTAGGAAGATAACAAATAGGGGCATCCAGGTGGTGCAGTGGATAGAGCACTGGCCCTGGAGTTGGGAGGACCTGAGTTCAAATGTGACCTCAGACATTTAATACTTAACGGTGTTCTTAATTGGGTGAGGACAGGTCACTTGGGCACAGGGACCTTGACACTTAACCCCATTGCCATTCAAAAACAAAAAACAAACAAAAAAGAGCAAATAATAATTGCATTGTGTAGTAGATAGAATTTTGGATATGAAATCATAAGATCCAATTTCCAGTTAGAGTTTGGCTGTTTCTACTTTGTCATTCAATATCCCTGGACCTCAGTTTCCTTCTCTGAAAAATGAGAAAGTTATACAATTTGTGATTCTCTAAATGAGTGTCACCCTCTCATTTAAAGTAATATGAAAATAAAACAACTCAAGTAATGATTTTGGCACCTACATTGATCACTGCTCTTGAAAAGTAAGTTAAATGATAATAATATTTTATGGTCTCTAAAATATTTATACTCCAAAAATATTTGTAGCTTGTCTTTGAGCCAAAAAAGGTTCAATAGGTCCTTGTGTGAGGATTTTTTCCTTGCTTAAGACAGCAATAACAGGTGCACATCGTAGAAAATGGTTGTGATAAGTAAGATCTGGGTCAGTCTAAAAAATTTGTCTATAGATGACTATTTCCCAAAGGTCCCCCAGTCTTCTAAGAGCTAGTCTCATGTAGAGTTAATGTTGATATTGTCAGAAAATCTCCACATTTTTTCCTAGCCCCATATCTCTGCTTTATTTCTTGAATTACTTTCCTCTGGGTCAGAGGATCTGATTGACGAATAGATTGGTCCATTGATCATAGTGAGGGGGGTGGTTATCCCTCCCTCATTATCTAGAGTTACAGTTGAATCTGTCTGGGGGGGTGTGGAATGGGGGATGAAGTCACTTAAGAAGATAAAGGGATGCTATAAACCCTTTACAACCTTTATTGACTTCACCCCCTTTTTACTTTATGGTGAAAACTTTATCAGAGAAGGCAGAGAAAGAAACCATGGTACCATGAGCAATAATCTTGATTAGGAACTCTACAGAAGAAAAAGAAATTCAGAGTAGTGGAGAACTAACTGATAGCTATTATGAACCTATGTCCTTGACATATCATTAGCACTTAATAAATGCTTTGATTAATCTAATCTGGTCTAATGTGTTATGATTCCTGATTGACTGATGAGTACAAAGAAACTGCTTTCCCTTTTTCATCCATAAGACTGCAATTGGGAGTGACATAAGTCCCTTTTCTTGAATTGAAACTAAGTACAGGCAAGATTTCCTCCATCTGAAGAGATGAAAAATGGGAAGGAGAAAGACCTATATGTTTAAAGATATTTATGACAACTCTATTCTGGTGCGAAGGAATTGGAAATTTAGAGGATTCCCATCAGCTGGGGAATGGCTGAACAAATTGTGGTATGTGGTTATGATGGAATGCTATTCTGCTATAGGAAATGATGAGCAGGATGCTCTCAGTCAGACTTAAAGGAGCAGATACAATGTGGAATGTACTGCATACAAAGTACAGCAATATTGTAGGATGGTTGGCTTGGAATGACCTAGCTTTTCTCAGCAGAGCTGTGACTATGTATGCTGAAGAACTTATGATAAAGAATACAGATTGAACTATACTTACTTTTCTTCAAGTTTCTTTTTATGGGGGGGAGGGTCTGTGTTTGCAACATGATTAATATGTAAATATTTTGCATGAGTATACATTTTAACCCACATCCAAATACTTGTCTTCTCAATGAGGAGAGGAGTGGGAAGAAGGGAGAGAATTTGGCAGGCAAAGTTTTTTATATAATAAAATATAAAAAATTTTAAACAATAAAAAAATTGAAAAAATGATTTCCTCTGAATGCAGTCCAAGTCAGGGAGAAAGGCAGAAGGATTAGGAGTGCTATAGTTGGTGTTGATCGTCTACAAACAGAAATTTGGGTTTAGTTTCTGTTATTCTGTTATTCTGTGTATGATAAAATTATGTGATCATAGTCTGATAGGTCATTGAATCTATGAATGTATTGAAAAGTGACTGCAGAGTGAATTATTTCATCAGGTGAGTGCTTAGGTAGCTATAAAGGGCAGATTCAATATGTTGAACAACAATCTATTCAATTCTGAAGATCAAGGGATTTAACTTGGGATTTGGAACTTAAACATTGTTTAATAAATATATTTTAATAATGTTTCCTTTGTACTCTAAATTTTATTTGAACCACTGAAAACATAATTTTAAGGAAGGGGTCCATAGTTTTTATTAGGCTGCCAAAGGAGTTCATGATCTAAATAAAGTCAAGAACCCTTGTCCTGGATAAAAATTGGAATCCCCCCCCCCCCCCAGGGGCTAACAGAATGTGTTTCCAAGCTAAGCGGAAAGCCACAGACCAATCTTAGGGTAGTGGGGAGATCATCCCTGATATTTTCAGTCTTAACACTTTTTAGTGGCCACTATGGATACTGTACAAAATAGCTGTTGAGTCAAAAGCACATACCAGAAAGGAACAGATGAGGCTCTTTCTTAAGGAGACTGCCATCTGGTGGTAAGGTCAGATACAACACCCATATAATTAAACACCCTTGGGGGAATAATTAATCCCAGTGACAAGCTATGACATTTTAGGCTTAAGGAATCACAACCAAGTATTGGTATCAGTTCTTTAATCCTTGACAGGCTATGTGGTATAGTGGTGGCAGTAGCGCTGGTGGGAAAGCCTAAGGGTCTTGGAATCATTAAAAACAGATTTGAATCCAGGCTTTAATATTTATTATCTCTGATTCTCAATAAATCATGTAACTTCTCTGAGTCACAGTTTTCTTTTCTGTAAAATACAGATATATTATTTGTACTACCTATTACTGTAGAAAGATCATAGTATCATAGGTCTCAAACTGGAAAGAATTTCAGAGGTCATTTATTCTAAGGCTTTTATTTTATAGATGAGGAAACTGAAGCCCAGAGAGATGCAGTTGCTTGCCCATGATCACATAGTCAGAATTTGAATGCAGGTTCAGTGTTCATTCTTCTGTGACATAATACCTTAGAGGGTTGTGAAGAAAGTTCATTGTAGTCTTAAAAGTGCCTTGTAAGTGTGAGTTATTATTGTTATTATTATTATTATTATTATTATTATTATTATTATTATTATATTACCACTAGTACTATTTTTTATTTTGAATTTTTTGCAATTTCCCCCAATTTTGCTTCCCCCCCACCCCTACAAGGCAGTCTGTTAGTCTTTACATTGTTTCCATGGTATACATTGAACTAAGTTGAATGTGATGAGAGAGAAATCATATCCTTAAGGAAGAAAAATAAAGTATTGTGCCTGATTGTTGTACTAATGGAATGAGCAAGTCCATCAAGGTTGGTTATCACCTCCAGGGTGCACAATGTTCCTCTGGGTCTACTTATCTTGCTCAGCATCAGTCCATGCAAATCTTTCCAGGCTCCCCTGAATTCCCATCCCTCCTGTCTTCTAATAGAACAATAGTGTTCCATCATATATCTATATCGCATTTTGTTAAGCCATTCCTCAATTGAAGGACATTTACATTAATTTCCAGTTCTTTGCCACCACAAACAGCTGCTATGAATATTTTTGTACAAGTGATTTTTTTTAATACATTACTAAAATATTCTTGTTTAAGAGTAAACATGATACCCCTCCCTCCAAAAAATATAGACCCTCATGAGAAATAAAGTAAAGGAAAAAAAAAAACATGTTTCATTTTTTTTCTGATAGCATCAGCTCTGTCTTAGGTGGATCACATTATTTATGATAAGTCCATCATAAAAGTTACTTCCATATTTTTGCACTGTTGCTGTTGTGATTGTAATTCCCTCCATCCATTCCTCCCCAGTACCATATATTATATCTTTTCTCTCCTTTCACTCTGTTCCTCTTCTAAAATGTGCTGTAGGATAGTTGAGCAGCATAGCAGACTAATCACTGGCCCTGGGGCCAAGAGGCCTCAAGCCCACATACCACCCCCTGAGACCCAGCAACCACCCAGCCCTGTGGTTCGGGACAGGCCACCCAATCCCAGCCCCTTGCAAGAAGTAAAAAAAGAAAATGTGTTACATCTGACTATTCTTTCCTATGATCTATCTTCTCCTCTATCACCCACATCCTCCCCTTCCCCCTTCTTTTTATTTTAGATGTCTATACCCTATTGAGTGTGTATATTGTTTCCTCTCTGAGCCATTTCTGATGAGAGTGAAGGTTTCCTCATTCCTCCTTCATCTTCCCCCTTCCATATCATTGCAAAAGCTCATTGTAGGAAAACCCCCCCCAACTATCTTTTATATGAAATATATTAGCCTACTCCAACTCTTTGTCTTACTCCCAGTGCATTTCTCTTTTAACCATTGACTCCATCCTTATAATGTATTATATCTTCAAATTCAGCTCTTTCCTGTGCTTCATCTATAAAAGCTCCTTCTACCTGCTCTATCTAATGAGAAGTTTCATGTGAGTATTCTCAGCATCATTTTTCTGTTCAGGAATACATGCAGTTCATCATCATTAAGTCCCTTGTATTTTACCCTTTTCCTCCACTCTCTATGCTTCACCTGAGTCCTGTATTTGAAGGTCAAACTTTCTGTTCAGCTCTAGTCATTTCAACAGGAACATTTGAAATTCCCCTGGTTCATTGAAAGTCCATCTTTTCCCCTGGAAGAGGATGTTCAGATTCTCGGTTGCATTCCAAGCTCTTTTGCCTTCCAGAATATTATATTCCAAGCCATACAAGCCCTTAATGTAGTTGCTGCTAAGTCCTGTGTGATCCTGACTGCAGCTCCACAATGTTTGAATTGTGTCCTTCTGGCTGCTTGCAATAGTTTCTCTTTGACTTGAAAGTTCTGGAACTTGGCTATAATATTCCTGGGGGTTGTTTTTTTTTGGTTCTCTTTCTGGGGGAGATCAGTGGATTCTCTCAATTTCTATTTTGCCTTCTGCTTCTAGAATATCAGGGCAGTTTTCCTGTAGAATTTCTTTAAAAATGAGGCCAAGGCTATTTTCCTGATCATGACTTTCAGGTATTCCAATAATTTAAAAATTATCTTTCCTGAATCTGTTTTCCAGATCAGTTTTTTTTTTTTTTTTTTTTAGGTTTTTGCCAGGCAAATGGGGTTAAGTGGCTTTCCCAAGGCCACACCACTAGGTAATTATTAAGTGTCTGAGGCCAGATTTGAACTCAGGGACTCCTGACTCCAGGGCTGGTGCTCTCTCCACTGCGCCACCTAACCGCCCCTTCAGTTGTTTTTTCAATGAGATGTTTCACATTTTCTTCTAATTTCCATTCTTTTGTGTTGAAGTATTGTATCTTGACTTCTTGTAAAGTCACCAGCTTCCTTTAGCTCCATTCTACATTTGAAGGATTTGTTTTCCTCAGAGAGCTTTCTTATCTTCTTTTCCATTTGGCTAATTATGCTTTTTAGAACATTCTTCTCCTCAATAACTTTTTTAACTGTTTTATCCACTTGACATATGCTGGTTTTTAACATTCTATTTTCTTCAACATTTTTTTGGATCTCCTTGACTTAGCTGCTGACTTCTTTTTTCATGTTTTTCCTGCATCTTTCTCATTTCTTTTCCCAATTTTTCTTCTATCTCTCTTACTTGATTTTCAGAATTTTTTTTGAACTTTGTCATAACCTAAGTCCAACTTCTGTTTTTCATGAAGTCTTTAGATGCAGGAGCTTTACTTCCTTATCTTCAAATTGAGGAGGATTCTTGGGATCATAGACAAAGAATTTCTCAATGGTGTTCCTCTTTTTTTCCCTCTGTTTACTCATTTTCCCAGCCTATGTCTGGTTTTGGGGTGCTTCATGAGCTTTTGAGTATTACTGGGGCACCTGCTTTGGGGTTTTTTTGGGACACCCTACTGGAACTTCATTCTTATGTTCTCTTGCCTGTGGTTTGATATGTAGGTGACCACAGGCACTCCCCTCTGCCCTGGAGCTGTGAGGAGAGTCCCTGCTGTCTTAGTATGGAAGGCCAAACTGCAGCCTGGATCTGAGTGTGGGCAAAGAGCAGGGGTCCTACTCCAGGGAGAGCAGATCTATTTTTGTAGTCTCTCATGACCCTCCTTACTATCTGTGGGCTGTGCTCTGGAGGTGCAGGCCGGTTTCTGCCGATTCTCACTGCAGGTTCTGCTGCCAGTGCTCCTCATTCCTCACTCATTCTGGTGTAGCAGAGTTCTCTCATGGCCTCTTCAAACTGTTGCTGGTGATCGCTGGGCTGGGCTGGGCTGGGCTGGGCTGGGCTGGGCTGGGCTGGGCTGGGCTGGGCTGGGCTGGGCTGGGCTGCAGCCATGGCTTTTTCCCCAGCCCAGGTCCTGGTGAAGCACATCTTATCCGTGGAACTTCTAAGTTATCTTGGACTGGGAAAATGTATCACTCATGTCTTTCTGTAGCTTCTGCCCCTCTAAATTTTGGCTCGAGCCATAATTTGTTGGCTTTTTGGAGTTTCTGGGAAATGCTGCCTTGGCTCTGCCCTATCACTGCTACTATTAGTATTTTCCTAGTGCCTTCTGGTACATAAAGTATGGTAAGTATCGTATCTTATTTGATTGTTATAGCAATTCCATAAGGCAGGAATTATTAATATCTCCATTTTACAGATGGGAATAGTGAGGCAGAGAAAGATTAAATGATTTGATAGGTGAATGCTTGAGTCAGTATTTGAACTCAGATCTTTCTCCTGCCAACACCAGTGCTCTGTCCTCAGCCACACAGCTGTCAGTAATTAAATGAGGTAGTTCTGTTGGTTTGTTTTGCACCTTTAAGTATGAATGAGTAAGTAGGAGCTGAAGGGTTTATATTATTCCAATGATTCCTTGGAAGTGAGTATATAGATGGTCTGCTTATGAATGGGGGGTAACTGTCTTAAACAATATTGTGGTAACTCATTTTTTATGACAGTGTTTTCCTTGTTGCCCTCTAATTCAGATTATGAGACTCCTACCAAACCAAATGAAAAATAAATGTTATTATCCTTTTTTGTAAGGGTTGTATCTCACTAAATATTCAGATGTTTGATTTTTCAATGTTTTATTTCAGACTTTTGATGGTGTCAAAGTTTAATGCAGATATTCTCAGAATCTGATATTTTTTGTTACTAGATGGACCCCCTTAGTGTCAAAGGAGAGAGGAGACTCTTCTAACTATACATCCGTCTTTAGTGATGTAGCACTATAATCTTAGGGGTATATCCCTAACCATATTCTTAAGAAAAAACTGTCTCCAGAATAGAGATTGTATGGGATGCTAGAGGTGTATTCAGGCATACAGACAGGATTGTCACAACAACAACAATAGAAAACATATCAAAATCTTAGATTTTATTCTTCTGAAATTTATAGTTTATGTGTTATAATTTGCTTTGCCACTAAAATTGTAATATTGAACAAACTATTAAATATTTGGATTTGAATATTTTCAGTATGTTTTTGAGTAAACACAAATAGTTCACAAATGGTTTAAATGAACTTTTGTATGTAGAAGAGCTAACTGTGATTTTGAAGAGGAAAGATTAGATTACTTTAACCTTAGCTTAAGAGTTAGGAGGTGTCTATATCCCACCTTCCCCAACACCCCCCTCAATCCCGCTATTTTGTAGATTGAAAATCTTACCATTTGATGCTGGAGAAATTAAGCACAATTAGAGAGATTCATTCATGGCAGTGTTTGTATTGAGGAGAGAGAGAGAGAGAGAGAGAGAGAGAGAGAGAGAGAGAGAGAGAGAGAGAGAGAGAGAGAGAGAGAGTGAGTGAGTAGGCTTGGACAATTGCTGTAGTATGTCCTAAATACACTTGGAAGCAACTAGGTGGCTCAGGGTAGAACTCTGTAGCCAGAGTGAAATAACTGGTCAGTCAAGGTTCCTGGGATTATATTTTGTTTGACATATTTGTATCAAGATCCAATGAAATCTAATCATGATGATGATGATGTTAGCTCGGTAACATTTATACAACATTTATTATAAATGTTGATGTCAGATTTGAATCTTCCTAATTCCAGGCTGAGCACTTTCTCTATTATGAATGAGAGAGATTACCAGCTGCCCCTGTGATGGGGGAGACCATGATGATATTTAGTAATGCTGCCCTCACATTTATCTGGACAGGGGTAAAGTGTTAGATTGGATGACTGCTAAAGTCTCCTCCAACTCTTAAATTTTATGATTTTATCTGTTTTCTGTCCTGATATTAGTGCTGTCACTGTGTAGAATATTTTTTTCTTTTTGATGATGGGAATGTTAACTAGCAGATGTAGAACTCATTTGAGGAAATAGAGAAAAGGAGAGGCAATGTAGAAGGGAGCAAATGATTTGTGTTTGCTACAGATTGGAACTGGTGACCCCATGTGTTACATAATAAGAAGAGAGAAATTTAAAAATTGGGGGTGGAGTGATGTGGTTGAGAAATTTGAGTTATCTTAGATTTGTGAAAATATCTCAGTTATGATTCTGAGTTTCTAAAAGGTTTAATTTGAGATGAATGTGTCTGTAAAATGCCGATGTCAAGAAATGTATGCACATAGCAATTTGTTTATTAAAAATAATTAATGAAATGCTTTTAAAGAAGAAAATATAATTAGCATAGTTTTGCTCATGATAATCCCAGCCTTTCTGCTAATTGGCACAGTTAATTCATTCCATGCTTAATCAGCCAGTGCTTATTGGATGCCTGCTGTGTTTAAGGCAGTGTTTGGTGTTGGAGGGACACCAAGATATTCAAGACAGGGTTCCTACCCACAAGAAGTTTAGAGTCTCTTAGGGGAATTGAGGGGTATACACAGTGATGACATAACAAAACAGGAAATGTGAAGAGCCACAGGATCCTGCTGAGAGTAAGGGCTCTGAGATCAGACAAGGGCACAGTCACTTTTGATTGGTGTATTTAGGGAAGACTTCTTAGAAGAGGAGGTATGAGTCTTGAAGAATGAGCAGAACTTGGATAGAAGAGGAAGGAAGAGAAAATTATTGGCATAGGGAATAGCATGAATCAGAGTGCAGGTGTAGAAAAACCTCAGTCTTCTGGCATTTCTTAAGGTTAAGAACCTGGAAGTAGTGGGTAAACTGCACAAGGGCACAGGAGCCTTCAAATTTTGTGTTTTACTGGATACAAAAGTGTTGATTTCAACACTTCTTTGCATTTATGAACTTTTGTGGTTTAAAAATAGAAACTTCTGAGGAAGAAAAGTGGTATTTTAAAATTTTATTAGAGAAAAATACAATATAATCAAATTTCAACCTGGAAAAAGAAGTCATGAGTACTTTATGTGCTTTTAAAATCAGAAACTAGCTTTGAAGTGTTCTGTTAAGGTGTTTATTTGCTGTCAGTCTTCTACTGAAATGCTGTTCTGATGCCCCATCAATATGTAGAGGCGACCCTGAGTATTTGAAGGCTCTGTTGACAGTATATATTCTGATCAGTTCTTTTAAGTTGGAAAGGTTTCAAGTCCAGGCTGACTGCTGATGGATCATGTATGTGCTATTCAAAGGCCTGCCTGCTAGAATGTTGGTGACCAGGCAATGTATTTTGAGTCACAGCAAGTCATGGTCATGAAGACCATCTGTTAAGGTGTAATGGTGGTTGTATTTGCTTTGGTAAAGGAAGAAGCCGTGCTGATATAATCACGAACCTTTGAAGTATTGATTTGTGGTTAATAATTTAATTCGTGGTTGTTGATTTAAAAGAGAGAGAGAGAGAGAGAGAGAGAGAGAGAGAGAGTAACAAGGTTTTAATCAATTATTTTACTATAAAAAGAAAATAGATTATGTCCAAGGGGGATTTTCTTAATCCTATTTATTGAGGAGGGCCATCCCAATTCAATTATTACTTGCTTGAATTGGATAAATTCCACATTTAAGCTCTTTATTGCCTATTAAGTATAGTTCTATTTACCTTATCTACCCAATATCCTACTACAATTTTCAAGGGTAGTGTCAAGTTTGTACCATTTCTTTTATAGTAATCTGCTTAAAGAGGTGTTTAAACCTTAGGGAAGGGGATGAGAATAAATTTCTGAGAAAACAATGAATTTTAGGATTTTCCTAAAGCTCAAGTCTGACTTTTTCTCTCCCTTGACTCTCAGTGTGACCTCTATGATCAAATATAAATTTAGGTATTTAAAACACAATTTGTCCCCTTTATACCTTACACAGTCCTTTATTTCATTCATTCTACAGTCCCTCCCAGCTGATCTTGCTACTTCTCCCACAGGACAGATAGTCCAGCTCCCATTTCCTATGGTACTCCAAATCCTGTCTTTTTGCTTTTTTATTGACTGTGCCTAATATTTGAAATTCACTTTCTCCTCACTTCTTCCTCCTAGAATCTCAAGTCATTCTTACTCCCCCTAGCTTCTAGAGCCTTCCTCTCCAAAATTATCTGTTATTTATTTTGAATATATTCTGTGTCTATTTATTGATGTAAATAATTTTCTCCAACTGGTGAGTGACCGAAAGAAAATATAAGTTCCCTGAGGTCAGGGTATGTTTTAGTTTTGTTTTTGTAACCCCAGGACTTAGCATATCATAGTAGATGTTTAATAAAAGCCTATTGATTGATTGATTAATAGGACAAATCATGAAACTTGGATTTTTAAAAAAACCACTTCCACAATGCCATATCCAGCATAATAAAAATTTAATTATGCATTGTCCATGTCATCTGGATCCAATAGTAATCAGAATTTTCTAGTCTTGGCAGGGCTGCCTCACTGCTGAGATTGCTTTCCTCTTGGAATACTTCTTGATTTTGTCAGTCTTCTCTGCAGTGCAGAATGATATTCTCTTTGTTGTTTCTCAGTATTGCATGACTAATGCCTCCCTCCCCTCTTATACTCCCCCCCCCCCAAAGTAGGCAGAGTTGATATGGTTAAGAAAAATAGCTCTAGGTTGGATAATACTATAACTTTCATTCCTCCTCTGATTCTGGTGCACCACCCTGGACCAGTGCAGGAACCTGTTAAGTGATGACTAGTTGAACAAATGGTGAGCACAAAGATCTGTGGGTTCTACAGGTTCTACATTAATCAATCAGCAAGTATTTATTAAGCACCTATGTATTATATGACTCTAGAGATATAAATGAAAAGAAACAGTCCCTACTCAGAAGGAGCTTGCATTATAATGGGAAGCAGGAAGACAGGTATAGTCAGAAGCATAATAGCAAAAATATAAAGTGAATAGTACATGCACACACAGAGAGACACATAAAGTGTGTGCATAATGAGGGAGGGAATAAACTAACATTAGGGGAATCAAGAGAGGTTTTCATGAATAAAATTGTGCTTGAGCAGAGATTTTTAAGGAAGAAAAAGACTTTATGAGATGAAGGAAAGATAGGAGTCCATGCCAAGCTTGTAGAATAGTCAGTGCAAAGGTCATTTTGGGAGAAGGGGAAAAAGTCATTTGAACTAGGAAGCAATAATTTCCAATGAGACTAGAAAGATAGAATGGGGCCAGGTTGTGTCTGTCTAAACAGATGAATTGACATTTTATCCTAGAGGCAAAAGGAAGTCATTGGAGTTTATTGGATAAAGGAGTTACATGATCATATTTGTACTTAAGGAAATTATTTTTGTAACCAAAAGAACAACCAGAGTGTCAAGAGACTTGAGGCAGGAAAGACAATTAAGAGGCTTGAACTAAAGTGGTAGCTGTGAGAGTGAAAAATGACATGGAGTGGACATGGTAAGATGTGGTAAACTGATTGGATATGGGGGGGGTGTAACAGTGTGAGGAGTCAAGAATAAAGCCAAAATCATGAACTTGGGGACAGAAGGATGGTAGTACCTTTGACAGAAATAGGGAAGTTTAGAAGAGGGGAGAATTGGGGAAAAGAAAGATAAATTTGTTCACTTTTGGATATATTGAGTTTTGAGATCTCTATGGGGTTATGATAATAATAGCTAGCATTTATATGGTATTTTAAAGTTTGTGAAGCACTTTACATATGTTATCTTATTTGGTCATCACAGAAACCCTGTGAAGTAGATACCATTATTATCTCCATTTTACAGATGAGGAAACCGAGACAGAATAAATGTCTGTTAAAGGTCAAAACTAGTGAATGTCTGAGACTGGGTTTGAACTCAGATCTTCCTGACTCCACTATGCCACCTAGCTGCCTCAACTGAAAAGGGCTCATATGAGTAGGAAAACCAGGAAAGAGTAATATAAAGAAAATCCAGAGAGGAGGAAGGATTCTGTATAGGTAGAAGAGGATGGGACTATTAGATCTGGCAATATAAAGATCACTGGGAACTTTGGAGACGAGTTTCAGTTGAGTGATGAGTACAGGAGCCATAATGCAAGGGATTGAGGAGTGAGTGAGAGGAAAAGAAGTAAAGGGAGAGCATATAAATAGCCTTTTAGAGGAGTTTGGATGAGAAAGGGAAGGAATATAGGATGATAGCTTGAGGAGATGTAGAATCTAATTTTTTTTTTAAGGGTGAGGGAAGATGAGTACATTTAAAGCTACTATAAAAGGAACCAATAGATAAAAAGAGGTGGAAGATGATGGGGTGAGAGGAGGTGGAAAAAAAAGAGCAACTAGGATGAGGGAAGGAAAAGAGAGAGAGAGAGATTGAGGAAGTAGTTTTTTTTTTTTGTTTGTTTTGTTTTTAGGTTTTTGCAAGGCAAATGGGGTTAAGTAGCTTGCCCAAGGCCACACAGCTAGGTAATTATTAAGTGTCTGAGACCAGATTTGAACCCAGGTACTCCTGACTCCAAGGCTAGTGCTTTATCCACTACACCACCTAGCTGCCCCAAAGAAGTAGTTTTTTTAGAAGTCAAAAGGGAATGGATCAAGTGCATGTGCTAGAGATTTGGCCTTGGAAAAGAGGACTATTTCTCTGTCAGCCTAAAGGAAATGAGTAGAAAGTAGGAGATGGAGCAAAAGATTTGAGATATGGGAGACAAATTAGTGGTTGTCAAATGGTCTCTGTTTTCTCAGTAAAGTAAGAGGCAAGGTCTGCAACTTTAAGGGGAAGATGTGGTAGATTTGAGTAGGGAAGAGAAACTTTCAAATAACTTTTGTGGGAAATAATATAGGAAATCCATTAGGAGGAATCTTGCTGAAGTGAGAGCCCAATTGAGGTTGAATAACTTGAATTTATAGTTTACCCAGTCAGCATGTTGCATAACTTCCTTCTGGGTGTGTCCAAAAGCTGGTCAATAGAGGAGGTGGATAGTGGGAGTAATCCAAGCCTGAGACTTGGCAAGAGATGAGCATAGACCAAATGGAAGCAAAGGATTTGAGAGTAGAGGTTAGTGTAGAGTTTCAATTGCTAATTACTGGGTTGAGGTTGGAGAGGAATGGGACTTAAGTCTGAGAGGAGTAATGTCCTAAAGAAGGTACTGAGGGAAGGAAGGATTGAAGTTCTTGATAGATTGATAGGATCTTATGGTAAGATACAGGAAGTGGAACTTTTGTGGCTAATAGTGAAAGATCTAGTTTGTGATCATCTGTATTTGTGGCTAAATTGACAGTAAGTCATTGGATTTAGAGTAATTTGAGGAACTGGAAGATTAGCAAATTTGAGGGATTAGTTTATATGAATATTAAAGATCCCTACAGTGGTCAGGAGTTAATTTGATTTGATTTTTTTTTTTTTTTTAGGTTTTTGCAAGGCAAATGGGTTAAATGGCTTGCCCAAGGCCACACAGCTAGGTGATTTTTAAGTGTCTGAGGCTGGATTTGAACTCAGGTACTCCTGACTCCAGGGCTGGTGCTCTATCCACTGCGCCACCTAGCCACCCAGGAATTGATTTGTTGAGGAAGCTGGTGATCCCAGGTCTGAACTCCTTGAGGAGTTCACTTGGTCATGAAAGCCACCATAATTTGGATGGGGTAGATTTTATTTGAGGAAATATTGCCCAATGAAGAAGGTAAGAGGAGGGTCTGAAATTGATAGGGTAATCCTGATTCCTCTAGGACAAATGTGTTTAGGGGTATGAAGGTAGGGACAGTGAAAGAAGGAACAGCCAGTACTGGTGACAGTAGCTGGTAAGGCAGGATTGTCAAACAAGAGCCACCCTCCCCTCCATAAGTGAGATCTAATGGATAAAAAGAAGATGAGAGCAAAAGACAGCCATTATTTCTAATTCATTTAGCAATGGTGATACCATTTTTATTTGATTTCTATTTTTATGTGTCACTGATGAAATTCTTTTGTGTCCTGTCACTAACCCCATTTTCCCATTGAGTCCTGTGGTTTTTATTGTGAGGTTTTTTCATAGGGCAGTGCTTTTGGGAGCACATATTTCATGTTGTAGCAGAATAGATTATATCAATATATACATATACATACACATGAAGTCAGTATGGTGACATGGATCTTGGATCTTGTCTCTTGTTTATTAGCTGTGATCTTGGGTATTCGTGACCTCTTGGTCCTCCAGTCTAGGCAACTTTCTAGGGTTTATAAGTTGCACAGAAATGAAGACCTGCACTGATAGGAGTTCCTTAAACCAAAGACATAATCAATCTAGTTCCTATCCCCAAGATGAAATAAATATAAAGTAGTTAGAGAGGAAGACCCTAGACGTTAGGATTGAATCAGGAATAGCTTTGTGAAGAAGATGATACTTGAGCTGTGACTTGGAGGAAATAAAGAACTCTAAGATGGAGAGGTAAATAGTAAGAATTATTAATCCTTTTGGTAACATCTTTCCGGAGTAGAGAGAGGATATTTATTGACAGAAATTCATAAACAATGAGGCAGTAGGAGGCAAAGAGGGGCAAATAAAAGTGGCTGAAAAACCTTTCTCACCACTCCAATTTAATTGTTACCATATTCTTTATTTAGGTTCAAGGAATCAATTTCCTGTATATAGGATGGGAAATATGCCTGGATAGCAGTTCATCTGAATGATGAAGGACGCTGTGATATATTACAAGTTCAATTTGAGTCAAGTGTGATCCAGTGGGCAAAGCTAATGCAAGCTTAGTAAGCATTAAGAGTAACACAGTGTCCCTATCAAAAGAGGAGAGAATTCTTATCTCTTTACTGGGGCCACATTTCATTGGCAAATCTTCAGGGTCTTGTAAGTAGTCTATATGTCTATTCTTTCTTCCTCATTTCCCCCGCCTGAGGGCTGTTAAGTTGAGGTGATGCATCCCTTCTGAGAAAAGTTAATATGGAGTTCCAGGTGTCCGTCTATAATACACACACACACACATACACACACACACATATATGTATATCTGTTTTCATAAATCCACATCAACATATACATGTCTCTCTCATTCTGTGCTTGTGAGTGTGTGTATGTATGAAATTAGTAATTAGTCTTCCTCTGTATGTTCATTTTTTTGGGGGGGGGGGGTCTTTTTACTTTCAATGGGGCCAGGTTTCTATCTTCAGTGGTGATGTCATATTTGCAGTTCAGGTTCTTGGAATTTCATTGAACACTTGAGGTAACAGGTGAGCACTTTGACTCACTTTCTCACTGCCAGCTCTACTGATGGTTTAATAGGAAGAAATATTTATTATAAGGAACAAAAGTACAGTCATGTACTGATGACAGTATTTAGGAAGGAAGGAAACAAGTATTTATGCAGTGCTTGGTCTGTATCAGGGACTATGTTCAGTGCTGTGCAAATATTATCTTATTTATTTATTTATTTTTTATTTTTTGCAAGGCAATGGGGTTAAGTGGCTTGTCCAAGGCCACACAGCTAGGTAATTAAGTGTCTGAGGCTGGAATTGAACTCAGGTACTCCTGACTCCAGGGCCGGTGCTCTATCCACTGCGCCACCTAGCTGCCCCTCTCATTTAGTTTTTCACAATAATCCTGGGAGATGAATACTATCATTATTCCCATTTTACAGTTGAGGAAAACAAGACATGAAGAGGTTAGGTGACTTGCTCAGAACTTCACATAGTTCAGAAGTCAGGTCTTTCTGACTCCAGGCCCAATGCTCTCTGCATTGCATTGTATAGATTAATATTTGTATTCTAATTGCTCTTCTGAGAACTTGAAAATAGCCTGTTTCCCCCTAAGCTATACATGTTTTCACAAATGAATCTGTAAACTTTTAGTTAATGTTCTTAGAAGTCAAAAAGCATGACATCCTTTTCTAATAATTATTTAGCATGCTTAACTTCTATAAAGATCTTCTAGACAAGAATTAGCTATTTTCTTTAGCCAAAGTAGTTTGGACAAAAAAGGGATGTTTTTCAAGATAACTCGAGAAATTCTTCATAATTATAGAGTCCATTTTATGCATTTAAAAGCAGCAAATTGTGATACTTGAAAATGGACAATTTTTTGCTTCTGGTTTTCTAATGAGAATGGAAACTGAATTAAAGGAGCAATGAAGACCAGAGTTCATATCCTGGTTAGTTCATTATCTGTGTAACCTTGGTTAAATTACTTAACTTCTTTGAGATTGAGCCTCCTCATTTCCAAAAATTGAGGGCAATTGGATTAAATCTTATGCAGGGTTCCTTGAAACTATAAATTTATGGTCCAATGAATTTATGCTTTTTTTTTAATTAAAAAAATCTCCTTCTTAGTATCTTCTTGCACACAGGGGTCAATTTACCTGGTATCTAGAGACATATATATTTGCCTGCATTTTTTTTTTCAGAGATAAAGGAGAAAAATGCTGGAACTTTCTTTTATATCTTCCTAATTTGAGATGAGGGCAGGTTGACCTGGGAGCTGATGCCAAATGGTTTTGGAAAGGAAGGCAAATATAAAATGTTTAAAATAGAAAACAGATTGGACTGGGAAGTACAACTGGCCTGTCTTGCTATTTTGATGGAAATTCATTGCAAACTGGCATTGTGAAAGATAGTGTGCAATTTAAAAATTTTGAGTAACAAATAAGTTTATGCTAAAGTCAAACTTGTGTGTGTGTATATATATATATATATATACACACACACACACACACGTGTGTGTGTATGTATATGCATTGAATTGAAACATTATTTTGGTTCTTTTTTCCATGGTATTTAAAGTGCATTCACATTATTCTGAATTCACCTGTGTCTACAATGGGAATGGTATTTGTTCTGAGAAGATGTTCATTAAAAGCAAAGTAATAATATCTGAGGAGACAAAACCAAACCCAACAAAAGTTACTCTAAGTCATAAACACATTATATTAGTAAGAATTATTACCACATCATTAATGGATGACATAATGTGCTGGAACACCATAAGGTTTGTTCCCCTTTTGAATGTGACTCATTTGCAGGTTTTAGAATCATAGACTGTTAAAGCTAGGGAGGGACATTAAGGAATCTTCTAATTCGTCTCCTTTGTTAAATATACGAGAAAGCAGAGATGTTTATTTTATGATTTATTTTTATTTCGTTTTGAATTTTTTGCAATTTCCCCCAATCTTGCTTCCCCCCCACTCCTACAAGGCAGTCTGTTAGTCTTTACATTGTTTCCACGGTATACATTGAACTAAGTTGAATGTGATGAGAGAGAAATCATATCCCTAAGGAAGAAAAATAAAGCATTGTGTCTGATTATTGCACTAATGGAATGAGCAAGTCCATTAAGGTTAGTCATCACCCCCATGTTGCTGCTAGGGTGCACAATGTTCCTCTGGTTCTTCTCATCTCACTCAGCATCAGTCCATGCAAATCTTTCCAGACTTACCTGAATTCCCATCCCTCCTGGCCATTCTCCTTCAAATAAGACATTTACTTAATTTCCAATTCTTTGCCACCACAAACAGAGCTGCTATGAATATTTTTGTACAAGTGATTTTTTTTATACATTACTAAAATATTCTTGTTTAAGAGTAACCCCCCCCCAAATATAGACCCTCATGAGAAATAAAGTAAAGGAAAGAGAAAAAAATGTTTCATTTTTTTCTGATAGCATCAGCTCTGCCTCAGGTGGATCACATTCTTTATGATAAGTTCATCATAAAAGTTATTTCCATATTTTGCACTGTTGCTGTTGCTGATTGTAACTCCCTCCATCCATTCCTCCCTACTTTCATCTATTATATTTTCTCTCTCCTTTTACTCTTTCCATCTTCTAAAAATGTGTTGTAGGGTAGTTGAACAGAGCAGCAGACTGATCTCTGGCCCTGGGGCCAAGAGGCCTTGAGCCCGCATACCACCCCTGAGACCCAGCAACCACCTAGCCCTGTGGTTCCGGACAGGCCACTTAATCCCAGCCCCTTGCAAGAAGTAAAAAAAGAAAATGTGTTATATCTGACTGTTCTTTCCTATAATCTACCTTCTCCTCTATCACCCACTCCGCCCCTCCCTCACCCCCTCTCTTTTTTACTCCAGATGTCTATAACCTATTGAGTGTGTATATTGTTTTCTTTCTGAGCCATTTCTGATGAGAGCGAAGGTTCCTTCCTTCCTCCCTCACCTTCTCCCCTTCCATATCATTGCAAAAGTTCATTGTAAAAAAAAAAGCTATCTTTTATATGAAATATATTAGCCTATTCCAGCTCACTTTTCTCTCTCCCAGTACATTTCCCTTTTAGTCATTGACTCCATCCTTATATTATATCTCCAAATTCAGCTCCTTCTACCTTGGCTATCAAATGAGAAGTTTCTTATGAGTATCATCAGCATCATATTTTCTATTCAGATATACATCATCATTAAGTCCCTTATATTTTACCCTTCTCCTCCACTCTCTATGCTTCACCTGAGTCCTATATTTGAAGGTTAAAATTTCTGTTCAGCTCTGGCCATTTCAACAGGAACATTTGAAGTTCCCCTGTTCAGTTTTGCTGGGTAGTTGATTGTTGGCTGCATTCCAAGCTCTTTTGCCTTCCAGAATATTATATTCCAAGCCCTATGAGCCCTTAATGTAGTTGCTGCTAAGTCCTGTGTGATCCTTACTGCAGCTCCACAATATTTGAATTGTGTCCTTCTGGTTGCTTGTAATATTTTCTTTTTGACTTGGGAGTTCTAGAACTTGGCTATAATATTCCTGGGGGTTGGTTTTTTTTTTGGATCTCTTTCCAGGGGAGATAAGTGGATTCTCTGAATTTCTATTTTTGCTCTCTGCTTCTAGAATATCAGGGCAATTTTCCTCGAGGATTTCTTTAAAAATGAGGTCAAAGCTCTTTTCCTGATCATGGCTTTCAGGTATCCCAATAATTTTTAAATTATCTTTCCTGAATCTGTTTTCCAGATCAGTTGCTTTTTCAATGAGATGTTTCACATTTTCTTCTAATTTTCCATTCTTTTGGTGTTGAAGCATTGTTTGTTGACTTCTTTTAAAGTCATTAGCTTCCTTTAGCTCCATTCTAGATTTGAAGGATTTGTTTTCCTCAGAGAGCTTTCTTATCTCCTTTTCCATCTGGTCAATTCTGCTTTTTAGAGCATTCTTATTAACTTTTTGAACTGTTTTATCCATTTGACCTATGCTAGTTTTTAACACGTTTTTCTAAAGCATTTTTCTGGATCTCCTTGTCTAAGCTGCTGACTTCTTTCCCATGTTTTTCCTGCATCTCTCTCATTTCTTTTCCCAATTTTTCTTCTATCTCCTTTACTTGATTTTCAAAATCTTTTTTGAGCTCCATCATAGCCTGAGTCCAACTTCCATTTTTCTTGGAGTCTTTAGATGCAGGAACTTGTATTTCCTCATCTTCAGATTGAGTATTTTGATCCTTCTTGGGATCATAGACAAAGAATTTCTCATTGGTGTTCCTCGTTTTCCTCTGCTTACTCATCTCCCCAGCCTGTGCCTGATTTTGGGGTGCTTCCTCAGCTTTTTGAATATTATTGGGACATGCGCTTCGGGTTTTTTTTTTTGGGATACCCCACTGGGACCTTTATTCCTCCAAGGTTTTATGTTCTCTTGCCTGTGATATGATATGTAGATGACCACAGGCACTCTCCTCTGCCCTGGAGCTGTGAGGAGAGTCCCTGCTGTCTTAGTATGGAAGGCCAAACTGCAGCCTGGATCTGAGTGTGGGCAAAGAGCAGAATCCTGCTCCAGGGAGAGCAGAGAGATTTCTGCAGTCTCTCCTGACTCCCCCTTACTATCTGTGGGCTATGCTCTGGAGGTGCAGGCCGGTTTCTGCTGATTCTCACTGCAGGTTCTGCTGCTGCTGCTCCTCACTCCTCACTCATTCTGGTGTAGCAGAGTTCTCTCATGGCCCCTTCAAACTGTTGCTGGTGATCCCTGGTCTGGGCTGGACTGGGCTGCAGCCGTGGCTTTTTTCCCAACCCAGGTCCTGGTGAAGCACACCTTTACCATGGAACTTCTAGGTTATCTTGGACTGGGAAAATGTATCACTCAGGTCTTTCTGTAGCTTCTGCCCCTCTAGATTTTGGCTTGAGTCATAATTTGTTAGCTTTTGGAGTTTTTTGGGGGAAGGAGTTTTTGGGAAGTGCTGCCTTCATGCTGCCATCTTGCCTCTGCCATCGAAAGCAGAAATATTTCATGAAATAAATGGATTAAAGGCATGATAGTTATTTTTAAGTCTTTAAAAGACAGCAATGGTGGGGTGGTAGGAAGGGCCAGACTTGTTCCATTTGACCCCAGAGGGGTCAACCAAGATTCAGTGGGTGGAAGTTGCAAAAAGGCAAACATGCATGGGATCAACAAAAATTCCTTACAATTAGATCTGGGCTCCCTAGAGATGTGTTGAGTTGCAGATGAGAGGTCTTGAAACAGAGACTGAATAACTGCTTTTTGGGTCTGTCATTTATATATGCTTTTTAAGATTTCTTTTGCACATGAGTTGGACTAGAGGACTTCTTGAGGTGCCTATTAGCTGTCAAGTTCAATGATTTCTGTGATGTGTCTGGTTCACAGTAAAGGCCTCCTTTCTACCTTCTCTTCCTCCACCCCAGTCTGCTTCACCAATGCTCCTTATAGAAGCATATAGAGTAGATATTCCATGTGAGCAATATTCCTACATTTATGGAAAATTAGGGACATCATATCCTTGTCTTTCACCTCATTTCAAAATAAATAGACAAATCTTTGCTTTGGTATGTTGGAATTTTGCCTGCCTTGTTCAGAAAGACTTCCTCCATCCTCTGAGGGTGGTGGGTGTTAAGAAGCAGTTGTACGAAGAGACTGTGCTCATTAATACTTGTCACCCATCCATGGCTGGATATTCTTGACTTACCTTCTTGACTGAGCTTCTAATTTTTTTGCTCAAAAGTCCTGGGCTTTTGCACCCTCAGTTTTAAAAGATGAAGTCTTTGTGTTGTTGGGAAACTCCAAGTCCATCTTTTCTAACCTTTATTACATTCCCAAAGATGATTTAACTTTTGCTTAAAGATATTAAATAAAAGTTTTCTGTTCAGTTGTTTCTGACACTTTATGACCCTATTTGGGGCCAAGATATGGAATGGTTTGTCATTTGCTTCTCCAGCTCATTTCATAGGCAGACAGGCTGAGGCAGACAGGGTTTAGTGACTTGCCCAGGGTCACATAGCTAATAGGTGTTTGAAGACAGATTTAAATTCAGGAAAAATGAAGCTTTCTATCTGCAGATCCAATGCTCTATTTACTGTTGCCCAAGGTGAATATGTATTCTCCTAATCCCAAGGAAGAATCTTAGATAGTTCTACTATCAAAATATTTTCAAGAGTCTTAGATAGTTCTATCAAAATATTTTCCCTTTCACTGAGCCTAAATTGTCCTCTCTGCAACTTTCATTCATTATTCCTATTTATGTTTCCTGGGGTTAAACAGAATAAATCTAGAACCTTTTCCATATGACAGCTTTCCTAATACCTAAAGATAGCCAAGTCTTCCCTTTTCAACAGTATACATTCCTATTTCCCTGGACTGATCCACATTGCTTTTCAATTCACTTCTACTTAATGAACATTTTAGAGTGCTACAAAGTACCCTACTGGACTTTAAATACAGATGCAAAAGGAAAGTAGTTCTTGCCTTTAAGGAGCATATATTTTATTGGCTGGATAGCATGTGTATATAGAGAAATAAATAATACAATGGTAACTGTGATCCCCATTGACAAAAATATCTTAGTTTTTTTTTTTTTGGCAAGTATACTGGAGAGTTTGCCATTTTTTTTCTTCAGTAGATTAAGGTAAACAGAGGTGACTTGCCCAGGGTCACACACCTGGTCATTGTCTGAGACTGAATTTGAACTCAGTCTTCCTGAGTTCAGGCCTAGCATTCTTTCCACTGAACCACCTAGCTGCCTCAAATACAACATCTATGGAAAGAGCACCAATAATTGTGGGGATGGGGAATCAGATAAGTGTTCCTAAGGGACGTGGCCCTGAGCTGTACCTTAAAAGACTCTGGATTCTCAGAGGTAGAGGGAAGAAAAGGATATATTCTAGAAATATGCAAAAGCATGGAGGTGGAAAAAAGAAAAGAAAGTCTTGAGGAACAGCTAGTAGACCAGGTATGCTAGAACAAGTAGTTTGTGAAGCTATAATAAGACTGAAAAAAGCCTTGTGGAGAGGTGTAAATGTCAGACTGATCCCCTAACAGTGTTCGGGAGCTACTGTATGTAAATGTTTGTGTAGCAGAGTACCTCAAAGTTGTGCTTTGTCGAAATGTGGAAGATTGATTGGATTAAGAAGTGACCAGAGGCAGGAAGACAATGATTAGAAGGCTATTATAGGAGTCCAGATAAGAGCTTAGTGATGTCCTTCCTAGAATGTGCTCCCTCAGTTTGACCACACAGAATCCCACATGCATTCTGAGGAGAACAGAGGACAGATAAATGATCACTTTCCTCTTTCTGCTTAGTAGGCTTCTTTTAACATAGTCATAGTGCAGAACAATTCTACTTTTTCAGAATTTTTGCCAAGATAGTGTGAAGAGGATTTATGTTGTTTGGGATTTTATGGTCAGAGGTTTTTATGGCTAAGCTTGCAATCAAGGTTTCTTCTAGGATTCCTAATGGTCAAGTCTCTATGTTCTTTCAGAACAGAGCATGAGTTAAGGAGATGGAAATCATTTCCAAGCATTTAGTGACTGTTTGAAATTTTGAAATCTCCATTTTGAACAGTGAGAAATGAATTGAAGACATGGAAACTATTGAATGGAATAAAAAAATCCACCCCAGGCGGCTAGGTGGCGCAATGGATAGAGCACTGGCCCTGGAGTCAGTAGTACCTGAGTTCAAATTTGGCCTCAGACACTTAATAATCACCTAGCTGTGTGACCTTGGGCAAACCACTTTAATTCCATTTGCCTTGCAAAAACCTAAAAAAAACCCCACTCAACTTAAGAATAATTGAAAGCTATATGTTTTACATTTTCCTAGGTCTTCTGAAGAACTCCTTTGTTAATGGTTACTAACTTGAACTTACTTGACTCATTCATAATACAATTAACTCATTTCACAATATAATTCATTGTATCTGGAGATGGAAAGGACCTTAAAATCATTTTGTTCAATATCATGATTTAGTAGATAAGGGAAAAAAAAGGTAGAAGCTAACTGGTTTGCCCAAATTATACAAATAGTTAATAGAAGAGTTGGTGTTTGATCCTCAGCATTAATGGATCCCAGACCCATTGCTCTGTCTGTGGTAATTACCTTTTCACTTAGAACTTTAGTCAAACAAAAGGAAACCAAATTATATCCACTTGTTATGCTAATGGATCTCTTCAGAACCTGATTCTTAGAATTGCTATTATTTTTGAGAAACTAGCTAATATTTTGTTCTTGCACATTCACATAGAATACAAAATTTGTTTGTAGATTCCTAGTTGAGAGAAAAATTCTCTAATATATGAAAAATAATATATTTTAAGCTTGTAGGAAGTTATTTATAGGACTACTGCCAATATTCAGCACTATGAGACAGCAGGAAATTTTAGTAGTTTAAAAGAATAATATTTTGAAGACTTGAAGACCTTTCTACAAGGTGAAAGCATTCTCAAGTTTCACTCTGCCTGAATTTTTGCTGTATCAGTTTATTTTGTAGATAAGCTAAACTAAATATATTTAAAAGAGAAAGATTATGGTTTAACTTTTATTCTGTTAATGTATATATAGCAGATTGCTTTAAATATGATTTTATTCTATTTCTAAAAAGAAATTAAAACATTATAAATATTTTGGATTTCTGGCAGTATAAATGTACCCAGGAATCTTGATATGTTTCTTGGCATTCTTTTTAGAAAATAGCAGCATATCCCTAAACTTAACTTTGATGGTAGGTGGTGGACCAGGCTTGTTATGATTGTAACTCCAGAGAACATACTTCTTTTAGATTAGAGTAGCAAGTAATGGTATTGTATTTAGGGGAAAAAAAAAAAGGTGATGGTGTGAAAAACTTTGACGACCAATATTCTCCTTTTGTATGTATACTTTTTTTTTGTTTTTAGTTTTTTGCTAGGCAATGGGGTTTAAGTGGCTTGCCCAAGGCCACACAGCTAGGTAGTTATTAAGTGTCTGAGACTGTATGTATACTTTTAAACGTTTTGCTTAAAACTGGTTGTCCCCCCCATTGTTTTAATAAATCTTTACATGAATGAGAATTTATTATGTGCTTACTATTTTCAAAGTGATGGAATACAAATAGAAAAACAAAACAGTCCCTTCTCACTAGGTGCTTATATCCCAATGGAAGAAGAAAAGATATGTAAGAACTGCCAGTCAGATGGAAAAGGTACAGAGACAAAACAGATGTTGGTACCTCTTCTCTGATGTTATTTCCATTAATAAAGTCATACAAGTTTCTGATGTTGAACTATTTGATAGTGCCAAGAACTTGGGTGACAAGAACTCTCCTTTTTTTGGTCTTTAGCTGCTGTGGCATCTCCTTAGCAGTCCCAGGATGATAACTAAGGGCCCTAAGCTGGAAATAATATAATATAATATAACATAACATGACATGACATGACATGACATGACAACATAACATAACAGAATAGAATAGAATATCATCATAGAATATCATCACAGAATATCACAGAATATCATATGTTATGTTGTGTTTTATATATATGTGTGTGTGTGTGTGTATGTGTGTGTATCTTGCATGGGAGAAGTTTTATGAGACATCATCAAAGACATATATGAGGGGAAAAGGAGCTGGGTCAGCCATGAAATGGAAATGATGGCCAAGAAATAGACAGAAATAGACCAAAAAATTAGAGGAAATACTCATGGAGGATTTGCATAAAAATATATAGGACCACAGATTTAGAGCTGGTATAAATGAGAATAACACATTATAAAGAAGGGTTATATAGCAAGGTAGTACCCACACCAATGAACAGTTCATGGAATCATTGAAATATCAAAGTGCATGTACCTTGAGTGCTTAACGGTTGACATCAAATTTAGTTTTTGTTCAAAACAAAGAATATTACAGTGATTTCTTCTTGCATCAGTAACAGGAATGCAATTGTTTCCTCTGATATGTATTAAAAGTACACAATTATATCAATCAAAAAGCTTTTATTCTTAACTTCAGGGACTTTTTTTTAAGTACTTTCTTTTATAAACATAATATCTTGTTAATACTGACAGTTATGTAGTAAAAAAGTCAGTAGGTTCTTTTGGCTTTGAAGAAAAATAGAAATAATACTGAAGAAATATTAAGAAATAATACTGAATATATTGGCCAAAATCTGTCCCATACTTATAGAAATTCATTTCATTACAGATTATTCTAGACAAGGGCTTTCTCTGGAGATGTGTAGATAGTGGTTTAAAGACAAAATACATACCCATACATATACATCCACACACAAACATACACACTATTCCTGTCCTCAAAGAGCATAAAGGTTAGTAGAGAAGAGAAGATGAACACAAGAAATTATAATACAAAATATTATATCATAAAGGCATAGATGTAGAAGACTAATGCTGTGAGGCAAATTCTGACTGAAAGACTTCTTAGAAGAATTGATATATTTCATCTGGGCTATTTTACTTATGAAATAACTTGTGAAATATTTTTTCTTAGAAAGTTAATCATTCATTATTTTATGAGAATTTAAAAATATTAGGTTAGATATTATGGAATGAAGCTTCTTCATGGGTGTCATTTTGGTTCTATAGGAGAATTGTACTCCCTTATTAAGGTTATAATGGCCCATTGGTGATTCTACCTTGCCATTATGCTATGTTGCAGAAGAGGGCTGTCCAACTTCCATTTAAAAAATTTTTATTGAAACAATAGATAATATATTTTGAGTTGCCATTTTAGTGAGAGTTCTGCAGTAGTTCTGCTTCGTTTACTAAAACATTAGTAAACCCACAGGCATGGCATAAACCTGTGGGTTGCATTTTGGACAGCCCTGTTATAAAATATTGTATAATACGGACAAAAACCATTAATATAATCCCTAAAGGGTCAAATATAAGGTTATTCATCCTCCAGGATCTAATTCACAGGATGATAAAGCATACATCTGCTATTTTAAAATTCTGGTGTCAGGTCGCATGCCTGGAAATGTTCTATTAGGTGTGTAAGTCAGTAGAAGGACAAAGATGAAAATGATTGAATTCTAATGTTATATGTCAATAAATCAATTATTTTTGAAATAGAAGAGAGATAAAGAGAGCAAAGAAGATCAGAGGTAAGAAAAGGCAAAGGGAAAGGAAAGCCCTTCCTAGGAAAGCCCTCCCATGTCTGAGAAGTTACCTATTACCAGAAATCCTAATGCTCATACACTCTAGTTATGTCCCCTGTAGTTTTCCTTTCTCCCCCAGGTCAATTTTTATGTGTCATGGTTTTATATATGTAAAGGTATATTATATAGATGTTCACTGAGAATATATGTTAGTTTTTCTTATTTTTAGGAAGATTCAGGTGACTAGAAAATACTTTTTACATGCAATTGCTTGCCTATAGTCAATTCTGTTCCACTTTTGTTCACAATCTACTCTATGGATTTTTGGGAGAAAGTTTGTTTCTGTCACTAGAAAGATGTGGATGCGTAGGAAATATAAATTCATTTTAATATTAGCCTAAACAAATGTCTTAATGTATTGCAGATGCTTTTAAGAGATTTCCATAGAAGAAGCAAATCAACCAATGATGTTCAATGCAATTTATATAATCTATTGTTTAAGAAAAGTATCCAAACCACTGAGATTAATTGATTTGGTCATAAGCACAAAGCTGTTTCGTATCAGAGGCAGGTTTGGAGCTTTCCTTACTCTTAAATCTATATAATAGCCATATTGCTTCTCAGAAATGTGGGTTATTTTTTGGATCATGCACTGTTTTTGAACTTTCTCTATAAAATTCTTTGACATGTTTAGCAAAAGGGTTATCTGGAAATAACTGACAATATCTGGAAAGGGATACCTATTATTTCTTCATATAACTACTTCAGACTAAAGTGGTTGCTAGTACTGGGCCATCTTTTTAACCTACTTTTAATTGTTTTGTTACTAGGTGGACATTACATTAATCAGGAATTTCCCCAAGAAATTAAGAAAGAATGTGTTAATTAGCCTTTTGTGTGTAGTCACACAAACAGGCTAAATGTTAAAAAATGATTCTTTATAAGAAGTTACAAATTGCAGGAAAAGATTAAGATAAGAACTTAAAGTATAATCAGACTTATGTAAATAAGCTGTTAATCCAATAACTGGAAAGGGATAAAAACAAAGATGTTGGTTATCATTTCTTAGAAAAGTTTTGACCATTCATCACAATGTATAGTTTTAAAAAGCTAAGAAACTATCTTAGCAAATATAGTAACTTAGGTAAGATTCAAGGGAAAGCAACAAAATTTGCATTTACAGAGATTTACCTAGTATTTAGTTGGTATCACAACAAAACTACCTTGAGATTATGTTCCATTTGCTTGACATGCCCCAGGACCCATCTAGAAGCTGGTCAGCCTTGTTAGACTAATGGTGAGGATCCCACTGTTACCCTGGAAGTATATCCTTCTATATTTCAGAATAAGTAAACTATTAATTCAGAAACTTTTGACAATCATAACAACACAAGAAAAGAAAATTCTTTGTAACTATGTATGCATTTATGAAGCATATTCCAGTTAAGAATACCTCTGAGTGGTATAATCTTGTTTAGTGCTTATGGATTCTCAAACTACTCTAAACTGCTTCTGAGGAAGGGACCAAATGTGATACTGATGTTCATTTGATCTTGCTAAGTAATTTAAAAGGTGAGCTCATTTGAAAAATATTGCAGAGTATGACATCACTTTATAAAGTAGTAAAAAAAATGGAAGGGAAAATAATATGGCAGAATGCTTGAATTGAGATCCAATTAAGCTATATCCCAAGAGCATCTCTTGTTGAAACTGGAAATAGAACTACCAAGAGATGGAACAAATTTGTTTGTGTTTCTATGGAAACTTTTTCCACCATCAGTGCTGTTATTTATCAGATACATATATGAGATAAAATACTTTGATAAGTTTGTAATCTTTTGGTTTGAATATTCCTTTGATCAGTGTAGATTATAACCCATCTGTGTTTCTCCTAATTTTGTATAATTCTTGTCTATGTCTTTGTATAAATCTTTCACAAAGAATTTGTCCAATAACTAAGGAAGTCCCCATGTTAAGTTTCTTTTCTCTGGTACCTGCCCAGAGGTGAGAATTCTCTGTAACCCAAGGGACCTAGTGCTCATCTTATGAACAGGTGCTGTTATTCTGTATGTCCCAGGAGAACTAACCTTTATATTAATACATGCACATGAATGTTCAATTTCTGCTTTACATATTCTTTTGGATGAAAGAAACTTTTGAAAGTGGGACCTATGGCACGGCTAGGTGGAGCAGTGGATAGAGCACCGGCCTTGGAGTCAGGAGTACCTGGGTTCAAATCCGACCTCAGACACTTAATAATTACCTAGCTGTGTGGCCTTGGGCAAGCCACTTAACCCCATTTCCTTGAAAAAAAATCTAAAAAAAAAGTGGGACCAAACTTGTTTTATCTCTCTAGTGAACTTCATTTTTCTGCCATAGATTTTTTAGCTTCTTTGCTACTGAATCTTCTTTTCTCATGAAAGCCTTTATTTTCTTGACCAAATCATTCTTAAAAGAGAGTATATAATATAGTTCCCAAGTAATGTCCCTTTTGGTCAGTTATTTTATACTTAAAAGCTTAAAAAATTTTCTGTCCTTCCTACTTTTTCCCACTCTCAATTAAAAAAAAAGAAACATAAAGCCCTCATAACAAATATTCATAAGAGAACAAAACAGATTCCCAAATAGGCTATGCCCCAAAATTTGTCTTATTCTGTATCCTGAGCTCATCATTCCCTGTCAGAATGCTTAATCATTAATACTTTGGAATTCTGGTTGGTAGCTGCCAAAGTTCTTAAGTCTTTCCATATTTTTTGTCAGTGATGGTGTTCTTGTATAAATTGTTCTCCTAGTTCTCTTTCCTTCATCACCAGTTCATCTTTTATTCACACAGGTCTCCCTGGGCTTCTTTAAAAACTTTATCTGATCCTTTGGAATGCCATAAATAAACAAAACAAATAAAAAGGTTCCCTCCCTACAAAATAGAAAGTTTTCAATGAGTCTAGCATATCCACTTTTTAAAAGTTTGCAAATCATTTTATTCAAAAAACAATTTTTTTTGGAAGGCAATTGCCCAAGATCACACAACCAGGCATTTATTAAGTGTCTGCATCTGAATTTGAACTCAGGTCCTCCTGACTCCAGGGCTGATGCTCTTTTCACTGTGCCACCCAGTTGCCTCCATTTTATTCACTTTTGAAAAAAAGTGGAGAAAAGAGTTAGTGATCCATGTCAGAACTTAAATGAATTGAAATCCCTGTTCAAACTATTGTAAGTTAATATTTATACATACAGACATATATTTAAAGCATAGATAATCTTAAGGGTCCTTTGAAGCAAGGGATTCTGAGAAAAATCATGGCATAGTAGATTAAGTGCTGGACTTCCAATCAGAAAGAACTTGGTTTGAATGTTGCTTCTTTAAAATAATATTTATTCCCCCCATTACATGTAAAGACAGTTTTAATGTTAATTTTTTTGTAGTTTTGAGTTTCAAATACTATCTCTCTCCCCCTCCCTCTCCCTGAGATGTTAAACAATTTGATATAGATTATATATATATGCAATCATGTAAAATATTTCCATATTACTCATTTTGTGCAAGAAATTTAGTATGAAAAATAAAGTGAAAAAATAGTATGCTTTGGTCTTTATTTAGTTGACATAAGATATTTCTCTGGAGGTGGATAGCATTTTTTTATCATGAGTCTTAGATTAATGTTTTGCTGAGAATAGCTAAGTCATTCACACTTTTTCTTCACATAGAATTACTGTTACTGTGTATAACCTTCTCCTGGTTCTGTTTGTACATTTCACTCTGTAAATTCTTGTAAATCTTTTCCAGTTTTTCTGAAATCTTCCTACTTGTCATTTCTCATCCTATATCACAACTTGTGATTCTGAAATTGATGGACATTCCCTCAGTTTCCAATTCTTAGCCACCACAGGAAGAGTTGCTATAAAATTTTTGTACAAACAAGTTCTTTTCCATTTTGTTGCACTCTCAGGGATAGAGCCCCGTATGGATCAAAGGGGTTACAACAGATTGGGATTTCCAAAGTGCTCTCCAGAATAATTGAATCAATTCACAACCTCACCAAGCAGTGCTTGAGTGTCCTACTTTCCCCATATCCCCTCCAACATTAATCATTTCACTTTTCTATCATATTAGGCCGTCTAATGGGTTTGAGATTATGCTTCAGAGTTCTTTTAATTTGCATTTCTCTCATCAAGAGAGAGAGCATTTTTTCATATGACTATAGATAACTTTGATTTCTTTGAAAATTGCTTTCCAAACTTTAAGGCACTATAAAGACATCAACGATTATTTAGGTCAGGGGTTCTTAACTTAGATTCATGAACATTTAAAAATAGATTTTCATAATTGTATCTCAATTTTTTTTTTGTTTCCTTTATAATTCTCAAAGTCCAGCTCTCCAGAAAGCCTTCATGGACATTGCAGCCTACATTGATCTCTTTCTACCTTCTCCTTATCTTGTCTGTACTCTTCAAAGACTGTCCTGGAACTTCAGTGTTGCTTGAGAAGCCATGATTCCAACTTCTGTTAGATTTCCCAGCTTTCTGCACGTTATATCACTGCATTGTTACTTCTTCAGGTCCTCTTTATTTCCTCCCCCCCCCCCCCCATTAGAACATAAACTCCTTGAGACAGGACTGTTTTGCTTTACTACTTTACATGTAGTAAACAATCAGTGTTTTGTCTGTTTGACTATCCATCCATCCAACCAGCCATCCAGCTACCCAGCCACCCAGACACCCACCTATGTCTCCACAACTATTTTTTTATCTGTCTTTGTTTCTGTCTATCTCCATCTATCTAATATGGGAAATTTATCTTATTTTCCTGTTTTCTCTTCCACAAACATTAAGCACTCAATGCTGTGTGAGGCTAGCCTTATGCACTGGAAGATCTGGGTTCAAGACTGATCTCGTAGATGTACTAGTGTTGTTACCATGGACAACTTGCCTGAATCTTTCAGATCTCCTAGGCAACATCTTCAGACTTATACATTACAAATTGCTTCTTGA
Organism: Macrotis lagotis; assembly: GCF_037893015.1. Lineage (NCBI taxonomy): Eukaryota > Metazoa > Chordata > Mammalia > Peramelemorphia > Peramelidae > Macrotis > Macrotis lagotis. Next base: position 83,210,952 of record NC_133663.1, on the reverse strand, counting down.
TCTGCATTAATGAAGGGAGTTTTCACCCTAGAAATTCCTCACACTTAGAAAATAAAAAAAAGATACATGAAGCACATACAAATGTATACCAATAGGTACTGTGGGAGATGAGAAATAGAATAAAGAACAGTCCCTGTCCTACAGGATTATGAATAATATATGACGTTACTCCCCCCCCCCATTTTGCTAAAAGCTGAAAGAATAAACACAGTGACTCAAGAGGATAACTCTTGTATTTTTGCCTCCTTTTAATCTTCAGGCCTCTTTCCTTCTTTGACATCTCATCAACAATCAATAAGCAATTTTTAGTCAGCCAGTTAGTAAGCATTTCTTCAGTGCCTACTATGTATTAATTACTGTGCTAAGTAATGGAAATACAAAGAAAGGGACAGGCAATTGCTGTTCTCAAGGAGTTCCCAGACTCATAGGGGAGACAGCATGAAAAAAAAATTTGTAAAAAACAAGCTATATAGTACAGGATAAACTAGAGATAATCAAAAGAGGAAAGATGCTAACAGTAAGTACTTTGTGCAAAGTCCTGGAGATTCTGACCCCCCCCCCCTTTCTTCAATTGAATATATCCCACCCTACCCCGCTTTCCAGAAGCCTAGATTGAATCATGCACAGAAATATGTAGCCTTTCATCCTCTCACTTTTCTTTAGCAAATACAATTCTTTTTGCTACTTGGCTCTTCCTTTCTGCACAGCACTAAAAATTTCTACAGACCTAAGGTCAGGCACCAGACATAGAGAAAAGAAACACAGAAATGGACCCTGGGGGAAAATCCAGTATCATGGAACTACCATCACGGCTTAAACCAGAAGGAAAAAAATCTAACGAGCATGTGGGAGGTAAAGAGCACAGACAGAACAAAAGGCAACTCTCTCCCTCTCTATAAATAGTAGACTGATTAGGCCATTTTTAGACTCCTCTGCTTGTGTAGGAGCCCTAGTCTATTAAAAGTGTAAAACTTAGTGGGGAAAAAAAAGTTCAGAGAGGGCACCAAAGGATTAAGAAAAAAAGTAAAGTTTTGGAATTCAAATAAAAGAATGTTTATTCATTTGTTCAATACACATTTTATTTATTCATTTTTTAGTTTTATTTATTTTATTTTTAATTTGTGAAATAAAATAAGTTTTCCATTACATAATGTTATAAATGACTTGAGAATATTTCATCCAGAGTGGTTAAATGGTCTTTTATTGATACATCTTTGCAAAGATGTAAGGGGAGAGAGGCACCGAAATCTGGAAATGCTATGTCTTGTGTACACTTTCAAAGTCCTTCCCCTTCGTGCCAATCATTGGCTGGGGTCACAAATCTAATTGTTACATTCACCGCCTTTCTCATTTATACTATTGAGCAAGAACAGCTACCTCCTTGAAAGAAGAAAGACTCAGACCCTAGGTTAACTCAGAACTAAGTGGGCCTGGCCTAATTTCAGGTTTTGATCAGTTTGAGGCTGTCTTTTGTCTTAACTCACATACCTGTCCATAGACATTAATACAGGCAGACCCTAGTCTTTGTAATTAAATTGACAATCTTCCTTCACATTCTTGTGGAACCCAAACACCCCCATATTCCTAACAATTGTATAATAAAAAAAAGATGATAGCACATGAAACTACAAGTCTATTATGGACAATGCTGTTCCCTTTAAATTATATAATAAGGTTATATAAATCCCCCCCCCCCGTCCCCACTTTAGAGATGGCTATCATCAGATACAAATATGTATACACACACACACACACACACACACACACACACACACACAAACACATTCTACACATTTTCCTATTTATCAACAGCTAGGTGGTGCAGTGGATACCAGTCCTGGAGTAGGACCTAGGACCTGAGTTCAAATTTGACCTTCAACATTTGACATTTAAGTAGCTCTGTGACCTTGGACAGGTCACTTAATCTTGACTGCTTTACATCCAGGGCCATCTCCAGTCGTCCCATCCTAATTTGTATCTGGCTCTGGAGAGAAAATGAGTTTGGGGACTTAACATAGCACCCCCTCAACTCAAATTCAGTTTATGTGCTTGTCATGGCATCACCTCCCTGATGTCATGATCCTCTTTGAGAAAGAAGGGTAAACATCATTATCATTCCTATTTATCGGTTCTTTCCCTGGATGCAGATTTTATCTTCCTTCATATGTAAAGGCAATTTGTCTTTTTCTGGGACCTGAAAGAGATAAAGGGACAAATGAGGTGATGGACCCTATTCTCCCTCAAGATGTTTTTATCTAATAGAATAAGTACTTTTCCTTAGGGGATTTTCTTCTCATAAATGAGGAGGATCATAAAGTCACCAATTTGGAGCCAAAAAATACCTTAGAGGTCTACCCCCCCATTATACAGATGAGTAAATTAAAATCCAGAGAACTTGTGTGACTTTCCCACTGCCACAGAACTAGTGTCTGGGGCTAGATTCAACTCCAAATCTCTTAAGACAATATGACCGTTTTAAAAAGAGAAACTTGTTTATTTTGACAATATGAATTCTTTGGATAACTAAACCACATGAGGATAAGGACATATAGAAGGATGAAGTAAGAGACATCTCCAAAATATCAATTTAACCTCATTGAACATTTCCATTGCAAATAATTGGTGAACTGATTTCATCAATAAATAAATTATAGTGACAATACAAAAAATACTTTATTTCAAACTTATACTAATGACATACCCAGGTAAACCTCGCTATAATATGCTAATTTTTAATCAGTATTTTTTTGGGTTAGATGATATGACTTCCTACTGTTTTGACACAAGTAAAATTCATTTGCTAATATGATTTTTCATTTCTTCAATGCTATGGTCTCTTACTTCCTCAAATATTTAATGTTTTTTTTTTTTTTAAAAGAAGGTAATATTTCTTGAAAGGAAACCAAAAGGGGAAACAGGGAAAAGACTCGGAAGTGTCTACAACTATGTTGAGGCATTTGAGCTAAAACAAGAAAATCTACCTATAAATAATTTTCTGAATTTAATGCTCCATAAAACTTACAGAGGGACTACATTTACCTGCCAAATATAATATTCAAGAACAGTATCCATAAGAGCATCTAGCAATTTTGGAAATGGACACATACTAGTAGTCCATAATAACTTATATAAATCTAGGAATATTTTCAGTTGTGTACTCAGTGGGCATTCAATAATTAAAGTACACTGATTTTTATATGCAGTTTAAACAATTCTTATAGTATATAATGACACTTAATAGTTCTTTCAAAAGGCTTAGATGTCTAAAACCAGAACATATGAAAATAGAGGACATCATTGAGCTGGCTTATAATTAACACCCACACTAAATTGCAATCCAAATTCAGACAGGATGAGTGAAGTAATGACATAATGAGGCTTTGTTTCCTTCCCCCCCCCATTCCCAATCATTTTTACAATCCTTAACTAAAAAAGTATTTTTGAAAGCCCTCTGAATAGGAATTGAAAAAACCCAACTTTTAAAAATTCTCCCCATCTAAAAAAAATCTATCTTTATTTTCAAAATTTCAAGAGGAAAAACAATCCAGGGACCGGAGTAGATGTTAATTCTTTTTCAACTCTAACCCAATACTTAATGACTTTTTATAATTTTCCAATACATCCTAAACTTCTTCACAAATCTATTTTAGATTGTTTTAAACTGTTCTAATGCCTTAAAATCAGTAGTCTCACCAGGTTTTAATTATATCAATTAAGGTTCCTACTTAATGGATTCTGTTTGTTTCCTAAGTTTATACTGTAATGTAGAAGGTTTAACATCTCTTAGTTCAGCAAAGGAAGTACCCAGTCTTCTAATGGATGAATGCAACTCCTAATCTTGTACTACCCCATCCTGCAGTTTTTGTTGATATTTACTTTTTCTTATATCACCATAGTTTCCCATCTTTCCTTCTACTTCTCTTCTAGAGAGCCATCACATATGACAGTATTTATTTGTAGAGAGGGGGGAAAAAAAGACAGGACAACTGATTGATACATTAAGTTGATACATTAAAAAGATATGCACAATATTTAACGTTTTTGTAACTCCTTATTCCATGAAGGGGTTAGTAAGGGTATCTTCTCATATCTCTTTGAGTTCCAGTTGATCGTTATACTTTTGTTACATTTACTTTTGATTCTTTTATTGATGTGTCAGTTTTTTTCCATTTGCATTACTAAAGTTACTATCTATATTATTTTCTTTGTTGTGCTTACTTCTCTTTGCATTTGTTCCCTTAGATCTTTTCCTGCCAAACTCTAATCAGAGAAATTCAATACTATAATTTTTTTCCCCATTTAACACTTTTCCATCTTATCCTAAGCGCATTGATATGTCTGTTTAAAAGTTGTTTAGTTTTAAGTAATCAAAATGTTCTATTTTTATCTTTTGTAATTTTCTTGATCTCTTGTTTGACTAAGAATGTATCTCGACTATGAGAAGTAAATGACTATTTCTCTTCTAATTTTTAAATACTATGATATATTGTTACATATACATTTAGAATGTATCATGGTGCATGGTTTATGCTGGTGTTGCTCTTGTTAGGTCATTTTGTTGCCAGTTATTAAAGATTTAGAGATTGAAGACAGAAGATTTAAGGCCACTGAAAAGCAAAGGAAATTGTGTTCCCTTTGGGATTTTAAAACTGCTCAGGATTTTATTATGAAACAAGGAAAAATAAACTGGTTATTAAAATCTTTTCCTCCCAAAGGGTAAATAAGCACTTTATGGCAGGGTGAATAGCAAAAGGCTAGGTGCAGTTGCTTGGTGGAGACAGAGAAAGAGAGGGGAAAATAAGGAAAGATAATCAGAGAGCTGACTGGGCCAGAGAGAGAGAGAGAGGATCGGCCAGGTCAAGTTTGAGTGAAAGTGTGTGTGTGTGTATGTGTGTGTGTGTGTGTGTGTGTGTGTGTGTGTGTGTATGTGTGTGTGTGTGTGTGTGTGTGTGTGTGTGTGTGACAGAGAGAGAGAGAGAGAGACAGAGACAGAGATAGAGACAGAGAGAGAGAGAGAGACAAAGAGAGAGAGAGAGGATGGCAGGCAGCCATGAGACTTGAGAGTCTGGCCATGTGGCATGGGGGCCCATGGTAGACTATCAGGGCCTAGCATGGGAACATATGACCTAGGAAGGAAAAGAGTGATGCAGACATCCTGCAAGATAGAAGATAGAGGTAAGAAGAGACAAGAAGGGTGCAGTGTTTCCTGTTAAATACCCTTCTGTGGTAGGGTGGCGCTTGGGGAGTGGTCTTATGCCTTGGGTCAAGTATTTTCCAATGGCAGGCTTTGTACTGGTCCTTTCTTTCCTCAGGTTAAGTGATCAATGATATTGACCTATAGTTTTCTATTTTATCTTTTCCTGGTTTAAATATTGGAATTATGTTTGTCTCATAAAGTGGATTCTGGTTGGGTGCTTTATTTTTCAGGTTTTGAGAATGATTTTTGAAGAATGTGTATTAACTATTTTTTGAAAAAATTTGATTTAATTTTCCTATGAATGTATTAGATCTGGAACCTTTGATTTGGTAGTTCCTTTACAGCTAAGATCATTTCATTTTTTGAGATTAGTTTATTTGGATTGTCTGGCTGATCTTCTGATAGTTTGGGTATTTTATACTTTTGAAAGTATTTCTTTATTTCTTTTGTGTTTTTAATTTTGTTAACAGATAACTGCATAATGTGTTCTGATTTCTTTATTTCTTCTGTTTTTGCTGTGATTTTACTTAACTGTTCACTTGCTGTTTTATTGATTTGATTTTCTACTCTCTTTTTAATCAGGTTAGTTAAGATTTATCAATTATATTAGTCTTTTTAAAGAGTCAACTTTGTTTTATCACTTATGAGTTTTTGTTTGTATTTTCTTATTTCTCCTCTAATTTTACTCTTCTTTCATGTTTCTTAGTTTTGTTTATTTTTCAAATTTTTAAATTGTATATTTAACTTATCAATCTTCTCCTTTTCTGTTTTGTTAATATATGATTGTCAGGGTATGATTTCCTTTCTCATGGTATGTGGTGTCATTTATTGTCATTTATTTTTATATTATTATTAGTTTCTGTGATTTGTTCTTTGACTCACTCGTTATTTAAGATTTAATTGTTGTTTGTTTGAATCTGTTTCTTTTATTTGTGGTCCTTGAACCAATTTCTATTCATAGAGTGGCTTGTGAAGGATGTAGGATTATTTATGCCTTTTTTACATTTGTTTGCAATATTTTTGTACTCTGTAAAAAATTTCATGTGGTACAGAGAAATATAATAATATATAAATATGTATATGTATATACATATATATTCTTTTTTTTTGAAGGTTTTTGCAAGGCAATGGGGTTAAGTGGCTTGCCCAAGGCCACACAGCTAGGTAATTATTAAGTGTCTGAGACCAGATTTGAACCCAGGTACTCCTGACTCCATGGCCGGTGCTTTATCCACTACTCCACCTAGCTGCCCCCATATATATTCTTTTGCTGTCCCATTAAGATGTCATAAATCTTTTAATTCTCATTTTTCCTGAAATTTGCTTAGTTCCATATTTTCCCTTTTGTTTATCTTTGTTAGATTTATCCAAAACTTATAGAGGGATATTGAAGTCTCCTGTTACTAACAAGGTCTTCTGGAAGCTCAGATATTGTTTCCTTTATGAATCTGGTTTTTATGACACTTGGAGCATATAAGTTTATTACTGATATTTGCTGGCTTCTGTAGGTACTTTCAGCATAATATAGTTAACTTGTTTCTATCTTTGTATTTTTGAATGTTTGTTTTTGCTTGGATAGCATGATGAAAACCACTGAGTTTTTGGATTCACTTGGTACAATATAAAGTTTTTTTCCCTATCCCCACAGTTTATTTTGTGTATATCTTTGCTTTTAAAAATATCTTTCTAGATGATACAGTGGTTAGAGTACTAGTCTTGGAATGAGAAGGACAGGAACTCAAATCTGTCTTCAGACACTTGACACTAACTGTGTGACCCTGGGCAAGTCACTTAACCCTGATTGCCTCACTTACCAGGGCCATCTCCAGTTGTCCTGATCCATATCTGGCCACTGGGTCCAAGTGGCTCTGGAGGAGAAAGTGAGGCTGGTGGCTTAGCACAGCCCTCCTCATTCAAGTCCAGTCACTTCTGTTGAAATCACCTTCCTGATGTCACGGTCTTCTTCAAAAATGAAGGACATAAGTTAGATTGTAGGGTTTTATTTTCTTATCTAAATTTTTACTCTTTTTCATTTTATTGGATTATTTAATTGATTCACCTTTAAAGTTATAGTATCCTTTTCTGTTTACCATAAACCTCATTATCTGACCCAACACCTCTAAAAGACTGATCTCTCTTTTTTCCCCCCCTATATTCTTTATAATATAAAAACACGCAGAATGTCCATTTTAGGCTCTGCTCTCTAGGTGCTTTCTGCCACTGCTTTCTAAGGCTTATCCATTTAGAAAGAATTCTCTTTGGTCTTTCTGTTGTCCTTGTAGCTGATACACTTTGTTTTTATTCACTCCTCCTGCTATTCTGTTGCTTGGGATGTTTGAGAAACAAATAATAAATTCAGCTCTGGTTTTCTTTCTAAATTTTTTTTAAACAATTCTTGATTATTGAACATATAGCTTTTGTTCTGTGTGTTTCAACTCATATTTGAAGGATAAGTCATCCTGTATTGCCTACTGATTTTTAACTCTTCAAAACACAATATTCCATTCCCTCCTCCTTTTGTAGTGGGTGTGAAATAGTCTTGTATTATTTAAATGTTCTTTTCTTTGTATTTAAAGTCTTTCTCCTTTTGGCTTGGTGTTTCTGAATTGAATGGTTAAATTTAACCACATGTGTTTTGGAGCTTGTAGTTTTGGGTCTTTTTTTTCATCTTTTTTGTCTGGAGGCAATCTTTGAAATCTTTAAATTAGGATTTAATATACTTTGTTCAGAGGATCTCTGCAGTTCTCTTCTATTTATTTTATTTGATGTTAAGGATTTTTTTGTCCTGTTATGTTTTAAGGATTTTTTTTTTGTCCTGTTATGTTTTTCTGGAATAACTATGATCCTTGGATTGTCTTGATGCATTGTCTTCCATGATTCCTATATTTTGCTTGAATATTGAACATATATTCTTTTAATGTTTTTGGTTTTTTATTCTACATTGTCTTTTAATTCTGTATATCTGCATCCCATCTTTTTGCTTTTTCTTTCATTTCTCTGGTAAGTCTTGCCATTGCAGTTTCAAATTTTCTCTTCTGTTCATTATTTTTCCTATGCAGAATACAAATTCTGCTTTCAAAATTCTTATTTTGTTATATGATTACATTTCTCCTCTAATTCCAGAGTCCTCTGTTTTATCAAGTATCATTCTATCATATTTGTTCATTTTGCTGATAGATACATGAACTCATTTACTAGATCTGAAGCCATATTCCTTCTGTTACCTGTTGAGTTATCTGTTTATGTTCAAGGTCTTTGAAGTTTTTCCATCCTTAATTCTTTGGCACCTTCAGTCTCTCCCTTTCCCCCCAGATTTTCCTTATCATTCACTTCTTACTCCCTCCCCTTCATGCTTTCCCCGGGGGTGGGGGTGGGAGAACTGGATCTCAAATTATCTCAGTTTGTTCCCACTCTGGAGAATTCCTGAACTGGAATGGTTTTATTAACTTAGGTTTCTGCCCCATTGATTTTGTTGGGTGATCAGAAATAGTTTCAGTTGGATGTGTATTCTTTCTTTTAGGCTTGGAAAGAGCTTCCCAGCTCCTCATATGCACAGTTTCCTGGCTTTGGACCCATTGTCCTGTCCCACTCCTTCTGTTCCTTCCCTGGCTTGGCATGGGCACTTGCCATTGCTGACAGTTCAGAATTTATAGGGTTGGTCAGGTTGCAACCTTGGCAGACGTGTTCCTTAAGGTCTGTGGCCAAGCTGATGGCCGAGGCCCAAACAAACTTCCTCATCCTAGCCCTGGGGTCTCTATAGCCCTGGAAAAGGAGTAGGGAATGGGATTCAGGGTTGGGTTTGATGCCAGGTCTGCTAGTGCAGCCTCACTGCTGGTAGCTTGGGTAGTGAGGTAAGTAAGCTCAGACTAGTGAACATCAGTTCCTGGGTTATTTTTTTTAGCTTTTTTCTTTTATTTGAATTCTAGGTGTTCTAGATCAGGGAAATAGCCTTGTTTTGTTTTTGGCCCATAATTTCTATTTGGAGAGCTTTGAGAAGTTGTGGGAACAGAGAAAATGTCTAGACCATCAGTTATTTTTTTTTATTATGTCTGTGACTCATCTCCCCAAACAGACTGTACATGAATTGAGCACAAGGAGCATGTTTCATATTCTTCAGAACCCCACATTTCCTAGCATAGTGATTTACACATAATAATTGTTGATTTAAATGTTGACTTTTCATCTTGCAAATCTTATGGATGAATTTGGAAATTGAATCCCTAGAACTCAAGTCCTGAGGTTGGTAAAATTTAAAAGGATTCAAAAAGCAAGATTTTACCATTATTTGCTTCTAAGAGGGCTGCTTAGCACAAATAGCCCTGTCACTTCAATAGTTAGAATGAATAAAATTTTTACCTTAGAAGATCAATGGCAGACAGTCACCTTAATTTACTGGATGGAAATCCATAATAGAAAACTTCTTGAGTTTGCAACTTTTGAGGGAGTAATTGAAAGAATTTTATCTACTGGAACTTCAATTCATATTACCAAATATTTAATAAGTTATCTAGTGTGTACTTAACTCACTCCCCAAGCTACTAAAATAAGCCAGTGTCTACCTTCAAGGAAATTAGACTTTGCTGGGGGAAAATATGACATAGATATATGCAGATACAAAAAGGATCTGGAGGAGGTGGTGGTGCACATGATGTGGAGGTTGAAGTCGGTAGTTCACTTGAGTTCATGAGTATTGAGCTGCAGTAGGCTACACTAATCTGTGTCCACAGTAAGTCTGGGATTTATATCATGAATCACTGGCAGCAGGTTAAGGAAGAAAGCCTTATTACCAATCAAAAGTGGGTTCAAGGGGCAGTTAGGTGGCATAGTCAAACTGAACACAGACCCTGGAGTGAGGACCTGAGTTCAAATGTGGCCTCAGACACTTGATTACCTAGCTGTGTGATCTCCGGCAAGTCACTTAACCCCACTGCCTTGCAACCCCCCCAAAAAAAAGTGGGTTCAAGTCCATGAGTAGCAACTTTACTAAGAACCTAGGCAAGAGGAAGAGATAGAATCTTGCATGGGTTCTAGTTTTACATCTTTGGATTTATTGAGGATGGTCACATTTGAAAAAAAGACATAAGAAAGATCATAATTAATTTATGAAGCCATCTAACCCAAAGAAAAACAATATAAAATGGCCCATTATTATGGTCAAGATTAGATCTCATCACTGCTACATCACTCACTCTGAAGGCAGTCTCTATTTACCTTTCTATTTCCATTTATGATCCCTAGTGTGTTCATGCTTTAAGTCTGGCTTCCTCCCTACCTGGAAGGGGTCCGAGACAGAGAAGAAGGTTGTCTTTGTATCAGAGGCTTATTATTGTTCTTCTAACTCATGTCTGCCCTCTGTATGCTGACCATGATTGCTGACCTCTCATTCTTCTGCTGCCTTCTGTTTCTTGTATTCTGGCCTTTCTATTCACTTCCTGGTTATGCTTCCAGGATTGTCATCATTAGCAAACACAGGACATCCAACAGAAGCAAAGTCCTGAAGATACAAAGACACATGACCTGGCCCTGTTCAGAGTAATTGTGATCCAAGCTCTTAATCAAATTCCTGGGCTTACCTTAAGATTCTGACCTCTGCCAGATGGAAAAGATGATCTGTGTGGTTCCTTCCATTTCTACATCCTACCAATCTATACCAATCTACCAATCCTCCCAATTGCCTAAAAACAAATACTTTACTCTAGCCATAATGCTCAACTTTTACAACCCCCACCTGCTTCCATTTTGCCCTATTGCTCATGTGTCTTCCTCCCTGTTCTGGCGTTGACACTTAGTTGATATTCAGTGAACTTGCCATTGCAGATAGATCTTTTACAGTTTTTGTTAGAACATATTTCAGGGTCAAAAAATTGTCTGTTTTTAAATTTCATCTAAAATTAGCTCCTCTGAAAGGCCTTGAATAGAATAAATAGAATGTATTTTTTTTTCTTTGTCACAGTTTCTCTGGGAGTTGGTTTCCTCCTGACTCTTGGAAGTTTCTGCTTTTTTTTTTTGTATTCTAATGGTTAGGGGCATTTTAACAATGACTTGTGTGCACGATTGGACTCCTCACTCAGAGTTTTAAAACAATTTGAGGAAAATTGCCTATTTGGTAAAGAAGTATTATATTAAAATGGTTTAGAAAAACCTCATTCACAGGGGAAATAGCTCTGCAGTTTTCCCCAGGCACTGATTTTATGACCTCCCAGTCAAGATGAGAAACTCATATGCCTACAAAATATTTTCATATTTCAGAGTATATCTTCAGAAAGCCAGGTATAAGTAGTTGATTGTGTAAATGAGACATAGTAATTTCAGTACCTAGAATTTCCTCACTATTATTAGATGGAAATAGATTGTTATTCAATTGTCCATGTTTTCAAAGGGACTTTAAGTTATTACTTATTTTACTTAATAATTATTATATTAGTGCATTTAATTAAAGTTTATTTTCCCTCCAATTTACTTACATCCATTACATGGTAAGAGACTATTTCTAAGTGTGAGTTGTGGTTTACTGGTAGTATGTTTCCTACTATATTAAAAATATGCTATTGCATACTTGTAATTATCATATCCAGTTGCCAAGGGACCACTTAAATGGTTTGATTTTTATCATTTGCAGTACTAGCTCAGAATATTTTCTATTACTGTCTCTTATGATACAGAAAACATATTTTCCCATAGCGTTGATTTCTAACAGGTTCTCATTTTTTTTCCTGAGTTGTACAGATCTATAAAGAATTAGTTAATAAAACCCTAAAATGATTCTGTATAGGAGATAGAAGAAGCTGTTCTTTCAGCAGTGAATATTAAATTAACTCAGTTAAGATTGCATTGATGACTGATTATTTGAGAAAAGAACATGACTAATAATGTTAATGAAACTTTATGTTTGCATAGAACTTTTCAGTTTTCAAAGTACTCTCACATAAATGATCTTGTTTGATCTTCTTTATCCCCTGAGAGATAGTTATGGCAAGTGGTTACACCCTTATTTTATATATAGGGAAAAAAAAATTGCAAAAGATTAAGTGATTTGCTCAAAGTCATTTGACTGCCAAAGAGCTAAGGACAAAATCTAACCTTTCCAACTCATTCACTGCTTTTTAAAACCTTAGAAGAGGGGAGTTCCTAGTTTGAGAACTAGCATATTGATGGTCATAACCCTTCATTTTCAAAGGGTTCATCCATTATACCATTTAGTTCTTCCAATGAATTGTTAACCGAATCAAAGGATTTTAGAGACAAGAGAATCTTAATTATCACTAATGCTAAGCCTCTTATTTGACTGATGAAGAAACTGATGCCTAGTGAAGTTATGCAAATTAGTCAGAGTAATATAGTTGCTTAGTTTCCCAAGCTCAGGCTAGATCCAGCTCAGCCTACTGTTGTTTTTCCCCACAATTAGAGTCTAAATTTTACCTGCTTTAAGAATTTATATTTTCCTCCCTCACCCCATCAGAGGCACTATTCTCATTCTCATGCTCATGCTATCAATCTTAAATCTTTTTACAATTCAATGATCATATTTATTTGCTTAGAAATGTGTGCTTCAGTACTTTTAAAAGGACATTAATTCTCTTAATTTTACCATGATCCAGCTGGAAAAGACTTTTTTTTTCTCTGACGAGCTCTCTCTCTCTCTCTCTCCCCCCCCCCCCACCCCAGTTTTTCCCCTTTTTGACATAATGTCCAAGGACTATTCTTGATGTAGCAGCAGAAGCACCAGATGGTGCAGTAGTGGTCCTATGTGGAGTCAAGAAGATGTGATTTCAAATCTGGCCTTAGATAGTTAGGAGCTGTGTGACCCTCACTCAACTTTTATTTGACTGTTTCTTTATCTGAAAATTGGGAATAATGATAATAATAATAATAATAATAATAGAATCTATCCCCCAGGGTTGTTTTATTGGTGACTTAGCACAGCCCCCCTCACTGAAATCCAATTCATGGGCTTGTGGTAGGCATCACCTCCCTGATGTCTTGTTCTCCTTTGAGAATGAGGAAAAACATCATCTTACTATTCCTTGCCACTGAAGTAGCATTTTCTGGTCAGATTCTTTTTTTTAATTGTTTGCTCATTTTCACAGCCTAATTTTTCTATTTTCAAATATATTTTTTCAATTACATGTAAAAATTTGAACATTTATTTTTTAAAATTATTTTTATTTTTATTGAATTTTGTAATTTTCTCCCATTCTTGCTTCCCCCCACAGAAGGCAGTCTGATAGTCTTTACATTGTTTCTATGCTATACATTGATCAAAATTGAATGTGTTGAGAACATTAATAAGGTACTTTAATATTTTGATACCTTGATATTTGTTTCTTTATAACTTTTTTTGGTTTTTGCAAGGCAATGGGGTTAAGTGGCTTGCCCAAGGCTACACAACTAGGTAATTATTAAGTGTCTGAGGCCAAATTTGAACTCAGGTACTCCTGACTCCAGGGCAGGTGCTCCATCCACTGTGCCACCTGGCTGCCCCTCATTTATTTATTTTTTTAAAATAACTTGAGTTCCAAGTTTTTTTTCTCTCTCTTCCCCTTTGATGAGAAGGCAAGCAATTTGATATACATTATACATATATGCAGTTATACAAAACACATTCCCATATTAGTTCTATGAAAGAAAACAGCAAAAAAATCTTAAGAAAAATAAGGAAAGGAAAAAATATGCTTTGATTTTAACTTAGACTATCAGTTCTTCCTCTGATATGGATAGTTTTGTTTGTTGTAAGCCCTTTTGAATTGTCTTGGATCTTTATATTGTTGAGAATAGTTGTCATTCACAATTGATCATTTTATAATATTGCTGTTACTGTGAATCATGTTCTCTTGGCACTGCTCACTTTACTTTGCATCAATTCATGTAAGTTTTTTCAGGTTTTCTGAGAGCAATACTGTTTATCATTTCTTATAGCACAATGGTACTCCATCACAATCATTTACTCCAATTTGTTCAACTATTCTACAATTGATGGACATCCCCACAATTTCTCATTCTTTGCCACTTCAAAAAGAGTTGCTATACAGATTTTTTTACAAATAGGTCTTTTTCATTTTTCTTTGCTCTTTTTGGGATACAGACCTAGCAGAGGCAGTGCTTCTTCAAAGAGTATGGATAATGTTATAGCCCAAAGGGGCATGGTTCCAAAAGTGCTCTTCAGGATGGTTGGATCAGTTCACAACTCCCCCAGTAATGCATGTGTCCCAATTTTCCTGTATCCCCATTCAACATTTGTCATTTCCCTTTTTTGTCATATTAGCCATCTAATACATCTAAAGTGTAAAGTGGTACTTCAGAGTTGTTTTAATTTTCATTTCTCTGATCAATAGTGATTTATATCATTTTTTTATATGACTATAGATTTCTTTGTCTGAAAACTGCTTAGTCATATCTCTTTACTTTCTACAAACTGGAGAATATCTTGTATTTTCATAATTCTGCTTCAGTTCTCTATTTTTTTTTGAGAAATGAGGCCAACTTCCTTCACATTTTTTAAATTGATTTCTCTGATATTCTTGATCTTTTCTTCTTCAAGATGAATTTTATTATTTTTTTTCCTAACTCTATAAAATAAAATTTGGTTGTATTGGTATGGCACTGAATAAGTAAATTAATTTAGATAGAATTGTCATCTTGATTATATTGATTTGGCCCACCCTTGAGCAATTAATATATTTATATTTCCAATTGTTTTAGATCCTACTTTGTGTGAAAATTTTTTTTTTTTTAGGATTTTGCAAGACAAATGGAGTTAAGTAGCTTGCCCAAGGCCACACAGCTAGGTAATTATTAAGTGTCTGAGGTAAGATTTGAACTCAGGTCCTCCCGACTATCCACTGTGTCACCTAGTGCTCCTGAAAAATGTTTTGTAATTGTATTCATATAGCTCCTGGGTTTGAGTAGATTCCCAAGTATTTCTATTGCCTACAATTACTTTATTTATTTATTTGTTTGTTTATTTATTTTAGGTGTTTTTTGGTTTTTTTTGGCAAGGCAATGGGGTTAAGTGTCTTGCCCAAGGCCACACAGCTAGGTAATTATTAAGTGTCTGAGGTTGGATTTGAACTCAGGGACTCCTGACTCCAGGGCCGGTGCTCTATCCACTGGGCCACCTAGCCATCCCCACAATTATTTTGGATGGAATTTCTCTTTTTAACTCATGCTGTTGGACTTTGTTGGTAATGTATAGAAATGCTTATGATTTATGTGGGTTTATTTTATGTCCTACAACTTTGCTAAAGGTATTATTCAGCCTATTTCTTAACTGAATTTTATGTTAATGGTTGAGTTTTGCTCACTGGAGGATGAGGAAGCAGTGTTTTAAGCTTCAGACTTTTTCATGTTATTGTTGGGGTGGGTGGAGAAGGGGCTGTGAGTGTTTGGCTTCTAAAGTGGTGTGACTAAGAAAGATCTAAACTCTGGTCTTTAACCAGGAAGGACTCTTGGTCCCTCACAGCTTCAAAGACTATCACTCTTCTCTGCCTTAGGAATATGACCTGTTTCCTTGTGACTGACCATGAGCACTTTCTCTACTCTGGAATTCCAATTCAGAACTGCTTATGGGCAGTAGAGTTGGCAGTCAGTGCCAGGTACACCCAATGCCAGCGGAGGATCCCTTTATCATTTTTTTGAGATGTTGTCCAAACCACCTAGTGTCTCTGGGGTATAGATGGAACTACAGTGATTTCCAAAGGCTACTGATGGTGAGCGCAATGCTCTTTGGATTTGTCTCAAGTCCAAGTGTCACAGACCTTACCCGAAGTTGGCTCTGCTTCTCCAAAATTGGATTTGAGGCATCATTTTTAGGTTGTTTGGAGGGGGAATATTGACAGAGTTTAGCTCACTTGCTGCCTGTACCCCACTATCCATGCTTGTTACATACTCATTTTAGAAATGAGAAAAAATGTAAAAATGAGATAAACAAGTTATTTGACTTCTTCAATGTGACTTAATAAATTAATAAAAGAATGAACTAGAACCACTTCCTTTCTATTCAAGCTGAACAAAGAAATGAGGAACTAAAAAGAGTCTATATAATCCTAAAACTTAATAAATGATTTAATCATGCTAATCCCTTTTAATACAACAGGCCTTTTTTAAATGCCTACCATGGTAGGGGAATGGAGAAAGGGGAAGTCAGCAAACAGTTGTGTTAAATACTTTACAGATATTATTTCATGTAATCCTCACAATAGCCCTATGAAGTAGGTACTGTGATTACCCTGGTTTACTGATGAGGCAACTGAGGCAGATGGGTATGATAGCTTTTCTGAAAATTCCTCCCAGGATCCAAGAAACTGCTTTAGAAAAAGCTACAATTTACATTCAATAACTGACTTTTGAGATATAGCAGTTATGAAATCCTTTGTTCTACTGGAAGACCAATTACAAATCTAGATTCCTGAATCACTAAAGTTATATTCAATTGTTTGGAAAAGGTGCTATTTGAATGCATAAGAATATTCCTTTTGGTTAGAGAAATCTGTACCAAAACCATAGGCAAAGTTCAAAAAAAAGAAAAAAAGAAAGCAGTTGAATAATTTAGAATTATAATTAAGCTTGCTCAGGGGATGACCTGATTTTGAATATCATTTGCCTGCATAACCCATTTTTTTTGAGCATCAGTATTATTTTGTACAAGAAATAATTCATTTTAAGCTTGTATTCAAAGATTTTTATATAAATTTCACTAGGTTATATGAAATAATTTCTTTGATGCAGCAGTATTATAGTCATTTGGAAGGAAATTAAACTTTTTAAATCCACTTCCTAATAATGCTAAGAGTTAAAATTGAAAAATGTGACTCTCACTGGCTAAAATTTCCAAATGAGGAACCTCAAAATGCCTTTAGCATTATAATCCAGAATAACCTTTAAAGCAGAACTTCTTACCCTGGGGTCCAGTCAGTCTGGGAATGAATTTCAGAGGCTTGATGAATTTGAATGGAAAAAAAAAATGACACTTTTATTTTCACTTAACTCTAACTGGTTTCTTCAATTATGAATGTTGGCAACAAACCACAGTAGCATTAGGCTTCTAGACTGCCAAAGACCCAAAAAACTCAATTTCTGCCTCATACAATAGCTATTATATGGAGCACTTTAGATTATCTGCTCTATCTGGGGAACAATGATCATCCCTGGTGTGCATGTAGTCTGGTCACCACCTACTTCTATTAAAAATTGCCATCATGCAAAACAGTGAATCATATTTGCCATATTTGCAATATAACTGAGTTTTGTACCATTGTGCCATATCAACTTGAAATTACTGAATAATTATGCTCTTAATTGCCTTAGTATATCTCACTTTGTTGAGTTGGAAATAATTTCCTATATTATATACAGCAATGCATGAAGGATAATGATATTCTATCTATAGTCTATATATGTGTAAAAAAGATACTGCATTAATGAAGTGTTGTGATTAAAATAATATGTTTGTTATGCAATCAGACTATCAACTGGAATAGAAATGTTGATAAGTCTGTTTTCTGATTGGTTGTTCCTTGGTCCATAATTTCAACCAATCTATCTCCTATTTTTGCTTTTCTTTATGCATAGAATATTGAGATCTGATTTTGGATCTTTAAGCCCCTGTAGAATAATCTTTCCTTTTTTTGGCAGAATCTTCTGAAATATAGCCTTGAACCTTGAAATACAGCACAAAATAAAAGCCTTCTCTACCTCAATGTACCTGTCAGAAAGCAAATGTCATAAGGATTATGTACTTCATTTATAGGACAGCTTTAAGGCCCTCACTCACTGACACTTTGCATTTAATACACAGTTCTTACCAGGCTTGGTTGTCAGGTTTGTGAACCACAGAAGACTAGAAGAGCACAAGAGGGCATTCAGCAGAACAACATTGAAAAGTGCAACAATTAGTTTGGGGAAGAAGAAACTAGAGAACTGAAAGCACTGTGTTGGGAGATATAGTAATGAATATAATAGATATATAATAATGAATATATATACATATATACACATGTATAATAATGGATAACCCTAAGTATCAAGGATTAGTTAAAATATGTTTTCTAAAGGGTGTCATCAAAGTCTTATTAAAACTTAAACCTATGTTAAGACTTGGGATATTCTATAAACTCTTATTTTGGGATATATTTTCAAAAATATGGATATATTTGGATACATTTTAGAAAACAATTCCCTTCAAAATGGGAAAAAGAAATGAAGCTGTGTTCCTTTAAGAGAATAAGTTCCAGTTTTTTAGAAACTGTACATACACTGAGCCTTTTTGTTTCCCAATAATGCCCATTCTGCAGTACATCATATGCTTGAAGATTAGTTAAGTGCCTTAGGAAATGGGAAGAGAAAGAGAGCATTGACTTTCTTGAAAGTTTTCAGTGAGGACATAAGTTCAATGGTGAAAACATATTTTCTTCCTCTGTGAATGATGCAGTTTTGAAAAAATAAACTCCCAAATAAGAATTTTTATAGGCAGTAGAAAACAACCATATCTTACCAGTTCCTATTTTTCTCTTCTTTTTAATTTAGAGTTATTAGAAAAAATTTATCCTAACTTGATCATAACAGCATCTGTTGAAGTCTGTTGTAGAATCAATCTCATTTTACCTGGATGTAGATTTATTATGTGTAAGACATGTTGCTAGCTAGCTGTGGTGATACTAAGAGAGTCAACTTGGTTCATGCCTTTTCCAGGGAAAGGAAAAGGAAAAGAAAAAGAAAAAGAAAGGAGAATAGGGGAAAGTATTGAAAATTGACAATTTAGAGGTTTTGAAACTGAATGATGTAAACTTGGTGAATGCCTCCACAGAAATAGGGAGATAGGGCAGATTTGGGAATGGTTAAATATTGAATTTTGTTTTAACATGTTGAATTTGACATTCTTATGGGCATCAAGGTAGAGGGCCACAAGAAGGAAATTAAAGTTGGATATTCAGACTTGGGAAGTATATGAATAGAAATGATAAATGAACTTTATAAATGAATGTTATATGAGATCACCAAGAGTTGGGGAGGAAGAAGAACAAGCATGTTATAAAACTATAAACACAATGTAGACAAACCAGGCAAGAGGAGACAGTATAAGAGAGGGTTAACAATGGTGACAAAAATTTAAAGTATTAAGGAGATTGAGATCTGAGAAAAGACCATCAGATTGAGGAGGTCACAGTGGTTATCTTAGAGAGAGCAGTTTTCAGTCAAGTGGTAGGGGTCAGAACTTTGTTACAGCTTGAGTTTCTGGACAAAAATAATGGCTCACTTTCTAGTAGCAAGCAAGCACCTCATCTGGTTGAAGAAGCTCAGTGATAGACACAGTGGATAGAATACTGGACTTGAAGTCAGGAAGACCTGAGTTGAAATGCTGCTTTATTTACCTACTAGTTGGGTGACCCTAGGTAAAGCCACCAACCTTTTTTCAGCCCAGTTTCTTCATCTGTAAAATGGAGAGAAGAGTAGCACTTTTCTTACTGGCTCAAATGATATATCTATAAAGTGCTCTTCAAGCTTGATTGTACTAGATGTTATTATTAGTCATGAGTCTTTCTGAATTTATCCAGACCAAGCCTCATACAGTAGACATACAGTTCATTCCTGGTTTAGTAAAATCTCTAAGTTTTGTGCTCCATTGTATAGCTAATAGACTGCCTGGATCACCTTCATACTAGGTGAGGCATGGTACTTATTATTTTAAAAAGTAAGAGTAAGTTGGTAAATGAGGGATAAATTTCATTTTTTAAAGATTCTGCTTCATAAAAATCATTCTTGTTGTATAATGCATATATATATATGATAAAAATGAAGAAAACAAACTCAGAAGAATATGGAAAATGACCTGGTGGACTTGCAGAATGTTAATTGGTATAATTTTGCATGCTCATCTTCTAGTGAATCAGTTACTTTATCTTTCCTAGTCGAAGATAATAGGAGAAAAAGGAGAGATATATCTTTTCCTTTGTCTTTTATTAATATCTTTTTGATTTGAAAAATTGACTTATGAGTTGGCTTGGAAATCTTTCTATATTTCTTTATTGTTCACATCTAAGGAAAGATACTGTACAAGCTGAAAATAATCTTCTATATAAAAACCAATTTAGAAGCAACATAACTTTCTCCAGAGAATTCAGATTTGTGACAATTGAAAAAAAATTCTCTATTGGAAAACATGGATCCACCCCATGTACTGGGAAAGAATTGAAAGGTTATTAATAAATGTTGAGTACAGAATCCAAAATGATTAATGATCATGCTAAAGTGGGAAGAGGCTTCCTTGGGGAAAGGCATTGAAAGATCATTGGAATCAAGAGATAGGAATTCACTTTCTGACTCAGACAGTCACTAGCTTGGTGTTCTTGGCTAGTCAGTCTCTATATGTGTTTGTCATTTGTAAATAAAAAAGTTGAATCAGTTAATTTTTAAAGGTCCTCTGATTCTATACTTTATGAGGGCATGCCTTTACTTTTTGAAACTTACATCAGCAAGATCTGGCAAGTCCACACTGGAAAGGCTTTTTAGGTATATTTCATATGAAGATCAATAGAAAGCATCAAAAGGTTGCCCATTTGGTGATTTTCTTTTCTTTCTTCTTTTTTTTTTTAGGGTGGGAGACTCAATAATTGATAAAAAAAAATCCTGTAGCAGTTTCTGGGACAACATTGGAAAACTTATTTTTGTCTTTTACATAAAATGATGCCGATTATATTTGTAATTTTTGTATTATTTGTAATTTTTCTTTTGTTTTGTTTTTGGTGTAACACTTAGGTGTCATCTTGGAAGATTCTCTGTCCTAATTATAGAACTCACACATTAACAAGTCTAAGATAACCAGACAATTTAATTTATTTATTTTTTTTTAATTTATTTTTTATTTTTTAATTTAGATCATGAAAAAAGTAGCACTTATTCCTTAATCTTTTCCCACCATTTATTCAATTTCAATAAGTTTTTATTAAACTCTCTTTATAGTCAAGGTACTATTTTAGACAGTGAAGATAGAAAGACAAAATAAAATGCTGTTCTTGGCCTCAAGGAGCTTACTTTTCTAGTAGGGGGTCATGAGAATAAAATGGATACAAAAGTAACACAAAGTAGAATGGGAAAGTTGATGAGAAACAGTTTAGTGTTAAGGAAGAGGGTTATAAATGAGAAGGGTTACAAGGGAAGTGATATTTATTCACCCAGAATATCAGACATGAAGGGAATTTTTGAGATCCCTTAGACCAATATTCTGCCTAAAGCATGAATCCCTTCTTTAATATTCCTTCCAAGTGGTGAATGAGCATTTCTAGTAGTGGGTCATTCGTTGATTTTTTTTTAAAATTATTTATTCATTATTCATTCATTATTTTATAAAACAGCAATTATATTTTTGGATAGCTCTAAGTGTTAGAAAGAGCTTCCTCATTGGAAATCAGCCCTGGACCCCAGAATGGCCCTAGATTGCCCTCTGACATAGTGTAGAAGTCTAATTGTTTTTTTCTTCTCAAACTGGGATTAAACATCTAGTGACTTTAATATTAACTGTTGTACAATGAATAAAAGTATGAGATCCTGCTTTGTGGCTTTGTGCAATTCATTTCAATCTAAGAAGAGTTTATTGAGCACTTGATATGTGCAGAATATTCAGAATGATATGAACAACTTGGCATCTTGGAGCTCTTTCTCATCTAGCTGTGCTAGCTTCAGTCAAGAAGTCAGATTCAAATTATACCAAGGATACAGAATAGCTACATGATATGCCCTAGACAATTTTTAAAACTGATGAAATCCCAGATCCAGGATAAAGATGAGGCACTGGTGATTGTATTTGGACATAATAAAGCTTATCTAGTTTGTAGCAGTGCCCTACTGACCCATGATCTGACTTCACATCTTTGCCTTAGTTATGGGACTAATGGAAGAACTCAGGGTAAACACCTATGTCTGGACTACTTACTTAAGATAGTAGCTAATTGGCCCAGAATGTCACAGTTATCTCAAAAATAATAGGAAAAGGAAATGATTTGCTTCAAGAGTCTTTGGTCCAACCTGAATTTGTTTTTGTATTTCTGTTCTTGGATAGTATTTCAATTATAATTGAGTTAATTCTGATTGATAAGTCTGACCCATGACTTCTCTTAGGGAAGGATTTAAGAGACATACTAACAAATATTTAGCAATAATTTCTTAGGAAAAAATGTATAGCATGATACATACAAAATTTAATCTGTATGATTATTACTTTCTTAAGTCTAGACAATCAACAAAACAGTAAATCAAACTCTGATTTGTAGTTTGCTGATTTCTGAGTTATGAGTGTTATTACTGTTACGTAGTAGTTTCATTTGTGTCCAACCCTTCATGACCCTATTTGGAGTTTTTTTGGCAAAGACAAAGGAATAGTTTGCCATTTCCTTGTCCTGTTCATTTACAAATGAGGAAACTGAGGCAAACTGAGTGAAATGGGTCAGTTTCCTTGTCTGAAACTCGATTTGAACTTAGGTCTTTCTGACTCCAGGTCCAGTGCTCTATCCTCCAAACCAAGTAGTTACTTAGCACAGTCTGGTATAGTAAATACTTAAAGAATACTAGTTAATTAACTCATTTTCTCATCTATAAAACAAAGTATTTTTTTGGGGGTGTGTGTGTAGATTAGATTATTCCTAGAGACCTTTTTAGCTCTAACATTTATTTCTCTAAAGTGTTAATTGATTGGAGGGAACTCTAGCATCCCTTTATATGATCCCTCAGTGGTGCTTTATAAGTTCAGAAGGCCTTTATTAAGTAGGTTCTATGTATCAAGTACTGTGATAGACTCTGGGGATGTAAATAGACAGTCCTTTTCCTTATGGTGCTAAATTTATTGGCAATGGAAGTAGCTTAATAAAGTATATGCCATCCACTGGTCTTATCACATCTCAATGAAAGATATACCATAATCATATTGGGCAGTAGTCCATAAATGAAAACTGATTTTTTTTCCTTCATGAAAGAAGAGAATATTATGTATGTAAACATATCTAAGCCGCTGATTTTTTAAAAATCAATGTAGAGTTCTCTCCTTGAAACTCCCTCTACTTTTACCCATGCAAATTGATGATTGTTTTGCAATTTATAGTCTTAGAGATTTATTTGGAATGTTAAGAGGTTAGGTGACTTGTCCAAGGTCATTCAGTATGTAAGAGAGGTCACTGTTGAACTTAGATTTTCTTAATTCTGACTTTCCTTTACTACATCATGCTGCCTTTCATATTGCATGTATCATTTTGGTTGTTGTTCATATTATGAGGGGAAAAGAAGAGTTTTGGAAGTTGACTTGAAACAATCTTATATACATTGATTGCAGGCAATATATGTAATTATTCATGGCATGATTACCATGTTTAGGCCATCTTCCTTCTTTCTTCCTTCCCTTTGACTGTGTTTTTGTTCCTTTGTATATTTTTCTTGAGCAGTAGGAACCTCAAAGTTGTCTAGTTTTAGATGGAGAAAAAGGGTTGATAATGGATTATGTTGAAACTGTCAGCTTTCAACAAAGATTTTGTATTTGTGGATTTCAGTGATCAGCTGAGTGCCATTATCATTGGTGCATTAATGGCTCTTATTTTCTTTCTTTTGCAGTGGCCTACTATCTTCTGATTATGTTGAGATTCATTATGAAGATGGAAAACCACAGTACTCTAAGGTATGGTTAAAAAAAAAATCAGGGTGGGTTATTTCTGGATGAAAAGTCTGCTTAGGCAATAATCAATAAATGTGTCATTTGTTTCAGTGTCTGTACCAGATAAAGGGGGTTTCTCTTCTTATACGTGAAAGTGAAAGAATTGCTGTCTTCTTTAGTTAATTAATGATTGTTACTTCAGGAGTGTGTGTGTGTGTGTGTGTGTGTGTGTGTGTGTGTGTGTGTGTATGTATATATGTATACATATATACATACACACAACACAGCATCCACAGTTACTGTGACTAAGACTTCTATGGATATGAGTTCTTTATTCTTTTTCTTAGGTGAACTAATAGGAAAGGATAATATGAATATACTTTAAAATTTGTTGTATTAGTTGTCTGTACAGTGAGTTTTGGGCAAATGGAGGGTTTGAGGAAACTAAAAAACTAAATAGTAAAGACTCAACTCAGGAACACAGAACAGTTGTGATAGAATTTAAATTTCCAAGTTAAAGGGACCTCATGACCATTTCAGTCCACCGCTCTTATTTAAAATGAGGACATCAGGGCAGGCTAGGATGATTGATTTGCCTGTGGTTTTATTGCTAGAATGGCAGAATTAGGGAATAGAAATAGATGTACTAAGAGACTGACAATAGTTTATTTGAAAGGTGACAAGGATCTGAAATAAGATAGTGGCCATAAGGGAAAAGGTGATGACTCTGAGACATACTATAAAAGTAGAATGAATGGAACTTGATGTAAGGGAGAGGGAAGAGTCAATTTTATAACAGGTAACCTGGGTGGTCATCATTGTCAAAAATTGTAGGAAAAAGTCAATGGGAATAGCAAATAAGAAAATAAGAACAAATAGCAA
Source organism: Macrotis lagotis (assembly GCF_037893015.1). Lineage (NCBI taxonomy): Eukaryota > Metazoa > Chordata > Mammalia > Peramelemorphia > Peramelidae > Macrotis > Macrotis lagotis. The sequence goes on along the minus strand of NC_133663.1, from coordinate 83,186,245 downwards.
ATAAGAAAGTCCAATGGATTTAGTAACTAAGTTTTTGAGAATAGTGGGGTCATATTATAATGGACAGAGAAGGATTATGTGAAGGTGGAGATATGATGTTAGGTGACCATATAGTAGCTTTACAGCAAATAGGTGAGAAAAGAAAGGAAAAAGAAGAGAGACAGAGTCAGAGAGGGAAGAGTTTAGGAAAAAAATTATAAGAAAACAGAATAGAATGTGTTTTTAGACAACAGGGAAGGGGCAAGTAGGTGGAGAGAGATGAGTGAGAATGTTTAATGGGGAAGTTACTGAAGGAGATGGTAGGAAGGGAAGAAAGAAACAGGAATTTATTAAGTGTACTTAATACTTTATAAATATCTCATTTGAACCTCACAACTCTGGGAGATGCTGTTATTATCTCCATTTTATAGTTGAGGCAGACCGAAGTTGACATGCCCAGGGCCACATGACTAGTAAAATCTGAGGTCAGACATTCAACCTAGCATTCTGTATACTGTACCATGTAGGGAAGTGGATCAGAAATACAAATAGAAAGCAAAATGAGGGCTCTCTTTTCCTCTGAGAGAGGATGAATGAAGATATAGAGAAGTGAAGGAGGGGAGATGAGAAGCTTCAGAAGACTTTGAATCTCCTAGTAATGTGGAAGATGAGATCATCTGCTTAGAAAAAGACTGGGCATCTATAGGCACTTGAGGAGAACCATGGAAGTTTGGGATAGCTTTTTTGACCAGGGGGAATCAATTAGGAAGATTTAAAAGGATTGTCCCTTGTTAATGAGAATCCATGTAAGGGATAAGAGGAATTTGAATTTGTGATTTCTAAGACTTCTTCCAACCTGATCATTCTCCTAGGAGTAGTAGTAGAGAAAGCAATGTTTATTTAAAGAGTTATCAGTGTAGTTTTGGTATCTATTGTAGCCACTGGCTACTTGGATTTGATTACTGCCACTTGAAGATTCAGGACTCAGACATGGGAATTCAGGTGTAGAAAGAAATATAAAGATTTATTAAAAGAAGTTCCAAGACATAAGAAAGCAGTAGGTAAAGCCAGAGACAGATAAAAGAACAGTTAAGCAAAGTTGACTGGGCCAGAGAGAGTCAGAGACAACTGACTGAGCTGAGGTCCAACCCAGATTTTTATGGTCTTATCCAGAGGGCAAAAGGTGAATTCCCTTCCCCCTTACTGGACCTAGAATTAGGTAGAGTATTGAAGCCTGAGGAGATTAGGATACAAATTTTACATTAAACTATGAAACAATGGTGTCGATTTACATCTCAAGAGGAGGGAACCTCCACCCAATTTAATAAGATTTAATAGCCTTTAAGTTTGCAAATTTTCTTTCTGCTACATAATTCTCTTGGTGGCCCACCTGGGATCAAACCTGCGACCTTGGTGTTATCAGTACTATCCTTGTACCTATTTTTTTTTTAGGTTTTTTTGCAAGGCAGTGGGGTTAAGTGATTTGTCCAGTCACACAGCTAGATAATTATTAAGTCTGTAATATTAAAGCCTGGAATTAACACTGTGATTCCACAACCTATAATTACAAGTAGCTGGTGAAAGTTGGGGGCAAGGGTTAGGCAGGAAGCATGACTTTTGGCTTGATGTATGGAAAACCTTACTATGAATCTTATCTGTAAGAGAAAAAGACTGGGTTGCTGGGGAGTGTTTCTTCACAAGAGATCTTCTACTGAAAGGCATTTGCTGATGATGTTTTAGCAACATTTTTTTTTTGGGGGGGTGTAATCAGAAATGCATTAGACTAGATGGTTTTTGCAGTCCTATCCAACTGTGAGATTCAGTGATTCTATGATGGGCATGATTGGCAGGACTTATAACTAGTCCAAAGAGGAAGGGATCCTGGGAGTCTGGATTGGAGGACATTAACTATAAAAGGAAGGGAGTGAGGGCTGAACAGGGATAATGGACTTTGAGGACAAGGAAAGTTAAAGGGATTGAAGGTCACATAAGAGTCAACCAACTCTAAGGTTACTTTAGGGAGTAATCAGGAAGGAGAAAAGGAAGGACCAGGAATTTTGACTAGGAAACAGATTAAAAACTGGAGAGGCTTCATTTACATATAAGTCACAATTTAACTCTCAGGAATGGGTTGCCAAAGAATTGAGAGAATAAGTGTTATTTGGCCTTTATCAGTTAGTTTTTAATATTTCTTACCTTGCTAAACTGTATCTATTGAAAACTACCTACTGAGGGGAACAAAAGGAAATAAGGAGATGAGAAAATAGAGGATAAGGAATAGAGTAGAAAGACAGATATTCGACTGCAGAAGGGCTCACAGTTAGACTACTTCCTCTCCTTGAGGGCTTTTCCAACTGGGGTCCATTAAGATCTCTCTTCCAGCCCTAGTATGAAACTTAGGGAATACTAGTCTATACTAGAATACTGAATCAATGAAAGGACTGCATTGCAGTATTTTTTTTTTGAAAGATCTCTATTTTTTTTCCTTGTTAGGCAACTTAAATTAATTGATATTGGCTTCCAAGTAGAGATCTTGTTTAAGCCAAATTAATTAGGTAAGAATTTGCAATGACTAAAATCAATTTTTGTCTAAGTCACATAATGAAGTTCTTAAAAATAATTTGTTCATTGTAATTAAGTGTACCGGGTGCTGAGGAGACAAAACCAGAAATGAGCCAGTCTCTCTCTCTTTAAGGAGTAAACACTCCTTACATTCAACTCAGGGAGCATCATATGGACAGAGAAGTAAAATGAAGTATGTACAAAGAGAAAACAAAATTATTTTGATGTTTTGGGAGGAAATTTATTGAAATAATCTAGATAAGGTGAAACAAAATATACAAATATAATGCATTAGGAATTAGCAAGTGAATACAAAGCAGCTTTAGGATGTGAGAAGAACATTGACAGTCTGGGAGATTAGGAAAGGTCTTGTTTAGAAGTAGAAACTTGAAGGGAGCAAAGGATAAAAGAGGCTAAGATGATTTTGGAAAGTTTTCCAAGCATGGGCAAAGATGCAGAACTAGAACTGAGATGTCTTATATGAATTGCCCTAGGCAGATTAACTAAGCACCTGAAGTATTAGTCAATTCCCTAATTGGATTAATTTGCACTTTGAAGGCAGTTTAAAGATAAATTTTGGTTCACATCTAATTGAATAAGGAAAAAATGAGGAATAAATTGAGTCTGCATTAGTAAGATTTTATTTATTATATTCTGTAGTTGCTTTTCCAGATTATTGAGAGAATAACTGATAAAAATAATAACTCATTAAACATGTTATATATGCTTATGCTTATGCATTATATTAATGCATTATATACAAATTATGTTACATGTAACTTTAAAATTTATAAACTATAGCTTTAAAATTTATAAAATGTTTCACATATACTTTGTGTATGAGGCTTTGATTTTTACCACACTGAAAAGGTAATTCAATATTACTATTACATTATTACTGAGAATTTTATTTTTCATTTCATTGACAAGGAGCTGAGACTCAAAGAAGTTGTGATTTAAGTTTGTATGGAATAGTCAGAATTCATCTTCAGCTTATATATCTTGTATTCTTCCCATTCTCCTGAGCTTCTTCTTACCACAGCTTGGCAGGAAAAGGAGTATGGCTTATAAAAAATATTTGAATTTTTCCCAGATTGCTAACTAATGCTAATATAACTAGTTGCACTTGGTGATTCTTTATTGAATTAGGGTTGCATGGGAAGTTACATGTTTGATTCTTGTATTTAATATCTCAATTTAAAGAGTCAGTGTGGCATAGTGAAGAGAGGACCAGCCTTGAAGTAAGGAAGACCAGGTTCCAGTCTTATCTTTAACATATCCCAATTGTGTAAACACAGGCATGGCTATAGATTTACATTTTATAATCTGTATAAACAGAGGAATTTTCCATATTGCAAATTCCCCAAACTCACTGACCTGAGATTTCATCAGTTTGTATATTCGAACCACCTGAATGTCCAGTGAGAATAAGAATAATTTAAAACACGTTTTTTTTTTTTGCAAGGCAAATGGGGTTAAGTGGCTTGCCCAAGGCCACACAGCTAAGTAATTATTAAGTGTCTGAGACTGGACTTGAACCCAGGTACTCCTGACTTCAAGGCTTTATCCACTATGCCACCTAGCCGCCTCAGTTATTTTTTTTTAGGTTTTTTTTTTTGCATGAACTTATTTCTGAAATTTGCTATGGGTTGTTACCATTTAAACTTCGTTTTTAAGTGATAGAGATAGCAATGTGTTGCGATGTAGTTTTTCCCCCACATTAGAAGGTATAAAAGGATTTGCTTTGGATCTCTCGGGTTTTGTTTAGCTTCTTTAAAGTTAACATAGAATGTGAGCAGAAATGTGAAACCAGGTAAGATAACAGTTATTCCTGGCACTTCTACAAACCAGAGCCTGCCGACCTCCACTGTGGCAGCAGCAGTGAACACTGCGGCTGCTGAATCATGAGTCTTGAGTAGAAAGGATTGTCCAGAAACTTCATAGACTCAGCAAATGGTCCGGCCCCCTTGCATCCTGCAGTAACTGTATCCAAACTCTGTGGAGAAGTTCTGAGTCAATTGATTTGGAAACACAGGAGCTCATTGGCCTCTAGAGGTCATCTGAGTCCACCAAAGGGAGAATTTATCATCAGGGAGACTGGCTACTCATTGAAACAAAGGATTTTCTGATTGTGGCAATAAGCCATCTTTAGTAGTTTGCCTGTTACAACCCAAGCTTTTCACTCACTGCCATATAGATTATCTACTCTACATCTTAACAGGATTGGGATATTTGTGCACTTGCTCTCTCTCTTTTTCTCTCTCTCTCTCTCACACTCTCAGCATTGTATAATAATGATAAAAGAAATAAACCAATATTATCTGAAATGCTGTCATAATAAATTCCTGGAATAACGCTATATTAAATATGCACTACCATGAAATTATGATGAACTTAAATAATACTTTTTAGTTTGGATTTCTATCTTCTTTAAAGTTGTGAAACGTTTGAAATATTGAAGTTAATTTTTTTTTTTGATCAGGGCTTCCTCTTTTTTTCCAGACTAGAAGCACAGTGATCACTAATAGGTTGACATGGAAATTTTACTTTTCTTTGCCTTTCCAGAAAGCAGATGGTAGCTCTCTGCTTCTGGGGTCTTGTATTGATTCCAGACATTGAGATGACCCATTTTGGTCTCAATCCTACTGAAACTCAGAACTTCTGAATTTAAATCATCCACCAGTCCCAGCACTCCTCTCCTACCCTCTGTAGCAGAGATTACAAATTCCTCATGCTTAGCTCATTTCTTGATTATTCACACAAAATGAATTCAGAGATATTGATGATCCAAAATTGTTTTATATTTGTCTTTGAAATTTACTTTTATACTCTAATTTTTTACATTATGCCAGCATGTCTGATGTTTTGGGTATTCTTTTTAAGCAAAATGATTTGACTTGTACTTGAGAGGAGGAGCTGGGTATTAGTCTAATTTTTACTAGCATATTTATTGCCAATTTTTACCTGGCCTTTACTTGCTTCCAGGAAGGACCCACCTCCTACTCAGATGTTTGTCTAGCTTTACAAATTCTTTTCATTTAAGTAAACATTAAGTGCCTACAAAGCAACATGCTTTGGTTTGGAAATTTTCTGTGAAGAGGTGGTTTTAAATGATTTCAAAGGGTTTCTAGAAACAGAGTTGAGGACCACAAAACAAGTAATCTCTGTATTTTTGTACATTAATACTACCTTTTTTTTTTGGACCAGTCCTATGATGACATTAGCATCAGGAATTCTTAGGGAACAAATTCTTGCTAACAATACAAAATGACTAATTGAAAAGATTATGCAATTTACCTGGGATCACATAGCTAGTATCTTCCAAGACAGAACCTGAAACCAAGTCTCCTAACAATGAGACCAGTTCTCTATTCCCCTGTTCTTTTAATTTCTACAATTTGCATCTTTGATCAACTTTATTTTTCCAATGAGAAGTCCCTGTGGTTTTACCAGATTTGATGCAGTTGATACAATGCCAGCATCAAATAGGGATACCTGTAGGATTTCACTGTCTATGAAATGGTAAAAGAATTATTCTTTCATTCAGACTTTACATAGGACACTATTTATGAAACTGGTGAAGGCCTTAGAGCAGTATACCTCTCTATATTTTACTTGGTTCATGAAGTTGGAAGTCGTTCAGACATAGGTTGGCATAGATGGTCTCCAAGGTTCCTTCCAGCTCTGAGAATCTGTCCTCCTACTTCCATCCTAGGGAGGGAGTAGTGATGTACTTTGTCATAGACAGGCCCCTAGGCATCTTGTGCTGTTCTGCCTTCTTGTACTCTTCAATCAGCATCTTCACATTTCTGAGCATTATTAAATGCTCTATTTATGACATATCCCCCTTAAAAATGTGATGATCAGATGGAGTATAAGAACTGAACTGTATTTCTGATGTTGTACTTTCTACACATCAGCTATCTGACTGTCCTAAGACATTTCATGAAATTTTGTTGAGATAACTCAGCCTTCTCATCCACAGAGAATATCTTTTTATGTCTTCTGCCCTTGTTTCTTTTCTGTAGTTGCCCAGTTCTCTTCTTCATCATGCTGGTAATGTTGCCACCCTTCTCTCAATGATAAATTCTTGGAATCTTCATTTGAGGAAATTCTCAAGTTCTCAATGCCTAGTTCATGACTCTCTGACTTACTTTTATTTCCCTTATCTATACTGTCTTTCCCCATTAAAATGTAAGCTCTTTGAGGGCAAGGACTAATTTTTTTTTAGCTTATATTTGTATTTTCAGCACGTGGTCCAGTGACTGGAACATAATATACCCTTAAGAAATACTTTATCTATTTTCCATAATCCATAACTGTCCAGGAGAGGCTGAGACTATTTGGACTAATTTATGTCACACTTTGGGACTCCTTTGTCCCATTGCTATATTTCTAAAGGGCATGTTTCTGATATATTTCATTTTTTTGATTCCAAACCTTATTTTTCCACCTACTTTTTATCATTGTTCCCTGTGCTGGCCTTTGTATCAAAGTCATCAATATAAAAATGTATGTCACTTATTTGGAGGATATTTAAGAGATTTTGTGAAGAACTTGGCAGTTTCACCATCTGCAGCAAATGTTGCTTTATCAGCTACTGACATCTTCATAGGCATTTTATTTCTGTTCATTGTGATTACTAAAGGTGAAGTGACTTAATAACTCATTAAAGGATTCTTCTTGTTACCAACTCCATTAATTCTGTTATCTTGCCAAGGAGAAACATTTCATTCACTTAAAAATATCTTCTGAATTAATTTAAATTTTACTGTGTTCATTTTCTTTAATGGCACATCAACTCATTGGTCACTGGGACAGGGATTACATCTTGTACATTAAATATCAGAAGTTAAATTAGTGTTATGGTCTAATGGTTCTTCAATTCATCTAACTCTTTGGTTCCCTTTCTACCACTACTCTGCAGTCATTGTGTCATTGGTATGGGTCTGCACAAAATTAAAGTCTGTTTTTTTATTTTTATTTGTTTTATGGATTGCTGTAGCTAATAATTCAGAAACTAGGTGGTTCAATGAGGGGATCAAAGTGACAGATTTGAAATCAGCAAGACTTGAGTTCAAATCCTGCCTCAGACATTTAAAATATGTGTGATATTGGGCAAATCCCTTATTTTCTCTGAGTCTGTTTTCTTATCTGTTAAATAGAGTTAATAATAGTATATACATTTCTCAGTTTTTATGAGGATCAAATGAGTTAGCATATTAGTGGTAGACCAATTTTAAGATGCTATACACACAACACACACACACACAAATGCTATAAAGGACTAGCAAAGATTCTAAATTTCCCAAATTATCCAAAAATATCTAAAGCAAAAGATATTCTAGCTGTGACAATAAGCCATTTATAGTATCATGTCTGTTATAGCCTAAGTTTTTCCTGCTTATGATAACTGAGCTAAATAATCTATAGAGATCATCATCCTTACTATTAATAGTAAATACTAATACTAATACTAATACTAATACTAATACTAATACTAATACTAATACTAATACTAATACTAATACTAGTAATGTCATTTAATAACCAAACTTAAGGGTGTTTATCTTCTTCAGATTTAATGACCAAACTTAAGGGTGATTATCTTCTTCAGATTTAGCTTCATGGTGATTCTTGGACTGCAGACACAGTCTGGTTCAAACTCTAAACTCAGAGGCTTCCAGCATTGGATGACCTATGAGGGCTTGGGCTCAAATGTTATAATTTTTGAAGACATCATCTCATCTCTATGCCATGATAGGAAAGCAAAAGATAATATTTCTAGGTGTCAAACTTTATGATTATTGTCTTGTCTCTACATTCATAATTTTTGAATACAGAGACCTCCCTTACTCTGACTCTACTTTTTAAAAATCTTAATTAATTTGAGTAGTGGGAGCTAGATTGAGAGAATAGGGACCTGAAATTCTGATGAGGGGAAAAAAGCAGGATCAATGAGAGTAAGAGTAGGAGAGGTAAGACAATAGGTGATGATGGCTAGACTAGGGAATATGGAAGTGTACTTTATTGATTCTTTTATTAAAATAACCATGTCAGCAATAATAACAGTACCTTGCATTGATATAAGTTCATTGCCATTAAAAATGCTTTCAAACAGGTTATTTTATTTCTTGAGCCTACTATGCATCTGTAAATGTAAGTTTTGATAGGCAGGTTGCTCTTTCTCTTCCCTACAAATTATTCTTAATAATTCAACCTTATTGGTTGTTAAGTCCTTAACATGAACTTTGTAGTCCAATAAAATTTGTCCAACAGGTACAAGGTAAATCACGCAGCTGGGAATCTCTATGATTTTCTTGTGTTATTCCTCTCATCTATAAAACTTTCTACCCTGCTAATTCTTAGTTATCCTTTAAGGTGCAGTTAAACCATCCCCAACTTCTCCTAGTGATTTTTCTCATTGAATTTCTACTTCATTTGTGACAGACAAATATTGAGCTATTTACAGTTTGTGTTGCCCACCAATCATTTTATATGGATTAGTTTCTATGGCAAGGACCATATCTTACAGAATAAATAATAAATACCCAGTGAATTTTGATGGCAATTTCTGGACATGCTGTATTGATAGATACAGCTATACTTGATATGGGCATTTTACTTATATTGTAAAGATAGTATAAATAAGATAACAAGAGATAATTGATGAAGACTGTCTTGATTTTTTATTTTTCAGATTCCATAATCAGAAAATATTTAATGCAGTTCTCTCTTCTCCCCCACTCTTCCTCAGCCTAGAGATAGTGAAAGACTGAGAATTTTTTACATTATGAAAGATATTTTGTTTTATTTCATATTATTCAATAAAATTGCGATTCAACAAACATTTTTAATCAGAGAATGAAATGTAGTTGATAGGTCTAAAGTAGAAGCAGTGAGTTATCAACTAAATTAATGTACCATAAAATTTTAGTGGGTAAAATCAGTTTGTCTTATTGTTTTTCCAGTGATTCCTAACAGCCTAGACATAGAAACAGAAAAACTGGACAGTGAAGGTTCCCCAGGGATGAGGAAATAGCAGGTGGAAAACAGTAGAAGGTTAAATGAGCGAATGATTCTAAATTGGTGACTAGAGAATCATCAAAGTGGCAGACCATAGAATCAAGATAAAAATACAGACAGATGGAGTTATAGGAAGGTAGACTGAGAGAATTAAAGGGGGAATCAAAGAACCCAGAGATCCTGATGAGGATAATCATAAATGAGAGAATAAGAGAGTTGAGGGTTAAGAGACTGTCACAAAATGGAATCTTAAAGATAACGATCTTATAGGATTGACTTTGAAAATTTTTTGTTTTATCTCTTCACATTATGATCTTGACAGACATGAACAAAAATAATCAATATTTATATGAAGAACACAAAAAGAGAATTATCCATGAAGCCATGAATCTTAATTATGAACAGCCTCAAAAAATAACAACCCAGTAATTCTAAGACTGCCCTGCTTGTGTCTTTCTGAACTTCTTTCTATTTCTCTGTATATTTTGTAAAAGTTTCATTGAGTCTTTTCTTTTTTTGACACCACTATTATTTCTTATTTCCTACAAATATCTCCCCTCAAGCAAAAAGAAAAAAAAAACGCCTTTCTATGTAACAATGAAATATACAAACAAAATAGAACCACAGATAGGCTATGCCTCATTCTGTACCTCTAGTCCATTACTTTTCTATCATTGGATGGGAGACATGATTTGTCATCAACCTTCAGGAGTCACGGCTGTGCATTGTATTAATAAGAATTCTAGATTCTGAAATAATGATGACTTGCATTTTTTATAACTTTTCAAGGTTTGCAAATTGTTTTACATGCCATTCCATTTGATCCTCACAACAACCATGTGAGACAGCTGCTATCATTTCTCCATTTTACAGATGGAAAAACTGAGGTAAAAAGAGGTTAATACAATTTGCTCAGTCACATAACTAGTAAATGTTTGAAACACTATTTGAACTTGGGTCTTCCTAAATCAATGTTCAGAGTTCTACTTATCACTTAACTAACTTTTCTAATTTTTTCTTTATAGTGTTATGCTTATTATATAAATTGTTTTTTTAATTTTATTTACTTTTCACTGCATCATGTTATAGAAATTTTCTCAGGTTTCTCTGTATCTGTCTTTTTTGATGGCATTCATATGGCATTCCACAATCAATGAGCATTCTCTTAGTTTCTATTTTTTATTACAAAAGAAAAGCTGCTATAAATTTTTGTGCACATGGATCCTTTTCTTCTCTCTTTTGCTCTCTTTGATGTTTAAGCTGAATAATATTATCACTGGATTTAGAGGTATGAATAGGAGTAATTTAATGATGTTTGGGGAGGCATACTTCCATATTGCTCTCTAGAATGGCTAGAGTAATTTACAACTTCACCATAGCATTGTTAAGCTTTTACCCAGGTGTTGTGAATATTTTTTTTTTTTTTAGATTTTTCAAGGCATTGGGGTTAAGTGGCTTGCCCAAGGCCACACAGCTAGGTAATTATTAAGTGTCTGAGGTTAGATTTGAACCCATGTACTCCTGACTCCAGGGCCGGTGCTCTATTCACTACGCCACCTAGCCGCCCCTGGTGTTGTGAATATTAAGTGGATAATATATGTAAAGTGCTTATTTATTACATTATATGAACAATTATTATTACTGAAATAATGGCATAAGAGCTTTGGAAACTTTGCAAATCTTAGTGAGATTATTATTATTAATTATTATTATTATTGCTATAGGAATTAATTTGTAATGAATATAGTATCCTCAGGAGACAGAGGTCTTACTCAAAAATTTATAAAGCATGGGGCAGCTAGGTGACACAGTATATAGAGCACCGGCCCTGGAGTCAGGAGGACTTGAGTTCAAATTTGACCTCAGCCACTTAATACTTATCTAGCTGTGTGACCTTGGACAAGTCACTTAACCCTATTGCCTTAAATAAAAAAAGTTCATAAAACAGAAATATTTTAAATCAGAGAAAGGAATGTTGTATCTTATAGGTTAGATACAGCCCTTGCCTTATTTTCAACTGGCCTATGGGAAATTTTCTAAAATTAAGTGTCTGCTGGCCATCTCTTCCTCATAAGTAAGGACAACAGTGAAAAATTTTTTTCTGTTTTAAGTGTATGCATATTGGAAAAATAAAAAGATTCCAATATGATAAAATGTTATAGTTCAAAGGTTGCCTTTGGGTAAAAAACTCTGAGATCATTTTTCTTGATTGATAATAGGTCTTCTCCTGGGTATTTAAAGGAATGGGATTTCTATAAACTAGAATCCTGGGCATCTTGATTTTTCTATATTTAATTTTCCTCAGAATTTTCCTTTTGCTTATCCTGTCCATTGCAGCTGAGAAAAAAAGGCTATTTCAGGGGTGTGGTTAATCTTTACTGAAGTATTCATGTTGAGGAAATTATAGGGTGATTCCAGGTAATTATATTAGCTTGATTTATGTTTATTTAAATCATTTAATAATCCCCTTGGGGCCCTCCCTCTTGCCGTTCTCCAATTCAGTTTGAAGATCCCTCCTCTAGATGTCAGTCCTTATGTATGAGTTTTTAATCCTCTGCCATATCCCACTTCCTGGTTTAGGTGTGAAACTTTCTTTTCTGGCCCTAGAGGGCCCAATCTGGGTAGGTTTGGAGCAGTTCTAGAAGTTCTCATCTCAGTACTGCCCTCAAAGAGAAAGGGGCAAACTTTGGCCATTGCTCAAATTTTTATCAGGATGTTTTTTCAGTGGAGTGGAGGGAGAGGGAGCTGATAATGACAATGAAAGTTAACATCAGGTCATGAAGGTAGGCCAGGTTTTCTGGTACATAAACCAAAGCTAGGTAGTCTTGTGAACAGAGTGCCAGACACTGGCTGTGTGACCCTGGACAAGTCACTTGACCCTGTTTGCTCGGTTTCCTCATCTGAAAAAAATGAACTTGTAAAGGAAATGGCAAACTACTCCAATATCTTTGCTAAGAAAACCCCATATGGGGTCTTGAAGAATTGGGCATGAGTGAAATGTGAAAGTACTAGATTTGTGAAAGTACATAGATTATCTAAATCCTCAAAATGGCCTCAGCTACAATGGGACAGGATAAGCAAAAGGATAATTTTGGGAAAAATTAAATGTAGGAAAATATTCTTTGTAGAATTCCCAACCCTTCAAATTCCTAGGAGACTATTATTAACCATATTATTAACCAAAGCAAATGATCCCAGAGCCTGTTACCCTAAAAGCTTCCTTTGAGGTATACTGTTTTGTCAAAATAGGCATCTCTTTCTCTTTCCAAAATGTATTAGGTGACTTGGGTTCAAATCCCAGCTTTGATACTTATTTTAACTATGTGATCCATAAAGTTACTTAACCTTTCTTGGCCTAAAATTTCTCATACTTGAAGTGCAGATATTAGAGTATATAATTCAAATCAGGGCACTGAACCTGAGGCCTGTGTACATGGAGATAGAATGAGCAGGGCCTGGACTGGCATTCTTCCTCACTGGCATATCTCCGTCCCATGTCTTCTGATTTTCTTTTGCAGCAGATCTTTAATTTTTTTCTTATCTTCTCTACCTTTGTCTTTTTTTAACTGTCTCTTTAATTGTAATATGGATCCAAATTATATTCTCCTTTTTTATAACTTAATTTTTATGTTCCTGTTTATTAATTTAAAAAGTAGATGAATGGAAAGGTTTTTTTTTTTAAACATAAAATACCCTATTAAATTGCCTTTTGCTTGCTTATGACCCTTGATTAATTTTTCTCACTTTTATTTACTGTGTAGGAATAAAGGTGTTCCAATACACTAAATTAATAAATTGCTATAAACATTAGAAAAACTTTTAGTACTATCCAGATTAAACCTAGTTCAATTAATCATTTGATCAATCAATCAGCCAGTCAATATTTACTAAGTATTTACTGTGTAGCAGGCACTTTGCTAAGCTCTAGGGATACAAAAGGAGGTGAAAAGTCCCTGCCCCCCAATAAGCTTGCAATTTTATTTGGTGGACAACATGCAAACAAATACAAACATACATATATATGTATATATATATATATATGTATATAAATCAAGGCATATAAAGGATAAAAAAGCAATAAATAACTGAGAGAAAACATTAGAATTATGAGGGGTTAAGGAAGGCTTCTTGATAAAGGTGGAATTTTCATTGTTTTTGTAGGTTAACCTAATATATCAGGTACATTTTTTTTAAAGTTCTTTAATTCTGAAATTACAGGTTCAAATGAGTATTTGAATTTAACTAGATGTTGCAGTGGTTAAGAGAGTTAGATTTGAAGTCAGGAAGATCTGAGTTCAAATTCCATCTCAGTTACTTGCTAGCTATGGTTTTTTTTTTTTTTTGGTTTGTATTTTAGAGTTTTTTTTTTTGAAAGGCAATGGGGTTAACTGGCTTGCCCAAGGCCACACAGCTAGGTAATTAAGTGTCTGAGGCTGAATTTGAACTCATGTCCTCTTGACTCCAGGGTCAATGCTGTATCCACTGCACCACCTAGCTGCCCAATTTGCTAGCTATGTTAATCTGGCAAGCCACTTAACCTCCATATATCTCAGTTTCCTCATGTGTAAAATGGTGATATTAATAATACCTACCTATCAGGGTGTTTGTGAAATTCTAAAGAGATAATATCGATTTTTCCATCCTTAAAATGCTCTATACATGTTAGCTAATGATACCTGTTATTATTTGCTAATTCCTTAAAATAGTTCAATTTCCAGCATTTCTTTTGAATATACCTTAAGATATGAAAGAAATCAAGGGTTAAAAAATGATGTCATATGAAATCTAGGAGGCAGATGACACTGGTTTTTAGCAAAAGCTATTTTGAGCTGAATAGTACATTTTAGATGAGACATTAAGAATTTATATAGCACTGGTACAGCCAAACTGTCCTAACACATTATCAATTAAACTACTTCAAGAACATTTTTTCTCATTGAATTTAATGAGGTTCAATGGTGAGGTGAGGGGTCACAAGTTCTTCATTTTCTCTCACTTAGTCTCTTCGAAGTTCAAGTTCAGGCAGATATTCCTAATATAGCTAGTCTTTTTTTTTTTAAAGTATTGCTTTGCTGTTGGGCATCTGATATTTAAGAAAAAACTAATCAGTCATATTCTGTTAGTTTAAAAGACTTAATTATTGGTATAGTATTCATTCAACATAGCATATATTTATTAAGTGCCTACTATGTGTAGAACAATACTGGGGAGCTACTAGGAGAGATTTGGGTATGTATACTAATATAGAAAGTTTAAATGTCAGATTCAGACCATGAAATTACTTTTAAAAATTACTTTTGGCTTAGACTTATGAAATGGGAAGGACATTCTTTCAATTGATGTAGGTAGACATACACTTGGAAATTTAGCATATGTCTTAGAAAGTTACCTAGTTCATAGAGAAGTTAGATGATTTATCTGAAGCAAGACTTGAACTCAGATTATTCTAGATTGTTCTATGTTCATTTTGTGATACTGTCTTTCAGGCCTAAACTTTCAGGGAAATTTAACTCACTTCAAACTGGTGTATAGGTCATTATTAACTATATGAAAAAGATTCCAAGGTTTTATATTTGGAGGACTGACAGAGTGATGGAAATAGATAAGTTACGGGGGGTGAGAAGGATTTGAGAAGGTGAGGAGACTTGGACATGTAAGTGGAGATATCTAATAGGGAGTTAGAAATAAAAGATTTACTTTCTAGGGAGAGGTTGGGCTGGAGATGTAGTTTAGAGGTCATCTATATAGAGTTGATAATGGAAGCTGTAATTGTGGGGTAAGATCAGGAAGGAACTAAGTGTAGAGAGAGCAGAAGATGCCCAAAGATAAGATTGTGGGATATCCCTCATTCAAGGAGTGGGAGGGGGAAATAGCAAAGGAAACCAGTAAGAATAAATAGAAATGTAGTTTCATGGAAGTAAAGGGAGGAAAGATTTTTAAGGGGTGGGGTGCAGATAGCAGTGTTAAATGCTTCGGAGAATGAAAGGAATATAAGAAGGGGGGGGGATGCTAAGGAATTTCTCAAAGATGAACTTGTTAGTGATTTTCTAGTTTCATCTGGATAGTGTGCAAGGGCATAGTGCTTCTGATCAACTCTATGTAGTGAGTAATTGACCATTTTTGCATGTGTTTTGTTGTTTGAGCATTGGTCTTAGGGGAGAACTTTGGTGAGAGAATTGAGGAATGCTGACCTTGATTGTGTTGAAATAAAGTGATCTCATAGAGCATTGTCAGCCCCTTCTAACTCTAACTTCTAATTGTAACATGTGGAAGAGAACAGGAGATAATCATAGATGACTCTTGAACTTATTTGAGACCCTTCATGGAACAAATTCAGTTGGGTGATGTGTCACTGAATTGACAGTCTTTATGGTGAAATTATGTTTGGGGTTGTTTATTTGTCAGATCCTTTTAGTTTTTTTGTGAGTGCCTTCTTAATAAAGACATAGTTACCTCAAGAAAGTGTGTGAACTGTGTTGGGATCCTTTGTAGAAGACGGCAATGCCTATTTCTCTCTCTCTCTCATCTACTTTATCCCTCTGTCTATTTATCTTATCTATCTCATCTATTTATCTCTATCTGTGCAGTATTGTTGGTACAACAAACCTGCAACAAAGAATATTTGCCCTTTAATATTTGGTTTCCTCTTGTTCCTGTCTACTGTAGCTGCTTTTGGAACCTAAAGTGATTTCTTTTTCTGTCTCAGACTTTGATATCTAAGAAATACAGCAAGAAGGCGTTTGCTTGTGGTATTTTAAAAATGAGACTTTGATTTGGAAAATTGCCAGAAAGCACTCTTCTGGTATTGCTTTTTTTTTTTTTGTGAGTAGGTATAAAAATAGACATAAGAAAATACAGTAATTCTTCTGTTACCAAATTGGAATCTGCTGTATTGCTTAATGTACTTAATGAATCTGTTTGATTTAGGTTAAATTGGGGAATAAAAATGAATATCAAGCATTTGCTGGCTTCCTCCAAATTTCATTTGAAACCCAAGATCCATCTAAATTAGGTCAAGGGGGTTTGCCTGGGATATGTGGCGTTTTTATCTTCCATTAAATTCTAAAAGTAGTTAATAAATAATACCATTCAGATTGCCCCATGCTTTGATTCAAGCAAGAAACATTCCTGATGACTGCAGGGTAGCATTTTATACTAAATCTAAATGGAAAGGCTGAAACTCAGTTCAAATATAGAAAAAAAAGCACATTCATAATAAAATCCCTTAATTACTATATTATTGAATTATCCTAGAAAGGTTAGGTAAATGTAGGAGGAATGGGTAGATGGCATTTGTTCCGAAAAAGATTTGAGAGGTTTTGTGGACTGCAGAGTAAATATATGTCATCAGTGAAAGATGCATATCATGATCTTGGACTTCAAAGGACTTATTAGGTCCAAAAATACTTAGAGTAGTTCCTTTTGTGGTGGCAAGGAATTGGAAACTAAGGGGCTTCCCATCGATTGGGGAATGGCTGAACAAGTGATGGTATATGAATGTGTAGGAATACTATTGTATTGTAAGAAATGGTCAAGAAGGCTTGTAAGAATTGATGCAGAGTATAAAGCAAGCCATACCAGAACAATTTATACAACAATAATATTGTAAAGACAAATAACTTTGAAAGACTTAATTACTCTGAACTATATAATAACCAATACAATCTCCAAGGACTCATGCTATTCACCACCAGATAGAGAGAGCTGATGGAAGAGTGCCTATTGAAAAGCATTTTTTTTAGATATGATTGATGATTAAAATAGGTATGGAAGCTTGTAATAACTAAATATTTTCAGAAAAACTAAAATTAAGGAGATTTGGCTCTTAAAGAGGGAAATCTTTAATAACATGGCACACCTCTCCTGATATCAAATAACTTTGTTTCATTTGGAGTTTGTCTATGGAGTTATATTCTTAAGGCAAATAAAATGTTTCTATATATACTATATTTGAATCATATATGTATGATTTGATTATATATGTGCATGCTTCTACTTTCCTTTTCAGTTAGGAGGGTTTGAGATGGCTAATCTATATTTTTATTCAGTATGAAGGCTGATCCATGAAGTCTAATTGATAACTGTAATATTTCTGTTTTTTTCTAGGGTGGAGAACACTGCTACTACCATGGAAATATCAGAGGCATCAAGGACTCCAAAGCTGCATTGTCAACATGCAATGGACTGCAGTAAGCACAAATCTTTCTTTGACATTGGCATCATTTAGAAGAGGAGTTAGTCAGCATTTTCCAAACTGTAATTTCAGAGGTTATCTTGATAGAAAAGTGCCTTTTCAGCCTTCGGAAGGACTCCTGGGTGGTCTGAAATTAAATGTGCTTCATAATCTAGTCTTTGATTATTTAATGGAAACTCAGACCATAGTAAATAAAAATGTTTCCATTTGACTTTTAGGTCTTTATTCTTTAGAATGAAAGTATTCCCGTCCCCGAAGAACCTGCTAAATTTCCTGAATGTCATTTATATTGGATTTATGTAAGAAATTAACCTAGAGTATATTATTCCAATGTATAAAGTACAGATTGTTAAACCTCATGGACCCTCTTTGAAATCAATCCTCTAATCCTTTGAATTAATAAAAAATAATTATACCTCAAATTCTTTGTATGCTTTTGGAGAATGGGGATCTTGTGATCCCTATAATGCTTAGAAGAGTGTTGGGTACGTTGTAGGGTCTTGATCATTATTTACTGATTCAATTTATGATACTTTAATGTAAATTAACTTCTATAGATATTCTGCACTGATTTCATTTTCCCTTGGTATCTCAGTGTTTCCAGCAGCAGTGGATACTATGGGACAGATTTTGTTAAAGATTTCTCATTGTTCCTTTGTGTTATTATTTGTCAAACCTTTCCTTTCCTTTTTTTTTTTTTTTTTGCATTTTAGTGGCATGTTTGAAGACAACACTTTTATGTATATGATAGAACCACTGGAGTTAATCCACAGCACAGTAAGTCTGTTTTCTTCAGAGCCTGCTTAAAGTGTTGAACTTAAATCTGTTTCTTCAAATAGCAAAGTGGAATGCTAAGAAGAAGATACATTTAGCTCTGATCTCAAATTTTCTACCTATGAATGTAATTTAATTTTATCTTTCTTGACTTCAGTATTGTCATCACTAAAGAAGAAAGTTAGATTAGATAACCTCTGAGGGTGGTCTCTTCTCCCAGATTCTAAATTTATGCTTTGAATATTCTGTTTGGGTTGGGGGAAATGGAAGGAATTAATGTGAGAAGCCATCTGCTCAGACTGAAAAGTTTTTTAGATTTGGGATTGGAGACCAGAGTTCAGATTCCAGCTTGGGAGATCATATACAAATCACATGACTCTTATGGACTTCAGTTTTCTCATATGTAATATGAAAAAGATGGATCACTAAGATTCCGTTCAACTATAAATCTGTCTTTTTGTGCTACTTGCATCACTGTTATATTTATCTTTCATTTCTTTACCAGACAAATTGAATTAGATCCATCAGTTTGACAGGAGATTTTCTAAGGTCTTTTGTTTTTGGTTTTACAGAGAAAAAGTGTTTTTACTGAGTAGGGAAGTCTCTTAGTGTTGGATGGCCTGGTATTCCAGAGGGAAAATGGTAACTAGCCAAATAGATAAATTGAATATAGAGGAAAAAAGCCTTGGATTTGAAGTCAAAGCATATGGTTTTAAATCCCAGGTCTCATTCCTTGTGACTTAGGGGAAATAATTAAGTTCTTCAGCTTCATTTTCTCATTTGTAAAATGACTGTAGGTGACCTCAGAAGTTCCTTTCAGCTCAAAATACAGTGTTCTTTAGTCAAGGTTTTTTGTGGTAATCCATTCTGTTAGAAGCTTCTGTGTGATTTGTTTTACAAGAACCTTCTTGTGCAACTGGGAATTTGCTTCACCTATGGGAAAATCTCCCACAAATACAGGGTTGATAGTCTTGAGAAATTTGTTTAGAAATGCTGGTCATGGGACAGCTAGGTGGTGCAGTGGATAGAGCACTGGCCCTGGAGTCAGGAGGACCTGAGTTCAAATGCAACCTCAGACACTTAGCTGTATGGCCTTGGGCAAGTCACTTAACCCCATTGCCTTGCAAAAACTAAAAAAAAAACCCTCTGGTCATTCATAGCATACACATCCTAGCTGACACTTGCCTGACTATTTAGGGTTCAGAAAACATTCAATTAATGCTCACATGAACCCTGAGAGACAGGTAGGACAAACATTTTTATCTGCTCTTTGCAGATGAAAGACAGATTTAAAGGGGAGAAGGAACTTTTTTAAGGTTACAAAGTTTGTGTGTATCAGAGCTGAACTTCAAGGTCATTTGTTTTAATTCCAGTCCCAGTTTTGCTTTGGTGACATCTCAACCACTGAACAGATAGAAAGTACTTTAAAGACTACCTCATTGTATCATTATTATTATCATCATCATCATCATCATCATCATCATCATCATCATCATTATTATTGTTGTTGTTGTTATTATTGTATTATTATCCAGTACAGAATTGAAAGCATTATAGAAAAAAATTTTCAAATGTCAAGTCTTTAAAAAGAAAGGCTTCATGGGTTCTTGTAAACCATGCTATAGTCAAAAGAATTTTCCTAATTTCTAATGTAAATCCTTAAATTGTTCTTCAAAACCATTTTATATAACCATCTGTGAAGAAGTCAATCATTCAATATTACTTATCCAATATTACATTATACAAATTTTAATTAATATATAGTACTTTAAAATCTAGAGTGCTTATGTGTACATTGTCTCATTTGAGCTTTATAACAGCCATGTGACCTAGGTTCTTTTTTTTTTAACCTAAGTAAAAATGTTTTTATTACCATTTTACAAATGAATAAACTAAGAGCTAGATAGATTAAATGACTTACTCAAAGCAAGTGTCAGTTCTAAGATTTGAACCCAGATCTTCCAGATTCCAGGTCTAGCCCTTCATCTGCTACCCACCATGTGATCTTTCAGATAGTTGATGATGTTGATTAATTCATCTGTAAGGCTGTTCTCTGCCCAATAACCTCATTTTTTTTTGCCTTTCCCACAAATTGCCCATTTCTTTTAATCACTTTTTTTGTCTAGCATATTTTATTTAAACTACAAAGACTGATATTAGAATAGAAACTTGATTTTTTTTTGGAGAACATTTCATCCTTTACATATTTGTGAGCTGCTTTAAACTGCAGAATCATATTTCTGTCATATTTAATGAAAATTCCACTGGATTCTCTGACCTTCTTGCATATAATATTTGTCATTGTTCCCTCTGAAATGTAGTCTTGATCATAACTCCCAATATTTCCCATCAAGCATCCCTAAGATGGGTGAACCACTGTTGCAAATGACAGCTTTTGGTTGATAGGAGGAAGGGAGGATAACTACATTCCTATGATTAAAATGAAGGGATTTATAATTTTATAAACAATTTGACTGACTATATCTTGAGTATCCCACCACCCTAACTAGTGGTACAAAGTTCCTAACTTGGAGAAGGAAAAATGATTATTTGAATTTGTTCAGAACCAAATGCAAAATGAGATTCATAATTAGACCCAGAAATTCCAAATAAACTTACTGGATATTTACTCCAAACATCTGGTTACTGAATAGAATATAAACAACTCCCAGGAAAATAATTAATGGGATCACTGAGAAGGAAGAAAGATTATTATAGCTCTTTTCTATTGAGCAAGTATAGTCACATAAATTTTTGTATGTCTATATAATACCAAAAATAATCTTTGATAAAAATTTATTCATAGAAGTGAGCATTTAGAGGCATAGTTCAATCTCCTCATTTTGCAGATGAGAAATCTAAGGGCCAGAAAAATTCAGAAGGTTGTGCATGATCCCACAAGTATTAGTAGCAAAGCTAGATTCCAGCCCAGGTCTTCTGTCTTAAAAATTAGGTCCTTTATTTTCTCGGTAATAAGTTTGCATGTGTGTATGTGTTTGTTGGATTTGGGATAAAATCATATTTTGTGTTAGAGAGTAGTCCAAATGTCAGTTGATTATTTAAAAATAAATCTTAACATGCCATTTCTCAGTTATTTCCTTTCTGAACTACCAGGAGTTCAATGAAGAATAAGTCAACATTTTATCTTATCTTATCTTATCTTATCTTATCTTATCTTATCTTATCTTATCTTATCTTATCTTATCTTATCTGATCTTATCTTATCTTGCCAGGCAAATGGGGTTAAGTGGCTTGCCCAAGGCCACACAGATAGGTAATTATTAAGTGTCTGAGACCGGATTTGAACCCAGGTACTCCTGACTCCAGGGCCGGTGTTTTATCCACTGCACCACCTAGCCACCCCAAGTCAACTTTTTAAAGAATGTTAGATTTTTTTTTTTTAAAGAATGTTAAGTTCTGTGGAATTTTATTTTTCCCCACTTTAATTATCTTCATATGTCAGCCTCAGTGTTAAGCCTAAATGGAGGCTATTTGTCATCATAATATAAAACTTATTATGTACTATTACTGAAATGGTTTTATTATTCAGGGACAAAAATCAGCCCTAGTCATTCTTTGAACTCAGGTCCTCCTGACTCCAGGGCTGGTGCTCTATCCACTGCACCACCTAGCTGCCTCCCTTGTCACTCTTTAAACAAGTTATTGTATATATTGTTCTCTTGGTTCTGCTGATTTTATGCATCATTATTTTGGGCAAACTTTTTGATATTTTTTTTCCCTAAAATCCTTGAACTCATCATTTCTTATAGCACAATAGTATTCCCTCACAATTGTATGCTATAACCTGTTCAGTCATTCCCAATTGATTGGCAGCCCTGCAATTTCCAGTTCTTTCTCTACAAAGAGAGTTGCTATAAATCTTTTAGAACATATGAGTTCTTTTCCTTTTTCCCTATTCATCTTTGGAAAAAGATCTGTAGTAATATTGTTGGGTCAAAGGGCATAGGTAATTTAATAACTACTTAGGCATAATTCCTGATTGCTCTCCAAGATGATTGGATTAGTTCACAGTTCTTTTCACAATGAATTTGTGTTACAATTTTTCCATATCCTCTCCAACAATTTTTGCTTTTCCCTTTAATCATTTTAACCAATCTGATAGGTGTAAAATATCTCAAGATTGTTTTAAATTTCATTTTTCTAATAAGAGTGATTCAGAATATTTTTTCCTGTTACTATAAATTGTTTTGATTTCTTTATTGGAAAACTGCTTGCTCCTCTCCTTTGACCATTTATCAATTGGGAAATGCTCATATTTTTAAAGATTTGACAAAGTGCTTTATATATTTGAGATATAAGTTCTTTTTATCTGAGAAACTGTCTGTAAGTCTCCCACCTCATTTTCTACTTTCTTTTTGATCTTACTTAGATTTGTTTTATTTGTACAAAATCTTTTTTATGTAAATTTTAATTTAATGTAGTCTGCTTTTATAATTATTTTAAAAAATTTATTTCATTTTCCTTTCACAAATAATGAAGGAAAACAAAAATAATAACCCACAATTATGCAGTACTTTTATTAAACAATATACCCAAAAGATCATTTAGTTATTATTCTATATAATATATTACTAAGTTTTTGAATATTATTTAGAGATTATGGAACAGCTTGGTGATTCAATGAATAGACCCTGGCCAAGTCATTTAACCCTTTTAAAATTTATATTCCTCATTTGTGAAATGAAGGAAATGGAAAGCCATTTTAGTGTCTTTGCCAAGAAAACTCCAAATGGGGTCATGAAGAGTCAGACATGACTGAAAACAACTAAAACAGCAGCATTTACATATTATACATAATTATGTAATATAAATATTATATAGCAATTATCTAGTAGAAATGTAATTAATTATAAATGATTGCATAAGCATACATTATGTAAGTATATTATGTATTTATAATTTACATAACTCAGAAGAGTTAATTGAGTTGCCCCTTGTTCTACAACTAATGAGTTTAAACATCAGAACTGGGACTCAATTTCACCCTATTTACTTTTTTCATTTTCTTTCATGGGAGAGTCAATTTAATATATTATTTTGTTGTACTAGAGTTTAAAGTTTTGAGCTGCTTACTGTGTTGTTTTGAGATTGTTTATGGATTGTACTTACATAAATATCTCTTTTCCCATTACTATGTTTATTGGAAAGCATCTTATAGTTAAATTTGATTTTGGAAGATTAGGGCTCACTATGTAATTTTAAAATATTTTAACTCAATCAAGTAATCTTGAGCAGGAAAGTATTTCTAATGAGAAGTATAATAGAGTATATATGTGATATTTTAAGAAAGTTCATCTTTGAAAATATCTAGTGATGAAATCTATTTCATTAAAAAAAGTTCAAAGATGATAGAACGTACAAATTTCCCTTTCCTCAGAGAGGGTAGAAAAATATCTAATTATTGTTTCATAAAGGTTTATTTGCATCCTTTTCACTGACAAAAATAATTTTTTTTTTTTTTCAGAAAAGTACTGGCCGACCACATATAATTCAGAGAACACTAGGGGGACACCTTTCTAAGCAACTGAAGAATCTAAGTAAGCTTCCATTGAAATAACTATGGAATGATTGCTTTTTCAACCAGATATTGGTAGTATCTGCCTTTTGTTTCCACATATTTGTCCATATACCTACTTCCACCCTGTCTAACTCACCATGCCAGGAAGAGACATCATTCTCTCCATATTTCATGATGCCCCTTGCAAATTTTCCTTTTCTTATCCTCACTCATTATCTTTCCTACTTTAGAATTCTTTTTACTTCAGTATTTTCTTGGAACCATGATCTCAGCAGTGTGGGTAGTGCTTTTACCATTACATCTCATATCTCCTTTATGATTTCTTAATCTAGATAGTTCTTTTCTTTATGCTTTTAGAAATCCTCTATAAAGGGATTCACTGTCCTAGAAGCTTCCACTTAGCTCTTATTAAATTTTTGAATACTGAGGTGACCAACACTCAGTTAGTTGTCCATCTTATCATACCTCATCATTCCCTTTTGCAGGTCATGATTATTGATAGGTTACAGTTTATATCCACTCTATTAATCATTCATGATGAATGCCTAAGTCAATCATCACACATTTGTCAAATATCTTCTGTGTGCCACAATTATTTCTCCTCCTCCTCCTTTCTTCTTTCTTCTTTCATCTTCTTTTCTTCTTCATTCTTCTCTTCCTTTCATATTTTCTTTTTCCTTCTTTAGTATTCCTTTCTTCTTCTTTCTTCTTTTTTCCTTCTTTTTGTTTTTTGGAAGCAATCAGAATTTAAGTGCCTTCCCCAGAGTCACAGAGCTAGTAAGTGTCTTATCTTGACTTGAACTCAGGTCCCTCTGACTCCAGGGTAGTGCTATATTCGTTGCATCGCCTAGCTGCTCCAGCAACTTACATTTTATTGGGGGAGACAATATGTGTATATGTAATTATATATAGAATAAATATCAGGGAATTAATAAGAGAAAGCATTAATAGTTAAGGAAGTAGAAAGGCCTTCATGTAGAAGGTGAGCACTCCTTGGGTAGAGTTTGGAAGAAAGAGAAGGATTTGGTTAGGTAGAGATGACAATGGGTGTCTTTATGTTGCCTACAATTTTGACTTTTCCAAGATTATGTTGTTCCATGATTGGGAGCAGCTGGGTGGCACAGTGCCAGCCCAGAGTCAGAAAGCCCTGAGTTTAACTTTAGCCTGGACACTAGCTGTGGGACTTAACTAGTTCACCTGCTTCCTTATCTAGAAAATGGGGATGCCCCTCTCTCCCATGGTAATTATGAGAACCAAATGCAGTAATATTTGTTAAGCACTATGTGCCTGGCAAATAATATGCACTTGATAATTGTTAGCTATTATTGTGATTTTATCATATTTCACAACTATGATATTACTGGAAGATAGTGGCATAATTGAAAGCATTGTCATTCTCCACATGCAATTCAGTCCTGCTTACTCAACTTCCCAATTGACTCTGTGTCCACTTATTTCCATCTGCATTTTCTGTCTGTGAGAAAAATGCTGACATACTCATTCAATTGGATCTAACTGCATTTCATCATCTGGGAATTAGAAATTCTACATCCACTTTTTTTTCTATGTGGATTCTTAGACTTCTCTTTTTGTGTATGTGTGTAGTATGTTGTATGTAGTATATGTGTGTAAAGTCAAAGATTCTTACTGTAAAGTTTATAGAAATTAATTCATTGTTAATCACATATAGACACAACTGTTCATTCTCCAGAGATTATCTTTTCATTTTTCATCTTCTGTGACAGTGGCAAATACCATCAGCAAACATTTGTGTTGATATTTAAGTACTGTATGTTTACAAGAGGACCACCAAACAAAGTTATCTCTGTGCCTGCATCTGTTTGTGTGAATTTCATGTGCATGGAAGACACTGCATATCTTTAAGGAAGATTTTTGCTTTCTTGAATATAATGCCAATAACAATTATGCAATCTGGTTTTGCATTTCATATTTTTGCACAATGATCTGTGCTATTCAGAAGATTTATCTACTGAAAGAAAATCAAAAGACAAGAGACTATTCTCTTTTCTTATTTTCATCAATGCTATCCTGGTATACACATAAGCCATGCTCTTAAATTTTATAGATAGAAATTAAATCTAGCAGTTGCTAATGATTTCTTGGTAACTTTTTCTTTTTTCTTTTTTATTCTTGGTAATAATGTCACTTTTGTCTTTATTATTTTGAAATCTTTATGTTGTGGAGATATTCTGAAAATTGATACCTGTATGCCTTTAAATTGTGATTTATCTAACAATGATTTTTTCATGTATAATTTGGTTAAGTCAGATCATTCTTCCTAACTCTACCTTCTTAAGTGCCAGTAATAATTTTATATCAGATACTTAAATTTTTAAAAATCCAAATTTGTCTTTTATCTTCCATTTCATTTCATTTTCAGCAATAATAAGAGAGAAATAATAATAGAGAAATTCTGACAAATCTATTCAGTTTTCCATCTACTTGTTGTCCTTGTTTTACCTGTAAATGATTTTTTTGATTTTAGCCAAACTTTCTGTATTTTTCAGCTGTATCTCAAATTACCAAGGAGATTAAATATTTACAATTGAAACAGTTTCTAGAGTCCTTGAGTTTGTTGTGGTTATTATTTTCTGAAAGTTAAATTTCTCTAAAACAATGATGATAATCAGTAAACATTTTTATTTTATCCATTTCCCATTTTTCAGAATTAACAACTTTTTAAAATAGGATGAATTGCAGTTATACTTTTACCAAGTAATTTGACACCTTTATCCTTTTAAAGTAGGTGTTGTTTTTCACTTTTATTTTAACCAATAAATGATCTGACAGCAGATTTGCTGTTGTTTTGAGTCATTTCAGGCATTTTTCATTCTCTGTGACTTCATTTTGGTGTTTTCTTGGCAAAAATACTGGAATGGTTTGCTATTTCCTTCTCCAGCTCATTTGACAGATGAGGAAACTGAGGCAAGCAGGGTCAAGTGACTTGCACAGTCACACAATCAGTAAGTGTATGAAGGCAGATTTGAACTCAGATCTTCCTGACTCCAGGCTTGGTGCTGTATTCATTTTACCACCTGGCTACCTTTGAAAACAGAATAATTGCTGTGACATGACTCTATTGAGTCTTTACCACTTGCCTATAGACATGCTTATTTCCCATATTGTTTAAAAACAAACTTTTGATTCCACTATTTAGCTACATTTTAGATCTCTCTTCCCTTTTCCAGCTAGACTTCTTTTTTTTTTTTTTTTTTTGCGAGGCAAATGGGGTTAAGTGGCTTGCCCAAGGCCACACAGCTAGGTAATTATTAAGTGTCTGAGACCGGATTTGAACCCAGGTACTCCTGACTCCAGGGCCAGTGCTTTATCCACTACGCCACCTAGCACCCCCCAAAATTTTACTCTTCTTGCTAAATCTAGTGGCCTCTTCTCAATCTTTATTTTTATTTTTTCATTACTATGCACTTTTTGACATGATTACCTTTTTACCCTAGAAACTATCCTTTCTCAACTTTTCATGATCTTGTTATCCCTTGCTTCCTGTTTGACTTATCTGGTTTTCTTTGGTGGATCATCTCTGTCATGACTACTAATTTTGGTGTTCCCAAAGACCTGATCCTGGTCCCACTTTGATCTCTTTACTGTTTCACTTGGTGACTTCATCAGATCCCATTCATTTTATGTAGTTGTGTTCTAAATTTATTTTGCCCTCTGTGACTTGCCACATCTAGTAAGTGTCTGAGGTTGAATTTGAATTCAGGTTCTTCTGATGCTAGGGCCAATACTGTAGCCACTGCACCACATAATTGCCCCCTGATTCCCTCTTAAACTCCAGTCCTGCCTCACCAGTTCCCTATTGGATGTTTCCACATCAATCTGCTAGCAGTAAATGTTTTGTAGCCATCTCAAAGCTACTATGTTCAAAACAAAACTCATTATATTTCTCCCTTCTCCCTCAAACCCCAGATTCTCTTCTGATTTTTTTTTCTATTTATTATGAATGTACTACCACCATCTCATTGATTTGAGCTCTAATTCTTGGTGTTGTCCTCTATTTCTCCCTCTCACATACGCCATATAGATGATCAGTTGCCAAATATTTTTGTTTCTAAGTTCACATAAACTCTTTTCTACATCTCCTTCTGTGGACTCATAAAGATACTTTCTTGGTTTAGGCCATTTTCACTTCTTGCCCATACTGCTCTAACAAAAAGCCTTTTAATTTGTTTCTTTCCATCAAGTCTTTTCCCACTTCAGTCTATCTTCCACACAGGTGCCAACGTGATTTTCCTAAAACATATATATATATTTCATTTCCCTGCTCAATAAACATTGCCTCTAAGATTAAATATTAAAAACCTTTTGGGGGGGTTTGGCATTTAAAGGCCTCTGCAACTTCATTGAGAGGGAACATTTTTTTTATCAGTGTTATTATCTATGATCTTTGATTTACTGCTGAATCTTGGTATTTCAAAGTCAGCTATATTTAATGATTGTGATGCCATCTTTAAAAATGGATTGTTTATTATTTGCTTGTTTTATGATAGCTAGCCTTGTAGTCAGGAAGCTCTGGTTTCAGATCTTGTATCTGAAACATATTGTCTTGCACCTCAGACAACCTCTAAAGTTATAAGTTGCAGATGATTTGTAGTTCTGTATCAGTGGAGGAAGTTTTCACACTAGGAATTTCCTATATTGATGAAATTACAGGTTTGAACTATGCTTTCTTACCCCTACCCCCCACTACATACACTTTAATTATTCTTTATCTTGTTTAAAAGGATATACAGTTCTCCCATCCACATTGGAACTTTCATCTTCATGGTTTCAATATATCACAGATCAGCATAAGAAATTAAATGGGAATTTTTTGGGAGTTTTGTGGAAAGTACAGATGATACATAAAGGTCAGCAGATGACAGAGAAAAAGAAATACTATATATATATATATATATATATATATATATAGATATATATATATAGATAGATAGATAGTATAATATCAACCCAAATTTTACAATAAGGCACTGTAAATACCCCATTAAAAAAGAAAAAAATTCAGACTTCTTCTGTGGTATGAAAGGAGAGCCAAAATTTTTTTATGCACATTTTCTAGGTCTTGGGGGATACCTTGCCCCTAACCTCTTTGACTCTTATAGTTATCAACTCATTAACTCTTACATTTTGGCATTTATTTTTATTTTTCTACAGGCATGGAAGAGCATGACCAGTGGCCCTTTCTGTCTGAGTTACAGTGGCTAAAGAAAAGGAGACGACGGAGAAGAGCTGTGGGTATTTGAATTAAAGCTTGCTATTTCATTCTGGCATTTTCATGTTGTAGCTATTATGAGGCTGAGTTTCTTTGTGCATTGATACTATAAATTTTTGGATTTGCTGTACTTCAGTAATAGCTTCATTTTTCAAATATATTAGATATCATTGATTTTGAGTTGTATTACATAGAGAGATTTTAGCATTTTTTCTCTGCTCCTTTGATAATTCATACTGATTAGTGTTGACAGAATCTTATATCAAACCTAGCTGGTCTATAAAAATGGTAGCTGTATCAGATATATTTGCAAAAGTTTTCCTATAAAAATGTAAATATCTTTTCTTAAAAAGTAGAGCAATAATAATTATCTGCACATATATGCACAAGCACATATTTCCATATAGTTTAGGCACATTTTATTTTAAGTATTCATGCAAGAAATAATTATATTTGAAGACATTGGATAATTAGGCTTATTATTTTTTCCTTTTCAAATGAAAATCACCATCCTTAACCCCTGAATGCTGAATTTTTTTCCTAAATATAGCTATATAGCAGTAAACTAAAATTCATATAATTAAATCAGTAATTATCACATTATAAAATATTCAAACAATACTTGGAAAGACCTCTTATATCTTACTAATAGATTTGAATTTGTATTCAAAGAATAAGCTAAGAAGAAAAATACACCTTATCAATTGGTTGATCACTAGTTGATGAATCCTTTAATCTTGGCAAACCATGACACAAATGAAAAAATGGAAAAAAGTATGGTGGTTTGTTTTTAACTCTTGAAGAGGAGCATGACATCACAAAGTTGATGTCATGGCTTGCAAGTGAATTTGGTGTAAATGAGGCAGAACTGTGCAAAATTGTCAGCCTCATTCCTCCAGAGCCGTCTGGGGGTTGGTAAGTCATGAAGCAGGGTGACTGGAGATGGCCCCCGATGCAGGGGGGAGACTTGGATCTTTTAAAGCTAAGACTTTTACCAGTTCATTCCTCCTGTACTTCCATTATAACAGTGGTGTTATGATGGAAAAGAGGACAAAGGATGCTAAAAATCACATTGATTTTTTAGTTATTTTAAATATTTGAACTTTTTTCCAGTGATCAAAAAAATTGACATATTATTGGATGACTGGAACTATACAATAGTAATATTCTTTTGTGGTAAATGGACCCAGAAAATTAAGTGGAAAGATGGCTCAAAGTGTTTCTGACAAAGCTAATAAAGGAGTTATGAAATTGCCTTCATCCAATGTTCAAAGGCAACAAGGACCGATTTTACAGAATCCTCAGTCATCTTGTCTAGTAGTAACCATAATTAAAAAAATGCAACTGTGAAAATAACCACAGCTCATAAAGTACTTATTATATAAATTCCAGAAAGCTCTTGAAAAGATTTGCCAAACCAAGCCAATGTATTAATTGTGAAAGTGGGCATATGAGAGGATGGGAAAAATATGAAAAATGAAAGTCAAAGTCTGATAGAATTCTCAGAAGCTTTCTGTCCTCAGATAATGAACTCTTTCAGAAAAGAGTTGTATTCATTTGAACATGGTGAATACTGAACAGTATCATAAAAAATGAAATTAGTTTTACAGATTGGAGACAACTTGTTCCTGATATGAAAACTATATTGAAATCAGCTGTCTGCACTGGTTAATTAGAGCAAAGACCAAATCATCAAAACAGGATAAAGGTCAAAGTTGAGCAGTAGTTCTAATCAGTGTCAACAACTTCAACTTCTTCTATTCAATTAAGCCTTTTGTGAAAGGAATTGGAAAACAAAAAAAAAAAGGCAGAGATCTTGACCTGATAATTTCAAATTCCTACAAAAATTTAACTCATCCAGAAGTCACCACAATAAAGAGGCCAGAAGGGCCAAGAAACTGATTTACTTAAGAAACACCTGATTTTGCCAAGCAGAAGGAGATAGTAACCAGTAGATATGCAATTTAGGATACAGGTATTATGTAAAAACACTACCAAGGAGGTTATTAGAAAGTTAAGATTGTGGGAAGGGGGCATCGAGTTGGCACAGTGGATAGAGGAGTCAGGAGTACTTGAGTTCAAATCCGGCCTCAGACACATAATAATTACCTAGCTGTGTGGCCCTTGGGCAAGCCACTTAACCCCATTGCCTTGCAAAAACCATAAAAAAAAAAGATTATGGGAAGGAAAATAAGTCTATGACTAATTTGTCATGGGAGCCAAATAAGACACATCATCCCAAGAGCATTCATGAATAAAACTTGCAGAAGGGCAATGGATAGAAAGTAAATGGAGTTATTTTTCTACATTCTACAGCAATCTGTTACCACAATAGTAACAGAACCACCATCATATCTAGAACCTTACAACTCAATCTCTAAAATGCGATATAAATACATAGAAATGAAATGTGGGCGGAAGTCTTAGGAGGAATGATGGGGCCAAAGTTGAGATTAAAGAAATCAGTGCTGTCATTGACATAGTTTTGAAAGCCTTGAGGGAAATGGTGAAACTCTAAAGCCTGAGTCAGATCAAATCACTCTTCTGATAAAAAAAGGTTTCAGTACTTTTTAGTATTGAATTTTTCAGTACCTATAACCTCCAAGATAAATTACAAATTCCATCACTGAAGCAGTGGAGTCCTTTACAATCTGACACCAGCCTACCTTTCTAGATTTAAGTTAGTAATACTTTGTTTTGAGTGCTTTATATTCTAGACAAATGTTGCTTTTCTACAGGACATAATATTACAGTATCAGTTCCTTTCTTTGCACAGGCCTGTTTCTGGAAAGAACTTTCTTCCCAGGGCACCTAGGTGGTACACTGGATAGAGCAGTGACCCTGAAGGCAGGAGGACTTGAGTTCAAATCCTAACTCAGATACTTAATAATTACCTAGCTGTGTGATCTTGGGCAAGTCACTTAACCCCTTTGCCTTTGCCAAAAAAAAAAAAAGAATTCTCTCCTCCTCTACCTCTGAGTAGCCCTTGTTCCCTTCATATTTCATCACACTGGAGACTTTTCTAACAATCTCCGAAAGTTTGACCTTAATAAAGTCAAAACAGATTTAAGCTAACATATGTGTTTATTAAGTTATCTGTGTCTATTGTCATTCATGATTGGGAGCCAGTTAGAGATTTGGACTTAAAGTAAGATTTTGGGGGGAGCATATTTCAGAATTGGACAAAATTATTGATGGTGGGGGCGGCTAAGTGGCACAGTGGATAAAGTATTGGCCATGGAGTCAGGAGTACCTGGGCTCAAATCTGGTCTCAGACAGATGCTTAATAATTACCTAGCTGTGTGCCCTTGGGAAAGCCACTTAACCCCATTTGCCTTGCAAAAACCTAAAAAAAAATTATTGATGGCAGCCAATGAAATTACATATTCTTTCATAAAGCTACACAGCATATATTATAGTTTCCATTTCTGATTCAGGGTGTCTGCTTCATGTCAGACTGTCAGAGATTCCATTAAGTGGGGGGGGATATGATTCCTCCTGTCTCAGGACATCCTTGCCTTATCAGATGTTACAAACATCCATATATCATGAGAAATTTTTCTCTCTTTCCAGGGGTGTTTGTGCCAACCTTTGACTATTGATACAATGAAGGGGATTTATAGTTGTGATTAGAAATATTACCAGCAAACTTCTTGTTTTCTAAGGAGGAAATTGACATTTTCACACATAGAGCTGACAACTTTACATTCAGATTTATAAATATTATTCGTGGGAGAGAAGCAGACAAAAATTTATACTTTGTCATGTCCCTGAAGAGCTAGTGCCTATTCTAGATTTATTTTCTGTTTTCTTTATATTTTTTTGTGTTTACTTATATATACACATATTATACTCTTCTTCCTCCTACCTCTTCTCCAGTATAATGAAGCTCATTTAGGGTATAGAGCTGATTAATTTTTATTTTTGTTTCCCCAGCACCAAGGATAGTTCCTGGCACATAGATGTTTACTTACTTGCTTGAACACTTTTTTAAAAATAAGGTATCACTGGGAAGAAATCATAATAAAATAATGGGGAAAAACATGGATTATATTTATACCCAGTAAAGTCTTACCAGGAAAACACTAATAACTAGATACCTATTACTTTATTAATTGATGTACTACTACATATTTTCTTA
This sequence comes from Macrotis lagotis, assembly GCF_037893015.1. NCBI lineage: Eukaryota > Metazoa > Chordata > Mammalia > Peramelemorphia > Peramelidae > Macrotis > Macrotis lagotis. The sequence goes on along the minus strand of NC_133663.1, from coordinate 83,152,779 downwards.
TCTTTATAAAATCTTTGAGAGTAATATTCATGTATCTTGAGAATGTCCTCAGTAATATGGAAACATACAGGCAGTCACAACGATTCTGTTCAGCAGACCAAATCTTTATTAAAGAATCCAAATTGCAGGTGACTCCAAAGGGAATGCAAAGACATGGTGGACCCAAGAAGGCATGCTCAAGAAGTGACACAAAATGATATATCTGGAAGCTTTGTATGACTGGAAAAGGAGATGGGCTAGTCATATGGTAAGGGCAGGGAATAACAGAAGGGTAGTTAAGCACTATGCTAGTCCCCATATACTATAAAAAGACCTAGAGAAAGACCTTTAATAATGCTAGGTGGACCCATTTTTGAAGATATATGGTAGAATATGAACAGGAAAAATATGATGGTCATAATGGTGATGGTAGTAGAAGTAGTAGAAATAGTTGTTAGTAACAGTAGTAGTAGTAGTAGTAGTAGTAGTAGTAGTAGTAGTAGTAGTAGTAGTAGTAATAGAAGTAGTAAGAGGAAAAGATGATGATGAAGAAGAATAGCAACGGTTAATATGTTACATGTGAAGAAACTGAGACTGTGAGGGATTAGGTGACTTTTCCAGGTTTCTGAGACAGGATTCAAACTTGAGCTTTCTTGACTCTAAGACCAACATTCTATGTATCATTTAGTTGGCTTGCTTGCACTCTGCGCTGATGGAGGACAGTGTAGGTACCCACACAAATGAGATCACAGATCTTGTGAATTACTAAATAACTGAAGCTTATTTTTGGTCGTCCTGTAATCTTAAACTATAATTATGAGACTATTTAGTAAATTACACAGTGAATACTGTGTTGCCAAGAACTAATTTCCCCATCTTATAGATTACATGGTAATTTAGTAGATAACTTATCAAGTAATTACAGTGAGAGTTGCCAATTTTAGATACTATTTAACTGAATTTAGTTGTTTAATTTATCAGTTCACCAGTGCTAGAAACTTAATTCAACCTCAGCCCTGATTTTCTTATGTGATAAGGAATAATACTATTCCCCCACCTATCTCTTAGTATTAGCTTTCGCCTCAAATGTCATAACAGAATGGTAAGCTTAGAAACTATGCATTCCAACTTCCCCCTTATTTTATATATGAGGAAACTGATAATGAATGTAAAAGACCTTTGTATACTACAGAATCCTATTTAGGAGAAAGATATTAGGCTTGTTAATGCTGAAATACAGTAGTTTTTTAATGTTGTTTGATTTTGTAATAGCATTTAACTCAAGAGAACAAGATGCAACTTTCAAACTCCACAAATCTATATTAAATTTATATAAGGTCCTTTGACAGGTGAGATCAGAGATACAGTTTGTTCAGCCATCTTTTGAGGAGCAATATCAAATGAGGCTCCTGCCTGTTGCTCAACTGAGGTGTCCATCATTACAATGAGACATGGCTGTATGTAAAGTCCAAATATAAAAGGAATTCCCTTTCAGTATCCAGATTCTCCACATTCACACATTTTTTAGCTAAATTAGGAAAAAGAAGAACAACAGCAAAGGGATTGGAATGAGCATTGATAATTGGCAGAAGAGAAAAGATAATGTTGGTTATTATTTCCTTTCTATTTTTTTTCAAGGAGAATAATCTTTGGACAGAAGAAAAAATGACTATTAAGGAGTTGATAGTCAGTATATTAGCAAGAGTTTACCTAAGTGCTCTACTCCATAGACCACTTAGTCTCCCATTCACTTTTGATTTTCTTGCAGTTTGGGTTCCTCAGACTCTAAACATGTATATTTTACAGAATTATTTTTGAAAATCTGTTGCTTGTTCTTTGGCTGGGATAAAATAAATCCTAGAAGACTAAAAGAACTGAAAGGTTTGGCAAGCCACTATCAGCAATCTCTGAAAGACTGTGAGCAACAAGGGAGATAACACAGGTTTGAAGAATCCCTGAAAGCAATTTTTTAAATACTGTGGACCAGACTCTAGGTTAATTGCTGGGAATACAAATATAAACAGAAAGACCTGCCTTCAAAGGAGCTTATGTTTTAATGGGGGAAAGACAATACATTAAAAAGAAGCAGAAACGGAGTAGGGGAATCAGACAGAGGGTTCCAGCATGGAGTAACAATAAAGTCCAGAGTGCAGCCTAGAGAGGAATGAGATATGGTTGGCCTGGGTCTCCTCATTAAGTAGAGGTTATGGGAGGAACTATCCAATCAGGAGAGACCACAGTGCTAGAAGCCTCCTATACTAGAGTGGAATGGGATTCCTTGAGGAGCAGTGGGTTCCTCTTCACCATTGATCTTCAAGGAAAAAAAAATTACATAACTGCATTACTACATCATAATGAAAGTTACAGAGGACATTCTTGTTTAGGTAGAAGACAGATCAGGTTGCTTTTGATGTTCCTTCCAGCTCAAAGATTCTATGATTCTGATCCATAGAACATGATGAAGAGTCCTGAAGGACATTCTTAATCGAAACTGGCAGAGCTGCTTAATATTTGAGAGAAGGAAAATTTGAAAAATGTGCAAGTATCCAGATTACAATAAATCATCATATGGTCTGTCTAGTTAGTCCTTCAGTTCATATCTTTTGGACAGGGGCTGCAGATAGGTAGTAAGCAGAGGCCAAAATTGAAGAGATCAAAATATTTATTTTATCTGAGGAATCACACATGACTTCAATAGTCTCTGCTTCTAAGTTTTATTTTCTTCTGATAATGAGAAAAAAATCAGGTGATTTGATGATAATGAAAAGATGCCTAGTGAGTGTAAATAACTCCAACAGTAGCATAAATAAGGTGAGATTTAAAATAAAGAGAAAGATAGGCCAGGTATAAAGACAAAGAAAGAGATGGCCCAAGTGCAGCACTACTACCCTCTAGATATTTTAAAAAGAAAACTGCCAGCCCATGGAGTATTTCCTCTATGAAGGCTTTATGGAAAGATATAGCATAAGAAACAGCCAGAATAAGATATAGGGGAATTCTGTTCTACACCAGGAAAGATTTAACCATACTGTTGTGATTTGGGTCCACTGAATATCATTGTTACATACATTAAGCCTGTCATACTAACTCTTAGTCATTCTTCTAAGCCTGTATTAAAGGTTTTATACTGTGACTATTCTATTATATCACTTTTGCAACTGCTTCAAAAGTTGGCATTTGCAAAAATGAACAGATATGCTACTAATCTTCCATAACTGTCCATCCCCATCAATCATTATACAATCAATTATCATGCATCTAGAGGCTCTGAAATCATTATTATTGATTCCTTGAGATATTATAGAGAAATAAAAGTACAAATTATGACTAAAAAAGCTTAGTTATGCATGTTGTTAAAGGGTCATATGATACTAATCCAAGTGAAAAAGTAGGCCTGGCGTTGTTTATTGCTCAGAAGTCATACAGGTATGGTTTATCATTTGTCAGAGCCATGGGATAGAAAGAGAAAACTATCCATAAATACTTGATTCTGAAAAGAAGAGATTTAATATGAATTGGGGTACAATGTAGCTGAAGTTAATGTCATCAAATGGACTATGTTTAGACTGCATTTAAGAATTTTTTGACTTCTGAAATTCCTTCCACTATTGTTGATTGAATTTCAGAAGACCTTAGAAAATTCAACTCAATGAAGGCAACTTTTATTAAGTGCCGGCAATTTGTAGGGCACCGTGCTGGCTAATGGGGATGGATGCAATGACAAAGCCACTTTTTTTTTTTGTTCTCAAGGTGTTTAATTTTACTTGGGAAGGATATAACATGCACAGATGATCATGTACAAAATAAATTTTTAATTTATTTTCCCTCAATTACTTATAAAAACATTTTTTAACATTTTTTGCTTTTTAAACAAGTTTTGACTTCTAAATTGTGTCCCTCTTTCCCTCCCTGCAATCTGATAGTTTATATATGTGCAGTCATGTAAAGCATTTCCATATTAATCATTTTGTGGAAGAAAACTCTAACAAAACAAAAAATTAGTTAAGTCACTCATAGTTGTTCTCCTTTGTTCACACCACTCACAAAAAAGTTCATGTAAATATTTCTGGGTTTTTCTAAAATCATCCTGCTTGTCATTTCTTATAGCACAATAATAATATTCTATTACAATCATATACCACAACTTGTTCAGCTATACAAAGTAATTTTAGAGGGGAGGAAGCACTTACCCCTTGTGGGGGTGGAGAAAAAAACCCAGCAAAGGCGTTATAGAAATGGGATTTGAGTTAATCCTTTGAGAGATTCAAGTGAAGATAGAACACCTGAAGACCAATGCAGAGTCCCTAGGTACAACTAGCTAACTATGGCTCTGTTTACATAGCTTTGACACCTGGAGAGCAGGTGTCTTCTCACAGTGGAAACCCTACCTTCCCCGATACCTAGTAATCCTCTACTAGCAATTGTCCCTGCTCTCTTACCCAGGCTGACTACAATCCTGGGGTCCAATTACCATGATGTCTGCATCCTATGATCATTTTCCCTCCTTATATTCTCCTAGGTCATAGACTATCAGGTATTGTCAGTTGAGTCACAAGGATATAGACAGGAGTCTCTGGAAGACAGGTCATTTATTTTCTGTCTGTACCTAGAGACAGCTGTACTTATCTAATTCTGCCTCTCCCTCAACCACATTTATTGGAAGCATAAGAATTAATAGCCTTTGCTCTGTAGCCCATAGGATAGCTTATAGAAAAGAAATGACAAGGTTGGCATAATGAATGAGCTTTATAATAATATGGCATAATAATAATAATGAGCCTTCCTTAAAGCCAAGAAAACTTGGGTTCTGATGTATGCTGGTTGTGTGTTTCTGCACACATTACTCAGTCTCTAAGTGTTCTAAGCAACTATTTCAAAATTTAAGTTTCAGAGAAGGTGCCAGCTTGGACAGGTAGATGAAATTTCCTCACCCATGAATTTTGTATTTGAAAGAAATCACAGGTCCTCCCCTTATCATACTATAGGTTAATTCCACAAATAAGTCTCCTAACATACATTTTAAAAACATAAAATTTTAGTAGGGGGAATATCTGACATTATCAATCTTATTTTCTTCTAAGTTCAGTTTGTTTTTGAAATTACAAAGCACTGATTTTTTTCTCCCTTTCACTTTTAGAAGGCAAAAAAAAATCAAACCTGTATAACAAATTTGCATAGTCAAGTACAACAAATTCCTATATTGACCATGTCCAAAAATATGTATCTCATTCTGCTTTATTTACTCCATCACTGTTAGTTCATCTTTGTTCTGATATAAAATATAGATGAAGAATACTACCCACCTCTTATTTTGTTTAGATTTATTTTCTATGCTAGACTGAATTCTAGCTTATCCTTCTAACAAAATAGCATGGAGAACCTCACTTCTTGACCTCATAGATAACTTTGCCCATATTCTTAATTGGGTCCTTCACCTTTGATGGAATATATAAATAAAGAATCTAAGATTCAGAGCAATCCCCCAATCTGCCAAAGTTGGAGATTTTTTTGTCTTGAGTTTTCTAATCTATTTGTCATTTGACAGGCACCGCGTGGAGTGTTTGAAGAAATGAAATACTTGGAGCTTATGATTGTCAATGATCATAAAATGGTAAGCAATGGCAGGATGCCATTCTTTGTGTTGAATTTAGCAATTAAAAAAAACAACCTTTCCAACTAATCTTTCTCTGTTGTTTGCTAAGAAGAAAGACTGTTCTTAAAAATCCTGTTTTTAGAGAGAACTTCAAAAACATGTAATTACCTTTAATATATATTTTATGGTATTTGGAAATGGGTTTTACAATACCTACACAGCTACACTTTTTTCTTGTGTGTTATAATCATGATCAAGAAGATTTATTCTTAACGAGCAGTATCTTATTACTTTTCAGTTTCACTCAATGTAATCTTTTCTTAGTCATGAGTTTATTTTTAGCTGTTGTCTTTTATTTTGGTTTTATTCCTTTCCTTTATTCAAATCTCAGTTTGTTATGTGCCCTTCTACACTCCACCCCTACCATGAATAGTAGAGACTTATAAACTTAGTTTTAAAAAAATAAAAATTTTGATAATTATATTTCATTGTAATTTATTTCCTTTGTTATCCTATTAATTTTATATTTTATAGGCTTCTCTAGACTACATGATCCAAATAAATTTAATAATTCTAGCCCTAGAAATTATTATAGCTTGTGATAGATAATTTGTGGAAGATAGTTGACCACTGGATAATAATTTCTTATTTTTAGTCATAGTAACTCATAGAACCACCAGCTATGCTGTGGAGGAGTTAAGAACTATATAGGTGAAGGAAGTACCACACAAGCAAATTTAAGAATTTTTTGAAGTATTGAACTGATCTGATAGGTTTGATTTCATCAGAGACAGATCCATACAGCAAAGGCAAAATATGTTCATAGTCATTTTTAAGGCTTTGCTCCATTATCTCTGACTAAAAAAAGTGAAAACCCAGTGGTACTCACATATCTGATATTGTATAAATTAATGTGAACTATATTTTAATTGAATGACATCCCAAGGAGGGTGACCCAGATATTTGGGCCTTAAGGACTTGGTGATGTTTAGTTTGGAACAAAGAGAATGCATGGAGGGATATATTTGTTTTCTTCAAGTATTTGAGAGTATTTATCTGGAAAAGGGAATGAACTTTTTTTCCTGCTTGGCCTCAAAGTGCAGTATTAGGAATATGGGTGGAAGTTGCACAGTCTAATTTAGGTAAAGGAAAGATAAGGGTTAGAGGGGTGGTTTAGATGATCTTTGAAGTCCCTTTAGGTTCTGAGATTTTTGTGAATCTGAGATGATCTTCATCTCTGAATCTGAATCAACCTAATAGTGGAATTATTCTTGTACTCAACCCACAGAGGAATTAAAACTGAACCCCCATTTTTTGAAGATGCAAATTTCACCAAAGCTTTCTTAGATTCCTTTCTATTCTAAAAGCCTATTGTAATTCTCTTGAGTGGTGGAGCACCATTTTAGTTTTAAGTGGAATTCCTTCCAAGATGCAGGTTTCAAAGAAAAGGTACAGTTTAGAATAAGTCTACATGATTGAGAAAGGTTGGCAATTTCTTTTTCTTTTTTTTTCTTTTTGCAAGGCAATGGGGTTAAATGACTTGCCCAAGGCCACTCAGCTAGGTAATTTCTAAGCGTCTGTGTCTGTATTTGAACTCATGTCCTCCTGACTCCAAAGCCTCCTGACTCTCTCCACTGTGCCACCTAGCTGCCCCAAGGTTGGCAATCTTCAAAGAGACAGAAATATTGGATTATTTTAGACAAATCTTTTCCCTAAAACACAAAATGCTTTTTTAAAATATGAATTATCTGTATTGGTCCACATGGACATTTTCTCTCTCCATTGCACAAATGTGACTCTGCTGAAATTATTTTGACTATTTCTTTAATATTTTAAAAAAAAATATATGTATATATATATATATATATATATATATATATATATATATATATATATATAACATCACTAGCCTTAATCACTTCTGAGACTTAGAACATTGTCAGTGGTTTGAGTTTTTCCTGATTTCCAAAACTTAGAACTACTATTGTTATGTCTTATTTTTAAAATAAAGAAAAATGATGATGAAAGCTTTTGCTTCTAGAGTAACTGCTAGTGAAGGAAGGGAGAAGGTACAATAAGGATTTATATGGCACCTACTATGTGCTATATAAATGTGACACAGTATGTGTCAGGTGCCTCATAGAATCTCATTTTATCTTGGTAACTTTGATATTATAAAAAAGTTTGAAGTAGCTTTTCTTAATATTTTTATGGAAGCATGAATTTTAATTTTTTCTTCTGAATGATTCAGACAGCATATTTTTTCACTTTTTAAAGGTCTTTTATTTACTGTACTTTTCTGGAAGTTATTCTAGATTCTTGCATAAAGAATCATTTTAGTCCATCGAAATATGAGTCCTACATCATTAGATCTTTGTGAGTCATTTTAATTATTTGCAGATTTATTTGCAAGCCATCTTTGAAAGGGGCACATAAAACTAAGTGTCTTGGGTTTTTTGTTTTTGTTTTGTGTGTGTGCGTGCATGTGTGCATGTGTGTGATTTAAAACTGTGACATAGAAAATGAACATTGGCAGTGTGCCTATTTTGTTAGGTAATAAGGATTAAAACAGGAAAAAAGGTCTAAGTATATTGCTGTAATTCAATGAGCAACTGCATTTTTTATAGGTCATTGGATCTAAAATTATAATCTTTTTGTTCTAAAAAAATGGCCTAGCTTCTACACACTCTAGTGGAGCAAAATTAACTGTTAGTTCAGAATAAACATTTTTTAGATTCAACATAAGCATTTTCTCTAAAGTCATATAGAAAATATAAACATTAATGTATATAATTAATGTATATATGCTATATTCAAGGGTCCCTGAGATTGCATTCTTAGTAAAAGGCTCATGGATTCAAAGTTGGAAAGGACATCAGAGACTTTATAATGTAGCTTTCATTTTATAGATGAAGTGAATGGTGCTTAGAGATGTTAAGGACTTGTCCAAGGTCACACATTGGACTTGGGATAGGAACCCAAGGCCTTTGCCTCCAGAATCTCCAGAGGCAGTGAGTGATCTTTCTACTCCTCCATTCTGCCTCCAGTAAACCAAGTGAATATTGAAGCATTTAATTTAAACATTAGGGAGTAAAGCTTAAATGGCGTAGTTAACTTTTGGTTTCCTGACAATTTGTTGGAGCTTTAATATTAGCATCAACCTTTAATCAATGAATCATAGAATGTTTGCATAGATTGAGATTCTTTTCAATAGCTCAGCCGATAGCATCTTTCATTGGTGTTTACTTATTTTTCTAAAAAGAAGATATTTCTAAAGAATGTTATTTCAGTTGAGAATAAAGACCAAAGGCAAATATGTAGTTTTAAATGCAAATTATATTTGAGTAATCAGTGGCTGTGAAAGCAACCCCCCCCACTCCCCTTAAGTTAGAAATGACCATTTTGCTTGTATACATAATTTAGACCTCCTACACACTAGAAAAGGAAGTTTTCCTATATTTGCATTTAAACTTGTTTTTTTATGTGGAGTAATATAATACTGGTTTTCTGAAAATTGTGAATATTTTGCTTTCGTGAATACCAGAGTTGCCTGTTGTGTTCCAATTAGGAAAGAAAAATTGCCCAATTTTGATGAAAGCTTCTTAGTACTTGGCCAACAGAAACTAATTTCTAAACTTATTTGGCCTTGAAAGTAGCTCACCAGGGTTTTATTGTAACATTTCAGCTAAAAATAAATACCCAGAATCCCTAGTCCAAGAGGAAATTGGTTGAGATATTCTAAAGTGAATAAAGAGCCCAAAGTTATACCTGTAGCCTACTTAATTATAGAGCAGCACTGGCAAATTTGTGGTATAAATTCCAAAAGAATTTCTATTTAAACTTCTTTTCATTTTCTTTATTCTTAAAATATTGTTAGATTATTCAGAATTCTTAACCAGGCCCTAAAGCAAGCTTCGTACTCTGTGTGTGTGTTTGTGTGTGTGTTTGTGTGTGTTGTTTGTGTGTGTGTGATGGACTCTTGACTCTTGTCAGTCTGATGAAGCAATGGATCCCTTGTTTTTAAATGTATAAAGGAAAATACGCAGGATTACAAAGGAAACCACATATATTGAAATACATCTCTCTGTTTCTGCTTCTGACTCTAACCAAGTTCCACACCCCAGGTGAAGAGACTTCTTTAAAGTCTCATCTTTGCTTAGGAATCTCAGGAGGGTACTTGAAAAGTCTTTGAAAAGCTTTTCCTTCCACTTGTAGGAAGCATCCTATTTGCAACTTGACAGACAAGATTTACTCAACTTCAGATAAGAGCTTAATTCAAAGGTTCAAAAAAATGAAAATATGAGTAATGAAATCTCCCTTCAATAAAGGTTAAGAAAAGGGGTATAATTATTTCATTTTACATGCTTTTTCAGGGTTGTTAGCTATCATCAGAATAGAAGAGATTGATTTTGAATGTTAAAAAGCATAAAAATGTGGTAGTTTTTCAAAAAAGCATTTTTTATGTGCTTAGCACCATGTTAATTATTGGGAATACAATGAAAGGAAAAAAAAAAGAAGTCCTTTCCCTCAAGAAATGATCTCTGGATCATTTATTCAGAAATGGAAAAAGCCTTAGTTTTGATCTCTGACGAGCCCTCTCATCATGAAGAAACTGAAACTCCTTAGACCTGGATCACAAAATTAGCAAGCCCTAGAGATAGAGTATGAACCCAGGTCCTTTGTCTCTGGGGGGCCAGTGGGCTTTCCATTGTACCATGTGACCTCCCAAAAAACAGATTTGGGGACATTTTATTGTAAGAATCAATTATTTCTTTTTTTTTTTATTTTTATTTTTTTAGATTTTTCAAGGCAATGGAGCTAAGTGGCTTGCCCAAGGCCACACAGCTAGGTAATTATTAAGTGTCTGAGGCCAGAATTGAACTCAGGTACTCCTGACTCCAAGGCCAGTGCTCTATCCACTGCGGCACCTAGCCGCCCCAGAATCAATTATTTCTTAATGGAAAAGTAGCAGTGTTATACCAGCGGAGGTGCTTAATTTTTTCCTTCATGTTTTCTCTTTCAAAAACTCAAATCTTAAGAATGACTCAAAATTAAAAGTAAACTCTGAATTCTGGCCATGAATAGAAGCTTAGAGAGATAGATATTAGCTGGAATTTTATATAAAGAACTCTTCTAAGCAATCTAAAATGCCCAAATATTTCAAATAGTGTCTGTTTAGTTAAATATAAACTGATTTAAAACTGCTCAGAAAATAATTGGTCATTTATTTAATATGCAATTTTGTATGCTATTTCACAGTGGGCTTATTATATGTGTGTATAACTATACACACACACATAAGTCTAATTCATTATTAATTATTCATTTCTATTGAACTCCATTGTAACAAGAAGTAAAGCCAAATTTTTGTATTGAGATACATAAAAATGTAACATTGAATAATATTAACAATTATGTTATCTCTAGAACCAACAATTACCACAGTATTATGGCCAGAATATTATTACTGATTCCATGTACCAAAACAATTTACTTTTTAATATCTGCAGTATGCTTGGTGTTAAAACAAATACATAAAATGTTTTTTTCAAGGAGACCACACATTCAAGAGAATGAGAAGGAAATGATTTTAAAATAAGGTTTATTAAGTATGTACAGGGCTGTTGGTTTGTTTTTGGAAAGATAGTTTTTTTTGCTTTTCATCTCCACAGGAGTCAAGATGACCTCTAAAAAAGAGATAATTTTGGAATCATATCTGTGAAATGCTTAATGAATATTGGCATATAACGGAAAACACAGATATGAGAATTTTGAAAGAATTGTAAGGAAATCAAGAAGATCTAAGATGAGGATTGGGAAAAGGCCATTGGATTTCTTGACTAGGATGTCATTGTGATTTTAAGGCAGCATTTCATTTGAGTGGTAGGAACGGAAGACTGGTTTCAGATGGTTAAGGAAAGAATAGGTAGTGAGGATGAAGTGGTAGTAAGGCATTGAATGTAGATAATTCTTTTAAGAAAATAAACAGTGAAGGGGAATAGAGAGAAAATGGTGGCTTGGGAGTTTTGATAGGATTGGAGAGGAATGGGAGAAAGTACTGACTCTGAAGTTGGATAATCTAGGTTTAAATTCTCCCTTTGATGTTTCTTGGCAAATCACTTTCTCTTTTGTGCCTCAGTTTCCTTATCTATAAAATAAGGGGTTAGAACTAGATGGCCTGTAAGGCCCCACATGGGTCTAGATCTATGATCTTACATGCTTTGGAGCTGATAGAAAGGGAATGACTAATTGTCAGGTTCTAGTTTTTTAGGCTGCATTTTACAAATGCATTTGCATGCATTTATTGTAGCAAGGACCGTCTGAAGACTGCAATTTGGTATTAATTAGATAATTTGATAATAACCTCAATTAATCAATATTTTTTATGTACCAGGTACTATGGTAATCCTGGAGATACAAAGAAAGACAAAAATAGGCCCTGCCCTCAAGGAGCTCCTATTCTAAAGGGGGGAGACAACATGCAAATAACATGATGCATATAAGATATATGCCAAGTAGATAGTATAAAATTAGAAGAAAAGTTACTTGCAATTGTGGGAACATGAAAGATCTTCTGGAGAAAGTGAGATGGCTCTTGCAGGAAGCCAGAGGACTAAAAAACCTAAATGAAAATGTAGAACATTCTAAACATGGGAAATGACCAGCATAAAAGCACAGGACAGTAGATGCTTTGTTAAGTGTGATGAAAATTCTGTGTATGTATAAGGGCAGCTAGGTGGTGCAGTGGATAGAGCACTGACCTTGGAGGAGAGATGGGAAGCTGAGGAGAATGATAATTTGAATCCAGCCTCAGCTGGACCCTTACTAGCTTGTGACCTTGGGCAAGTCACTTAACCCTGACTGCCTTGTATCCAGGGACATCTCCAGTCGTCCTGATTCACATCTGACCACTGGACCCAAATGACTCTGGAGGAGAAAAATGAGATTGTGGCTTAACACAGCCCCCCTTCACTCAAATCCAATCCTTGTGCTTATCATGGCATCACCTTTCTGATGTCATGGTCTTCTTCTAGAATCATCATCAGGTTTGTATAAACAAAGAAAAGTAAAGGAAAAGTTTGAGAAATTGTTAAGAGCACAAGACTTGTTTTTGAAACTAGTACTTTTTATTTACATTTGTAAAGGTAACCAGGTGAGAGAAAAGTGAGCCATCTCTTCCTTGACTAAAACATACTAATCATCCTACATTCTCATCTACATTCATGCAGTCATGGTGATATCAAATTGCCTTTGATTAAATGTGAATGGGGGCTACCATGAAAAGATTAATTTAAAAATAAATTATCTAGTTTTGTGTGCATTGTATTTGTTTCCTTTCTGAAATAAAGAAGGAAGGAAGGAAAAAAACAAAAGAAAGGAAGGAAAGAAAGAAAGAAAAGTTCTCAACTTCCAGTAGAGGGCAGAGTCTTCCTATATCAGAATTCTATGTTTTTTAAGGAATTCTAAATTTGAGCTCTGTTAATGATGGTTAAATTAAGTACCTTGCTTTTGAGATCTCACAAGATATTGTTTTATTTTTCTTTTATGTTAATCATTTCAGTTTTTCCAATAAAACATTGTTTTTCGCTAAATTATCCTGTTTATTTTGTCACTTAACATTTTCTATATCATGATCATCTTTAATGTAATGTTAACAAAATAAATGTGCCTATCTTTAGCCTTACTCCAAAATTATTGTCAAATGTATTCTATATCTGAATCCATAGTACTATCCCCAAAGCATATGATAACAATAATAGCTAATATCTATATGTTTTCAGCTTAGCCAAGTACTTTAGTTTTATTATCTTATTTGATTCTAACAACATCTCTTTGTGAGGTAAGTACTGTTGATATGCCCATTTTACAGATTGAAATGTTACTGAGAAAGATTAAGTAACTTGTCTAGGGTCACACAACTAGCAAAAGATTTGAACTTAGGTCTTCCTGAGTCCAAATCTCACATTCTACTCACTGTGCCACCTAGCTGCTACAATAGCAATTCAAAGAGAGCCACTTTACATACATTTTCTCGTTTGAAGTTCACTCTAACTCTGTGAAGCAGGAACTCTAAGTTTTGTTATTCCCATTTTACAGATGGGGAAACTGAGGCTCATAGCAATTAAATGATTTGCCTTGGTCACATAGTATCAGAGGTAGGATATAAACTCAGCTCTCTCCTGACTTTATTGTTTTTTTTTAACCTGTCTTAATCCCACCAGTTGCCAGTGTGCACTATAAAATCACCTTCTCTTTATTTTGTATGTTCCTGTCTGTGTACATATTTTCTCTCTCTCATTAAAACATAAGTTCATTGAGAGCTTTTTGTGTTTGAATACCTAGGCACAGTACCTGGCCCAAATAACTATTTAATAATTGTTGATTGGTTGATATGAGGCATTCCTAGTCATAACTTTGGATGACTTTCAAAATTTATTGAGGAGAGAAAGCACAATCTTTATCATTGAAACTCATTTGTACATTTTTTGAGGGAGTTTATTGAAGGATGATTGGAGTTTGGTATTTTGTCAGTTCATTAAGGGATAAAAGTATAGCTTCAAAAAGTAATTCTTTTCTCCCAGGTGAAGTTTATAAGCTTGAAAGCACTGATAACATGTTCTGATTCTGATGACCAGGATGCCAGATTTCATTAGTCTATTTTCAAAATGGAACAAAAACCAAAACCCCATAAATCTTCATACTCTATATCTAGCTATGTGTTATATGCATGTTTGTGAGGATACTCAGATTTTTCACAATCTGAGTTTTGTAGGCATAAGAGTGAGAGTTAATAAGGGAAGTCTCCCTTCCTTTCCCTTCCTACCCTTCCCAGTTGTGTGAAAAATGAATTTTAATTCAGGAATTCCTAAGGAGTATGTCTATCATTTTTTTCCTATTGGATGCAAGGTATAAGGAGAGGGAAAGGGTTTGATTTTAAGAGGAATCTTTAAAATAAATGAACTGGGGGGGCGGCTAGGTGGCGCAGTGGATAGAGCACTGGCCCTGGAGTCAGGAGTACCTGAGTTCAAATCCTGCCTCAGACACTTAATAATTACCTAGCTGTGTGGCCTTGGGCAAGCCACTTAACCCCATTGTCTTGCAAAAAAATTAAAAAAAAATAAAATAAATGAACTATATATTCAGAAGACTAGTAATAGTAAAGTTTCCAGGTTCCTGATTGGGCCAAGACCTTGGAAGAAAGGTTAAATCTTGTCCTCAGGTAGCATAATGAACCTTTAAAAAGACCTTATTTATTTTTTGAGACATCTTTAAATGTTCTGCATGTAGTAAGAAAAATTCATTCAGATGAGAAAAAAAATGGGCTATTGATTCATTAGAAAATTTGTCCTACCTCCTATGCATGAGCAAAAGAAAATTTAAGCTTTAACAGACATGAAATTTAAAAGACTTAGGAATCCTCTTATTATTGGAAAAATATACTTCTAAGAACTAATGTTTGATTTATTATAAAACTGAAATAATGCTCCCAGGTTTTAAAATTTACAAGTTTCAGTTTGGATTTTCATTGCCTCTCTTGTATGGAAACTTGTAGAATCATTATGGAGCACCTACCTATAGAGGAGTAACAATTTATTAATACCAATTCTTCCAGCTTAATATATATATATATATATATATATATATATATATATATATATATATATATATATATATCCCCTTACGTGTAGTAGATATTTGGATATTTATTAAATTTCAAGTCAATTACAAAGTAAATAATAGATCTTTAGTTCTCTCTCAGAGCTATGAATTAGTTCTCAGTATGCTGTGATTGACATTTATTCCTTTTCTTTATAAAATTATTTTAATTTAAGCATATTTTTCAATCAACTGAGGTAATATTTGTCAAGTTTCTGGAATTTAATAGGCTCCTAATTAATGCTTGATCCCTTCTTTTCTTCCTTTGAGTTTATGTTGAAACACTTTTAAAAAACTCATTTGGTAATATAACAGTACAGTTTTAAGCCTCAATAGGTTAGAAGTACAATAAGACTTTTGGGACAGCAGAGATACTTGGCCAAAATTCTTCTCATATGTAAGGAGAGGGAATAAACACACAGCAAACAGTGGGAAGTTGAGTGATGTTAAAACTTAAGAGGACAACATGGATTTAATAGTAATAAAAAAGAAATTGAGCCTTCAATTAAATGTCTTTTACTTTAACTATAAAACAGGTTTTAGGGCCAACAGAGAAGTAAAATATAAAAATTAATATGTGGTAGGGGTTATATTCACAATCAGATTAACACAATATTTGCTAGCAGCACAAACCACAGTTGGAATTCTAGATTTACATATATACTTTAATGTGTGTGCCTAGCGCACACACACACACACACACACACACACACACACATATAGATACATATTTCGATATACATGCATACATACTATTGTTTTAGGGTTTGCAAAACACTATATAGATGATTTATTTATTAAAAGGAACTTGGAAGTTGAAGAGTACTATTTTAACCACTCTAGATTTTAATTAGTATTTATTTTTTATTTCAGTACAAGAAATACCGTTCTCATGCACATACCAACAATTTTGCCAAGTCTGTGGTCAACCTTGTAGATTCTGTAAGTATCACCATTTTTCTTAAACCTATTTTTATGGCTATGAATAAAAATTTTGTTACATGTTGTTCAACTGATAACAAGGCATAACAGGCACACATTTAGTATTTTCCCAAAATATATTGTGTTCAAAATTGGAAAGTTTCTGACACTAAGTTAAGAAATTGTTTGGTTGTCCATCGAGTAATTTTGGAGGTAGATCATTACCTAGTGGCTAGATTAAATCAAGCTAGATTTGTTCAGAGACCTTACTGGTGTTATTAGATTCCAAAAGTAGAATTTATTGAGTGTGTAGGAAATCCATTAGATAAACATAACTCTGAACAGTAGGGGCACTATCTTCCTTTTTCCCTATCTTAAAATGTTTTTGTTCCAACCACAAATCCCTCTAATCTGAGTATCAAATTCTAATAATTAATATTAAATAATAACTATCTAACTCTAAGTAATAGTATTAAAGGACAGAGTATATTACCCTAAAAGTATATGGAACTGAAGGTTCTGATGGGAAAAAAATCCATTTTTAAGTTGTAAGGATATAAAAATATCATGTAAAGTTGGAATTGTCAGAGAGACAGTTGATGAATTCATTTAATTTTAGTTCTTGTTGATCAGTTGGTTCATTTCTTTCTATCTGTCCTTTCATGACCCCATTGTGATTTTCTTAGCAAAGATACTGGAATAGTTTGCCATTTTCTTCTCCAGCTCAGTTTTTATGGAGAAGGAAAACAAGGTTAAGTGACTTACTAAGGTCACACAGCTAATAATGTCTGAGGTTGGATTTGAACTTGGAAAGATGAATCATCCTGACTTCAGGTCAAGCAGGCCTACTGTGCCATTCAACTGCCCAATTAGGTTTTCTAGTAAAATCTAAAATTTTTATTGTTGAAATCAATTGCAAAAGATGATGGATGAATTTTTTGTCTGTTGAAGTTATGATACAAAAATGATTTTTTCTGGAAAAGGATATTTGGTAATGTTTCTTGCTTACTTATTTTTGCTTATTTTACAGAATGGAAAACAAAACTTTCCTCTTTTTTTAAAAATTATGCTCTTCTGCTTTTACAACACTGTCATTTCCAAATATATTCCCTCTTCCTCACTTTCCTATTCAGAGAGCCATTGATGAAACAGAAAATAAAGAAGAGGGAAAAAAAACAAAGTTCAAAAAACAAAATTGACAAACACATCGGTCAAGTCTAACACTGTTTCATACCCATAAATCCTCAACTCCTTCAAAGAAAAGGAGGGGATTATTTTCTTATCTCTTTCTCTCTCTCTCTCTCTCTCTCTCTCTCTCTCTCTCTCTCTCTCTCTCTTTTCTCTCTCTCTCTTACTTTTTTTTGGGACTTTTAAATTACATTTACATTATTTTACGCATTTTGTGTATTTTTTTGTAATTCTTCATTTTACATTAGTATTTGTTTCTTTTTTCTTTTTTTCTATTTCTTTTCTTGATTAAAGCATAGTTACTTTCTGTTACATTCTTCATGTGCCAAAATTTGTTTAGTCATTCCACAAATGGCAAGCATCTATTTTGTTTCCACTTCTTTACTGTTACAAAAAAATGCTGCTATTTTTCTTTCTTTGACATCTTTGTTTTATGTATCTAGCAGAGGAATTTCTATATAAAGAAATATGAACATTTTAGTCATCTCAGAATTATTTTAAATCACTTTCTAAAATTTTTGGACCAATGGCTTCACCAATAGAACATTAGTATGCCTGTGTCTCTCCAACATTGATTTTTCCCATCTTTGCCAATTTATAGGTTATAAAGTAAAACCTCAGAGTTGTTTTGAATATATTACTCTTAATACTAGTGATTTGGAGTAGTCTTTCACATTTTTTTTAATATTTTACAATTCTTTTGAGAATTATTTGTTCATATCCTTTTTACACTTAGCTATTGAAGAATGTCTCTTGATCTTGCATGACCATAGTACCATAGTACCTGCTAATATATATCTGTTGTATATCAAGTATTTATCTGAGAAATTTGCTACAAAATTTTCCCCAGTTGACAGCTTTCCTTATTATCCTAGTTTATACAAAAATTGTAAATATCATATAATCAGCATTATCTATTTGACTTTTTATAATTACTACAGTTTTTCTGTAACTGTAGTTATGAAAAGTACTTGATTTTGTTTTAATATAATTTATTTTATGGTGTGATTTTTAAAATTCTTTTAAATTTTTTTTATTTATTTAAGACAGTAGGATTAAGTGACTTGCCCAAGATCACACAGCTAGGCAATTATTAAGTGTCTGAGGCCGGATTTGAACTCAGGTACTCTTAACTCCAGGACCAGTGCTCTATCCACTGCACCACCTACCCTCCCCTGGTGTGACTTTTAATATTGAATTCACATAAATGTTTCAAATATATTATAGTATATGGTGTAAAATATTGATCTAACACTTATTTCCTCCAAATGACTTTTCCTGTCCTTGTCACATCATTTTTTTGTTGATTGTGTTTATTTTTCTGATTCTTCTTTATCTAGTCTATTTTCTTCATCTACTTTTAAATTTTTTTGGTTAGTAACAAATACTCTTGATGATTATTGCTACTTTTAAAATTATTTCCCTGAGATTCTAGACCTTTTGCTCCAAGTAAATTTGCAAATGAAATATTCCCAGGAATAGAACTTTTTATTTTTACAAAAATATTGTTTGCATTAAGAATTATTCCTTGTGTTACTGTAGTATAAGATTTTGAAACTAAGTAATACTAATTAAAATATATATTTAGATTTAATTAGCTTTTGATGCAATATAGTAAGAGGAACCCTTGATACTTCAGGCTGATTGAGGTATGGTAACTTCCCACCCTCCCCCGGTTTCTAGTTCTCTATTTTCATTAACAGTTGGAGGATTAACTTTTTGTTAATAGAATGTGTAACAGAAAATGCCTGTGGTTTTGCTATTCACAAATCAGATATTTAATCGGGAAAATAATTCTTGTCATGTTGACATTATACTTGAATATCCAAGATCTGTGTTACTAATATCTACCACAAATTTTGCAGGACTCAGAAGCACAATTTTTATAGCCAAAGCAAGCATTACATTTTTTTTTTGCAAGGCAAATGGGGTTAAGTGGCTTTCCCAAGGCCACACAGCTGGGTCATTATTAAGTGTCTGAGACTCGATTTGAACCCAGGTACGCCTGACTCCAAGGCCAGTGCTTTATCCACTACGCCACCTAGCTGCCCCAAGCATTACATTTCTTGCTGAGTCTTTCTAAACCTAGCTAGACTGATCTACAACCAGTAGGTCTATTTTCTAAGCTTTTTCATCTTGATAGTATCTGCTAGTATTTTTGCTGTGCTACTATAAATTTGAGAACCTATGGCCTAATGCTATCATGAAACCTTACAATGATAAATATGGAATCATGTAGAAATTTATTTTCTTCTGGAGGTAGGTAATTGTATCTCAGTGTTTTGAGCTAATGATTTCCCCATGTTTCCCTCCCACCTTACCTGTCTTGTCTTTCCACTGACTCTAATTGGCTAACTGTGCATGTTTGACCCAGTGTTCTACTCCTGTACCTGTCCTGTCTTTCCTCTCAGATTTACAAGGAGCAGCTAAATACCAGGGTGGTGTTGGTCGCTGTGGAAACGTGGACAGAAAAGGACTACATTGATATTCGGTCTGACCCTGTCCAGATGCTCCATGAGTTCTCCAAATACCGACAAAGAATAAAACAACATGCGGATGCTGTTCACCTCATCTCGTATGTGATATATTATGTTCTTGCCATTGGCATCTTGTGTCTCCCTTATTTGTTTCACTCTACTTTGGACATAGGAATCCACACCCTATAGCACATACCTCTACCATCATCTTCGGGTGGTCAGTGGAGAGAGCATGAGGCTGGATGTCAGGAAATCCAAGCTCAAATCTAGCCTCAGACACATATTAGCTAAGTGATCCTGGGCAAGTCACTTCATCTCTGCCTGCCTCAGGTTCTTCATCTGTAAGAGAAGCACCTACCTCCTAGAGTTTTTATGAGGATCAAATGAAATATTACTTTTATAGCATGGTGCTTGATATATATATATATATATATATATATATATATATATATATATATATATATATATATATATATATATGTAAATATAAACCTAATCTGTTATTTAGTTACATGAGAGACCATATGTCATCCATTTTTACATGCTTCATTATCTAGCATTATTCTTTGTATGGTGGGAATTCAAATTATTATTCAATGAATGAATGATACTGAGGTCTGTGTGAATGGATTAGAGACAAATATTTTAAAGATGTCTGAACCTTGTAGTGTAATATGTGCATATGGGTACATTATCTCACCCATGATTAAACTTATTTCATGTCCTGAGGGCTAAATGGGAGTTTACCCAGATATTAATGCTGTTTGTTAATAGTCCTTTGAAATTACATTATGGGGGTGGCTAGGTGGCGCAGTGGATAGAGCACTGGCTCTGGAGTCAGGAGTACCTGAGTTCAAATCCAGCCTCAGACATTTAATAATTACTTAGCTGTGTGGCCTTGGGCAAGCCACTTAACTCCATTGCCTTGCCAAAAAAAACAAAACAAAACAAAAAAAAAAAGAAATTACATTATGACATATAAAAAGAACCACTGCAAATCAGCTAAGTATATTATAAAACCAAAAATTGATGGAATATTTAGACTAATGCTGATCAGAGGAATTGCATTATCCCTTGGCAGTTTCATCCATTAATCATCTCAAAGGATCCAGGAGAATTAGCTTATTTTTCAGAAATATCTTCTTTTCTATAAATATAGACCTTGAATGTGGACAGTATAATACTATTGAGTAGATCAGGTACTGAA
Organism: Macrotis lagotis; assembly: GCF_037893015.1. Classification (NCBI taxonomy): domain Eukaryota; kingdom Metazoa; phylum Chordata; class Mammalia; order Peramelemorphia; family Peramelidae; genus Macrotis; species Macrotis lagotis. The sequence goes on along the minus strand of NC_133663.1, from coordinate 83,131,757 downwards.
CTGGACCCCATACATGATTTGGATCTTTGTGGTTCCTCTAATGATTTGCCATGCAGTCTTAGGCAAAACTTCTTACCTCTATAGCCAATTTCTTGTCCTTTTCTACCTTACAAAATATTCATAGTTTGGGCTTTAAAAAAGGTTACAGAATTGAAATCCATACTATTTTGATGGCATAGTTTTTTCTACTATATATATATATATATATATGGAAGATCAGAATCTTCTGCCATTCTGCATCTTATAAATATCTCAGAAGTAGATACTGTACTTGGAGGGTTTTCTTTGATATTTGCTTCTAGCCAAGTATGGTTAAATAAAAGGAACAAAAGCAATGAACATTTTCTTATTGTGAAAAATGTGAATTGATCCAAGTTTATTGGAATTTGAAAGCTAAGCTAACATTATGAAAGTTAAATTGGTAAACTCCACACTCTTGTTAGAGAGTAAATCAGCATATTATAAGTTGGCATGAAAACTAGCTTGATAACTCAATAAACTTTTCAGAGAGAGAGAGAGAGAGAGAGAGCGCCTTCATAGTTTATGAAAATGTCCTTCTTGGATCAAGGAATCTGCATTGAATGTATGGGCAGAAAGCAGCTGACTCTCCGTGTTATTAAGTGAGTCATTGTAAGCACTATGGTTACTATAAAAACATGCCATAAAAGCTATTTTGGAAAAAAATTTACAAAAATCAGGAAGTTTATTGAAGCAAACTTTAAGCAAATAAACTAATACACTGTTAAGACTTTTCCTTTATGAGCTAGACATCTCATAGTAGAACTAATCCATCCATACTGTTTTGGGATCTACAGGTTATGACCTCCCTTAAAATGAAGGAAGGTGAGAGAAGTTTAAAAATGAAGTGTGAAAGTGAATCCTACTTGAATATCTTCAATTTTTCTTACATTATTATTTTTGCTATGTTACTAATTTCATATTTCATATTTTAATCTGGAAATACTACTTACAAAGAATATTTTCATAGAACTTTTATTCACAACAAAATGGATCCCCTGAAATACAGCTTGAGAAACACTAATTTAAACATATAAAAGTAATCCTAGAAGAGGGCTTAGACAAATTTAAAATTCAGGTTTAAGATCTTGTGTCAAGATTCCTGAGATGGAAAGGGACTTGATAATAAAGTCAAGATCGAAAAAAATCTAGAAAGACTAGGATGTTGGAATTACTCACAGAAGATTTTTAATAGAGAAAATATGCAGTCTTATACTTGTATTAAAAAATCAACTTCATGAGAATAAGATGGGTAGAGAAGGTTACCTGGATTGTAGTTTGTCTCAAGATTTTAGTGAATTTCAAGTTGAATATAAGTCAACAATGTAAAATTGACAGCTAAAACAAATGTAATCTTAAGATAAGTTCATTAAGATGTTATGTCTAGGATTAGGGAAATGATTTTCCTCATTGAACTATGATTTCCTTCATTCAGCCATATCTGAAATACTATTTATTCATTTATGAATGTTAAATATTACGAAAGATATTGAAAATCTGGAAAGAACCTAGGGAAGAGCAACCAAGATGTGAAGCCATGTGATAAACAATTGAAGGAATGTAAGATGTTTAGTTTGGAAAAGACTTGACTAGGGGACATACTTGCTGTTTTTAAGTTCTTGAAAAATTATCAATTGAAATTTAGAATGGATTTAGGATTATTAGCTATAGGATCATAGAACATGAGTTTGAAATATCTTCAGAGACCAGTTAGTCCAAACCTATTTTTTTTTTTTAGTTGAGGAAACTGAATCCTAGGAAGGCTGAGTAGGCTTGCCCAGAAGCACATATGTACATATATAGTAAACATTGGTTAGACCTAAATCCAGAGCCACCATTCTTTTTTTTTTTTTTTTTTTTTTTTTTTTGGTTTTTGCAAGGCAAATGGGGTTAAGTGGCTTGCCCAAGGCCACACAGCTGGGTAATTATTAAGTGTCTGAGGCCGGATTTGAACCCAGGTACTCCTGACTTCAGGGCCGGTGCTTTATCCACTGTGCCACCTAGCCACCCCCCCCCCCCCACCATTATTTTTACTGTGCCATGGTGCTAGGCTTCAGGGATCATATATAACCTCTTCCCTCTTACATGGTACTTTGTCTTTTTCCCATAGAGCTGATTATATTTTACCTGGTATTTTATATAAACATACATGCATGCATACACAAATAACATATACATATATTTATATGTACATAGATAATATACTCATATGTATTTTATTCTGTGTTCTATTGTACAAATTTTTGAGACCGAGACCAGTTCTTGTTCATTCTTACATATCCTATAGGTACTACAGATAACTATTTATAAAATGGATGACAGCCAATATAGGCTTCTATTAGAAGTGTTATCCTTTTTAACATTTTTTAAGTTATTCCAATTTGTATGGAACTTCAAGTGTTGAGATAAGAAATAACAATTACAAGTACTTTTTTAAAGTGGCATAATTCCTTATCATTTTCATTACCCCTTGCTTAATATATTTTTGTCTCTGAATCTGTTCTTGAGCTGGAAAAGAATTGTATAGCTGTAACTTCCTCAGTGCCAGATTCCTGAGATAGAAATGATCAAGTCATGCACAAGAGTACAGGGCAGGCACTGCGTTATTGGAACTTGTCCAGACTTTTGAATCTTCATTCCTTTCTTCATTTTCTTCTTTCTCCAGAAAAATTATAAAATTAATAATTTCTTAAGGGACAAGTTGCTAATCCATATGTATCATTGCTCATTGTAGTGAAGAGGGACCAGATGGGGAGGAGAGAAAGAGGTGGGTGGGGGATAAATAGAGAAGAGGGAGAAGAAATAAGGAGGAAGAAGAAGAAGAAGAAGAAGGGAGAGAGAGAGAGAGAGAGAGAGAGAGAGAGAGAGAGAAAGAGAAAATGAGAATATTTTGCCATTGCTGCTATTTCTGGCTGGAGGCTTAGAGCTGAAAAAAAAAAATTATTGCTTTACTTTTTTCAACTTGCCAGGGCAGAGGAAAGAATACTAATACCCTCGTTCCCTCTAGGCAATGAGTAAGAAGAGAGGTCTAATGAGTTGAGCTGGAAATAAGACTGGGCCTCTGCTATTTTCACCCAGACTTCACTTAGAAAGAGCACCCCCTTTCAGAAAGGAGATGCTGAGGGACTGGTTGGTGAAAAAAGTCACAGTAAAGGAAAGAGTAACCCATTCCCATAAAGGAAGAACACAGAATGACTGGCAAGTCCTGATTTCCAGTATAACCCCACACCTAGCTAGATTAGCAATCCAGATATTGATTTTAGAAAGTTATTACTTTGAGATTTATTTAACTTTATTATTAAGGCAACCCAACTTGGAGATGGGCTTCAAAATTGTCTTTCAAGAAAAACAGCAAGTTAATTAATAGAATTGGAATCAGACTAAAGAAAATGAGTTCCATAGTTGAAGAGCAAGTCAAAAATCAAAGTGAAATTATTTTCATAGTTTTTATTTCAGTATTTTTCTATATTAAATATAATCTAAACCCAATCTTTATTAACTAATGAGGTTCTCAAGGTCATAACATCTGCCCTTTTTAAACTATGTGCTACTCATAGTTATGGGAGTACTATAGTTAAATGTCATGGTTTTGCTCAGTGTGTGTGATAATCCTTATCCATAAAGCAGATCACATTTTTAAAAGGAGAAATATTGAATTATTTTGATGGAAGAAAACAGGTCTTAGAAATATCCAGAATGACTCACAACTCATTTGCCAGCTAACTATGAGTAATGCCACTCCACTAAAATGATTTTATTTTTAAATAACTAAAATTATGTGGAGTGGAAATATCTCTCAGTTTAAAGGAACTAAGACAATTCAGTTTAAGATCAAAATTAAGTTTTGGAGTGGGAAGAAAGGAAGGCAAACAAATTTTCTCAGTATAATTTTCTTTAGGAATTTAAACTACTTAATTGACATTTAAAAACTTCATTTAAAAATTCCGGCTTCTAAACATTTAGGCATGAGGTCAAGTAGAAAATTGACTAGAAAACAAATTCACACTAACCTATCTACTTCCAGAGCCCTAAATTCAATAAAAAAAAAATTAACAAAAGAAAAAATGAATGAGTATTGTGATACCTCTTCTATTATTATTGTTATAAGAGAGCAATAATAGTTATCCATTTTTTGTGAGTATGGCCCCTGGATTAATCATGTATGGGTCAATTTTTTGGTAATGAATCTCAACTAGCAGGCATGTTGCCAAGCCTGTATTTAGAACCATTCCATCTGGTAAAAATACCAGAACTTTCCCTCATTTGGCATTGTTATCAGGAAACCAAGGGCATCTCCATGCCATAGTGATGTATGAGAAAAGGAATTGTATTTTATTAATGAATAAAAAAACTTCACAATTCCTGAATAATTAATCACTCATCATGAATTTAGGTCAAATATAAAAATTGACTATAAGCAAAAACAAAATGGACCAGTGTAGTTTCATTGCTTAGCATTAAGTGAAATAAATAACCACAGAGATAAAAATTAATGGATATAACAATACCCCTACTCTCCTTCTCTCTTCTTCCTTAAGTATTCAGCATCTAATTCAACAACTTTTGCATTAAATACCTTCTATGTGCCATACGAGGACCTGGAGGTACCAAATGCAAAGCAAAATACTATCTTTGTCCTCAAGGAGCTTAATCCCATTGTAATGGTGGGATCCAACATTGGCAAAGATAATTTGAAGAAGGAAGCAAGAAATAAAGGAAAAAGGAGAGCCAATGGCACCTGATTTAACCTATCAGGGAATTGAAGGATTCTAAGAGGCAGAGGTTAACAGGGAATATATTTCAGTATGAGAGAGAGCCTGGGAAAAGGAGACACACACATGCACACACACATATCACAATATGCAAGCATATAGGATTCCATGAAGGATATCTAACAATAAAACAATTATATATATAAACAATATGTAATTATATATATCATATATAACATATATTTTTACATATCTATTCTTTACAGCATGCATTCTCTCTCTCCCTTTCTCATCTCCTTTACAACATATATATGTGCTTTCTCTTTTTCTCTCTTCTTTATAATATGTACTTTCTCTTTATCTCCTTTAGAGTGTATTTACTGTGTGTGTATATATACAATAAGTACCCCAATTACATATATACAGATGTGCATATATACATAATAGACATTCCATATGCATACATATAGACTTATATGTATATTTGGAAGTGGGAGATGGAATACTGAGTAGAGGGAACATCTAGCAGACCCAGGCCCCTTTTGTCTAGACAACTAAGATGTGAGAGGGAATGACAGGAAGGAAGTCTGGAAAGTCAGTGGGCTCAGACTGTGAAGAGAATTGAGGTTGAGAGGCTAGTATTTTGCCCTAACGGTGGTCTAGTGCCACTGATGATTCTTAAGCTCAGAAATGATGTTGCATATTCAGATCAGGTCTTAGGAAGATTATTTTGAATTCCTTGTGAAAACTGGAGGGGAAGCAACAAGAAAGAGTGGTCTCCAGTATAATAACCCTTTCTTTTGAATCAGTCATTTGCCTAACCTGCATAGTTTAATTCATTGCAACAAGACCCTGACCATTGCTATAATTATAATTCTCATAACTGATGCTGAATTTTCAAGCTGTCATATGTAGATTTCAACAGACAATATCTACTTACACGAAAAGATGAACATAATTGATATCATTGTTCTTTTTTAGAAATATGGAGATTTATGCAGAAAAATAAATGAATAAAGTCTTTGGCAGAACAAATATGGAAATTTAGTGGTTTCCAAGTGAAGCCAGTTTTTTCAGCAACTCTTTTATATGTGCTGACTAGGCATCTTATGGAAGTAGAGAAATGTTGCATTTTGGCAACTCTTTTCATGTAAAATGAATCTTTTTTCCCAGCAGATTAATGTGCTTACCCAATAGACCATTTACTTTAATCAGTTACTATATTAAAGCAATATTATTACATCTTGCAGCATTTCCTCAGAATCCTTTTATCTCTATCCCTGTAATTTAATGACAGTCCTGTAAGGGTAAATGAAACATGTATATTTCTCAGTATATCCCGCTTTCCCTCTCAGGTAGGTATCCTCTGTAAAAGAGCATAAAAAAGGGAGAAAAGCAACTCAGCAAAATTGATAAGCACATCAACCAAGGCTATCTTTCTGTTCAGTGGTCCATGACCTTTCCTCTCCTACAGCTCTTCTCAGAGTCATGAGAGGTCATGGACATTTCAAAGTAAAACATCTTATCTTGATTTTATAGATGAGGAAACAACTTAGAGATAGAACCTGGTTCTCCAGAGGCTCAGCAGAATGTCTTTCTCTTTTAGACTTAATATGGCCTCTTTACTTGTCCTGATGCTTAGGACCTTATGAACACTATATGAGGTTGTCATGTATACTCATCAATTCCACAAGCCTTTTAAAGTGCCTACTATGTGCTAGAGTCTGGGGACAAGAAAACAAATAGAAAAAAAATCTTACTTCCAAGGAACTTATATTGGAGGAATGTTTCTTCTTTTCCTCTTTCAATCCTCTTCCATCTCTTCTTCCTTCCTTCCCACCTGTCCTTCTTCCTGTTCTACCTTCATTTCTTCCTCTCTCCCTCCCTCTTTCTCCTTTCTTCCCTCCCTTCTTCTCTCTGTCCCTTCTCCCCTTGTTTTTTACTTCCTTTTCATTCTCTCTTCCTCCTCTTTCCCTTTCTTCTTGTCTCTTTCCATTTTTCTCACCCTTCCTCCCTCTCTATCCTTTTCTCCTTCCTTCCTTCCTTCCTTCCTTCCTTCCTTCCTTCCTTCCTTCCTTCCTTCCTTCCTTCCTTCCTTCCTTCCTTCCTTCTTTTCTTCATTGCTTCCTTCCTTTCTCTCTCCCTTCCTTCTTCCCTTTTTTCTAATGGAGGAAAAAACAAGCAAAAATTGTATGTACAAACAAGACATATACAGAATAAATTGGAGATAACCAATGAAGAACCAGTTTGGCTGAACTATAGAGAACAGTAAGAGAAGCAATGAGCAGTAGGGTTGGTAAAGTAGGCTAAGCCAGATTGACAAGAGCTATAAATGCCAACTAGATGAGATTTTATTTTTATTGAACTGGCAATAGGGAACCATTGAAGCACCATAAGGAAGGGTGTGATGTGCCTTGAGAATATCACTGGATGATCAAAGAATGAATGGCAGATTGGTAAGAGACCTGATGTAGGGACACCTATGAGGCAGCTCTTGGAATATCATAGGTGAGAAATAATGTGGGTCTGAAGTAGAGTAGTGGCCATATGAGGAGGGAGAAAGGGGTCAACTATGTATCAGATATTGCATTAAACACTGGGGATTCAAAAAAGACAAAGGGCAATCCTTGCCCTCAGTGAGCTCACAGTCTCATACAGGTGACAACAATCAAATAAATATATGTAAAAAGAAACTAGGTATTGAGTAAATAGGAATAAAATCAATGGAAGGAAGGTACTGGCATTAAGAGGGATTGGGAAAGATTTCCTATAGCATGTCAGATTTTAATTGGGGTTTGGAGGAGACCAGAGAAATCAGTTGAGGAAAGTGAAAGCATTCCTGGCATGAAGGTTAGCCAGAGCAAAGAACTGAAAGTGAGAGATGGGGTGTCACCTGAGAGATGCTGTAAAAGCCAAACTGACAAAATCTGATAATAGATTGGATGAGTGGTAGTACCTATGAGCTCAAGTCTGTGCATTTAGGGGATGTGCCATTGCTCATGGTTGTATCTTGATAGTTGTTTTAAATAACTCTTATTTTTAGTTATAGCATGTTTTATAATGAGCATCATAATAAATTATTATTTGTTTGAGACTTTATAGCAGTAAGGCATTTTGTGCACATGAAAACATCCAGTTATCCCAGCTAATCTGGAAAATACTCCTATTTATCAAATGAGGAAGTTGAGGTTCTGACACATTTAGTGCAATGTCTGATACATATGAGGTCATCTGGCAAAGGATTTGAACTCAACTTTGGATTCTAAGTCTATTGTGCTTTCCACTACATTGGCTAGACACGTACCATGGATTGAATTACATTTTTAAAGTCCATGTATTTTTTCTGTTTGTGTATATGTTAAATATGGGAAAGAAATTTACCCCTATATTTTAGGAGTGATTATCTGCTACTTTATATATTTATTTCATTTTTACTAATAGTATTTTCTTTCATTTTTTTTAAAGGCGTGTGATATTTCACTTTAAGAGAAGTAGTCTGAGTTACTTCGGAGGTGTTTGTTCCAAAACAAGGGGAGTTGGAGTGAATGAGGTAATGGTTGATTAACTTTTTTTAAGTGTGACTTTATCTGTAGACCTGATTTCATCTCAACTTTAGTCACTGATTCCCTTCACTACCACATGCTACTTTGCACACCCATTACTATATTGTCTAAGAAATTGACAACATCAAAAAGGTAGAATCATGGCCTTTGCACTTCTAGTTTCACAAAACAAAGATTTATTTATTTCCATTTCTGGCCTTGATCCATTGTAGTTTAACATAGTTTATCCAATGGGTGTGGCTTTATTTTTTGTCTTTTACTACAGCATCTATTTATCATTTGTTTCCCTTTCTCTCACTATCCCCCCTGCCTTGTTAAATCATATATCCCTTCCTTTTTCCTATCTCTCTCAATGCTTAAATTTCTAATATTTGTATAGTAAAAAGTCTTGGAAAACAGTGAATAATAATCAGGGAGTGTGCTGGTAAATGTTTAACAATTGGCTCTCAAAAATTGCATGTATCACTCATTTTTAAGGTTAATATGCATTTTTAAACATTTTCTCCAGCACTTTCTAAAGGCTTGACATTCAACAAAACAACAAATCAAATTCTGATTTGTATTGTTTGCTGATACTTAGGGTACAAAATGTTCACATTAAAAATTTAACAACTAACTCTCTTGAGCTGGTTCAGTCTGGCTTCAGCACACCTCTGACAACAGAAGTCAAAATCCCACCCTTTAACAATACCAAAATCATGTTGGGTTGGTGTGGGTTATCCTGTGACCTCCCCTATAGATTGGGAACCTATCTCAGCATGCTTATCATCTGATAACTAGTTTAAGTTGTAGGTTGGGTTGATCTGGATTCAGTATGTGACTGGGATAGCCTTGAAGTATCTGTGCTTAACGGTTCCTTATAGGAAGATGAAAGGAGATGACCACTGAATTAGAGAAGCAATCTGCTTCTAGGGCTATGATCAAAGGAGAAAAAATTTAATTGCATATGAAGTTCATTGATAATGCGGGACCTACAGCCTAGGACGTTGAGGTGATGTTGTGGTAACTATGAAGTAATAATAACTAGCTTTGTGCACTCTCTCAAATGTTTCCCATACACTTTCAACTCTGAAAACAGTATGGTCTTCCAATGGCAGTGGCACAAGGATTATCCCAGAGTCTGGCACAAAACCTTGGAATCCAGTGGGAACCTTCTAGCAGAAAGCCAAGTACGTGCATTCTCACTTTCTCACTATATGTTTCCCTGGATAATGGATACACCAAAAGTGTTACAGGAAATTATTCTTTTACTTTCCATTGTGTATAGATATTTATATTACAGGGCTTTTACAGAAGTTTCCTGTTTCTTTTCATAATTTTTCCCTTTCTCAATATAATACAAAATATGCCTACACCAAGGAAAGGTGTGTCCTTTTATCTTCATGTTCTCAATGTATTGGTCATCTCTTTTATGACCTTAGCCTTTTCTTCAATTTTACATTCATGTTGGCACTAAATAAAATGGCCACAAACATGCTGTTTTCCATGAGCAATGGAAATAAAATAAATTTTCAGTAATTATTCAATTCAGTGGATCTTCAGATGTTTGAAGGGCTGTCATGCAGAGGCAGATCTGGACTTTATAGGGATCATCCCAGAAGGGAAGTTTTTGAGTGTTGGGTGGAAGTTTCAAAGAGAAAAATTTGGGCTCAGTGTAAGAAAAGTTGTTAAAATTTGAGCTATCCAAAGATGTAATGGACTGACTAGTAATTGTAAGATGACTACTTGTTGACAACTTTGTAGAAGGAATTCTTGTTAAATAGGGTTTGGATTGGAGATTCTGTGATTCTGTCTCCACCTCAATGAGCAATGCAGCCATTGTTAGCAAGTGGTACCATTCAACAAACTGAGTTCATTAAGTCTTGTTGATTATTTTCATTTATTTAAATTTCATTTACTATTTATTTTCTCTAAGATATACTCCAGTTTTCATGACAGTAGTAATTATATTAATTATTTTTCATTTGTGGTTTGCATGGGTACCTCCAAAGTTATTAAGACTACCTCTCTTGCAGTGAAATGTCTTATGTCTTAAGAAAATAATAATTATTAAAGCTGACATTTATACAGTGCTTTAATATTTACAGAATACATTATCTCAGTGATGATTCTCTCCATAGCCTTGTGAGGTTGGTAGGTACCAAAGGTGGTGTTTTTCCCATTTTATATGTGAGATTTATACACAAATTTAAAAAGTTTGCAAATAGCTGCATACATTAAGGAAATATTTAGGATTCATTTTGGTCTTGCCTTTGAAGAAAAACATAAAGTGATAGGTATACCAGCAAATACATTGTTTTTTTAAGATCCTGCAGCTGAGCAGGTGTTGCTTGGGTTAATTCAGGAAATGACTGAGTTGCTTATGGTTGGATTAAGTCCAGGCTCTGGGTCAATGACAGTGCCTTGTGTCTGGTTTATAGAAAATAAAAAGTATAACACTCCTTCCTGAAATTTTTTTGTTCATGTGTTACTTGCTTACATAGAGATTTTTCTCCAACTGAATTTGGTTGTGATCTCTGAGTTTCCTTATTTGGAATTTGGAAATACTTCATAGAATTGTCTTACAGTCTGTTTTCTAGGGTATGTGCTCTTTAGTGATTTTAGTGTTTCTAGTCCATTATCTCTAACCTTGCACACCTACCCTGTAGGACAGAAGGGAGAAAAAAAAATCAGATGAAAGATGTAAATTGGTAATGGGAAGGGAAAAGACCAATTTCCTTTTGTGACCACACCCTATAAATGAGTAATGCCATGGTTTATAAATCAGATTTATAATTATTTCACATTTTTGTGTGTGATATGGGACTTCCCAACATCTATTCTTCAAGTCTTCTTGAGTAAAGTAACTACTTCATATTTGATCACTTAAATTTCCCATCTCGACTTGAGCCTTATATCATCATTTTCTAGATGAGAAGACTGAAGGTCAGAGAAGTTTAGTAACCCCCTTCACTTTCATAGTAACGAAATTTTGAATCTGGAAGTAAAGTGGATTTGTTCTGTGAGACATGGCCTTTCTTAACAAAGTCCTTTTCACAGAGTGAGAATTCTTGATGCAGATGTAACTTGGCTCTTGTCTTTTGTGTTTTTCTTTTGTGATTTTTGTTCCATTTGAAAAGAATGTGACTGCACGGAATCCTGGGGTGGATGCATCATGGAGGAAACAGGGTAAATAAACATTCTTGCTCAAAATTTTCCTAATTGTAAATGAAGGTTCTATGTACTTTTTGGTTAAAATGCTCCACTTAAAGTAAGTTATTGTTTGTCATTTCAGCCTAAATTGAACTTATATTTAAGATAATCATTCAGCCAACTAGAATCGAAAAATGGATCATTTGTATTCTATTTTAATTATTCATTTAAGGTCAAAGTTGTAAGTACTCTTCATATTTCTAGATAAAAGTAAACTATTAATTGTAAGTAAATCAATCTTAAAAATATTTTAGTATACTCACAATAGATTGTAGTGTTTTCTAAGGTGTCAATGACAATCAATGCTGCCATCAATTCCTGTTTTAAAAGAGGTTTAATAGATTCATGTAGAGTAATAAAAATTATAGTGATGCTACTTTCTCAATCAATACAAGATTAGTTTTTTAAAATAAGAAAGATTTCTTTTTCCTATATGGAGGCAATCTGCTGCTTAGAAATATATAGCTTAAATAGGCCCCTTCCATATCATAAATCCCTGATTTTCTTCTGGATTCCTGAATATTATTGCAACTTGGACTAGTAGTCATTGCTGGTATCTGGTGAAGGAAGGGGTGATGTATGGGGAGCTGTTCCTCTGTCCCTAGGAGGATCACCAATTCCAGGAGCCTCCTATTTTTTTTTTTTTTTTTTGCAAGGCAAATGAGGTTAAGTGGCTTGCCCAAGGCCATGTGGCTAGGTAATTATCAAGTGTCTGAGACCACATTTGAACCCAGGTACTCCTGACTCCAAGGCTGGTGCTTTATCCACTACACCACCTAGCCGCCCAGCCTCCTATTCTTAATCAGGGTCCACACCCCATTTTCTTTAGGAAAGAATGGAAGCAGTTATCATAGGAGTCAGTGCTTCCTATAGATCACCACGGTCTCCATACACCTTTTTCATCAACCCTAATCAGAGGATACTATCTGAGGAGACAGGCCAGGCAAGGTATGAAGAAGGAAGAAACCTTAATTTAGGAGGGATGTGTTTGTTTTGGAAGAAAATGGAGTCAAGACCTTTTATTACTACAGACAATAGGCAATGTAGCCTGCGAGTGAAAATTGACATATATTTTCCTATAGAACTAATGTTAGGCACTATCATATTCTATTAGTATTATCCATCAATCACCACAATCATTTCTCAGGAACCTATTATGTCTCAGGTACTGTATTCAATTATGGTATTTCTGCCTCATATCCCTTCCTTTACATGACTATCAAATTTATTTCTCTAAATCATGTCATTATCCTACCCAATCCATTCCAGTCTTGCCATTGCTTCTATATATGTATATATAATTATATATGCCTGTATATATGCGATACATATATGTATGACATAATCATACTATAACTGGATTGAATTTATGTCGGGAATTCAGGCTTGGTTCAATATTAGGGAAACTATTCATATAAGAGACCATACTAATTACGAGAACAACAAAAATCGTATTAGCGGTTGTTTCTAGTCATTTAGTCATATCTGGCTCTGCTTAAATCCATGAGATTTTCTTGGCAAAGATACTGGAATAGCTTGCTATTTCCTTCTCCATTGTGTCCCTATTTTACAGATGAGAATCTGAAGCAAACAGAGGTTAAGTGACTTATCCAGGATCACATAGCTAATAAATATCTGAGGTCTAATTTGTGCTCAGATCTTCCTGGATCTAAACCTAGTGCTCTATTCATTGTACTACCTAGCTGATAGTTACACTTATCTATTTCTATTTAAATAAAAATGCTAGAAAACATATGAATAAATGTACTTTTACTTGATATAGTATAATATGTAACAAATCAAAATCCAACATTTTAGTAATGGGGGTAAACTAAAGACCTTTCCAGTAAGATTGGGGGTAAAACTTTCTTTATATAATGCTAGAAATGCTATCTATTTTATTTTAAATATTTTGTATTTTACAACCTGACCCCAACCCATCTTTCTAGCATTTTTACTTACCTTCAGTACTTTGTGGTCCAGTCAGATTATTCTTTTTACAATTCCTCTTGCAGTACATGCTATTTCCCATCATTGCTTTTGCACTCTCTGTCCTTTATGTTTTCAAGATGATCCTTCCTTACTACAGTTGCTTAGAATTCCTAGTTTACTTAAAGATGACCTGCTATGAGAAACCTTTTTTGATTTTCTTCCACCAGTTGTTAATGCCTCACCCTTCACTCCTATTGCCTTGTAGCTATTTGCATATACACATATATGTGCAGGAGTATACTGGAGCCTGTTTTTCCTGATTGATGAGAGTCAATTGTTATATTTTCAATGTGATCATTTATACCAGGGAAATCTGGGCTTGATGTATTGTTTTGTTGATTTTCTAGACTTAAAAAAGTGATAGGAAAATCTTTAAAGGCATGCTTGTATTTTTTTTTCTAAAGAACAGGTTGTTGATCATTAACTAGCACACTCCTGCTTAAACCCATATATATATATCATATATATATATATATATATATATATGATATATATATTTATCATGCATGGATGCAAAAATATGTGTATATGCACATACTATGTATGAATATGTGTTTGTGTGCATGTGTAGATATAGATATAGATATAGATATAGATATAGATATAGATATAGATAGATATATATATAAAATCTCCCCTGATAGAATAGAAGTTTCTTGATGGAAGAAACTATCCTATTTTTGCATTTTATCTCCAGCACCTTACAAAATGCCCTGCTTATAATCAGTGCTTAAAAATGCTTGTCCAATGACTGATTACATTTTTGGGTTAGCCTGGGAACTCAATCACCCTCTTGGGACATTGTTTCTAAGGGAAAATAAATACTTATTTCTAAATAATTAACTTCTAAAGAAAACTTTAGAAAGACAACCTGTATATAGAAATCAAGTATTGCTTTTCTTTAAAAGAAATTTGCCAAATCTATTTAAATAATGGTTTTCCTTTAATAAAGAAAATAATATGGTTTTATTGTAATGCTACAGTGTTGCTTTAGTAATGCTATTACAACCTATCAGGATCCCATTTTATGTATGCCTGACAAATTCAATTCTGTTATATACCAAAGGAATGATAACAAATGGCTATCAGTGCTCATGATCCAACTTTACTTTGCGACATTTATAATTTACCTTTCTATATGTTGTCTAACCAACAGGTAATTTTTATAATGAATAATAGGGAAATAATAAAGACCTTGGTTTGATGATCCTCTGATGGTTAATATAAAGTGAAGGATAAAACAGGGTGCTCTCTGCCTATTAGAGGAGTTTGCCACTTTCATGGAGGATATCCAGTTCAGGATCCAAATAAATGAGGGATTCTTTACAGGTGCCAAGGTCTCCCAGTTACTTATTTTTACAGATGATGTACTGGAAGCATCAAGCCCCAGAACACTGAAAAGCCTCCTAAATGAGATCTGTGATTACTTAAATAATTCAGCCTAAGTAGTCACAGAGGAAAGGCAAGTGGATAAAGGATACATTCTAACCAAACTGTAATAGGGATTTGGAAGGACAATCCTCAGAGCTTGATCAGAAGTGCATATATTTTATTTATTCATTCATTCATTCATTCATTCATTCATTTATTTATTTATTCTTTTTTTCATCTTAAATTTATTTTTTATTCTCATTTTGTACAAATGTTTTTTTACATTAATAAAATATTCTTGTTTACAAGTAAACAAAATACCCCTCCTCCCCCATGAATATAGATAGACTTGTTAAATAAAAAAAATAATAATAGTAATAATTGTAGGTATGGCCAGGTGGCGCAATGGATGAAGCAACAGCCCTGGAGCCACGAGCACCCGAGTCCACATCCAGCCTCGTAAACCCAACAATCACCCAGCCGTGTGACATGCAAGCTACCTGATCCCCACTGCCCTGCAAAAACCAAAAAAAAAAAAAAAAAGAAAGAAAAAGAAGACTCAAAATAAAACAAAATAGTAATAATAGTAGGGGTGGCTGGGTGGCAGACAGAGCATTGGCCCTTGAGCCAGGAGCACCTGGGTCCAAATACGGCCCCAGACACCCAAAGATCACCCCGCTATGTGGTCCCAGGCAGGCCATCCAGCCCTACTTGCCCTGCACCCTCCCCCAAATAATCATAACAAAAAATGTGCTTGAGTCTTTGTTCCAACACCAACAACTCTGTCATGGGTGGATCTCATTCTTTATGATAAGTCCATCACAAAAGTTATTTCCATATTTTTCCACCGTTGCCATTGCTGATCGCAACTCCCTCCTTTCTTATTTCTCCACTACCATGTACTCTATTTTCTCTCTCCTTTCACTATGACTCTGCTGTAGGGTCACTGAGTGGCACAGCAGACAGATCCCTGGTTCTGGGGCCAAGAAGCCCTGAGCCCCCATACCACCCCTTAGGCCCAGAATCCACCTGGCCCTGTGGTCCTGGGCAGGCCTTCCATTCCCAGCCCCTTGCAAGAAGTAAGAAAGAAAATGTGTTATATCTGGCCACTCTCCACCCATGGTCCATCCTCTCCTCCTTTATTCACATCCCCACCCCTTCCCCCTGTTCCCCCCCTCCTTCTTACTCCAGATGTCTATACCCCATTGAGTATATTTGCTGTTTCCTCTCCTAGCCATCTCTGATGAGAGCAAAGTTTCCCTCATTCCCCCTTGCCTCCCCCTTCCATATCATTGCAATAGCTCATTGTAATAAAAAAAAATCTTATGTGAAATATCTTGGACTATTCCCCCTTTCCTTTTTCTTTCTCCCCTTCCATTTCCCTTTTTTTCTATTGACTCCATTTTTACACCATATTTTATCTTCGAATTCAGCTTTCTCCTGTGCCCCAACTATAAAAGCTCTCTCTACGTGCTCTATTAACTGAGAAGGTTCATATGAGTATTATTAGTGTCATTTTTCTATGCAGGAATACATGCAGTTCATCCTCATTATGTCCCTCATATTTCCCCCCTCTCCTCCAATCTCCATGCTTCACCTGAGTCCTGTATCTGAAGATCAAACCTTCTGTTCAGCTCTGGCCATTCCAAAAGGAACCTTTGAAATTCCCCTGGTTCATTGAAAGTCCATCTTTTTCCCTGGAAGAGGACATTCAGCCTTTCTGGGTAGTTCATTCTTGGCTGCATTCTAAGCTCTTTTGCCTTCCGGTATATTGTATTCCAAGCCATATGAGCTTCCAGTGTAGTTGCTGCTAAGTCCCGTGTGATCCTGACTGCAGCTCCACGATATTTGAACTGTGTCCTTCTGGCTGCTTGTAATATTTTCTCTTTGACTTGGGAGTTCTGGAACTTGGCTATAATATTCCTAGGGGTTGGTTTTTTGGGATCTCTTTCTCTGGGGGATCGGTGGATTTTCTGCATTTCTATTTTGCCCTCTGCTTCTAGAATATCAGGGCAATTTTCCTGTAGTAATTCTTTGCAAATGATGTCAAGGCTCTTTTCCTGATCATGACTTTCAGGTATTCCAATAATTTTTAAATTATCTTTCCTAAGTCTGTTTTCCATATCAGTTGTTTTTTCAATGAGATATTTCACATTTTCTTCTAATTTTTCATTTTTTTTTTGGTTTTGAAGTATTGATTCCTGATTTCTGGTAAATTCATCAATCTCCCTGAATTCTATTCTTTGTCTGAAGGATTTGTTCTCCTCAGAGAGTTTTCTTATCTCTTTTTCCATCTGGCCAATTTTGCTTTTTAAAGCATTCTTCTCCTCAATAACTTTTTGAACTGTTCTATCCATTTGACCTAAGCTGGTTTTTAGCATGCTATTTTCTTCAGCATTTTTTTGGATTTCCTTGACTAAGCTGCTGACTTCATTTTCATGTTTTTCCTGCATCTCTCTCCTTTCTTTTCCCAGTTTTTCTTCCAACTCCCTCATTTGATTTTCAAAGTCTTTTTTGAGCTCTATCATAACCTGAGCCCAATTTCTGTTTTTCTTAGAGTTCTTTAGATGCAGGAGCTTTGTGCTTCCTCATCTTCAGACTATTTTGGTCCTTCTTGGGCTCATTTGCAAAATATTTCTCAATAGTCTTCTTTTTGTTTCTCTGCTTGCTCATTTTCCCAGCCTGGGCCTGGTTTGGGGTGTTTCTTGAGCTTTTGGGACACTCCCACAAGGGTCTCAGTGTGTGAGGCTCTGTCCTCCCTCCTGGTCT
Source organism: Macrotis lagotis (assembly GCF_037893015.1). Classification (NCBI taxonomy): domain Eukaryota; kingdom Metazoa; phylum Chordata; class Mammalia; order Peramelemorphia; family Peramelidae; genus Macrotis; species Macrotis lagotis. The sequence goes on along the minus strand of NC_133663.1, from coordinate 83,114,140 downwards.
GTGAATGACCATAAGCGCCCCCCTCTGCCAAGGGGCTGATGTGGGGGGGGCTGCTGTTCTATGGGGGGGCCTAGGCTATGGTCAGGATCTGAATGTGGTCAGAGCCCCAGAGTCCTGTTCCAGGAGCAGAGGACAGAGCTAGCAGTTTCTCTTCACTCCCCTCCCTCAGCTCCATGGGCTCATGCCCTGGGGGCTCCTGCTTACCGGCTCCGCCTGCTTCTGTTTCCTGGATCAGGTCTAGGGAAAGAGGATGCTGCTTGCTGTGTGCCCTGAGGGCTGGGCTCCATGTGCTCCCTCTGGCAGAGGCCCCCCACTGTTCCCCCACTTTGTGCCAGGTGCTCCTCGGGGTGCAGCTCAGGAGACTCCCCTGCTGCTGTGAGCTGAGACCCCCAGCGCCCTGGGGCTGCCTCCGGGAGGCTGAGGTTCTTTGGCTCTGGTGGGCCACCCCTCTGGTGGGCCAGCCCTCTGGTGGGCCACCTCTCCAATCCCGGGGAGCAGAGCCTTTCTGCTCTTTTCCCGGTTACCTTGAGTAGGAGAACTGCCTCACTGGGTCCCTTTGTGGGTTCTGTCTCTCGAAAGTTTAGTTAGAGTCCTTAGCTGATGAATTTTATCAGAGAGCTCCTAAGACTTGATCCCTTCTTGTTGCCATCTTGACTCCACCTCCCTATTTTATTTATTTTTAATTTAATTTATTTTTGGCTTCATTTTAAGTTCTGAACTATCTCTCTCTATCCTTCTGACCTTCCTCACCTTATGCTAGAGAAGACCACCATCACATGCATACACATAGTATACATATGTGTAAGTTTATATGTATAGGGTGTGTAGAAGTATATGCATACAATGCATGCATGTGTGTGTATACATGTGAATTTAATACTTTGCATGCTTCTTTTTATCACTTCTTTCTCAGGAAGTGTATGACATCTTCCTTTATAGTTCCTTTTTAGTTGATTTGAATATTTATAATATTCAGTTATTTGAACAGTATTGCTGTTAACGTATACAAAATTCTCTTGGTAATTAGGGTATAAAAGAATTCTCAGATTTTATATGTGTGTGTGTTTGTGTGTGTGTGTGTGTGTACATACATACATATATCTCCAAATAATTCTCATTTCATCTTCATTATTTCTTGCATGTTTTTCTCAAATCAGTTTTCTTACAGCTTAGTAGTATTCCATCAACAATCATATCCTACAACTGGTTTAGCCATTCCCAAATTGATGAGTATCCCTGCAATTTCCAATTCTTTCCCACTATAAAGAACTGCTAACATATTTTACAACATACATACATACATATTTTTCCCTGTTCACCTTGGGAAATAGATAGGTATGAGATAATGCCTCAGTATTTTATTTTTTGGCAATGGATAGTTATTTATTAAAGATCTGCTATGTATTGAATATTGTGTTAAGTGCACACAATTACAAAGATTCAAATAACTAATGGGAGGCAAAAAGAATATGTGAAAATATATACAATTATGTTAATATAAATATATTAAGTTAAATGAAAATATATACAAAATAGTTAAATACTTGGTGGTTTGAGAAGGGAGGACCTTAGCAGTTGGAGAGAATAAAGAAATGCTTTTTAAAACTCTTAGTAGCATTTTCTTGCTTTCCAATTGCATGTAAAGATAGTTTTCAACATTCATTTATATAAAACTTTGAGTTCCAACTTTTTCTCCCTCTCTCTCTTCTTTCACTCCTCCCCAAGATAGCAAGTAATCAGATATAGATTATACATATACATATACAATCATGTCAAGCATATTTCCATATTAGTTATATCAACATTCTAATTTGCATTTCTCTAATCCATAAAATGATTTAGAGCATTTTTTCACATGACCATATATAGCTTTTATTTCTTCATCTAAAAAAGAGTCAGTGTAAAGAATTTCATCAGACAGAAATGAATGATCTGAAAAGAGATGGACTTGCCATGCAATAATAGGGGCAGCTTGTGTCTTTCTGTCTCAGACTGCTCCACCACATACTCAGTGGTTGGTCCTCCTTTGAATGGTTTATGGGCAGGTTTGATCAAGAGTGACATATGATGAGACAATTTTTAATCTGCACCAATGTAGAGAGAGGTCTCATTGATGAAATCTCAACTGTATCAAGTATGAAGAATAGGGATGGAGAAAATCTGCAGTACCTGATCTATTTAATTATGTAATTCAAACTTTCTCATATGTTAAGGCTCTGAAATGGGGAATAAATACAAAACTGTATAATTGAGGATAGTTCAATTTCATTTTACTTTTTGGACTCAAAATACATTTTGAGACTTTTCTTCTTTTGAAAAGAGAGCAGACAGCTCATTGTTTCTCTCTCTCTCTCTTTCACAGTCTTCCTATTAAACCAGGATTTGAATGTTGTCTATAAGTCCTCTCCAGAATGCAGTAGTAGGCCGAATTCCATTGGCAGAGAATTGATGAAATAAAATATTTCATTTTGGATAGCTACTTAGGAATTTGGTAGTTGCTAAATTTTTTACATAATAGATCAAATCCTAGATTTACTGTTAAGTGGATAGTAGATGTGACCTGTAGTGAAGATGATATCTTCCACTGATGGGCTTTTTCTTTGGAATCGTGGGCACTCCCCAATTCACTAGGATTTTCTCATTGTTTTCCTAACTTACTATGCTGTGACTCCAGGGTAGAACACTAAGGAAAATCTCTTAAACAAAACTTAGGTTTGGCTCATGTCTAGAGACCACCCCTTGAATCCTTTAAATTTCTACATTTATAAGTCTACCTCTGCCCACTTATCTTAGAGTAATTCCTTTGTGCGCGCGTGCGCGTGTGTGTGTGTGTGTGTGTGTGTGTGAGAGAGAGAGAGAGAATTATTTACTGAACTGATTCTTTATCCTTTTAGTGTATCACATTCCCGGAAATTCTCAAAATGCAGCATTTTGGAATATAAGGACTTTTTACAGAGAGGAGGAGGATTCTGTCTTTTTAACAGACCAACAAAGGTCAGTCACTTCCTCTAGTACTCTCATTATGGCTTCCTTTTATAACCATCAAACAGCAACAGACTAGTTGGAAGACAATCTCTAATATAAACAATAGATTAATTTTTCTTTTTTACAAGACTTTTTTCTATGTAGAAGACCAGTGGAAGGACATAATGGTAACAATAACTTAGTGTTTCTGAATCCCTGGTTTTTCACTTTGGTATAAAGTATAAAAGGCTTCTAATTCAAGTAGGTTTAAGAATTCTATCTCACTGGGTTTAGGCCTGACCTGCCTTCCAAGTCAGCTGCTTAGATTGTCTCGTTAAAGAGATCAGAGAAAAAGTTATATGAAGATCATTTTTTCTTAGCTATGCATACATATTTATTATTATTATATTATTTTATATTATATTAATAATGCTTATTATTATTTCTTTGCTAAATATGTTATGTATTGACTTGAAAGATCATTAATATTGATACAATGTATGATATTTGGAAAATTCAGCAAAGGAGCCAGAGACATTCATTGATTAGAGCTGGGATTAAGGGTAAGAAAAGTAAACAGCCACACAAAGGTCACAAAACACAAGGAGGCACAATGAGAAATACTTTTTACTGTAATATTTTATACATGTACATTTTTTTGGGGGGGTGGAGGCAATTGGGTTAAGTGAATTGCTCAGGGTCAGGTAGGTAATAAATGTCTGAGCTCAAATATGAACTCTGGTCCTCCTGTCTCCAAGACTGGTACTCCATTCTCAATATTACCCAGGGACCCCTAATGGACATAATTTTAATAAAATTCTTCTTTCTATGGCCTCTAAGTATTTTTTTTTTAATGTGACATGTGACTGTAAAGTTGGGAGTAGGGAATCTTTTTTCTTCCAAGGGCTATATGGATAATTATAGCATTATAACATGCTATTTTTTGATCAAACATTTAATTAATTCACCCCCTAAAAAGCTCCTAGATAGGGCAGCTAGGTTGCACAGTGGATAGTGCATGGAATTCAGGAGTACCTGAATTCAAATCTGGCTTCAGACACTTAATAATTACCTAGCCGTGTGGCCTTGGGCAAGCCACTTAACCCCCATTGCCTTGCAAAAAACAAAACAAAACAAAATAAAACAAAAAGCTCCTAGATTTATTGAATTTCAAGTCTCATCTGCAGACTAAACATTCCCTACCCCATTTTTACATAATACATCATAATAGATAGGTTTTAAATGTTTTTGTCACTGACATCTTTTACATTCTGGCAAAATTTAGTCCTTTTCACAAAAATAATAGTTTTACCCACATTCATATACAACGAAAAAAGCTAAATTTAAGTTAGAGGTTATTTATATACATACATACATACATACACACACACAGATATACATATATATATATGTATATATATTTCTATTCAAATTCACCAACCCCCTGAAATTTATCCAATGAGTCCTTGGAATTCTATGAATCTTAGGCTGTGAACCCCTGAACTAAAGGGTCAAAGCCTATGGAAAATTGATAATTCTTTTAAAATGTCTCTTGGTGTACGCAGATGCTTTGACCAGGCTCTGAGATAACCCCCTTACATCATAAACTTCAAATTTTCTTTTAAAATGGTCCCCTTTAGGAAATTCAGATATGGGCTATAGGTCTTCACAATCATATATATATATATATATATATATATATATATATATATATATATATAGATAGATAGATATTTTAGATTTTTCAAGGCAATGGGGTTAAGTGGCTTGCCTAAGGCCACGTGGCTAGGTAATTATTAAGTGTCTGAGGTCGGATTTGAACCCAGGTACTCCTGACTCCAAGGCTGGTGCTCTATCCACTGTGCCACCTAGCCCCCCCAAAAAATCATATTTTCTATAAATTAATTGAGCAATGAAATAATTTCGTCATTTGAAAAAATATGTGACTACTGTAGAGAGATGACAGAATAATTTATCCCCACACCTGTACTTAGATAACCTTACTGCACCCAGGATTAGTTTGATCCTTGGCATCAACATAAAGTCACTGTGAAATTGAGGGAAATTTTCAAGTGACCTTGAATCATTTAAGTTATTGCTTGTCATTGATGGTGACCTTAGCAAAACTGACCCATGCAAAATAGAAATCTGGCACTTACATGGTTAAGGATTGGGGTGAAATCAGTAATAATGAGTAAAAAATGAACTTGCCATGTTTTCTTCTTACAGTGAATGCAATTACAGTTAATGTGACATAAAGGAATAATTTCCCATCTTTGCAGTTCACTTGTTAATGGAAAGAGCTACCATTTAAAAAGAACTCTTAAGACTCATCAGAGCTTTTCAATTCCCTAAACTTTTAGTTCTTTTGAAAAGTTATGGTTTTTAAATTCCCATTTCATTTCTAAAATTGTCTTGGATTAAAAAGGAAAAAAAATCTTGATAATGTAGTGCCTTGATTAAAAGAATGATTGGTGTGCCATTTTTTAAAAATGACAAATATAAAATAATTCTTTAAAAAATACCATGTAATTTGTTTAATCTGTAGAACAGAGCGCTGTGGTGTTTAATATATATTTAATTACATCAAAGATTAGCCCCACTTTTTTTTTTCTACTTGGTGCAGGTAATATATAGGTATGTACACAAATGACTAGATATAATACACACAAAAATGATCAGTATTCTGGGAACCTTCCATGCTGCTTAGCTGATCTGATATAGTCATCTTGATCATACTTGGGGAAAGTTGCCATAGGAACTGAGCCTAGAATAAATCAAATGAGTTGGTTTCCCTCTGCTCTTCTCTGGTGGGATTTCTCCCACCATGCTGTCATGATATCACAGGATGGGGAAGGTAGGGGGAACTAGTGTCCCAATCTAATATGGCAGGACGGAGATAGGTTTCTTTAGTCACCAACTGCTATTCCAACTAACAGAGTTATTTTTGGGTACCTATGGTGTTTGTTTCTTCCTGTAAATGGTGAAAGGATGGAAATGATTTAGCTTAGTGGAGGGGAACCTTTGTTCATTGAGCTCTATGCTACCCAGCACTGATCAACTAGTCTGGTGCTGTGATCATTTCCCCTGTTTTAGCATACAGTGAGAATCCCTACCATAGGAAAGCTGAGTTTGGAATGAGGAAGGCCTGAGTTCAAATCCTAATTCAGACCCTTAGCTACCTCTGTCAAATAGCTTCTTTGGGTCTTAGTTCTTTGTAAAATGAGTTGGTTAGACTTGGTGTCTCTGAAGCCCCTTTAAAACTTTAAATCTCTAACCAGAGGAAGAGTTCTTGATCTAGGTAGTAGAACCCTGCTCTAGATTTGTTTTATTATTTATTTATTTTGCAACCAATCAGTTTGCTTATTTCTGAATTTTGACCATCTAAATCACAGCTTCCTTGGTTTGGTATAAATAAATGAGAGATCATAGTATGTAAGAACTCTATTTCACTTGTGTATTTAATTTAGTTAATTTCAATTACCATTTTTTAAGGGAGAGGAAGAGGGTATTTTATCATGATTTCTTCAAGCTTGTTTGGATTCATTTAACTGTGCCCACTGCACATACTAGTGACTGAAGCACATTGATCTTCCATTTTCTTTGTCATGAGCTGTCAATCATCAGAGCCTCATCTGATTCCTATTAGCATTGTCTTTTCTCTTGGCAGAATAAGAAGAGTGATCTGTTCCCTCTTTCCCTTTGACAGATCATCTCTTTATGAAACAATTTTAATGCCAGAGCTATTCTTTGGGGTCCAATAAGTCATTTTGCATGGAACATTTCCCCCCATGATGTTGCCAAAACACATTACCAGTGGAGTGGCATGAGATAGTCCTAGGGCAGTAATATTACATTATAATTGATTAGCAGATTCTGTTGACTTGACTTTTTAAAAAATATTAATTTATTGTAATAATACATTAAATTACTCTTATCACCAATCTCTTTTAGTTATTTGAAGCTACCGAATGTGGAAATGGCTATGTGGAAGCAGGGGAAGAATGTGATTGTGGTTTCCATGTGGTAAGCATTTGAGATGTCTAAAAACTCCTTTCTAATTCGAACATTGAAAAAACAAATAAAGCAGAGTCCTACTACTCATCATAACTTCATTACCTTTCTTTTTTTAGCCACACTCTTCAAGATGAACTTCAGATCAAATATATTTAAAAGTTTATAGAGTTATTTTCTTTAATCTATGGTTGAATGAATGCTTATTTGAAAAAAAAATAGAATGAATTGTTTGTGAACCATTCTCTTACTTCTTTTTAAGGCTAGTGAGTCTTCTTTGACCTGTAGTATATGAAGCAGATCATGAGATATTATTTCTTCGCTCTCCCCCAACCTTCTCCTTTCCTTCTCTCCCCTCCCCTCCCTTTCCCTCTTTTTTTCTCCCCTCCTCTCCTCTTCTCTCTCTCCTCCCCTCCTATCCTATCCTCTCCTGTCCTTTCCCCTCTACTTCCCTCTTTCCCTTCCCCTCTTCTCCAGTCCTCTCCTCTCCCCTCCCCTCCATTCCCCATCCCTCTTTGCTCTCCCCTCTTCTCCCTTCTCTCTCTTCTCTCCATTCCTCCCTCCCTTCCCTCTCCTTTTTCTTTTCCTTCCCCTCTCCTACCATGAGCCAGACTGGGGCCTAGGCACTAGGAGACCCAAGGTTCTTTGAGAGTCCCTGCTCTCAGAGAACTTTGATTCCCCAACACTTGTTTGCCATTGAATAGATAGTGATTTTATTTCGAGCCTCTTCCTTAGTGAGGATCATTGAGACTAGTTATCTTGAATGAAAGACTCCCTGATCCTTCATGTTAAGTATTTTCTCTTAGGAATGCTATGGCGTATGCTGCAAGAAATGCTCACTTTCTAATGGAGCACATTGCAGTGATGGACCCTGTTGTAACAGCACAACCTGTCTTGTGAGTTATTCCAACACACATTCATCCTTTTTTTTAATTCCTATACTAATTAAGCAACTCAAAGCATATTGAACTGTGAGAGAAATTATGCTTGTACAAGAGTTTGTCATAGATATTTTTGGTGGTCAATGCATGTATCAGGCTTCTTAGAAATAGGTTCCCCCCCCCCCCCCAGATAATTAAGAGTGAAGATACCTGGAAATACCTAAATCTGTAGTTACAAGAAGCTGTCCTACCAACTGTCGCCTTTATGTTCTCTCTGAGCACTCTGACTCTGGGAAAATAGTATTAGTAAGGTTAATTTCCCAGCATGAGTACTGGAAATCTTGACTCTTCCAGCTTAAAAGTTCTGTCTGAAAGCTGCCCCATTATGGACAGGAGGCTGATGCATTCCTCATGCCTAATAGATATTGCAGCTCCCTTCATACCCCTGTCTCCCAGTTGGGTTGCCATCCCTGCTGGGATAACAGTCTGTAGTTCAACTGAATTGAAGATTAAGTGTTCCAGGCCAAATGGGCAGTCAAGCAAAAAGGAATACAAACCCAGCATTAAATTTATTGTGTACAAGAGGAAAAATGAATGTCTTCCTTCATTGAACTATATTCTTGAACTTCTCTAAACTGTATTAAGTAAACCTAATGAAGATGAATATATAATCTAAAAATACATGTGTGTGTGTGTATGTGTGTGTATATACATAAATATGTATATGTATTCTATCTAATATAAGTAAATTATAGGGGAATGGTTTTTGACAAAACACCAGGAAGTATTTACTAATAATTAGAATTATTTAACAATGTAATGAGATACTTTGTTATCTTGGTTTATTTAAAATAATGATCGGGTCAAATTATTTTTTGAAACCTGAATATGCTAATTTTTTTACTGATGATTCATAGGCAAGCAAAGTGGGTGGCAGCCGGCTTACATTCATTTGATATCTACCTCATGACTCATGTTGGTTATTTGGTGGAAGTCATGACTTAAAAGACTCTGTTAACAGAGACATTTTCAATTTAAAGAATGAGAAGACTATTGGAATTCTCAAATAACTGATTCTGATGTTTAACTAGTGACCTCAATTTCTAGTTTCAGCCACGAGGGTATAACTGTCGAGAAGGAGTAAATGACTGTGACATTACTGAAACCTGTACTGGAGACTCTGGCCAGGTATAATGAAATGTGATCATCCGTTTTCCAATTTGGATGCATCTCCTTATGAATTCATTTTAAAAAGTCTTTAGCAATGAATATTTCTGAAGACTTGTTTCTGTTTTTTTCCCCTTATTCATCCTGCCTTACCTATAATATGACATTGCAATATGACTTGACTGAATATATTCTGAATTTTGTTACATATAAAAACCAGGAAAATCTAGTGATAAAGAAAGTTTCTATTATTACCTTGAGAAACAAGGTTCTTAATTATAGTCTGTCATAATCTAATCCTTCTATTTTCCCCTTTCATTTGGGGGGAATTTTTTTTATTGTTTTTCAGTGATTTATATGATTTATTGTCAATTAACCTTACTGGGCTTTACTCACTTGGTACCCCTAACTTCTGGAGGCAAGTTAGTCATATGCAGAATATATCCAAGTTTCCATGTCCCACATATGAAAAATACATGGAAATATGGTCAATTGGATCAGTTGGCAAATGTTAAAATATATTTCCTAGTAAATATATTCATTGGCCAAATTTAAACAGGCATATTCAAAATATTCTTAATGTGCCTTAAGACATTTCCATCTTGTACAGTTAGATAGATTGGTGGGTTTATTCTTTAAATTGTTACTGTTATATGTTGACACCAAAAACCAAAATACTGATTGACTAGGAGTTGATTCCTTCTTCTTATACTATCATTTTGCCTTTGGGCAAGTCATTAAACCATTCTAGGTCTCTGTCTCTTCAACTATAAGCTTAAGGACTTAAAATAATATCTAAAGTTCTTTTCAACTGGATATTTATAAGTAATATAGTGGCTAAAATAGTAGACTTGGAATTAGAGAGTCATGAGTTCAAATGTGACCCTAGGCAAGTCACAACCCTGTTGTTTTCAGGTTTATTTATAAAATGAGAAGTTTGCAATAATTGATTTCTGAGGTCTTGCTTAGCTTTTAAAAGTGAGAACCACTCTGCTTAAAGTTGTTTTCTTAATGGTGTGTTAGGGTACCAGGAATCAGTGTGGTTCAGTGGAAAGCATTTTCATTTAAAATAAAAAGTGCTTGGCTTTGAATCCTTGTTTTGCTATTTGCTTCCTCTTAGTCCCTGGTCAAGTCATCTAATTTCCCTATGACTCAGTTCTTTATTTGTGAAATGAGAGAAGTATGCTAGATGACTTATGAACATTCTTCCCACTCAATCTATGCTATCTTGAGTGGACCAGATAAGAATGGTATGGTGTAGAAATCATTAAAAAAATAAAACCTCTTCTTAGACTGTCATTGCAAATTGTGTGTATGTGACATCCCTGGTTATTTTACTGAGGCATCATACTTGATAGAGGAATAAACCTCAGAGAATATGTATACATGGACAATTCAGCAAATTAACCATGCTGTCTGTCCACTTAGCTTGATTTTGATATATTTATGAAAGCTGATAGAAATTTTTTTCCATCGGGGGTGGGTAGGTGGCGCAGTAGATAGAGTACTGGCCCTGGAGTCAGGAGTACCTGAGTTCAGAGCTGGCCTCAGACACTTAATAATTACCTAGCTGTGTGGCCTTGGGCAAACCACTTATAACCCCATTTGCCTTGCAAAAACTAAAAAATAAAATATTTTTTCCATCATAGCTTAAGGGAGATTCAGTAAAAAGAAACATGTGATCAAGAGAAATATAAATAGCTAGGTGACTCAATGGATAGAAAACACCAGCCCCAATGTTTTCTAGCTGTGTGACCTTGGGCAAGTCACTGAAGTCCATTTGCATCATTTAAGAAAAGAGAGAAATGAATGCCTTATGTGAATATAACATGTGGATGTGATATTTCTTTCCAAAAGAGGACCAATAACACCATAAAGGTGATATCTTGATTTGTATGTGAATTAGATATGAGTGAAGGCAGAGCTTTGCAAATTATTCAGCCTCACTCTCTCCTGCAGAGTCATCAAATGATAGTGGCAAGACAAAGACCAAAATCCTGATGATGGTCCAGGAAGCAGTTTGTCTGAGACCATGTCCATTCAATGATTAAGGGTTAGATAAGAATTGAGACAGAAGTTGGCTCAATTTATTGTCATCAAGATACATCAGTCTGGGAGGGAAGACCATCTTAGTCTATGGCCAGAACAGAAAATATTGACACTTATTCAGAGCCATGGAAACCTACAGAAGGAGTTAGAGAGTCTTGGGTTGGGGCTATTATTGGCTTTTCAATAAGAATCAGAATGATTTGGTTTAAAGGCGTAGAAAGGTAGTTCCATTTAAAACACAGTGGACTTTTTAAAAAGCCTGTCTTTCCTGAGCTATATTTCAAGAAATCAAAAAAGAAAACTACACAGAACAGAAAACAAACTTTCCCAGCTTTTTGGACAAAAAAAAATGAGGAGGAGGAGGAAGTAAAGGATGAAAAGAAGATGAAGAATAGTTGTCCATTTTTCTTCTAACTTCCTCCTCTCTTCTCTTTAGGAGAGACAGGCTGAGGACTTTGTAAAGCTCTGCCCCACTCATCTAATTCACATACAAATTAAGATATCACCCTCTTGGGACTGCTATGTGGTGCTGTAGATCCAACCCTGAAGTCAGGAGTACCTGAGTTCAAATCCAACCTCAGAAGCTTAATAATTACCTTGGCTGTGTGGCCTTGGGCAAGCCACTTAACCTCATTGCCTTACAAAAACCTTAAAAAAAAAAAGATCTCACCCTCTTCATATTATATTCACATAAGCTAGTTCTCTTGATCACACATTCTTTTTACTCTCATCAGTTATGATGGAAAGAATTTCTTTCAGCTTTCATAGATATTTCAGAATCAAGCTAATTGGCAGACAGCATGACTAATAACCCTGAATTGTCCATAGATGCTTATTCTCTGAGATTTCTCTGATCAAGTATGATGCCTCAGTGAAATAAATCAGGGAGGTCACATGTACAATGTACAATGAGAATGCTTGAGAAGAAAAGACTATTTTTTTTAGTGAGTTCTACATCACACCACTCTATTTAAAATTATTTTGAATTTTACAGTTTTTCTCCTAATCTCGCTTCCTTCCCCCAACCCTACTAAGAAGGCAGTCTGTTAGTCTGCATTGTTTCCATGGTATACATTCATCTAAGTTGAATGTGATGAGAGAGTAATCATATCCTTAAGGAAGAAAAATAAAATATAAGAGCAAAATTATATAATAAGATAACATTTTTTTTTAAATTAAAGGTAATAGTCTTTGATCTTTGTTCAAACTCTACAATCCTTTCTCTGGATACAGATGATATTCTCTTTCACAGATACCCCAAAATTGTGTCTGATTGTTGCACTGATGGAATGTGCAAATCCATTTAAAGTTGTTCATCACTCCCATGTTGCTATGAGGGTGTACAATGTTCTTCTGGTTCTGCTCATCTCACTCGGCATCAGTTCATGCAGATCTTTCCAGGCTTCCCTGAATTCCTATCCCTCCTGGTTTCTAATAGAACAATAGTGTTCCATCACATACATATGCCATGGTTTATTAAGCCATTTCCCACTTGATGGACATTCACTCAATTTCCAATTCTTTGCCACAACAAACAGGGCTGCTATGAATATTTTTATATAAGTGATGGTCCAGGAAGCAGTTTACCCTTTTTCATAATCTCTTCAGGGTACAGACCCAGTAGTGGTCTTGCTGGATCAAAGGGTTTGCACATTTTTGTTGCCTTTTGAGCATAATTCCAAATTGCTCCCAAGAAAGGTTGGATGATTTCACAGCTCCACCAATAGTGTCCCAGATTTTCCACATCCCTTCCAACATTGCTCATTATCCTTTCTGGTCATATTGGTCAGTCTGAGGTGTACACCACATCACTCTTGCCCAGAGTCACATGATTAGTGAATAACATCTGAGACAGAATTTGAACTCATCTTCTTCTCCCTCTGCTGTGCCAGTTAGAGTTTCTATCTGAAGAAACTGTTTACTGAGTCCTGTAAATGTGCTACTTATATAAGCAACATAACTCATTTAAAACAGGAATGTATAAACATTATTGCATTAATTACAATCTTTCTTTCATGAATTGCCTGTCGGAATATAAAATGCCTCCAAGGAAGGAGTTGTCTAGTCTCCTTCATGAACTTATTCTATTGAGTAACAATCTACATTTAATGACTAATAAGCTTGCATTAACAATGAGTTAGGTGCAAATTGTCTCCCAAGCGACTTTGAGAATTCTATGACATATTGACCACACTTAACATTTTTTTTTTTTTGCAAAAGACCACATAGACCCAAAAGAAAGTTTGGCAAATTAATTGTAAACTGATATTCTTGTTCTGGGCTGAAATATTTCACCCTGCCCCCATTTCTGTGTATACTTCTGAATTTTTGGTTTTCTTTTGGGGGGGATCAGAGGTCTGTAGCTAATATTTTATCATATAAGAAACTCCTGCAGTGTAAAACTACAGTTTGTCTTAGAGAATTCCCTTGGGGGAGCTAAACGTTTGTAATTTGCCCTTGTCTGACTCTTTGCGACAACATTTGGAGTTTTGTTGGCCAAGATACTAGAATGGTTTGCCATTTTCTTCTTCAGCTCATTTTATAGAAGAGGAAACTGAGGCAAATGGGGTTATGTGACTTGCCCAGACTAAGTACCTAAGCTTCTGAGGCCAGATTTGAACTCAGAAAGCTGAGTTTTCTTGATTCCAATCCCAACACGTACCTTAGATGTTAAATTTGCTCTGAGGTTCAAAGTTGGCCTACTATCTACTCTATCAGACCTTCTCATTCTCCATTTATTTAGGTTCTGTAATGAGTAGAGGGTTTATTTTGGTTGATTAATGCACTCCTAACAGATTCCAGTGAGAAAAGACCCACTGAACCTTTTGCTGCCTTTATAACAGCCATGGTGTAATTAACTAAGGTTTATCCCCGAAATTCATAAATGAAAATATCTGTTAAAGGAAGTTGCTTATTAGGGAAGAAGATTATTCCAGAAGGCTTATGAGTAACTAAATGTTCTTGTAAAAAATAGCCAGAAATCTCAATATACATTATTTTTGGAATTTGGTTACTCTAATGAAAAGTTTGTGAAATAAAATGATTTTACCTTGATTTGGGTGAGTTAGGGTGAATTGTCACATTTCTCATTTAATAGCGGAGATGCATAGGTTTGCTCTCTTTAATAGAGGTCCCCCCCCCCCCCCCGACTCTCAGTGTTATGGAAGAATTTCAGTTTGTAATTTCTCAGGTTTATGACACCTGTTAAATCAAATGAAAATTCAGGGAAAAACTCTCCTCAGCCCCCACCCAAACCAACAATGGTCTGGGTGGGCAGATTAGAAAAATGAAATGTAATTTTGACAAAATGCTTCATTAAAATGGCCCTCCTAAAGAAAATAATCATACTCCTCAGGCTCAGTTATTCTAAGAATGAGATAGTCTTTGGAGAAATGAAGGCAATAATAGTACAGCATTCATTTTGACTCAGAAGGTAGAAACAGGTTTTTTTTTCTTTTATAAAAAAAAGTAACATCTAGGTATATAGCTACTGCCCAGGTACTCCGTATGGAGTGTCTGAAGAGGTGGGCCCATGAGTGGAATATAGACTGGGCTTTTTTTTTACAGTACTGAAATTTTTCTAGAATAGGCTCTGCCCATATGTATTCTAATAATATTAAAATCTGACCCATTTTTGTGCATTGGCATTTTTCAACAATCATGCTTTGAAAGCTATAATTAAATAAATTAAATTTCTTATTGAGTGTTACAGATAGAAAGTCTGACTTCTGTGAATCAAAACAATTTGTTTCAAGACCCACTCCTGATGTCCACATCCAATGTGACCCTGGGCAAGTAATTTAATCTCTCTGTGCCATAGACAATTTTGTGGGGGTTTTTTTAGGTTTTTGCAAGGCAAATGGGGTTAAGTGGCTTGCCCAAGGCCACACAGCTAGGTAATTATTAAGTGTTTGAGATCAGATTTGAACCCAGGTACTCCTGACTCCAGGGCCGGTGCTTTATCCACTGCACCACCTAGCCTCCCCTTATCGACAACTTTTTAAAACTATAAATTTCAGGATAGTTTCAGTTTGGAGATGATAGGAGGAATTTTCTTACAAGGAACTTCCTACAGTGATACAATTACAGATGTGAGATTGCCCCAACTAAATTGCTTACCATATAAAAGTATTAAAAATACTTTTTGCCCTTTACAAACCTAATCTATCATATTTTAAAATTATATTATACTCATGAGTTAAAAAGCAACTTTGATGTAAAGCATGAATTTTTGTTTAACTCTAGTGATAACATTATTCTTATTGCCTTCTTGATATGCATAAAATGTTTTTTAAAATCTATGATGCATTTTACTCATTGCAAATTCCTTAAATCTTACACAATATCAATATTTTCTTTTCTTTTTTTTTTTTTAGTTTTGGCCAATATTTTCTAATAGTGTTGTGTTTTACAGTGCCCACCCAATCTTCATAAACAAGATGGATATTCTTGCAATTCTAATCAGGTATGTCAGGTTTTCCAAATTTTAATATCATTTGCTTTGCTCATATAATATGGGTATTCTGATGAGTAATTCAAAGGTGGAAGGTCTGAGAGGAAAGTCTGAACTCATGAATAGTTCTTTGAGAGATATTGCTTTGTCACCTAATGTCATCGAATATCACATGCGTGATTGCTTGGCATTGATAAAGCACCATAGTGTCTCGCTGATAAGTGAGGAAGCAAAATCAATTTGAGGCCAAGACCATCTCCAATAGCACTGTTCCCAAAAAATTCTGGTGAAGACAAGTGAGAAGGATGTCTTCACAGCACACTCTTCACTATGATAAGCATAATTGTGCAGCTTGCACCACCAATCAGTTGGTTAGTATGGTCCTCTTTAATACTGAAGGATTAGTAGTAGTAGTAAAGTCAGTTAAACGTATCCATGCAGCAAAGGTCTGCAGGGACTTAAACAGTAATAATTTTGAAAAATAGCCTCTATCCAATTTTAAGTAACCACAGGAAGAGGAAAATTTATAGTTTTTTAATCTCTAGGAAAAAGAGATTTTTCAATATTTAGAAATGTACTCTTAAGAATGTCTTAGGGTTTGAGCTCATTTCCTCTTGAAATGAACAAGCAAAGAAGATTGAGAAGTGGTCATTTGGATAGCAAGAGAACCAAGAGAGTGATTTCACAAAAATTTAGAGAGGAGAGACTATTAAGGAGGAGAGAGTGGGCAACAATGTTAAATGTGTCTATAGATCGATAAGAATAAGGATCAACAAAAGAACATCATATTATTTCAATGTTTTTCCATCTTTCCTTAAACATCTAAGATAATCATCTTGATGATTCCTATGAATCTTCTCAAAGTTTTTAATATGTCTCCTGAGTTATAGAACTTAGAATTGTATATAGTAATCTAGTAAAATTCGAACCACTTAAGAGTTTAAGAAAACAAATAAGCTCAAACCAGTGTGTGAAGATAGTTCTGGTTCTTATTTATTGTGCTGATATGTTAAGTGCTTAATTTAAAAATTAGTGTCACATGGTTCACTCTTGAGCAATTAGGTTTTCCTATAGTAATTTTCTTCAATACTAAAAAAAAAACCTCAACCCAGTACTCTCATTCTATTTTTGTGCTTGCTTTCCTTTCCTGGGTGTATCCTCATTGCATATTATTTTGCTAATTTCTGACTTTTCTTCTAGTTCATTACTTTGAATATCAAGTAATTGTGTATTTCCTTTCATTCAGGAAACATTTTTATAATGTTGTCATCTAAATTATTCTGTATCAGTTCATATTAGTTTCCCCAGATTTATTTAAAACCATCTCTTTCATAATTTCTTTCTCTTTTTTTTTCTTTCAGTTTTTGCAAGGCAATGGGGTTAAGTGGCTTGCCCAAGGCCACACAGCTAGGTTATTATTAAGTGTCTGAGGCTGGATTTGAACTCCTGACTCCAGGGCTGGTGCTCTATCCACTGCACCACCTAGCTGCCCCTCATAATTTCTTTTAAAA
Source organism: Macrotis lagotis (assembly GCF_037893015.1). Classification (NCBI taxonomy): domain Eukaryota; kingdom Metazoa; phylum Chordata; class Mammalia; order Peramelemorphia; family Peramelidae; genus Macrotis; species Macrotis lagotis. The sequence goes on along the minus strand of NC_133663.1, from coordinate 83,097,101 downwards.
AATGTTTATTTAAATTTCATTTTTAAGAAGGCAAGCAGTTTGTTATGTTATACATATGCTGTTACTCAGAACATTTCCATATTAGACATGTGAATAAAAACACAAAGCAAAAATCCCACAAAAAATAAAGTTTTAAAAATTTAAAAATGAATGCTTCAATATGCATTCAGGTTCCATTAGTTCTTTCCCTGGAGGTGATAGTATTTTAATATGATTGTATCATGAGTTCCTCTAAGTTTTCTTGCTGAAAATAGTTAAGTAATTTTCAGTAGATCATCATACAGTATTTCTATCACTATATACAACATTCTTCTGGGTCTGCTCATTTCACTTTGTATCAGTCATGGAAGTTTTTCCTGATTTTTCTTTAGAACATCTTGCTCATCATTTTTATAGCACAATAGTATTCCATCACAATCATATACTGCACTTGTTCAGCCATTCTGCAGTTGATGGGCATCCCTTCAATTTTCAGTCATTTGCCACAACAAAAAAGAACTCTAAATGTTTTTGTACATATAAGTCATTTTTAAAAATCTTTTTGGGAATACAGACCTAATTGTAATATTTTAGGGTCAGAGGGCATGCATGATTTTTTAGTCCTTTGGACACAGCTCCAAATTAATCTCCAGTATGATTGGTCATTTCACAACGCCATCTTTACTGTATTGGTATCTCAATATGTAATACTCAAATATCCTCCAAGTTTGTTATTTTTCTATTCTGTCATATTAACCAACCTAAATAGGAGTGGGTTGGTACCTCAGAACTGTTTATTTGCATTTCTCTAATAATAATTTAGTGCATTTTTATATGATTATAGAGTTTTGATTATTTCATCTGAAAACTATCCTTTGACCATTTATATATTAAATGGGGAATGGCTCTTAATTTTTATAAATTTGATTCAATTATCTATAAATTTAAGAAATGTAACTTTTATCAGAGAAACTTGCTGAACATTTTTTTCACAGTTATGATTACTGGTTTTTCTGCATTCTGTTTTTGCCATTTTATCCCTCCCTACCTTCCCCTTCTTCTTTCAACCTATCCACCATCACCAACAGTGTTTTCCTTTTGACTATTGTCTCTCTCAATCTGTCCTCCCTTCTATCAGTGCCCCTGTTCTTTTATCCCCTTTCTCTGCAGGATAATATAGCTTTCTGCTACCAACTGAGAGAGTATGTTTTTCAACTCTTTGAGTCACTTCCAGCGAGAATAAGATTCAAATATTCATCATCCCTCTTCCCTCATTTTCCTTCCCACTGTAAAAATTCTTCTGCACCTCTTTTTATGGGAGATAATTTACCCCATTCTACCTCTCCTTTCCCCTTCTCCCAGTGCATTCTTTTTTCTCTCACACCTTAATTTTATTTTTTAGCTCTCATTCCATCATATTCAACACAAATTCACATCATTTTAATTACTGTAATAATAAGTAAGTTATTAGGAGTTATGCATATCATTTTCTTATGTAGAAATGCAAGAAGTTTAACCCTTTTGAATTCCTTATGATTTCTCTTTCCTGTTTACCTATTTATGCTTCTCTTGTTTTCCTGACTGTGACTTCACCCTATTTGAATTATTTCTTTGGATGTTTCCAATATTTTCTCCTTGACCTGGGAGCTCTGAAATTTGACTATAATATTCCTGAGAGTTTTCAGTTTGATATCTTTTTTTTAAGAAGGGATCAATGGATTCTTTCAGTTTCTATTTTACATTCTGGTTTTAGACCAACCAGTTTTAGACTATAATTTCTTCAAAGAGGATATCTAGGCTCTTTTTGTTTTTTGATCATATCTTTCAGATAGTCCAGCAATTCCTAAAATATCTCTCCTAGATCTATTTTCTAGATCAGTTGTTTTTTCAGTGAGATAGTTCACATCTTTTATTTTTGATCTTTTGATTTTGTTCAATTGTTTCTTAATATCTCATGAAATCATTAACTGTGACTTGCCCATTTCTAATTTTTAAGGAATTATTTTCTTCAGTGAGCTCTTGTAACTTTTTCCATTTGGCTAATTTTGCTTTTCAATACATTCTTCTCTTTATTGGATTTTTGTGTCTCTTTTACTATTTGACTTATTCTGTTTTATTAAAGGTGTTATTTTTTCCAATTTTTTTGGTATCTCCTTTATCAAACTGTTAACTTTTAATGATTTCTGTGCATCACTCTCATCCCCCCTCCCCATTACTCCCCCCCCCCACTTCCTCTCTTACTTTATTTTAAAATTCTTTCTGAATTATTTCAGAAAATCTTTTGGGGTCTGGAAACAATTCAGTTTCTTTGAGTCTTTGAATGTAGTGGTTTTACTTTGTCATCTTCTGAGTTTGTATTTTGATTTCCCCTGTCACCATAATAGCTTAATATGATCATGTTAATGTTTGTTGTTGTTGACTTATTTTTTTAAGTCTATTCCTTGTCTTTTAAGTCTATGGTTAAAGTGGGACTCTGCTTCTTGGTTGGAGGGGGAACTGTCCCAAAGTTCAGGACTTTTTTCAGCTGCTACTCTCAGCTAGTTCTGAAGTTCTGCAAGTTTTCAATTCTTTCAAGGTTGTATAATCCAAGGAGAGGTAGAGTCACTGCTCTTTTGGCTTGGGCTCTGGTCTGGGGGAGACTACAAGCATTCTTTTCCCTCTGGAACTGTGATCAGGGTTCCTGCTGCCCTGTGCATTCAAGTTTCTCCTGGCCCTGACACTGCCACCTAGGATTGTGACCTGGATCTGTGTATGGGCAATGTAACAGAGTCCTGCCCCTGGTACCAGCCAAGGGAACCCTTCTGACCAGATGGCCAACCTCTGTATCAACATATTTATTATATATAATCATATTTATTATAAATTATATGCTTGTTTGATTGCTAAAGTTCAGAATAAAATAAATAGAATTTAAAAATTATTTATATATTTATTTAGAGTTATATGTAACAACTATGGATATATTTGTTGTGTATATTTGAGCCATGACTTGTTTGGTCTTGTCACTTGGACCTTTGTTTGAAGAAGCCTTCACTTCTGGTGAAGAGTGCTTCCTCTAATCAGGACCTAGATATTCCCGATGTTAACTTTCCAGAAGGCAGTACTCCATTTAGGGTTCTACCTGAAGGATTTTTTTTTAATATACTAGGCTGCTAGCTGAAAAACATAGAGGTTAATTTATGAATTTATCATAAAGACTATGCCAGGCCTTAGATTGTATCTGTTGCTTCCTCTTCTCTCTCAGTCCTCTTCTTCTCCTAGAGGAAATCAGATAAATTTGACAGAACTCATTCTCTCTAAGGTCATGTCCTCCCTTAAAAGCTCCAACAGTTTTAGTTTTCCCATCCACTGGTATAAGCAGGTGTGGTTACTTTGTGAGTTAAAAAATTCAAATGCATCACTGGATCACTGCAGCAATCTGTTTTCCTAATGCCATATATTTACACATATGTATATATAGATATAGATGGATAGCTAGATGTTACTCACAGATATATGCAATAATCCTTATTTTTCTTTAAGATGATAGTGAGTTAATGACTTTTATTGGGAAATGGAAAAGGATCCTGGGTCTGCTTTGCCGAGAAAACATAAAGATAATTGTGACATCAATATTCTGAAGTAAGACACTACCTACGTATTTTCTTTGACATGTAATTTTTTTTCAGGGTCGTTGCTACAATGGGGAATGCAAGACAAGGGATAATCAGTGCCAGTACATCTGGGGAAGCAGTATGTTTCATTTTTCTATAACTTTTGTGTGTGTGTGTGTGTGTGTGTGTGTGTGTGTGTGTGTGTGTGCTTTTCAAAAATCCTTCTTTCCGGTTTTGTAGCATGTCATTTGCTTTTTTTGGAAATATATAAGAAAAACGAGAAAAGGTATGTATATGAAAGTGAAAAATGTATAGTCTGCCAGTCATGAAAAATAAATAAATTTCCATCAATGTCTCATGTGTGTAGAGATGATAGATGATTCATTCTGTTTTGTTTCTAAAAGGCTCATTGACTTCTTTTAGTGAACTCACACTGAATTGTAGGAGAAAAATTCAAGATTCAATATCTTTGTGATTTACTTTATGTATTGATCACACATACAAACATATATGTGTATTATATGTAATCATACATGTATATGTGCACTTATTTATAAATATACATAGAACTTCCCAAGCAAACCTCCAAGGACTAATTATATTTTTCAGTGAGAAAATTTAGTGGCAAAGGCATCTCTTGTAATTGAGGGCATAAGATCTTCTGGACCCATGGAATTTATTTAGTTCCTGGAAGCTTGCCCAGGGCAGGGGGCTCTATAGATATGTACATTATTCACTTTCCATATCTATCTTTTAGTTACATTATGAAGTGATAACTCTGATTTCTAAGCCAAGTTCACACCAGGCTCATTGGAACTTTATGAAACTTTTCTTCTTTTAGTCACAAAGGAAGGTTTTACTTTCTAGAGGTACGTGACAGCTCATGGTATCTCTCTCACTCTCTTAAGGATATTCTCAAAGGATTTTCTCCTATCAGCCCACATTTACTCTTTTTGAAAAGACATGTAAATTCTCTTTAGGTTGCAAAGGGAAAATTGGAAGATAAGAATACTGTTCGCTTTAGCTGGTAAAAGAGTGAAAGACTTATAGGGGAAGAAAAAGAATGGCAAGAAAATTCTTCATTTTCTGCTTTTTTGCTGCCTGTATTACCAGGCAACTTGACCACAATTCATCATTGTAGATTGGGACTGAAGGTTCTAAAGAAAATCACACTTCCAAAAATGATCCTAGAATAATTGGATTCATTTATATTATCAGCATTGCAGAATTATTCATTGATGAAATGTCTTTGTGTAATGCCTTATTGTTCTTTAATTAATCGAGTACATATCCATCCCTCCTATGTCCCAGTCCCTGACATGGGAGTCAGGGATGTGAAGGCAAGAATATCAATAAGGAAGTTAGAAATGCAGGAATATAAAGGAAAAATAGACAACAACAACAATAATAATAATTACCATTTGTATAGTACTTTAAGCTTTGCAAAATACCTTAGTCATATTATATTATTAGGTCCTCAGGACAACTTCTTGTAGAAATTTTTTGGGCAAGTAAACTGAGGTTTGGGGAAGTTGTGTCTAGGGGCAGCTGGTAAACATCCTGAGACTTTGAAGTCTGACTCTATCCACTGTTGTAGCTTTCAAAAAGAAAACAGCATTCTAAGGACCCAAACACAGATTAAAAAAAAAAAAACCTACCAAAAAACCCCACACCCTTGATCCCCCTAACAAACACAGAATTGTGGGTTTTGTGTAGGTGAAGTCATTAACATTCTTGCTAGGAAGAAAATCATTTCTTCAAGGTTGATTTTATGAATGAAACTAACATCTTCCTCTCCTCTCTCTTACCTTCAAAAGAAGCTGCAGGGTCAGACAAATTCTGCTATGAAAAACTTAATACAGAAGGGACTGAGAAGGGGAACTGTGGCAAAGATGGGGATCGATGGATTCAGTGCAGCAAACAGTGAGTCAGTGGGAGGGTGTGTGTGTGTGTGTGTGTGTGTGTACATATACAAGCAAGGCCATTTATCAACTCTTAATGTAAAGCTGGAGGGCATCAAAAATAAACCTTAATGAGTTTTCCAAATGTGTAATGCTTTTAAAAATACTCTCTAGTGTATATTTTTGTCAGTAATTTTAGTGTATCCTGATGCCAAATGGCCAAGAGCCTATCATTAGCAAAAACAATAATGATGCAATCAATGCTGTGGCTTCAAAGGGAGAGGTTTCCTACACTAGGGCAACTTGTTTAACTGTATTAATCCTTTGCCAAAACTCTGTAAATTAATTCTTATCTTTTCATCTTAATGGGACTGTAGTAGTAAATGATTTGGGAATGGAATGATATAAAAACTGTTTGCATATAAAATAGAAATAGTGTGCATTTAGGGTACAGTTTTAATTTAAACACTGTATTTTAAACACCTACTTTGTATAAAATGTTGCATGATTTTAGGGTTTAAGATTAATCTTTTGCATGATCATATTGAAAAGGAAAATTTTTCTTTTAAAAATTTACATATTTTCCTTTACCAGACTACAAGAAGTTGGAAATATTTAAGTGAGAATTTTGCTGAAAGTTTTTAGTTTACTTATCAAATTATGGTAATCATTACCACTGAGTAGTAAATTATATATCAAAGATCCATTTTTAATATTAATAATCCCAAATCTGTATAGTACTTCTTAAGATTTACAAATATTTTTCCCTCAAAGCATGATTTCTATTAAGTATATGAGGAATGATTCATAAGCAGTTTTCCTGATTCCAATCCCTAGTCTTCCAGCTAGGTTATATTGCCTTGATTCTCAATCATTGGATGATTAATTTTTTTGATGCAGAGGAAAAGTTTCATGTTGTTTTGTTGAATAGTTGTGTCCAAGTCTTCATCACCCCATTTGGGGTTTTCTTGGCAAAGATACTCGAGTGGTTTACTATGTCCTTCTCCAGCTTAATTTACAGATGATGAAACTGAGGGAAACAGGGTTAAGTGCCTTGCCCAGGGGCCTCACAGCTAGTAAGTGTCTGAGTCTATCTGAGGCTGGGTTTGGACTCCAAACCTAGCATTCTATCCTCTAAGCCACCTGAAGTTTTTTGGTGAAGAGATTTGTAAGTTTTATCCATCAAGATTCTCATTATTCCATCTCTTTACCTAACATCACTTGATACAGATAATTTAGTGTTGTTAGTCAGTCAGTAAACATTTATTAAGCACCCACTAGGTATTGTTCTAAAACCACTGATGGGCAGTGATAGAGCAATCCAAAAGAATGCATCCAGATGGCAGATGAGGAAGTTCAGTGGAGGTTTGGGGAGAAGCTATTTCCATTCCTTCCTCCTAGCAGATGAGGTATGAGTTCCAGGATTATGTGATCTCATGGAGAGATGAGGTTCCTGGAGGCATGATGAGGGAGCCTACCAGACTGACTGTTTAGTCAGGTGAGCTATGAAGAGAAAATTTGAGTATATTGTTTAGGTCATTCAGCATTCCCAGCACTGCTTAGGGATGATGTGGAGCCAGACAGCTCACTTAAAGATGCCTTCCCATCCTTGGCAGCTTGATAACCTACATCTCACTAACACTCATGAGTCTCTGGGACCAGCAGCTTTTCACTCTACAAGCAAGTGATTTCTCTCAAGCCATTTCTTAAGCTGAATCAGAGGAATGGATGAAATTATTATTCAGAAAGAAATAAAAGAAAAAAAAGAGTTGAATGATTGTAATTTTCCCCTTTTGTCTTTACAGTGACGTGTTTTGTGGGTTTTTGCTCTGTACCAATCTCACTCGAGTTCCAAGAATTGGTCAACTTCAGGGGGAAATCATCCCAACTTCCTTTTATCACCAAGGCCGAGTAATTGACTGCAGGTAATGTATTGCATATTGAAAAGTTCTGTCAAAAGGGAAACTTAGAGACAAACTCAGAGGCAACTAGATATCAGGAAAATTCATATTTTGTTACTCTTTTCCTTTTGAAAATCCCTAACAATATGTATTTAAAGATTAATTGTTGTTTGGTTGATCAGTCATGCTCAACTCTTGAGGACCCCATTTGGGGTTTTTTTTTTTTTTTTGGCAAAGATACTAGAAGGATTTGCCATTGCTTTCTCCAGCTCATTTTCCAGATGAGGAAATCTCAGCAAACAGGGTTAAGTGACTTGGCCAGGATCATGCAGCTAGTAAGTGTCTGAATCCAGATTTGAATCCAGATCTTCCTGACTCCAGATCTGGTACTTTATCCACTGTTCCACCTAGATGCCCTTTAAAAATTAATTTGTCTAATAATTTTGTAGATCACCATTCATTTATCAACAAATATTTATTGTGTCTCTAGACATGTGCAGGATATTGTTTTATCTATTAAAATACTCTTTTTCTCACTTTTTCCAAGTTCATCTAATTAGAACGTGTTGTGATTTGAGCAGTAAGTTTAAAAATTTGATGAAAGTAGTTTGCCATACACTTTTCTCAAGTGTGAGTAATCCAGTGTGAGATTTTTGTTCTTTAGTCATGGCCTGGAACTGATTAATATAGTTACATATGGAAAATATTTATAAAGTATTACTGATGACTATTTTTTGTCTGTGAGTAAGAAATAAATTCCAATTCAGTTGAACAAAGGTCATGAGAATCTGTAACAAATATTCTGGACCTCATATATCCAAATACATGTTATCCCCATTAAATCATTAAATCAATAAGCCTTTATTAAATACTTACTGTGTAGAACACTGATAACCACCTTTGGAAGCTGCATACTTGTTCCAGCCTTACTGCTATTGCTTAAAACATTTTTGAACTGCTCTTCTGAATTTGCCTTTGGGAACTCCCAACAATATCTGTTGTGGAGGCAAGTCACCATCCTTTAAAGGAGGATCAGACTTCAGATGACTTCACTAATTACTTTTCTGAGATGGAATATTCCTCAATCCCATTCCCCTACTCCTTTGAGGCTCTCTATATACCCTTTGCTTCTCCCATTTTTCCTTCTTGTTTCAGAGGACAGGGTGGCAGCCCTCCTTGCCATAACTAGCTTCTCCTTTGATGCTCTGTTCTGGAATCTTGCCCTGCTGCCTAGGCACATTTGCAGGTTAACCCAATGCTTAGAAAGAAATATAGATGCCTATTGAAAATCTTTTTCAACATTCAGCTGCCACTTCCTCCATGAATCCTTTTCTGACTCCAATCTTAGACCTTTGACTTCTTTCTCTGATTAATATTTTTGTATACTTTTCACATTCTAATTCATATTAGGCTTTTTTGCATAAATAACTTATAGTCCTACAGAAGTGTTGCTTTTCATCTTACAATGCAATCTTGGAGACTGTATGTAGTAGTTGCTTAATAAATCTTTGCTTGAATTGAATTATTCTTTCATCTTCTCCACTTTTGCCAGGAAACCTCTAGGCTTGATGCAAAGATACCAGACTGGTTTGCCGTTTCCTTCTCTAGATCCTTTTACAAATGAGGAAACAGAGTCTTGATCACGTTTGCACCTCTAACAGTTATACACATGTCTTCTGTCTCCAGTGGTGCCCACGTTGTTTTGGATGATGATACTGATGTAGGGTATGTGGAAGATGGAACTCCATGTGGCCCATCCATGATGTGTCTTGATCGAAAGTGCCTCCAGATTCAGTCCTTAAACATGAGCAGCTGCCCCCTTGATTCCAATGGCAAAGTTTGTTCAAATCATGGGGTAAGTAAAGATGCAACAAGAGGCCAAGCCAAGACTGTAGCTATTTTGTTATTTGAAAATTGAAAAACTTTTACTGGATTAAATTTTCATATTTAGCAGTTCTCTGTCATCCTGCCATCTACTATCTATTTATCCATTATTTATTGATATTTTTTAAAATTTATTTTTATTAAAGATATTTGAGTTTTAAAATTTTCCCCCAATCTTACTTCCCTCCCCCCCCCCCATGGAAAGCAATCTGCCAGTCTTTACTTTGTTTCCATGTTGTACCTTGATCCAAATTGGGTGTGATGAGAGAGAAATCATATCCTTAAAGAAGAGATGAGAAGTCTTAAGAGGTAACAAGATCAGACAATAAAATATCTGGTTTTTTTTCCTAAATTAAAGGAAATAGTCCTTGAACTTTGTTCAAACTCCACAGCTCCTTATCTGGATACAGATGGCACTCCTTTGCAGACAGCCCAAAATTGTTCCCGATTGTTGCACTGATAGAATGAGCGAGTCCTTCAAGGTTGAACATCACTCCCATGTTGCTTTTAGGGTATACAGTGTTTTTCTGCTTCTGCTCATCTCACTCAGCATCATCCCTCCTGGTTTCTAATAGAACAATAGTGTTCCATGACATACATATACCACAGTTTGCTAAGCCATTCCTCAATTGAAGGACATTTACTTGATTTCCAATTCTTTGCCACCACAAACAGGGATGCTATAAATGTTTTTGTACAAGTAATGTTTTTACCCTTTTTCATCATCTCTTCAGGGTATAGACCCAGTAGTGGTATTGCTGGGTCAAAGGATATGTACATTTTTGTTGCCCTTTGGGTGTAGTTCCAAATAGCTCTCCAGGAGGGTTGGATGAGTTCACAGCTCCACCAACAGTGTAATAGTGTCCCAGATTTCCCACAACCCTTCCAACAATGTTCATTATCCTTCCTGGTCATATTGGCCAATCTTAGAGGTGTGAGGTGGTACCTCAGAGAAGCTTTAATTTGCATTTCTCTAATAATTGATGATTTAGAGCATTTCATTATTGATATTAAGAAATCTATGTCTGACAAAGAACAGACAAGAAGATCTAAGATGAATAACATATATACATACACATAAACACACGATATACATGTACTGTAATTTACTGTTATTGTGAACCCAGACTCATAGGAGCATTGATTTAAAACTGGAAGGGACCTTAAGGCTCCATTTGAGGCACTGAGGAGATAAGAGACTTACCCACAGTCACACAAGTAGTAAGATAATCATTAGGATTTGAACCTAGTGCCTCTGACTCTGAATTTAGCAACTTTCCATTAATCTTTCTTGTCAAATATCTTCTCATCAAAACCCTTCTTCTGGCAAGCTCCATTATCACAACTAGAATTTATATAGTATTTTAAAGAAGCATTTTTCCTTTGGTATCTTTGTGAGGTTTGCACTACAAGTATTACAAGGCATCTAGGTGACCCAGAGGTTAGAGACCAGGAAGATCACAATTGAAAATTTTTCTCAACTACCTAATAGTTATGTGACCCTGAGCAATTCACTTTATCTGTCTCAGCATCAGTTTCATCATCTGTCAAATAGGGGTGAAAATAATTCCAATTACGTCACAGGACTGTCATGAGGATCAAATGTTATAATATACATATGTAGTTTTTTGCAAACCTTAGAGTGTTCTAAAAAATGTTAGCAGTTTATGAATTATTTATTATTTGATTTATAATAATTATTATTATTATCCCCATTTTATAGATAAGGAAATTGAGGTTGAGAGAATAAATAACTTGTCTACAATCACATAGTAACACTTTTGGAAGAGATTTAAACTCAGCTCTCATGATTCGAAGTCTTGTGTGTGTCACATTACTATTTTATGCTGTGATAGTTTTCATTTTCTATTGGAAAAAGTCAGAACAACTAAGGAGATGATAGGAAGTTATAAGATTCCTCAAAGAACTTCCCACTGGTTTGGTTTGGTTATCACCTTATGTGCATAAAGTAGATCCTTGGTAAATATTTGTTGTATTGAATTAAAGCTATTTATTCTTTCAAAATAAAGAATAGGTACCAGGTAGATTGCTAGTATCAATACTGACTCTTCCTGTGTGTTCATACTTTAAGAAACACCAGCTGAAGAGTACAAAGTCATCAACTAAGACAAGGAAGAAAGTAAACCTTTATTTAACTCCTCCTATACATGGGCACTATGTTAAGCGCTTAACCAATATGATCTCATTTGATCTCTACAACAATCCTGGGAGATAGGTGCTATTATTTTCTGCATTTTACAGTTGGAGAAACTGAGGAAAATATAAATTAAGTGACTTACCCAGGTTACACAGTGTCTAAAGCTAGATGTTAACTCAGATATTCCCAGTTCTAGACCTAGTACTCAACCCACTTTGCTACTTCCATTTAAAATTGGAAGGAATTTGAGAGGTCATCTGAAAATACTTAATCTCCCCCAAACTAAGTGGAAATAATTACATTTGCACAGTGCTTATGGTTTTCTGGATTCCATGGGGCTCTTTGCTCTCTCACATTACACAAACAGCTACCTTTCAAAAAAAAATCCATAAGATTGACTACTTGGGAAATTCACAGAACACTGAAGTTGTACATCTAAAAGAAAAACTTAACACTTGCTCAGTTTGGTGTGGAAAATTTGGTAAAGTATTCAGATTTCAGGAAAGGAGAATGAGAGTAATGCAATGATACTGGGAAGAAGATTTTAAAATGATGGCAAAGAGAAAAAGAGAAGATCCTCCCCAAAGTAGATATGTTGGTGGATGGAGCCAAAGGTGATGGATTAAAAGGAGCTCCACATTTTAAGCAACTAGATGTTCCCTCTTGTTTTTATTATCAGCTCTGAGTCTATGATCAAAGGAAGGGCAGAGAGATTTTGATGTAATTCATGATAGCTTTCTCCCAGTTACCCTACACTGGTATTAATCCTACTCAGTTTGTTAAAACTTTCAAGATTAAGAAATACATTTATAGTTATAAGCTTATCTTTTCTTTAGTCAGCCTTCTCTCTGTGCAGTTCATCTGTAGAGAGATAAAGGTTTTGTGAAATATTACACTGATCCCAACTCCCAGTGTTTAGTGTTCTTCAAACACTTGCAGGCTTTGAGGCTTATTTATTCCTTCTGAATTTCATCCCACTTCAGTATAATGCCAGGAACTTCAAAATTGGAATGCTCTACGCTGAATAGGCTCATCATAGAAGATATCTTCTTTATCTGTGTGATAGATATTCATTTCTAGTCAATCAACAAACATTTGGCAAGCATCTCCTGTCCATAACCCAATACAGTTAATGTATAGACACACATAAACACAAACACACACGTCTAGCCTACAAGAATTTTATAGTCCTATTGAAGAAGCATTTATATAGTGGTTTAAGGTTCGTAAATTATCTCATTTTATCCTCACAACACCCTGAGACAAAGGTGAAGACTTCACTTTGTAGATGAAAAAACTAAGGTAGACAGATATGTGACTTTCTCACATCACAGAGATATTATCTGAGTCAAGATTGGACCTCAAGTCTTTGTAAGTCCAGGTCCAGTGCTCTACCTACTATTCCCCTCATTGCCTCTAATTATCACAGAACAGCAAGCATATTATCAGGTGCTAAGGTATATAGTAGAGACTCTTAAGGTTGTAGGAATAGAAAGAAGAGAATGTTATGAGAAATAAAGTAATTAGAGAGGTTTTTATGGAACAGAACTAGAAGGAAAGAGGGAAGAAAGAAGGAATGAAAAAATAAAGGAAGGAAACCATCATTTATTAAACAGCTAGCCTGTACCAGGTACTATGCTAAGCACTTTGCAAACTCTTTTGAACCATGGGAGGTAAGAGTTGTTAATATTCCAATTTTACAGCTGAGGAATCTAAGGGAGATAAAGGTTAAATGACTTGTACAAGGTTACACAGTAAATGTATGAGGCTGAATTTGAACTCAGGTCTTTCTGATTCCAGCTGCCTCTTGGGAAAGGTGGGTATGTTTTGGATAGAATGACTTGACCTGTGTGGAGGTAGGAGCAATATTTCAAGCAAGGAAATATGAATGATTAACACAGAAATAATATATTTGGGGGAAAGTCAAGAGCCAGGTACCTGTAGAAGAAGGTGGGTGTTGGTGAACTTGTGGGAAAAATTGATTACAGACATCTAACTCATACAGAATCATCAAATTGATAATGATAATTGATAAAGGTCCCAGTTACAAACAAGGAGTCTTTGAATTTTTTTTGTATTGAAGAATAACATGTTAAAAATAATGTTTCAAAAAGTGTTCTGCTAGGGGATCCTTGAGTCATAAATTTAGAACCTGGAAGGACCAAGAAAAGCCATTGAATTCAATCTTGTCATTTTATAACTAAGGAAACAGACCCAGAGATGACAAAAGACTTAGGACATGTCTGTTCTCCAAGGACCAGCCTAGCTGAGAGCAGAATCAGGAAGGCTGCCTTTGGTAAAGTGTTTGGCCAGTGTGACCCAATAAACAGATCAAAATACAAAGCAGTCTCAATCCTATGCACTGGACCCTCTTTCCTTCCCCACTTCCAGCTTCCTTAGGAGAATGGTAGAAGGTGTTAGAAACCACACACAAATTTAATTTTAGCTCCTAGTATTTGGAGTATGTGGCTCCTGTCAGTGACCAGCAAGTTGATGTAATTCAGGAGGGATGAAGGTTATCATCCACAAGAGTGCTATCTCCCAACATGGAGATCCTTGTAGAGGATGTATAGACAGATGAGTCGCCTCAGACAGACTCAGTGCATTGGGATCAGCTTCCAACACAAGTATTGAAGTGTTATCTTCATTTTTCAAACCATTATTCTTGCCGCACATGATAAATGTTCAGAACCTTGGAGAATACTTTACAGATATTTTAACTAGTTTGAAAGACTTTAAAATTAATTTACAATTTGGTTAAGAGTTGTATACCTGTAACAGAAGCAGTATAAAGAAGAGCTTAAAATTTATCTATTTAATCTTCAATCAGTTGGATTTATGAGACTAGTGACAGAAAAGCTAGTTTTTTATTTAAAGATTTTGTTGTTCAGTCTTGTCCTAATCTTTGTGATCCATATGGGGTTTTCTTGGCAAAAGGTACTGAAGAGACTTGCCATTTTCTTCTCTAGTTTAATTGCTCAAGGTTGATTGCATAGCTAGGAAGGTTCTAATGATTAAGATCCATTATGTTACATCACCATAAAGTTACCCTGTACCTGTGTGTGTGTGTGTGTGTGTGTGTGTGTGTGTGGTACACTTAAGTGGAAGAAGTGTTTCCTTGTTTTGGATTAATAGTAAATTTAAATGTAAGTCTTAATCTATAGAATTCAGAGAGGGAGGATCATCCTATAAAGAGTCTTGGGATTTTACCATGGCTATTCCATAGTGACTGAGCAATGAGGTAAAAAAAGAAATCAACAGAAGACCACAATGAAAACTTTGTTTATGTTTTCCCTCACACAGGTGTGTAGTAATGAAGTCACCTGTATTTGTAATAATACCTGGGCAGGAACGGACTGCAGCATCCGAGATCTTATCAAAAAACCTCCAGCCTCGAAGGACGATGGACCCAAGGGTTTGTGATTTGAGTTCCTTTTTATTGTATATATTTAGTCAATCCCTTCTCAAAAGGCACCAATTGAGTCACATCATAGTTTTGAAGGAGATATAGAATGTTTTTCTTTTTTTAAAAAATTCTAAATTTCACATATGACAGCTGTCTTTGTCTTCTCTGTTTTATCATTTCAGAGCCCATACTTGATGAAAAATGAGCTTAGGGACTTGCCTTCTTTTTTAGGTTTTCACTTTTTTCCTCTCCTTTAACCACATTCTTTTTCATAAACATGAGTTTATTATTTACAGCTTTTCATAGATTTCCCAATAAATGGACAAATCATAAAATTTATAAAATACTGTCCTCACAGCAATCTTGGGAGATAGGTATCATGATTGCTTTTTAAAAATTTTTTATGCAAATTTTTTAAAATTTTTATTTATTAAAGGCAATGGGGGTTTTAGTGACTTGCCCAAGGTCACCCAGCTAGGCAATTATTAAATGTCTGAAGCCGCATTTGAACTCAAGTCCTCCTGACTTCAGGTTCAGTGTTCTATCCACGGCACTACCTAACTGCCTCCTTTTAAAAAATTCTTTATAAAAAAAAATTAAAGCAATGCGATTAAGTGACTTGTCCAAGGTCATACAGCTAGGCAATTATTTAGTGTCTGAGGCAGAATTTGAACTCAGGTTCTCCTGACTCCAGGGTTGGTGCTCTATCCACTGGACCACATATCTAGGTATCTATATACATGTAAATATAGTTATTTGAATTGACATCTAGGTGTGTATCTAAAGATATATTCAGATACACACACATATATAAATATATATGTAGACACATATATGTATGTGGTCATTTTATGGTTAATCTTAGTATCCAAATTTCAGGTTCAAACCTGATAATGCTAATATTAATCTTTAAAGTTAGGAGACAATATAGTGTACAATCTTCATACTTCCAAGAAAACTTAAAAATCAGAGAGTTTCCTTCAACACACAGCTAATTGTAGGAATGCAAGAATCATTAAATTATTGCTATACAAATCCGAAGGAAGACTTGTATTTCTTAGATGACATTTATTAAATAATGAGGGATCATTCTTAGTTTAGATTTTTTTTAGGTTTTTTTTGGGGGGGGACAAGGTAATGGGGTTAAGTGACTTGCCCAATGCCACACAACTAGGTAATTATTAAGTGTCTGAGGCTGGATTTGAACTCAGGCCCTCCTGATTCCAGGGCCAGCTCTTTATTCACTGCGCCACCTAGCCGCCCCAAAGACTCATTCTTAAATGCATTTAATATTGTTATTTAGGGTAACATTGTGATTCTTGTTCATAACAGTCACAATATTCATCAGATAATTCATGACTATATTTAAAAACATGAGACTGTGTACAAGAGGAAGCATGATCAACTTTACAGCATTGCTAATAATAATGGGATAGGATGAACTTGAAAAATCTCAGTTTTCATATTCAAATTTGTAAATGTTAAGGATTAAAATAATTTTTTCTTGAGTTTTTTTCATTAATGGTTTTCTCACACTATAACTATGTTTGGAACACCATATGGAGAGGTTGGCCCATTTTCAGCAAGTAGTTAAATTAAATCTACAATTCAATTAGCTCTGTGGATTTGGGAAATTACCTACTTTATTTTCCCACTATTTGAATTTTTGAAGAGTAATTTTTATAATTGCATTAACAGAGAGTACTGCAAACCAAATCCTTCTAAATTGTTCACCCTTTTCTTCTATGATATTTTCAGACAGTGTACATCTGTGCTTCCTCAGTTATATTGTGCATAGTCTTGACACACTCACCATAATTAGTTCAAAGCAAGAGACCCAGGAGAAAGGATCCAGCCCAGTAAAAATGCCCCAAATTAATGAATAGTCTATAGAATGATCTATATGATAACTTGAGCATCAAGTCATCTGTTATTTTCCCTCTCTCATCACTACATTAAAGAAAGATGAAACGCTATGTAAAAGCATTTGTAGAATCTTACTGTTTCCTTTTACAGGTAGACAAGATCACAAAAACCCCCTACTCAGTTTACTTATACTTTCAGATCTGTAGCGTGAGCCCATGTCTGAGTTATTTTTGATCCAGAAGTTTTAATTCTGTAAACAGAAACACAAATAAAGATGTCAAAAAATGGCCCAAAATATACATGTCCCTGGGATGTTGGTATACCAAAGGGAAGGAAGAGAAGCTAGTGGGAAGAGTGACTTTATAGCTTTCTAGGTTTGGTTTCTATAAGTTTATTTAATGCACATTTTACTCATTTAAGCAGGGCAGTAGGGACTAGATATATGATTTTGTCAGTTTTAGGGAACTCCTAGATGAAAAATTCTCTTTATTAGGTGATTTCAACTAGAGACTCAATGGCCAGAGCACTGGACCTGGAGTCAGGAAGAGATGGGGTCAGATGGTCAAATGTGACCTCAGACACACTCACTATCTGTGTGACCCTCACAAGTTACTCATTTAATCTCTTCTGGCCTTATTTCCCTCATCTGTAAAATGGAGATAATAAAAGCACCTTCCTCCCAGCGTTGTTGTGAAGCTCTAAGGAGAGCATGTTTGTAAAGCTCTTAGCAAACCTTAAGGCACTATGTGCATACTAGTTATGATTATTATTCAGTCATTGTGTTCTCTGCAACTTCCAGTCTCAAAGAATTATCTAGAACACTAAGAGTTCAAAAAACTTGCCTAGGTTACTAGTTGTCTAAGGAGGGGCTTGAACTCAGGTCTTCCTACTTCCAAGGCCATCTTTTTGCCATCTTTCCTCTATTATTTTAATTTGAACATAATATTAAGATGTTAGAGTAATTATAGCAACACTCCTCTCAAGCTCTTATATTTTCTCTCTCTCTCTCTCTCTCTCTCTCTCTCTCTCTCTCTCTCTCTTTAAAAGAATTCTAAACCAACCTTCAGAATCTACAATTAGTGAAAAAAACTGCTCAGAGGAAACAATCATTGATTTGTTGGGATTTTTGAGATATCTTTAACTTTCATGATTATGTTAAAGAAAATGAGGAAGATCATTCACGTGTTGTTCCTCTAAGACAGTTGATGTAACAAAGCATAGAGATATTGTCACAAATGAGGATGAGAGCAGAGCTATTTCATCTAACTTTTTTTGCCTGTTCTCTTTAAAATACCCCACATTAACAGTGGTAGGCTGGGGAAGATCACCTCCTAGTCCTTTCTTCTCTACATACCCTCCTTACCTCTTTTCATCCTAATTGATATTAAATTATTGGAGGAAGCTCCTAGATTAAATTTTAAATTAAATTAAATTCCTGGATAAAACTCTAGGAGTAGTAACCCATTTTGGAGAGGATGATACTCACATATTCCCCTGGATCTCCCTTTACCAGAGTCAATATCTAAACTGCATTGAAATAGGAAATATTCACAAACCTGGTGAAGCTTTCTCATTCCAGATAAAAAGAAGATGCCATGATGCTATATGAATGAGCATCAGTTGCTACAATGGATAAATGATTCATTTACCAGAGCAGTCAATGTAAAGTAGGCAATTTGGGGACAACCCAATCACACAATTTTCCTGGGCTTCTCATAGCTCTTCAGTTACTTTGCAAAACTTGATTGACATCCTGATCAGCTAGCTATTTTGTGGGATGTCATTTCATGTATTGGGGTTGTCATGTATGCTTTGTGATTTTGGTTTTTCTATTTCTGATAGAAGAATTGCCTATGATATATAATGCCTAAACAATATAGAGTCAAACAAAAAAAACCTTTATATTTGCATTATCAAAGCAGTTGTAGCATCTAAAGAGATCTTAGTTTCATCTCAGGACAAAAACTTTGACTATAAACTTTTATCTTACTGTAGAATAGAGAGCACACTATTGTGTTTTCTCTGTAACTCTGATTTTACCTCCCAAATTGGTTTGGACGGTGTTATTATGAGAGTAATTGTGGACCTTTGGAAGAAGAATGGGGTTCAAATCTTGTTCCTACCACTCATCAGTGTAACCTTGGGCAAGTCACTTAATCTCTCTATGCCTCAGTTTTCTCATCTATTAAATGAGGGGAGTTGAAATAGATACCCTCTAAGGTCTCTCAACTCTATATCTATGGTTGAATGAGCTAAGGTAGCTTCTCCCAGAGTGTTTACCAGACAGAATAGAATGACTTGGCTGATGTTCTTACAATATTTTTTCCAGGTTATAATAGTAACATATCTTTATAATGCTTTAAAATTTGAAAAAAAACAAACCACCATCCTTACAGTGACTTTCTGAGATAGAACAAGGATTAATATCTTTCTTTTACTGATAAAGTAACTGAAGTTCTAGAAGGCTTATTCATGGTCAGCTGCTAAGGCTAGAGTCAAGAAAATTAAACTATTTGAAAATGATGAAATACATAAATCATGGAATCACAAAATTAAAAGGGAATCTCAAGAATAATTTAGTTCAATTGAAATTCTCTGCATTATCTCTGTCAAGTGGTTACCTAGATTCTTTTTGACCACCCTATAATGGGAGGGCTAGTGGGACAATGGATAGAGTGCTTGGTCTGGAGTCAAGAAGAATTCTCTTCCTGTGTTCAAATCTAGCTTCAGACCCTTACTAGCTGTGTGACCCCATGCAAGTCTCTAAACCCTCTTTGCCTCAGTTTCCTCATCTATAAAATGAACTGAAGAAGGAAATGGCAAAAGCACTTCTGTCTCTGCAAAGAAAATCCCAGAAGGGATCACAAAGAATGAGGCATGACTTAACAAAAGAACAAAATAGAACAGAATCTTTCTTCTATCAAACTGAAATCTGTATCTCTGCAAGTTCCATTCATTCTTTCTAGTTCTGCACTCTAAATGCAAGAGGGAACAAATTTAAACTCTCTTACATGGCAGCTTTCTGGGTAAAGACTGAGAATACTTGTTCCATCTACTTCAGAAACTTACTGTGAGGAAGGTATTTTTAAGTCTTAATCATGTCTCTCTCCCCTCCCCCCACATACTCCCTCTATCTGGAGTCTTTTCTTCTCTTAGCTAAATACTCTTTATTCATATAGTTAATTGTCATATGGTTTCAGGTTTCCTCATTTCCCTGGTAATCTTTTTAATGCCCCTTTTAAAATGGGATTCCCTAAATTGAAAACTATACTCCAAATGTGGTCTGACTACAACAGAATATAACAGGGCTGTCATCTCCTTCATTGAAAGGTTATTTAAAGTCATATTAGTCCCCTCACACTGTTAACTAACATTGATCATAGCTTCTCTAAAGTTCTTGTCATAGCTAAATTATTTAGTCATACCTCCAATATATTTGACATAACATAATTGCTTCTGGTCACTGAATCCAGATGATTCTAGAGGAGAGAAAGTGAGGCTGGTGACTTTAGCACAGCACCCCCCCCCCCCCCCACACACACACTCAAACCCAATTCATGTGCATGTCTTGGCATCACCTCCATGATGTCCTGATCATCTTTGAGAATGAAGGACAAAGATCATCATCAATATAGTTGCTATTTTTTAAATTGTATACAGCAATTTACACTTATGCATAGTAAATTTTGCCTTAGTAGCCATTCTGGCCCGATGAAGCTACTCACCACTCACTAGACCCCCAGACTCAGGCTATTCTGAATCCATTCCACCATGTTATTGTCTAGTTCATATCTCTTTTACCTGTCCCCAAAGATAAATGGAAACCTTTTCCACTGACTTCTAGAAATTCATGTGTATGATGTCTATTGCAATCTTTCGAATGAATCCCCTATCACAGAAGGTTAGTGTGGAATGGTCATTCCTGATGAACCCATTCTAGCTCATAGTGATCACACATCACTTCCTCAGTACTTATGAACTATACCTGGAGTTATGCTTCAGCCACCTGTTAACATTGATTAAACTTAAAAGTGGACCATGTGTTTTTGGAGAGTCAGCTGTTAATCATTTACTGGCACACCCTTGGCTGTATATGTCTTTATTACTTCACTCTAGCATTTTATCAAAAATTCATTTCAAGGTCATTGTTTGAAGAGGCAGTAAAGTTCAGTGGAATGAACATTAGCTTTGGATGCTGTGCCCTTGGATTCAAAGTCTGCTCCTGCTTCTTTCTACTTTGTAACAATAGACTGTCTTTCAATCTCCCTCAGCTATAAAAGGAAGGGGCTTGCTTTTCTGGACTCTTGAAACCATTGCTTGCACTCTCTCTGTCATTGCAGAGATTCTCTGTCATCACAGGGATTGTCAGTTCCCCTTTTAAAAATCAGAATGTTTTTATAATATGTATAATATATATATTAATTATATTATATCCTCCTATAATATGCAGCTCTTCCCTTTTTCTATACTTTTTTTCAGTTTTCACAAGGCAAATGGGGTTAAGTGGCTTGCCCAAGGCCACACAGCTAGGTAATTATTAAGTGTCTGAGGCCGGATTTGAACTCAGGTACTCCTGACTCCAGGGTTGGTGCTCTATCCACTGTGCCACCTAGCTGCCCCCTTTCTATACTTCCTTAAAGATCACCTCGAGCAACTCGGTAGTCATGTCTTACAATTCCTTCCATACAGTGAGATATGGTTCATTCAGATCTGCTGATGTGAAATTCTTAAATGGAACAAGGAGATCTCTTAGCACTTCCTCACTTAATGTGGATTTTCTTTTCCTGATAACCATTTCGGTTCTATCCTTCTGGTCTGCACATCATTCTCTTTGTTAGAGAAAACTAAAGAAAAATAGGAATTGAATAGTTCTGCCTTTTTTCAGTTACTCCTTATTAGAGTTTCATCCACTCCAAAACATGATCTTGGTCCTTCTTTATTTATCTTCTCATTGTCCCCACCATTGCTAAAACGCCTTTCCTAGTATCCTTTGCATTGATTGCATGCTAGCCTTAGCTTATTCTCGATTTTAGGATTACTGACAACCTTCTGCATTTTATTTTTTTTTGATTGATTTATTTAGTTTTTTTTGCAAGGCAATGGGGTTAAATGGCTTGCCCAAGGCCACATAGCTAGGTAATTATTAAGTGTCTGAGGCTGGATTTGAACTCAGGTACTCCTGACTCCAGGGCCGGTGCTCTATCCATTGCACCACCTAGCTGCCCCTGCATTTTATTTTTAAAAGGTACATTTATTTATATAGGAACAAGATAATTCTATCCTTCACCCAACATTTAGTGAATTTTGTTATATGAGGACTGTGGAAATAGTATTTCCTAAATAGCAAATAATATGTATTATGAATTTAATGAAAAATGAAGCATGAATTTAATCAAAAATATTTGTGGTTTCCTTTTCTTTACCACAATACATGGGTATCTTTTCATAGCTTTCAAATATATCCACAAGCAGTCTATATAAAATGCAACTGGTTGCCTTGTAGACTTAAGTCATTGCTATTTTACTATATACTGGCTTTCTCTCCCCTCCCCTTTTCTCCTCTGCTCTACTCTCCTTTCCTCCTCTCTTTCTTTCTTCTCTTCCTTCTCCTTCTCTTCTCCTCCCCTGTTTCCTCCTCCTTGTCCTCCTCTTCCTCCTCCTTTCTTCCTTCTCCTCCTCCTCTCTCTCTTCCTTCCTTCTCCTCCTCCTCCCTCTTTCATTCTCATAGTATAGTCTCAAAATTAAGAATAAGAAGATGTGAGAAGAGGGAGGAAAGTATCTCCACTGTCTCACTAATAAGTGTTGTGACCTTGGGAAAAGCCATAGGAGATCTCTCTAGTTTCCTCCTCTGTAAATTGACTGTACTGATTTGCCTTTTTATCTCTAACATAAAACCTTGTGGTAAGGGGACATCATTAAAGCTGCCTGAATTTCCTCCCAAGAAACTCCCAAAGAGTTTCATTTAAAAAAAAAGATCCCAGAGAAAATGTAAAAAGCAAATGTAGAATCAGTGTCTCACTGTAGCATAGAAAAATTCAGGAAAATACATTTACTTCATGCTTCTTTTTTTAAAAAGTGATTTTCACAGCCTGTTGTTTCCCCCATATAATAAATGAATGCACATTAAGTTAAAAAAAAAGCAACTCTTTACTTTACCATCTACAGGGACAGTTGTGATATCTTCTTTTCACAATTCCCACCTCTTTCTTCTCCCCTCTCCCAAGCAGAGCAGTTTTCCTTATGAACAGGATCTGGTCCTGTCACTTCAAATGCTATACATTCCTTTTTTAGCCTTTTTTTATGTTACCTCTTGCAATACAAGACATGTTCCAGGAAAAATGAGTTTCTTCCTCATCCCTAGAATGTCTTGAACCTCCCTGCCTCTTTCTGTTTTATTTCCCACTGTTCTGTATTCTTGCAGTCACCCTTTTTCATTTACTGAGCACCTTCCTTTTCTTTAAAATCCATCCTCAAAAAAATGTCCTTGGTCTCTCTTCTTCCCCAAGACCCCAAACATCCCCTCCCCATCCTTTTCACATAACACTTTGTTTTTGTTCCTCCTTAAAGTACTTATCCTGAGTCACCGAAGATCACAACCATCAATGAAGGGTATCAGAGTCTAATAATGAACTAAAGTTCCAAAGTGTGGTCTTTCCTCAATTTTGACTCTTCCTGGGTATCTAGCACAATCCTCCTCAAGGGTTAGGCCCTTAATAAATGAGAATTGAATTGAGTTCCCAAGGTCATCTTAGAATAACTGCTAAGTGCATTTTAGGGATTGAGGAGAAAGGGAAATCCTAAATTTTGATAAAGCTGAGAAATTTCCACATTCAGAGTTGGGATGAAGAGAAAAGCAGAGTCCAGTGCAAGGTCATATAGATAATAAATTAGGATCAGCTTCAAGACCAGTGCTCTTGGTTCCCATAAGGAAGCTTAATGTAGCTAGGCACCCTTCATGGCTTTGAAGAAGCCTTTAGATCCACCACTGCATTCAGATCAGGAGAAGGAGGAGGCCAAGTCATTTCCTTTTTACAGAGTAGAGCTTTTCTGGAGCTTAAGCTATTCATTTCTGAAGCCCTCCAACAAAGATTCAAATGTGTCCCTACATCCTTCTCTGCCTTCTTTGACTGATAGCGCAATGACAGGAGGAGTGTTCCCTCCTGGCTTTATCTTGCTCTCAGAGTCAGGGATATGGGGATCCTTCTCCAGCCCAGAGGGAGATGATTGACTGTTTCTTTTTATTCTCAAGAATACTGGTTTTTGAGGAAGAGTTAGGCATCTAATGAAATATCTTGACCTTCTGATTGCTTTCCAACAAGTTCCTAAAGCAGTCCTTTATTAAAAGCCTAACATAGGCAGAGCACTTTGCTCATTGGGGAGACACAAATACAAGCCAATCTCTTTGCCTTCAAGGAGATTATAGTCTCTGGGGTGGGGGGTATGACGCAAATATCTATAAGATCTAATGGAACTCCAACCCCATGAACTCTCCTGCTGCCTGTGCCTGCTGTCCTACTCTTGTCCTCTTGTCTTTGTTGTCTGGCAGGTGTTCCTATGCAAACTAAAATTTGTATTCTTATCCTTAAAACATGCTCTTACCTCAACTGCATATTTAACATAAATGATTTGCCTTTGCCTTGAGTTTGCCACACTTTCTTCCCATCTACAGCTCACAATTTAGGAATGCATGGATTTGTTTTCATTCATGTAATTTGAAGAGGACACAAATTTTTCCTTCATAAAATGCCTTAAATGGTGACCTTTCAAATTATGGTCATGGTTTTGTGTTTTAATGAAAGTAAGTAGATCTTGACTTAGAAAGGGAAGGAAAGCAGTGTCTCTCTCCCCCCCCCCCCATTCTGAATTTTTGCTTTATTCCCTCTAAGGCTCATGACCACAGTTTTGAAAGTTAGACCTGGTTACATTTTATTTAGTTTTGAATTACAAGTTATTATAGTTGAAAAACATATGCTCACTTCTTTCACATGTTGATTTTTTCCTTTCCCTTAACATCTCTAGTATTTTTTTCCTATTGAAAAGAAATATTACATTTTCCCCTTGTTCTTAATTAAGAATAAGATTAAAATTTTCTGTTTAATAATAGTTTGGTGCCTCATAGTGGAACCAAGCCTAATAGTAGATCATATGTCTTTTGACCAGACTTTTAGCCTGGTTAAAGATGGAGAGACTTATCACCAAAGGATATGATGAATTTTTCAATCCAAGAAACTCATGAAAACTGTTTCCTAAGACATAGAGGTATTTGCAGTCTACACTGATTGGAATACACTAATAATATTACACTTGAAATTTTGGAACAAAGTTTAGATGACTAAAAAAAAATTAGTCAGTTGCTCAATAGAGTTAAGAAAAACTATTTCTAATCTCTTCCCATCCCTTTTCCACAGTACTCCATCTCAATCCTGAGAACTCCAAGGTTCATTAAAACAACTATGAAATCATAGATTTTTGATAAGCACATTGTATTGAGAGTTTTTTCAGAGTTACTTTCATTCTTTATCTCACTTCATCTAATCTCATTTTTAAAAAGTAGTTTCCATTAAGTCACTTTGTATCTTCATAATCAAGATAGTATTAAAAACTGAACATTTAATGCACAGAATCATGAAATATTAGGGCAGGAAAGGACCTTAGATGTCACCTAATATGACAACATTTATTTTATTTAAAAAAATATTTTATTTCTTTAATAAACCTCTGCCACTTTTTGCCTCCACCCCACCTCCAAACCACAGTTTTAAAAAAGAAGTAATGCACACAAAAAATTAGACATGCTTTATGAGGCACACTCCTTTTGCACCTATTATTCATCACTTCTCTAAATTGAGGACAGCTTAAACTTCAACCCTTCGAAGTCAAAATTGTTCAAAACTGGTCAAGGTTAGGAGGTCTTATAATTTTGTTTTCCTTCACACTATTGTGAGCATTGTATAAATTGTTTTCTTGGTTCTGTCTACTTTACATATTACCAGTTTATATCAGTTTTCCCCAATTTGTCCCAGATTTTTTATATTCATTCTATCTTAGAGGTTAATAATATTCCATACCATTCGTACACTATACATGACACAACCATTATTCATTTGATGAACACCTACTTTGCTTCCCCAAACTTTTCTTTTTATAGAGGAGAAAACTGAGGTGTATAGAGCGAAAGTGTCACACAGTTAGGAAATAATGTAGTTAGGGTGTGAATCTACTTCTTCTGACTCCAAATTAACAACTCTTCCTATTATACCATACTGTTTCACCTAAAGTTTCAACTTTTAAAGAATTTTCTCCAGAATGGTCTTTGGAAATTTAGTCACAGAACATAGTAAGTTGTGAAATGGTGGCCTGAAAAAAGTTAATTGAATTTTCCAGAATAGTTATTTTAAATGATCAGGATATAGTTTAAAAGTTGATACATGATACAGGAACTCCTGTTCTGTATATCACATTCATTCACAATACCATGGAATAATGTGGAATATAATAGAAATTTAGACATTATAATAATCTCAAAAAGAAGATTGATAATTATTCTTATCACAATACTGTATTTTGTGTGTGTGTTTAATTTTAAAAGTCAGTGAAAAACCAAAAATATTTTCTTTACCTTTATATACATTGTGATTATGAAATTTCTGGGAAAATGATATTTAGAAGATTTTTCCCATTGAAAACTGACTACTGTTTTTGTAATTGGTTATTTGATTAATAGGTAAATTCATTGTGCTTTGATAATTTTTTGGTCCAGTTTTCTAAAACTAATAATCAAATGTTAAAATTTGTTCGTAGGGAAAAAAACATTGATTTAGGAAATAGATATCATTAATAGGCACCATCTTTGCAACCTGGAGTCTTAGAGAATTGCCTGGACCAGAGGTGTCAAACTCACTCACTGATTTGTCAGAACCAGATTAAAATATAATTGGGAAATGCTTTTAACAAAATATATAAAAATTCAGCATGGACTATTACTTACAGTTTTTCAAGTCATTATGCAATAGCAGACATTTATTTCTATTTCAGTTGACTTCACTGGCCTAGTTGACTAAGAAGTTAAAAGATTTGAACCCAGGTCTTCATGATTTCAAGATCAGCTCTCCACCCACTTTCAATATACCCCTCAATATAAGATTTAAAACAAGTTCATATTTAATGGTCTATGATCATATCAACAAAGATATTTCTAGCAGTGATACAGGATGTAGTCTATCTTTGTATATTCTTATCCCTGTGCTCTTGTAAATCTTCCACAGGTGGACCACCTACCAAGAAAAAATTATATTGAAAAAATGGGATTGTTGGAGATTTGATATAAATTAAACATCATCTTCCAAAATTTTCATATATATATATATATATATATATATATATATATATGTATATGTATGGGGTAGAAAGTCTAGAATCTAGTTATTAATGTTAAGGAAAAGATTGAATCACCTCCTTATACTGAAATTTCTAACAAAATGTTTCCTAATAAGGTTTTTTTCTTCAGTGAAGTTAGTGTGTTGTCATTTCTTTCTTAAAAAGAATCTCCCTTTTCCCTCCGCACAGGGAGCATGGCCACAAGCAGGCTAATAGGTGCAGTGGCAGGGACCATTCTGGCCCTGGGGGTGATTTTTGGAGGCACAGGGTGGGGAATGGAGTAAGCATCTTTCTGAGTTTCAGAGTATTTCTGTTTGGTGCCTAATGTGTGAGGTAACTGTTGGTCCCCGATCCTTCTGTGTCTTGTGTCCTTGGCTTTGTGTTGTGTGGTGGTTGTGTTTGTGGCGTGATCTGAATGTACCTGTGTCTTGGAGTTTGCTTGTGCAGTGTTGAACCCTCTCCTGTCTGGGACAATGTGGGGCATAAATGAATAAGTTTGGGAAGATTTAACAGCGTCACAATCAATATTTATTTTCTAAATAACTCACCACTCAAGTTATGAGAAGAATAAAAAAGTACAGATATAGAGAGATTCTGACAGCCTGTTAGCAGTTCAAAAAATCCATGTGAACCTTATTTAGTGGCAATTCCATTTTTTAGTCTGGGAAGATACCTTTTATTAGTGGATCTTCACCTTCGATGAAGTGCAAAAAGAATACTTAACCAAAATAATAACTAATTAAAGTCAATAAAGTCTTTTGAAGGAAGTCTAAAATATGAGCTATTATTACTTTCACTTATTTAATGTTAGAGGGGGTACATCGATGTCTTGATTTGGAAAGTCTATTAGCACTTTCTTCATTCTTTTGTTAAATAATTAGGATCAACCAGATCTGGAGTTCTGGCACCGATTCTATGCCTGCAGATTCTTTTGTTTGTTTTAGTCTAATCTACAAAGCCTAGGGTTGAATAGTAGTTATCTTATTAATTAATTGCCATGAGAGCAGCTGATTGTTTCATGGGATTATAATTCCTTCTTGGGTTGATTATGTACCTCAGAGGTGTGAAACACAAATAGAATTGTGGACCACTAAACTATACATAAGAATCTCTGCAGGCTGCTTGTTGACTTAGAAAGACATATTAACATGATCTATATTTTATTGTATTTTTACTTTGCTAAATATTTTCCAAATACATTGTAATCTGATTCAGTCAGATCACATGCAACCTGAAATTCCTGTTTGACACCTATAGTGCATACCCCAACCTCAAGAACAGGGGTCTACTCTCCATGTGACACTGGATGGGTGGGGAGTTATTCTCTGGATAGTGACCAACGATGTAGGTTCTCTCTCTCAAAGCACTGGTATCAAATAGAAGACAAAAATGTCTCTCCCTGAGGCTGAACGTCTTCTATAGCTAAGTGGGTGACTTTACACTTATTACTCTTTCTACATGTATCTCAGAAACAACTCTATCTTTAATGGAAACTAGCAATTCTTGGCTAAATCAGGGATCATCTTGCAAACAGCTATATCTCTCTCCATCTTCTTCCAGATTTATTGAAATACAAGGATATAATACTTGTTTTCTGTGGTTGTGAAGGGAACCTGTAAAGATGATCATTAAAATGACTGAAAAGATATACTCAGGAAATCACTGGATTAGTAGATAATAGCTTTTTTGCAGGGAAGTAATAAATTAGAAATAAATTTATCTATATCTCTGCTTCCCTAAAAATTATCTAACTAGCTCTCTTTATAGGACATTAGCCAGGTTGAATATCTATCATATATATATATATATATATATATATATATATATATATATATGCCTATATGAAATGTATAATGTGATGCTTTATATTTATATACATATATACATATATACATATATACATATATATATATATATATATATATCTATATAAAGGTGAGATGCTAAAATCACCTGGAAAGGAATTATAGATACTGAAATGTATATTTTCTTCATCCTTATTTGGTTAAAATGCATTAAATGTATAGATAGTGATAAAATATTTAATGAAATTAAAAAAACATTAAAATTATCTAACTTTATTTTAAATGCATTCATCTTAACAAGCATATTTTGACTTTTGCAATTCATATGAGTTCACCTAGTATTTGAAAAGTAAAAATAATTTTCTGCATAGGCAGAAATTTCATATGTACCCAGGGAGTCATCCTTTCATAATATTTCCAATAAAAAATTTTCTCTTATTCTTAGATAGCAGTATTAAGTTTGACATTATTTACTAGCATTCAGTTTCAAATCTCCTCTCTAAGAATTCCCCAGTGAAGTTGAAAGACTTAGTAGCACTAGCCCCAAATTCATCCAGTACATTTTTCACCAACTTCAAATGCAAAACTTATTATTCAAAGTTAAATTCAGTAGTTTGAAGTACTAGTCATAACTAAGCAAGAAAGCAATTCCTTAATTTATTAAGGTAAAAAATTCAGAGTTGCCAGTATTTATTATTGTTCATTATTTTTAGATGTTAGTCATAGTTTTCCAGGTAAGTCTAGAAAGTGCGTTATTTTTAATAGCAGATTTGTGTTGGTTTAATGCTTTGTTTGTCCCTGAATTTTTTTGTTTTTGTTGTTTTTTGTTGAATTCAGATTTCTTCCACAAATAATAAGAACTTCACTATAATGTAGCTTTTAAAATATGAAGGTATAATTGTTTGGAACATTTTTGGCTTAACTGATAGTCCAATATATGTTTAGTGTCTAAGGACCCAAGAATAAAATTTTCTTTAAAAATCAAAATCAGCAAAGAATGGGATGTGATTTATGTATATAGTATGATAATGTTTGTTTTTTATCTTGCATTATCTTGTTATCAAGAGAGGCAGTATGGGATAGTAGATACAGTGCAGGCTTTGGAGTTAGGAAGTTCTGGATGCAAATTCTATATGATGATAGGCAAGTCCTTAGGCAGCTCTAGAAGATGCTAAGTTACAGCTAAGATGTGTATCAGTGTCAACAGTTTGCACACTGATGAAATCACAAGTCTAAATCCACATGCTCCCACTCCACCCCCCCCACCCCAACCCAAACATAGCAACCCTGATGTTAAAAATGGGAAAAATTTCATAGTGAAATAAAGGACTGTTATGCTGTGTTTTACTCCCAGGGGAGGAAAAAATAGATGTTATATACCTGTAATACATATAGATATGTTATGCTCCTTTAATTGTGAGTCTGAGCATTCCAAATCTCAGGGTCTACCTGTGTTTCCTTTGGCGCATCTCTTGTCCATTCAACCATTGTTTTCCAACATATTAAAGCACATAAAATAGCAAGTTTATTCTTCCATTAATGAATCCAAATGTAGGATCTATTAAAAATCATGCCCATTTTTTGCACCCAGTTGAAGTTTGATATGAATGGGAAGGATTTTTTTTATATCCATGTATGAGATTGCCAACTCAAGGAAGATTTAGGAGGCTAAGAAAACACTTGACCTTGCCAAGTCCCTATCTGGGACATGCTGCTTAAAATTTTGAAATGTAAGATAGTAGGGAATCAGCACCCTGAAATTTGGGCAGAATTTTTACACATTAGTGAATGTCTTCTTTACCTAAGTGGATGACTTAACACTTCTAACTCTTCCTACATGTGGATATGATGGATAAAAAAAATTCTTGACTAGGTTTCATTCTTCTCTTGAACCAGAAAAAGTAAAAAGGTGGAAAAATGTTGATCTCAGAGAATTTTGTAAGCAAAAGAGAGTTTCCATATAATATAACCATAACTTATTTGTCAAACTGTGATGACTGAGAGATCTACTTTTTATAGTTCAGCTCTTACGCTTCTTCCAGCTCATTTTCTTCTTACACCCCTTGCCTCTATCTTCTTAATAACAGAACATTTGGAAAACATCCTCAATTGAGTGTGAAGAGTTTTGTTCCTGTTTAGAAGGATGATTTTCCTGCTCCCTCAGTGTCTTCCCTTTCTACCCCACTTTAATCTTTCTCTCCTTAAAGAAAATCTCAAGAGATGCTTTGATGTGGAAAATGTTTCTCTGGAGAGATATGAACTGGGTATTTCAACAGAAGATCTTTATTTTAAATTGATTGCACATCCCCTTTCCCTGAGACCTCCCCATTCTGATGGCCTGCAATTTATACAGTAAGATTTAAGTATCTGAGTCAAATCAAATCAATTTATTAGTATCTATTATGTGTTACACACTGTCAGCAAGGCTTTTTCTTTCTTTGTCTTTACTACTTGTGTATGTGTGAGGAAATAATCCTGATGTCATGTCTTTATGATATTATATCTCAGACCTCAATGTTGGGATTTGGGGTATTGGAAGGGTGGGGAGGGGAAAGAGAATTGGGGAGCCAGAAGCAGGGCCAGCATGTAATAAGGTTCATTGATGAAAGTATTTGCCAACACTGTTTTCCCCTTTTTTAATTATCTAAAGACAAACTTTAATTATTACATAGTGAAATGGTTAAAATTTTAGTTAAGCAGGATTTTGAATTCAATAGGTGCTGTAGTCCCTTGACCTTATAGATAAAAGATAAAAAAAGCTTGAAAATGTTGAGATCTTTGAAATCACTTCATTACCTTTCCCTTACTGATGTAAACTAAGTGGTTGGTTCTCACCTCTTTCTTCCAATAATCCTTTGTCACAGGTCCTAGTGCCACCAATCTTATAATAGGTTCCATCGCTGGTGCCATCCTGGTAGCAGCTATTGTCCTTGGGGGGACAGGATGGGGTTTTAAGTAAGCAATGCCGCATGTCTTCTCTTCAGTGGCTATGGCAATTCTCTTCTCTGCTTACATAACCAAGTTTTGAGTTCCTGCTACAAGATCTGTAGGTTTTAAAAGTAAAAATATTTTAAAAATCCCAAATGCTGTTATTCTCAAGGTGATTGGGGGTGGAGATGGGAATAGGTAGGAATCAACATCAGATATCATCTGGGTGCAAATAGAAGGAAGGGGCACTCACTAATCGAGGGGAACCAGAATGGAAGGTCTTCCAGAAAGGTCTCCAGTCAGCACTGAGAAGCAAGTGAGCA
The DNA here is from genome assembly GCF_037893015.1 of Macrotis lagotis. NCBI lineage: Eukaryota > Metazoa > Chordata > Mammalia > Peramelemorphia > Peramelidae > Macrotis > Macrotis lagotis. The sequence continues at coordinate 83,064,980 of NC_133663.1, read as the reverse complement.
TTTTGAGATGGGTACTGTGTAACTTTTCAAACAGGTTATGTGATTAAAAAGTAGGCCAGTGCTAAATTATGCTATTTTTTGGAACTAGGGACTTTGTAAACCAAACCAGAAGAATATGCATCATAGTGAAAGTTTTATAATATACATACTCATCCACCTTTATCTCACATATAATCTCTGGGTGTAAAATCACTCAGTTCAAAGAAAAATCTAATGTTCAGATAAGTTTTTAAAATATTTTATTTCTTTAAATCACTGGGAAGTTAATAATTTCCAGGTGCTAATTCTGATTTGATTTTTGCATGCCTCATGAAAATGGTTTTTTGGTAATAAACATTAATTAGCAAAGTGAGTCAGTTTGCTGAACAGGCAAAATATATAATTAAGGCCAGTGTGGACTTTGGTATCTTGATTATGAATTTGCCTTTGATTAAAACCATCATTTTTAGCCTGGAGCTATCTAGGCTCTTAATATATCCCCAATTCACTTACTAATACAAATTTCTTTTCCTTTACTGTGCATTGTGGAGATCTGGCCTATAAATTATGTTTTTATTTTTCTTTTTGGATACAATCAGTATTAATTGCAAATACTTTCAAATTCCAAATGTTTCCCCTGTATAGAAATGGTTACTTGCATAAGATGTAGTAATATAGTAAAATGGGATAATAAGCTCATCCAGATGACTGAAGATTTTTAAAATTTACATTTACATCAGTCTAGTTGGAGTGAATTCATAATTTGGAGGGCTGAAAGGGACATTAGATGTTGCCTAGTTCAACATCCTCATTTCACAGGTGAAGATCCAGAACCAGAGGTAGGAAATAAGTTCATGTAAGCTTAGCAGGTCTCAAAGCAGGCATTTTAATGAAGGTCCTCCAACTCCAAATTTCATAGAATAATTCAACAGATTGATAATACTATAGAAAGGTCTTATTATTAGTCTACAAGATCTATAATCACATTTTTTAAAAAACTAAATTATATGTATAATTACTTTATTTTTTCACTTTCTTATGTGGCTACAATGAACTCTGATCTAAGTAATCCAATTAAAATAAATGTAGTTATTCTAAGTGGAATAAGAATAAATAAAAAATAAGAAACCGTATGAACTTTCCCACTTAATCAACAGAGAAAAAAATTCAGGATTTTTTGTTTGTTTTTCACCATGGAGTTTTGCTAACCTAAGGAATATATTTTGGGATTTTCTTGTTAAAGTCCAAATATTTCACTATTGTAACCTAAATCAACAAACTAATTTCCAAAAGATTTCTTCCATACAAATTGATCCATCATGTACTTTTCCAGGGAAACAACCTTTCAACAAAATAGCTAGCTGTAAAATGCCATTATACAAGGTAGAACACAATTTGGAACAGATATGTCTACAAGACACAAGATGTGTAATTCACATTTGAGTTGTAGTTCTCATAAAATTGGAATCGATCCCCTCTCAACTCTAGATCTCACATTTGGCAAATAGGTAGAAGAGTTCTTTTCTATTTAATATGGTAGATCCCTAATTCAGATGAAGATTTCTGTGAGATAGAGTTTTTATAAGTTTCAATAAACTCCACACTCTCCTATTCTCTGAATTGATAATATTCCCTTCAAGTCTCTTTTCAGTAAGATTTCTAAAGCCAAACAAATAGGCTACCACCTAGACTCTTTCCTCTGAAGGCATTATAAAATACAGTTCTGAGGTCCAACCATCTTAAGGCTTGAAGCCCATAGCCTTGGACACATTTACACATTTAAAAATAGATTCCATTAGCCACCTTTATTATCCATTTCAGTTCAAGTCATTTACTAGTTATATACTTTGTCCAACGCCTATTCACCTTCACCAGAAACTGTTTAGGTTTCTTCCAGGATTTTTTCTAATGAACACCTGCCACCTGCATGAGTTTGCCATTTTAAAAAATTCAAGATGAGAACATTATTCTGTAGCAGAACCTCAGAACACTGGCCTGGCCTAGCTCACAGCTTGAAGTGCATGTTTCTTTTGGGGGATGATAAAATAGCTGCCTTTTTCACGTGAAAGTCAGGTAGACCCAGCACATGTCATTTCCAGATGTAGGACTAAAATCTGTTTGCTTTCCTAAAACAAGGATATGCATACAGTCTTCAAGATGGTGAAAGAAAGGGGTGGATGTTCTCTGACAAGGGAGATGGGGCACCTATTGATTTGAAGACCATTCGAGAGCTTGTAATCCAAAAAAAGTCAGACTTGGCTATGATGAGCAGCTTTCTGATCAAGTTTAGCATTAACTAGCACTCATGGAAAGAATATAATAGCAGCTTTTACCATAACCACTAATGTAGTGGAAAGAGGGCTGAGAAGCACTTTTATCAGCAAAAATAAAAAAATGAAAGCTACTTTATGCACAAAGTCAAAAGAAAAATAAAAGACTAAAAATAAATCTGGAACTTTGACATTGGCTTTTTTAGGGGATTTAGGAAAGTCACTGCTTTGTTACCCATTGTTGCTTCTATATGGATCCTTAATAGTGTAACTTGTTATATTACATTTGGCAGAATTTGAGAGCAACCATATCCTACTTGATTTTTAAAGATGAAATCTCTGGATTTTAAACATTAAATACAACTCTGTGTGTGTTTGTGTGTGTGTTGTGTGTGTGTGTGTGTGCTTTTGACAACACTGTTGAAATAAACAACCTTTCAAGTGGTGATTTTTTGAAACTAAGAAGTAAATACTCCTATTTTCTGGTTGGATTGAAGATTTTTAAGTCTTTTGTTGGACTCTGCAAAATGGAAGGAATCTTCTTTAAGAATAGAAAATAGAAGAGTTTGAAAAAAGACATATTTTTATGAATATATGAAATAAGGGTTTTACTTGTGACAGAGAAACAAAATAATGAATTAAAAGAGTTGAGCTTTTAGGATAATATATGCTTATGGGAAATATGCCATATGGTAGAGAGAATAAGCATTTCCTCCTAAAATTGTATTTCATCTTATTTAGTCTTAAGACATTAGACTTCAGGTTATTGAAACATAGGCCTTTCATCCAAATTCTTATGATTATTCAAGTCTAGAAACAAGCTATGTGAGCCCTAAGGTCTGTCTTTGAGCCCATTTTGTAAAATGTTTTTCTTAAACTCTTTTATCTCCAAGAAAGTGTATATGTGTGCATGTGTATGCATGTGTATGTATGTATGTGTATATTCAAGAAATACCAAAACTTGGTGATTAGAAAGTGGTAAATTTCAAGATGGGTGTAATCGCTTTTTGTATGTTTTTCATTGTGGAACGCCTAGAAAGAAAACAATTAAGCTTGATTTCAGATGAGGTAGAGTTGTATGGCAGCTATACCATAGTTACAAATAACTTTTAGTTAAAGCTAAACTCTTAAAGTTTATCATTGCTTGGTTTACAGGATTATAGGATTTAGTCTAAAGTTTTTAAGTTTCCGGATCATTAGTATCCCTTTAGTGGTCACCAAGTGCTCTTGAACTATAGGATAAAAAATATAGTAATTGTACACAATATCTGCTAGCAACTGATATTGCCTTCCATATCTCTTGTCCTCATCTCTGCTCACCTTCCCTCTTGCTTTCTCCTCTCCTCCTCTATTCCCATTAAAAAAATAGAAAGAATTCCATACTTTATAAACTGTATCCTAGTTTTTGTCTATACACCTTGAGGTACCTCAAACATAAGTATTAACATAAGGAAAAAAGAGAAGAATTTGGCAGAGCACGAGGAGGTTAGAGAGGTAAATCATTTGAGAGAAAAATCAAAATAATCATGATGTCATATTTCAGAATCATGTTCTTCCCATCATTACATCATGACAGGAAGGTGGAGTTTTATCTTTTTGAATAATAAAAGTTACAATTTTTGAATAATACACATTCAGTTGAGCCTTTCTGATTGTCACTTCCTGGAAATATATTGAGCAAAATTGTGGTCTCCACAGCTTGGAAGGCAAAACAAATGGATTAAAGAGACTCAGCAGTAGTTTCATTCATATGTTTTTTAAACAATAAAAGAAATCGGTGGAGTCGGATTGGTATGAGAGTAGTAGTATTGATAAAAAGGAAGAAAAAGATTAGGTGGAAATTAAGAAAGAATACAACAATGAAGTGGTTCAGTGACACTTGATCTATAAGATGTAATGCTGTCCCCATACTTGAGGTCTCACAGTACATTAGGAAAGACCCTAAATGATGGTTCTTGGTCTACAGTGAACACAGGTTCACTACAGCCACCAGAGTCTTAAGTGAGCCATGGTATTTCATCATGTTCTTCTGGCTACCATGTCACTCAGGATTCCATCCTTAATTGTCTTATGGTTCTTCTCCATATTTAGTGGCAAAGGGATATTCCCACACTGCCTTTTGTAGCTATTTTTGAATTTAAAAGATGTTCGCTTGAGTGCTTGTACTGAAATGAGCATTTGTGTCTTTAGCTTCTTGATAATATATGATTCCATGCTCCAGGCTAGATGAGGGATATTCTCAGCATAATCAAGCATTAAGGCTTCTAGTATGTGTGGGCCCACTTGGCTCTTGTTTTATTTCATGGAACGAAGAGACAAATTGTGAGTTGAGCTAAGTAAATTTTAGAATTAGTATTGAATGAATTCTACTAAAGAAGTTAATTAGCTGTTTTGCAGGCTGTATTAGATAATAACAGAAAAATAGGTGAACAATTAAAACATGTAGAAACATTGCTAATTGAATTTTCTCAGGAGATTAAATACATTTTTCCTTTTTGAATCTTGGGTGATGGTATACTTCATTATTCTGAGCAAATAAAATCAATCATCACCAGTCTCAGCATCTTTTTTGAATTCCATTTCCACATCCCTGTGATAGCTAATGAACTAGACTCTCTCACACCACTGCTTCTCTGGGGATATTTAGCAGTATAGGAAGCTTTTCTAATCACCCTGGCACTATTCTTATAGAATGATACTGACCTAGATGATGTAATGCTGTCTCCATACTTGAGGTCTCACAGTACATTAGGAAAGACCCTAAATGATGGTTGTTGGTCTACAGTGAATACAGTTCACTACAGCCACTAGTAGAAGTGGAGGTCAGAAGATTTGTAGGGTGGTTCTGATTCAGCCCCATACTAACCCCTGAGATTTTTTTTTTAGGTTTTTTGTAAGGCAAATGGGGTTAAGTGGCTTGCCCAGGGCCACACAGCTAGGGAATTATTAAGTGTCTGAGACTGGATTTGAACCCAGGTACTCCTGACTCCAGGGCTGGTGCTTTATCCACTGTGCCACCTAGCCGCCCCTTTTTTAAAAAAATTTTTTTAATTTTTTTTAACCCCTGAGATTTTTGAGGATTTCTTGGGATTAGAAACAATTCTAGGACCTTCTTCTAGAATTTCAAACTACTTTTAGAGAATCTTGGGAAAGAAGGAGTGGGAGGAAGAGGATGGAATCAACAATGCTTCTCATATATGAAAACTTTTGAGAAGCTGAACTGTGAAAAGAACCAACCCCCCCACAATTGTATTTCTTTCAAGTCTATATTTACATGTCCAGAGCAAAGGTATTCTGCATGAGCTGTCCAACATTCTGCTTCCTTGTCTCTGATCCTTTGGCTACAGGAGATGTGGGACAAGCATTCATGAATACCCAGAGAAATACCCAACAGTCCATCTGATATACTATGAAACTTAATAGGTACCAGGGTACCAAATCCTCTAAAGTGATGTAGGACAAACCTAAAAACTTATGTTAAAGAATTCCCTTTTGCAAGAAGCTGAGGGGATTCCTGCGGCTTTGGGTTTAGCATTAAAGTTATTTGTTTCCTCTTTCATTTATAGATTTTATTTCTATTTCAAGAACCATATTTATCTTCCTGCCCCAAATTGGTCATTGACCAAGAAAAGAAGAACAGTGGACTAATATGTACCTGAGATTAGGACCCAGTGCCTTTTGTTTTGCAGAATGGCTATTACTGGCAATGATTGGGGGTTCAAGGATGGGCTTTATTTTGCTGTAGACAAGAATAATAGCCCACATTAATGTAGCACTTGAAGATTTACAGATAGTTTTGGCCACTTAAGCCCTGTATGGAAGATAATCTAAGTATTATTATCTCCCTTTTACAGATATGGAAACCAAAGGTCAGAGAGGTACAGGCAACCCAGGTCTTCTTGTCCCAAACCTAATACCCATTTTCACCATACCAGCTGCCTTTGCTTATAGGAGTTAATGAAAAACAGGGCCAGGTAACTTTGTGACTCACTTCCTAGGCTGGATTTTAGGAAGACTGTGCAGTGAATGAATTATGGTGTAAGAAGGGGCAGACTTTGATATCTTTCATCCATTCATCCTTGGGTTTATCATTAATATGCCAGAGTTATTAGGAGCCGACATCTTCTTATTGGAAGGAAATGGAACAGTCAAAGCAGGAAGGATGGTATTGAGTCTTATGAGAGATGGGGAAAAAATGAATTAGATGGAGGCTCTAATGATTACAATTTCACATTAAACTTCACCAGATGATTTCATGGGAAGAAGTATGGTTAAAAATCAACCTTTTGACATAGAAATCCCCAAGGGTACTTTAGTGGAAAGACTACTGAATTTGGAGTCAAGACCTAGGTTCAAATCTCAACTCTACTTACTCATTATCTGTGTGACTTTGGGCAAGTCATTTAATCTCTGGTCCTCATCTATAATATGTGGAGGTTGAAAGCAGATGATCTCCAAAAACCTTCTAGCTCTAAATCGTTTGCTATAATTGCCCTTAAATCCCTTACCCAGCATAACCACAGGCCCTATGTTCCCATTAGAACTTCAGATCCCTCTTCCCACCACCCTCAGTCCTTGGATTTCACCACTACCCTTTCTCCTCATTTATCTAAACCCCCAACCTCTAATATTACCCTAATCCTGGATGATAGGGTTTGTATTAAGGGGACATGAAGGGGAGAAGGCATAGAAGGGTCTTACCCATTGCTAGTTCTCACTATCCCCCCAACCATCAAACCTACTGCTAGCTCCCCTTTAACTTCCCCTACTCCTTATTGGTCCTCACATCATCCCTTCCTTCCCTCAGCCCAAGTTGCCACTCCACTATTTATCCCACTTCCTACATCTATAGCCCGTATCTTCCTGTTGCCTACCTTCTGTCTGTTCCCTTCTAGAATAGCTTCAGACTGGAGAAGGCACCTCCTGTTCTTAATACTGAGGAGTAATAAATACTGCTAAGATTGAAGAGAGGATAAGATGCAGGCAGGAAGGTACAGAAGATCAGGAAATCATATATTTGGAGTTAGAAGGGAATTTAAAGGTCATCTAATTTCAACCTTCTTATTTTATAGATGAAGATAGGGAGAATTTGATAAAAAATAGCACAAGAAGTAAGTCTCAGATGATAGGATTTGAACCCCAATCCTCTTGACTCTCAATTCAGTGTTCCTCCCACCCCATACAGATGTGCTTCTGTGTTCTTTGTTTGGAATTATGGATCTGTTTTCTAACAGCAACATTGTTGGATGTAGTAGTTAGGTCCTGAATATTGTGAATTAAGCAGTCTTTTATAGGTTGGCCTAAGATCTTGGCCCTCTGACTGACCCTGAAACTACTCATGCATTTTTCCATAAAAACAAACATGTGATTTAGAAATGAACTTTTCTTCTACAATCCAGTTATAGGAGTACAGCATTCAGAGCTGGAAAAGACTTTAGGTATCTAATCCAACCTCAGATTTGATAAATAAGGAGGCTCAGATCCAAAGATACTGAATGATTTACCCAAGATTATAAGTCAGTAAGTAGCAATCCTACATTTTACTTTAGCCAGGAATGAATTTTACCTTCTCTCCCTTTATAAATCAAGAGGAATACTTCTGTTATCTTGCATGTAGTTGCAAGGCAGTAGATTTGGAAACCTCACGGGATTTAGGTGCTTGACCATAGCCATGATTTTTATATTTAATAGATTAGGGAATTTGGGGATAATTGGGTTGTGTAAGATGATTATTCTTTATCCCATATTCATTTCAAATGATAACTGATGCTTTGTTTTCCTCTGTTCTGAGTTACTTCTGCCCACCTCCTGACTAGACAGTTCAAATTGCAGGTTTGGGTTAATACATTACTCTTATTTTTCTTTAAAATTAGGAATTGAACTCCAGCAGGTAGTATGTGCCAACCATAGAGTGGCTGTTGGCACTCTATGCAGACTTTTGCATTGAAAGACATGACATTGGAGCTAGGCTTTTGGTCTTATCTCTGTGTTCCTGATTTAACTTAAGCACTGTTTGTTTTGGAGTACCTCAGTTCAGGAGATATGAATTAAAGTACTAGATTAAAAAAAAATTTTTTTTTGCCTGTAAGGAAGAGTAAATCCTGTATCTAGAAAGAAACAGTCTCTGGTTGCATGATGACTTGGTGGTGGGAGTGACGTCCATCCCCAGTACTCTGATTAAATGCATGAACCCCTTGCTTGATGCCCCACATAAAGCCAGATTATGGGGAGGTTGCACCCAACCTTTTGTTGTTGCCTTGTAGTGTCTTGCTGTTTAATTGGCTTAGGGATCACTTTCTAGGAGATTGGACACCATGGCCAAGGCATTTTACTTGCTAAACTTCTGTACTTGCTAAACTAACCTGAGTTTGTGTCCATTCTCCTTTGAGTGCATAGTTTTACAACTCTACTTCCTTATTAAAGAATGGAAGCATCTGGTTCCATGGGTAGTAAGAACTCATAATTCTGAGGCACTGAGGTGACTACATTGGACAACAAGCCACAGTCCTGTGGGCAAGAACCTAAATATTCCAACTAGTCCTTGTAGCTTCAAATATCCCATTTTTGTAATAAACAAAATGCCCAATGGGGAATCCCAGTCCTGGGAGACATTTTGCTATTTGGGGTTTCATATTGACCTTGCTATTCCTGCATGGGAGAGGAGGCCACTGAGACTTCCTTTGGTTTAGCATGAGAAACTGGTAGGGACATTTGGCTACCCAGACTTCATATTGGCTGACACTCCAGATTTATGAATATTGAATTTTCCAAATCAAATCAGAGTGATTAGGAAATCTCTGCCTCAGTGTGAGTTGATTACTTCACTTGGAACCTAGCGTTTGTTATTGTAATGATTATTATTACTGCTGTTATTCCATTGTGGTCTGATTAATATTGTGTGTTTTTTTTTCCTGCTTCCATCTTCTTTTGACACACTCTGGAAGAAATGTCAAAAAGAGAAGGTTCGATCCAAGTCAGCAAGGTCCCATCTGAAGCCACTGCATTGGGCCAGCTTCCCCTTGGACTTTGGAATTCTGGTTATGAAGTCCTTGTGGCCAATATGCAGGAACTACTAAGCTTATAAAGAAGAACCCTGGGTGATGACTTGAAAAGTAAAGGTGGTGTGAGGGGATGAGAGAAACGAAAACTGTCCTTTTTGGAGATAAGTTCAAATACTGATACCTTCCCTACACTTGTTTTAAAAAAGGGGGAGGGGGAAGAAAAAGACAATCCAGGCATTAGAAGGGGAAAAAAAACTTTGAGAATATGTTCATGGTTTTGTTTTGTTTTTGTTTTTGTTTTTCTAAATGGAAGGAAGAAGGGGCAAAACCAAATCAAGTGCAATAAAAGGACCATTCCACAAAAATAAAACAGCAGATGATTTTTTTTTCCTCTCAGCCTGCTGACACTCAGAATCCTCAGAACGAGTGGCATGAATTTTTTTTCTTTTCATATTGATGACAACTTCAGTGGCATGAAGAACTAATTTTGAAAGGGTATAAACTGCATGGCGTATATTCAGCAAACTCGCAAGCTAATCCTCAGCAAAACCTGCAATCCAATTCATAAAGGGAAGAGAACATGTGAACTCAGAAGCTGATCTGGGCTCATTTCATCAACGATATATAATGCTCTTGTGTTCTCCTTCTCTCTCTCTCTCTTTCTCTCTCTCTCTCTCTCCCTCCCTCCCTCCCTCCCTCCCTCTCCCTCGCTTCCTCTCTCCCTCCCTCCTTCCTCCTGTCTCTCTCTCTCTTTCCTCTCTTTGTTTCTGTCTCTGTTTATTTCTCTCAACTCTATAGCTTTCTCCCTTTTTTTGAGTCACCATTGTTTTCTGACCTGGACCAAAGGCCCTTTGGATATGGGAACTATTGTCTGGATAAATGATACTAATGTATATTTCTTCTAAAAATGTAAATAATGGAAATAAGAGTTTTTGATCTCATTTTCACTAGTCTCTATTGAAAGATTCCTTGTACAGGCTTTCTGTAAATTGATTTGTTGGGTTTTTTTTGCTCCCCCTCCCCTTTTTTTGGGTAGCATGTTGTGTGGTGGGTGTTGGGCTTGCTCAAAAAATGATAGTGATAGCTTGCAGATGCAAGGAGTTTGGGCACAGAACGGTGTGGTTTAAAGTTTGTATGCTCAAAACCAAAAAACTACAATAACAAAATATCCACATTAAACTAGATATGTAAATGCAAATGTATGTAATAACTACAAGTCTCTCTAGAATTTTTGATGTCATGCAAAATTTGTGTATATAATGTAAGAAAGTAGACACCTCTCAAATTAATCACAAAAGTGCCAAGTTCATGATTTTAATATTTGGTTTTAACAATTTTCTTTCCCTCTTTCTCATGTGAAAGGAGAACAAGCTTAAATGAAGCCTTAAATTATAATCACAAATGCCCAAAACTTGTGGAAAGCCAAGCTTTCCTTTTTAGTAGTATACATACATATATACATATATACATATATAAATATTCTTGTCAATCTTCCGTTCATGTTCACTCTGTCTCTCCCTCATTGGCTATATAGTGGAATCTCTTATAGAACCATTACTGGGAGAACAAGATCAACACTTGTCTCCTTTGTTAGCATCGTTATATAAGGCTTTCACTGTATGTGGTTGTGTTTGGGGGAATACAACTGGATTCACAGTAAACCACAATCCATGTAATACTGTGCAATTATAATAGAATTTTACTGTATCTTGATTCACACCATACTCTTCCCTCTAGACAGAATTTCAGAGATAACCTGTGCATGCAAGTCACTGAGTTTCCTTCAGCATCACAGACCCTGTCCCATTCCTTGTCATGATAACTTCACTTTAAATGTTAGTTATCACTACTAAGTTGTGAACAGATTTTATTCTGGAGGAACCCTTTTAGGTGGGCATTTTAATAAGACACCTAAATCTACCAGACAAAGAATAGCTCTGCATGAGAGGGTCACAGGTAAAAGCCATCTTCAAAAAAGGTTCGGAAAGAACCAACAATATACACTCCTTTGGAGAAAAAGAAAATGTGCCATTTAACTTGCTTTTGTTACTGGATTGGTTTTTAAGTTTAGCTCAGAGTCCTTTCCCTGAAAGAAAATAAATGCAATGACAATATAATTGTCACCCATTTTCCTTTGGCTTTGGAAAATTCCATCTGTAAGACCTTTTTTTTTGCTTTACTTGTAGTCTGAGAAATTGAATTTTACAGGGTATATTTAGTCATAATGATAATCTCATCCAATGTAACAAGTGTTTATTTAGCACCTATTATGTACAAGACTCTGGACGAGGCATTAGGGATAAGGAGAAGCATTAGGGAAGGAGAAAAGTTAAGAAAATAAGCTTTATTTAATTGCAACTATGTTCCAACAAAGAAGGACCAAAATGGTGCCTGCCCTCAAGGAGTTCACAACTTAAAGGGGAAAACAATAAACAAACCACTATGTTTGAGGAAGCAGAAATGAATCCTTGCCCCAAAAGATTCCATTCTACTGGTTCAACTAGCAGCAACCTTTATTTTCTAAATGCTAAAACAGACCATACTCTAACATCTTGATACTGTTATTTATGAGTAATAGGTGCTACATACATTTGCAGTCTTTCTCTGGAAATAAGATCTAGGTTTTTATTGTAATAACAGGGCTACAAAAGAGGTATATTGGACTTCACAAGACATAAGGTTGCATCCATTATTATAGAAATGGGCACTTTCAGATTGGGGGAAACAGAATATTTGGAATTTTTGATGCTGCTGCACTGCTTAGTGCTTCCCTGTTCCTGGGTGATACCCACCCACTAGCAGATACTAAACTGTGGCTCTATCAATGATAGACATTTTGCTTCTCTTCCAGAGGTAACCGGGTGGCTCTAGAGAAACACTGTTTGCTATTCCTAAAGAAGTTCAGTCTATCCCATTTCAACTTTTGAGCAATTCTCAAACAACATTGTGTATGTACGATGTTATATTTAAATCAGACCACAGTGGTCCCCAATATTATGTACATATGGCCAGTGTCTGTGTAACTTTTTGTTACACTGGTGGTATTGTAGGTGGAATACTCTGAAGTTCCATTATTTGCACGTATGTGCAAACTGCACAAGCTTTAGGCTGTGTCTACATTGAGTAACAAAGGTAAACTAACACCCAAAATGGTTAAAACAGAAAAGAAAAAAAAATTAAAATTGGTTATAAGAATCACCTTTCCAGTGATGTTGGGCTATAGAATTTCCACCCTTTCATAGGATATTGTCTGACTTTGTATGTGCCGTTCTGTTGTTCAATGTCATGGGGGGTGTATTTTCTGTTAATTTGGACCCATATCACAAGCCCATCACGTTTTAATATTACTCAACAAGGACAAGTGTGAAGTGCTGATCAGTACCCATTTCATCTGCTCTACTTTTGCTGCACTAATTAATGACCTTGGGATGAGAAGATGTGTGCTAACGATGTTGCTCATTGGTATGCTGCATGACTCCACTGAATTAGAGCTAACCCTTCTAGACAAATGAACAGAACATATAGGTGCATGTTAAGAACCAAGAACCACATAGAACTCTGGAGTTTTACCAAGTTTTCTTTACTATGCAAAGATGGGTATTGCACAAACAAAATTCAAAGACTAGTAGCTGAGGAATTTTACAAAACAATACTTGAATTTATTTTGTTTAAAAGCATCCCATCATGTTTTTCTAGTCACTCGCTTTCTCCACGAATCTTTCTTTAAAAATGATTTGTAATTATTTTTAAGTGCACAGTTGGATGTTTCAAATCCATTTTGATTTGAATTCAGTAACTCATTCATATCTTGTTGGCTGCTGATGAATAGAGATTCAATAGTCATTATTCTTAATCTTTGAGTCAAATGAGTATTAAAATTTTCATGAACATAGAATGTTGTTGTTTTATGTTTTACTCATTTTGCTCCCCTTTTCTGTATTCTCCTATGTTGTTTATTAAATGTCTGCTCAGAATCTCAACTGTGTGCTAGAAAAAGTCTTTTAATGAAAAATTAGTTGAAATTTCTGCATCGGATTCAGATGTGCCAAATAAAATAAATGTTTTGATTAAAGACGAATACCTCCCTCATCAGGATTCAGACTTTCTTGTATGAGAACTTTTTTGTTTCTTTAAAATCAATAAGGAGACAAGGGAGTCTGCTCTTTTTCTTAATTACAGATGGAAATGGGAAAGTCAATGATATTAGACTTGAGATTAATGCACTAATTAATTTCAAAATGGGTATACAACTTTTTTTTCTTCTTACTAAAAAGGTTCATATTAAGCTGTTGGAAAAATATTCTAAATTTGACATTCTTTGCCCCAAGCATTTGCCTTCTGAACTAGATCTAAAGAAGTGGCACAGTATAGGGGAAAGAGAACTGACTTTGGATCAGAAGATCTATTTTCAAATTATGCCTGACTTCATGACCTTGACAAATGTCCTGGAGTGGTTTGACATTTCCTTCTCCATCTCATTTGATAGATGAGAAAACTGAGGCAAATAGATTAAATGACTTCCAGGGTCACAAAGCTAGTAAATATCTGAGGCCAGATTGGAACTTAAAAAAATCGAGTCTTTCTGACTCTAGACCTAACACTTTTTACTTAGTCACTTAGCTACTCCAGTCCCATCTTTAATACTTGCTATCTCTATCATCTTTGACAAGTCCTTAACCTCTCTTGGTCTTAATTTCCTGATCTGTAATATATATCTTTCTATAAAACTATGATCAAATTAGTCCCAAAAAAAGGGTCCACACATTTTTCTTATCCCCCAATCTAGCTTATGCAAAAAACCAGAGAAGAGAGGAAGAGTAAAAATGATAGATTTAGAGATAAGTGGTGATTTTAAAAGGAATGACTTTAAGTTTAAGGAATTATTTAAAAACTCAGGAAATTACATTTCATATGAAAATTTTACAAAGTTATTTTTAGCTTAACTCCATATTTTTAGATCTTGTAAGAATATGACCCATATCCAGGGATGATCTATATTTAGATCAAAACATTTTTGTTGTTCAGTCGTATCTGACTATGTGACCCCAAAATCAATGTCCACAGGGTTTTCTTGGCAAAGAAATTGGAATGGCTTGCCATTTCCATCTTCCAGAGCTCCCCAAGAATATTGGGCTCAAACAGACCAAGGGTTCAATATTCATGCTTGACTTCAAATGTGTCAGGTTGGCTGGTTGTCATCAGTTAAATTGATCCAAGAAAGTCTCCAGTAAAAATCAGAGTTACTTTATGGCTTGGATATACTCAGATATGTGTGAAAGGGTCTATGAATCCTGCACAGGCATTCAGTATATTTGGGACAGCCTTTATTTAAATCCCATGAGAATTCCAGATTGGATGGACACTAACATATCACAGGAGCCCATGAAGAAGTACCAAAACTCAAATAGTTCACCAGTGGTATTCTAGAAAGGGATTGAACTTGGGGTTGTTTGAGTGACCCTCTATTATTCTGGTGATTATCTCATTCCCACAGAATTCTACACAGTTTTCCTGAGAGTGGTACTTTTACCCTGTGGTTTAGACATTCTTCAAAGATAAACATGTTTTGGAACCTTCTCCAACAAGTCACACTTTCAAATTAGCTATGTCCCATTTGAATAACCTACTTTAGTCTCCAATTAGAATTCTGCAAAAGGAGCATGTGAATTGTTCATCAAAGACTGAAAATGCATAAGAAAATATCCCCGGAAAGTCCATGCCAAACATTTGAGTTTGGTGTTATCATAAGCCAATTCTCAAAGCTGATGCTGATCAGGCATCTGTATAGGCCTAGATTTTATGATCATGATGTTAAAGGAATTCAAATCTTTCACCTTCCATGCACAAGTTTGAGTTTTAGGAAGAGTGAATTTGAACTACCCTCTCAGTCTGTTCCCATTACCATGTGCCCCTGTAATGTTTTTAATATTGCTCCTGGTGTTTGAAAGAAATCTCATTTTCCTCCTTGTTGCACTTCAGAAAAAGTTGAGAAGGGAAAGAATCAGGAACAATTCCTCCAGAACTAAGCCCCTAAAGAGTAGACTTGATTTTCTTTTATAGTCCAGGACAATGCCCTGTCCATTAGATCCCTTTATGATTTATGAATGAATAACTCAAGAAAGTATATGGTCTTAGATAAAAGTAGAAATGCTAGTTGATGAAGATGATCAACCAGGCACTTAATAATTAAAATGGACATTAACATTGTGCTTTAATATTTGCAAGGCATTTGTAGATATAATGTAAGGGAATAGGGATCTTGGATGTTTTTGATCAAATTGAGCAACTGCTTCAAACTGATAAAATTATAGGGTTTCTGGCCATTGTCAGTTGCTTATCAGATTGAAAAATCACCCAGTCAAATAGATGGGATGCAGAAAACACCTAGAGATGAATGACAGAAGAATCAGTAACTTCTCTGTCAGCCCTATCTCATTGTGTCACTTTACTAAATTTCAGCTTTCTGTGTGATAAAATGTAGTAGATTATACAATCTCTAAGGTCTCTTCCAGATCTAAAATGATTCTACAAAATGAGAATGTTCTCTAAACAGGATAGGCTCTAGACTAAGAGACAAAGCCTTGAGATTAAAATACATACATATAGCCCGGCTCTAATACTCTGTTCACCTTGTATGAACAACACCACCCTCTCCCACCACCACAATGATGAAAAATGTTTACCTAGCCTTTTACAAAATGCATTACCCACCACAAACCCTTGAGATAAGTGGTGTAAGCATTATTGGCCTCATTTTATTGATGAGGAAACAAAATCAGACAGATCATGTAACCCATCAATGGTCTCATAAGAAGCATGGGACTCAATATATTTGATCTGGAGTGGTTTGTTGACTATCCATTTCATCTCAGTATTTCTTTTAGATTCTAGTCCTGTTCTTATATTTCTATGGGTTTTTCCATTGACAATATCACGATGGGTTGGAGGATCAAATATTTTCACAGATCTAGAGTTAGAAGAAGTCATCTAGTTATAACCTCATTCTTCAGGTGAGGACACTGAATTCCAAAGGAATGAAATGATCTGCTCTAGGTCACACAGTGAAATAAGGGGGCAAAGTAAGAAATCAGCTGAAGCTCTTTGACAGCAAAACTAGCACTATCTGTACTATACCAAATTGTCAGTAATAATGAATGAAAATTCTTGGTCTGGAAACATTCAGATTTCTCCTGACAAAAGGACAATGACAATCTGGATATAGGATAGGACGTGGGAGGGGAAAGTCATAATAGCTTTATAACTATCACTTTGTAAGTTGTTCAATTAAACAAGAGGTCAGAATAATTTCCATAATGCTACATTGCTTCCTGCCAGAAAGAATTAGTATTTGTTTTTTTTTTTAACTGCTATGCCTTGCAGAAGACAGCAGGAGATCCTATCCAGTTAAAATTATATTTTCCTCTTATTTAAAAAAATCACCCACAAGTCTTATTCTTCATTAACTTCTATATAACTAAAGAAGAAAAATGAACCCATGTTATGTCAGAAACTTCTATCAAACTGATAAAATACAATTGTAGCATTTTGAGCTCTTAGAGACATTAAAAAATCATTGAAGCTTGGGGTCCTTAATCTTTTCTGTGTTGTGGTTCTCTTTGGCAGGCTGGTGAAACCTGTAGTTCCCTTCTTGGAATGTTTTTAGATACATAAAAGAATATACATAGGATTGCAAAGGAGGCTAACTATATGGAAATGCATCTATTGCAACTTTTTTTTTCAAACTCACAGACTCCATAATTTGGGAATTTCTGATGAGTCTGATAGGGCCTTTTTTTTTTTCCAGACAAAGGGAGGCAAATAGAAGTAAATGACTTTTAGGGAGGAAGAGTAGAGCTGACATTCTCACCAGCTTCAAAACCATAGACCATACAGTCCCTTTCATATGTGTGTCAAATGATTGCCTGTGGCTTTTATTTCCTATCATGATTTATGAATATATTTCTATTTTTATCCCCCTATTGAGGTGACAAAGAAGCTTTGGGATTTCATATCCCATCATGATTTGTGAGTACATTTCCATTTTTATCCACCTTATGAGGTGGCACAGAAACTATTAGTGATAGAAACCATAAGGCCAAATCCAAAGTCTCAAGAACATTTATCTAGTTTCTAAATATGAACATCTCTCTTCAGCTAAATCATTTTTAGTTAACAAGTCACTTCAGTATGGAGTGAATAGAGAAGAGTTGAGAAGGGTTTCTGATCTACTTATAGGCTGCCATGTCTTACTGGAAAGTCAAGTGGTTGGTACTAGCAGTGGTAACCATAAATTGAAATTTATTTCCCTGGAAGAGGGCTCTTCTAGCATGGAAAAAATAGTTCATGAATCTCAGCCAAAAAGAAGATGGCTTCTAGATTCTGGCCATGTTGGATGTTTCCAATACTTGGAAGATGATCTTGGAAGTTAATTAATCAATCAACCAATGATTAGCATTAAGTGTCTATTAAGGGTCAAGCGAGGTTGATCTACAAGGAATGTAGATTCTTTTGGGAAGAAAGGAAGGAAGTGAAGAAGGAAGAGGAAGGGAGAGAAGGAAAGCAGGGGAAAGGGGAGAAGGGAGCAATGAAGGAAGGAAGGGAGGGAGGAGGAAATTGTGGGAGATATTTTAAAAGATGTGAGAAAAGAGTGCTTTCAAACATGAGGCAGCTATTGGAAAGGCCTGGAGATGATAGAGTGACTTGGGTGTAGAATAGCAATAAGGCCCATTTAACTGATCCAGTGGGGGGAAATTTGAGGCAAGGAGACTAATAAAGCCATTGTGATACTCCATGAAAGAGATAATGCATCCCTAGTCTTATTGCCAGGGCCCCATCTGCATTTTTTAAAACCTTATTTTGCCTCTGAGTGAAGCCTATGTGAAGATGCCTTAGTAGACTAAAAAGAAGGTTAATCCTCCTGGAAGGTCTGGAGCACTCAATCTTTACACCTGGGTTGGGTTCTGCTCATGAAGAAATTGTTGGACAATTTAAGATAGTGGAGAGTTGAATTGCAGAGGAGTATTCTGTGCTCACAAAATTTCCAGAAAGTGTTGGTCAAGAGTAACCTCAGTTTAGATTATGTCATGACTGGTAGGATTAATTTGAATGATTTCATTATTCCCAAATTATCTTCCCCATCTGGTTGGAATTGGTTCTTTCCTATCAAAACAATACTATTTGAAAAGCAATGTGGTGAAGTGGATAGAGTGCTGAGCCTGGAGACAGAAAGACCTGAATTAAAATCCTGCCTCAGACACTTATAAATCTGTGTGAGGCTGTATAGGTCCCTTAACTTCTGTTTGCCTCAGTTTCCTCAATTGTAAAATAGGAAGAATAACAGCATCTGCCTTGCAAGATTGTTTTAAGGCTCAAAATGAGGTAATATTTGTAAAATACTAAGTGCAATATCTGGAACAAGGTAGACATTTTATAAATACTTATTTCCTTCCACTTTCCTCCCCTAGTTGTGAATTTTTTTTAATGCAACTCTTCCTGAGAGAGATTACAATATTAAAGTCTCCAAAACTTTAGTATGAATTCACAAAGACTTTAATTGTCAGGACAAATGGAGGCTTAGAGGCTATTCCATCCAACCCCCACATCGTAGAGATCAAGAAACTGAGGTCTAGAATGGGCAAACAAAATTCCTACAGTCCCATTGCAAATAGGGAGGAAGAGCCTGCCTTGCTTTTGGTTCTGCATTCAATATTCCCCTATCCAAACACAGCTACCTCTATATTGTAATTAGTTAATACACTTGCATTTTTCTGGGACAAGAGGGGGTGGAACAAATAATATCTTTGTAGATCTGTGGTCTCATTAATGAGGGGACTATTTCTAAAGGCAAGGATCACAACCCATCCAATCCATCCATATCCTTTCAAACTAAGTGTTTTTTTTTAATGTCCTACTGTGAATTCTCCCGCAGGGGTTCCACTGAACATGTTCAATTGTTCTTTTTCTTGGCACATGATGGCTCATCCTCTCTGCCAGTAGAACATATCTCATAGTATCTTTTATACAACTGGGGAATTCATTGTTGCAGACTCTTTATTCCTACTATATATACCTCTCCATTGCTCTTTGGGTGAGCTAAAATTTTGTTTCTAATATTCCATGGATTTAAAGTCTGCTATGTGATGAAAATATGATAACATAAATATAACTCACCTGGTATATTCCTTTGGCCCTGGGAATAAAAACTAGGGTAGGGGCATGGGAAATGTTCAAGAAAAGACTAAATGATTTTCCCCCAGTCAATGATTCTCTTTCTAATCTAAGTTACATTGGTTTTGTTTGTATTTAAATTCTTTCATTTAATGTAATCAAAACTTTATTTTATCTTCTGTGATCCTCTACTTTTTGGACTTGGTCAATGTAGGCATTTGCTTTACTTGACCATGCACCTCTGTTACAGAAGTTATTGTTGTCTTTCCTTCATAAAAATTAGAAAGTGAACTAAGATAGAAAATAGATCTTCATTGACTGAAAAAAAATTAATTTTTTTAAAAAAAGAAAAATCCGAATCTTGGGATCACTCCTGGCTTAGGTGTGCTACATAAAGTATAGTGTTCAATTTAGTGTAGTTCCAGAGTACATATGTCGATGGATTGGTCTAGAGTAATCAAAATCTTTTTTTCAATTTATCTGTGTTCAGCTCTAAAATAATCACTTTTGACTTCTAAAGATCATAGATTTCTGAGTTGGAGGAACTTTAGAAACCCTCAGCGTCCTTCCAAACTTAATCCCCTATTATAGGAATATTCAGAATTGTCAGAATAGGGCTATTTTGACTGCCTCCTTCTACATTTCATCTCCTTGAAAATTACTTCAATTTATTTTGCATGTAATTTTCTATGTATATAGTGTTGCAGAATGTAAACTCTTTAAGTTAAAATTATTTCATTTTATTTTTTTCTCCAATCTGGTCCATATTAGGCATTAATAAAGGCTTATTGAATGTGTTTATAGAGTCCAGGTACCTATTTTACAGATGAGGACCATCTAGGGATATATTCCAAGAGAACAGAAATTTATTCTTCTCATCAGATGTCCTTAGCATGGTTTTTATCTGTTTAAAAACAAGGATATCCAAAGCCACTCAGGTAAAATCTTGAGTTTTGTTAATTATGGAAAAACTAACCTGAGAACCCTACATCCCAAATCAGAATAATTGATTCATCATAATTTATAAGCAGATTCCTTTGTATTTTACAAAGTTGCCTCTAGGCACTATGAAAGCTGTCCAAGAAATCAGTCAAATGAAAACATCAGTGTAGATGAAAGATAAAATTGGCTCCAGTAAATTGAAGAGTTCTTCAGAAAAAAGCAAAACAAAACAAAGTGACTTTACCCTGAATGACCAAGTTTAGATCAAGGGCCCTTCAGCTCTTTTTAGAGTTTTAAATAGCTCAAGGCCTTTAGGAGGTAAATGAGCACATGCCCCAGGATCTCATCCCAGGCTTTCAAGGCTCTGTATTAGGTAGAAGGTGATTTGGTTTGGAAAAAAGCAAAATGACAACCTCTGATTTACACTCTGATTTGCACTGCTCTGGGAGCAGCTACATATCTCAATAGTGAATAAGAAATTGACCCTTTCTACTTCATTCAAAAACATTATTGAACACCCACTATTGACTCTAGGTTTGAAGCTAGCTGAATAGAACCCACCTACATAGAAACCACCCACATGTATGAGGAATAAATGACATCATCACCATCATCATCATCATCATCATTGATAATTATCTAGAATTTTAATGTTTTCAAGATGTAAAACATATCTCTTCCATCAGATCTCAGGTCAGAGCAGGAAATCTTAGAAATCATCTCATTCAGTCTCCTCATTTAATAGGTGAGGAAACTCTCAGGTACAAAGAGAAAATAATTTGTTCATTGTTTCAAATCCACTAAGTATGTGAAGGAAGATTTGAAGCTCAGGCTTCCAGACTCCAGATCTAGAGCCCCAAGGACTATACCATGCTGCCTTTCAATCTCTATACCACTCCAGTGAGGTAGATACTGCAGATATTGTTATCATCATGTTCCACAGGTAAATTTGATTGAGTCTCCAAGAAATTAAGTGACTAACCATAATTACATTGCTGATAAGTGTCAGTCAGGATTTGATTTCAGCAATACCACTTCTTAGGTCTATTTCCAAAGATGATTAAGGAAAAAGGAAAAGAACCTATTTGTTCATTCCATCCTTAAATTTCCAAACTGTTTTTAGCAGCTCTCTTGGTGGTGCAAAGAGCTGGAAATTGTAGGGATGCCCATCAACTGGGGAATTACTGAACAAGTTGTGGAATGAGATTATGAAGGAATACTAGTATGCTAATAGAAATTATAACATCTTAGAAAAACATGGAAAGACTTGCATGAAATAATGAATAGTGAAATAAGCAGAACCAAGAGAACAATATATTCAGAAATATCATTTTAAGAACTTTGAGAAAATAAGTTATTTTTAACTATTATAGTTACTCAAATTAAGAATAAAGGACATATGAAGAAAGATGTTCTCAGTATCCAGAGAAAACTAATAAATAGAAGCATTTATAGAATAATTTTGTAATGCAAATCTACATAAAAAACATACCTATTTGTGCCTAATGGTAACCATCTCTAGGGTGGTTCAGAGGGGAAAAATAAAAAGAAAATTATATGATAACTTTTGGTAAATTTAAAAGGAATAGAAAGTTATACATAGTAGATCTGAAGTTTCATGTGCAATTATTATGTTTTCTTTATCATTTATGGAAATTCTTCATTTATTCTATAATCAAGATATAAAATAGATTTTTAAAAGGGACTGATTCTGGTTTGTGATAGAGGAAAAAACTAAGTATATTATGACATGAATTCTAGATTTGGGGGAAAAAATTTTATTTTTTTCAGTTTGGATCCCTTTGGTAAAACCCATAATTCCTTTTCAGAATAGTATTTTTTAGGGGTGGCTAGGTGGTGCAGTGGATAGAGCACTAGTCCTGTAGTCAGGAGTACCTGAGTTCAAATCCAGCCTCAAATACTCAATAATTACCTAGCAGTGTGGCCTTGGGCAAGCCACTTAACTCCATTGCCTTAAAAAAAACCCCAAAAGAGAAAGAGAATAGTGTTTTTAAATCATAAATATAATGCATATGATTAGAAAATAAATCAAAATTAGCAAAAATAAAATAAAATATAAAATAAAAATAAAAATTTCATTTTCTCCATCTGTTTATGAATTCCCCAAAATCTATCCATATACCTCTAAATCTACTGATTTGGGGATCTCTCATTTAGAAATTTTAGTTTAAAGGAAGGACAGAAAAAATCTCATGGATTAAAATTCTGTTAGGGAAATGATAGTCTCAGTGATAGGAGACACTCAGGAAAGAAATTTTGAAGACACAAAGGGAGACAATTCCAATGAAGAAAAAAATGAAAGTTATCTAGAGATCAATATAAATGAAAAAGGAACTCACCAAGCAACTTAGATTTTAAAAAGAAATTATACAGACGATGGAAGCAAAGCACGTGGCAGAAGATAAATATTAAAAATCTGGGATAGCTAAAGCTCACAAGGATAACACAAACTACATTGGGAGGAAAATGGAAGCTCGAAGAAGGGGTAGATAGGATTATAATCATTAAAAACAAAGAGAAAGAACTGCTCATTTCTTATTTTTCTTTGCTGTATTTTTAATCTGTTAAAGAAAATGAACTGGTAATTACAGAAGAAAATGGAACAAATAAATTGACACTCCTCAATAAATACCGAGATAGTAAGAGAGTACCTAGTAGCAATCCTTGGTGGATTAAGGTTACCTTCCTCAAGTGAACTATGTCCTTAGTTACAGAAAAAATTGACAGATATTGCTGAACTATTGTCTGTAATATCCAAAAGATCATTAAAAATGGGAGTTACCATAAGATTGGTGAAGAGAAATTGTTATAATTTCACAAAAAAGAAGAGAACAGGCGCTGTAGTTTATTACTCTGCTGTTTTGACTTCAATTTCTGGGAAATTACTAGAATGGATCCAATGAGTCTTCCAGACTCTATCCACCATGCCAACTAGCTACCCAGACTGCTCTATAGCTGTACAATAAATACTTGTTGACGATTGAATGGGATGCTTATCAAATTTTCATGTAGAAAATGAAGAAAGAGATAGCTAACTCATTGAGTGACAGAGTCAGGATCCAAAGACTTTGATAGTTGGTGCTTGGGTTGAATCTAGTAAAATGGGAATTCAGAAGGGATAAATGTAAAGTCTTATTCTTGCATTCTAAAAGTCAACCTCATAGAAAAGTAGAGCAAAATATGGTTAGATAGATAGAAATTTATACATTAATTCATTGCAAACTCAATATAGACAGCAGTGAAGTACAATAGCCACAAAAAAGTTAATATGATCTTGGACTGCATTATGAAAGGTATACATTCTGATGTCCTGGGTGCCATATTTGGATATTTGACAAACTAAAGAGCATTCAAAAGAGGAAAACCAGGAGGATGAAGGATTTTGAGACTTTGTCATATGAAAATAAATGTCAGGAATTGAAAATCTTTAGCTTGAAGAAAAGGAGGTTCCAGGAGATTATGGCTATTGTATGGAAGACAGATTAGATTTTTTTCCTGTTTGGCTCCAGAAGGCAGAACCAGGAACAATGGCCAAAGTTACAAAGAGGAAAATTTGAGCTTGACATCAGCTTTCTAATAGCAGAAAAGCTTCTTAATAATGACAGCTATTCTAAAATAGTTTGGGGATGGGGGAGAGGGCAGCTTGGGGGCACAATACTAGAGTCTAACTTGGTCCTCCTCAATTCACCCTGTTTTCCTCAGTTTCTTCATTTGTAAAATCAACTGGAGATGGAGATGGCAAACCATTCCAGTTTCTATGTCAAGAAAACCCCAAATGGGGTCACAAAGAGTAAGACATGACTGATTACTAGTATAGAATGAGCCATTTCCAAGGTGTGGATTTATGCTCAATGGAGATTTATAAGCAGAGGTTGGTCAGTCATTTATTATGGTCTTTGCAGAAGAAATTCACTTTCAGGCATCGTTTTAACTAGATGGTCTCTGTGGTCCCTTTGAATGTTATGATTCCATGATCATTGAATTATCTCTTTCCCACTTCCACATTATTCTGACCCTGACTTAGACAAATTCATTTCTGAATTTTTCCAAACCTTCAAGGAACAAGCTTTTGATACATGGATTATTTATAAATCAGAGAACAACAGAATGCTAACGTGGCAAAGACAACACTAACAAAGAAATGATGGAACTTCCTGTAAGATACTGCAGCTGTAAGAAGCCAGAGAAGCCAGCTCTGCCCAATCCCACAAAATGATTTAGAAATGCTGCCCAAACTCCCTCCCTGGGGGGTGGGGAGAAAGGAAAGGAAGTGAGAGTGAGAAGAGAGAAGAATAAAGAAGGAAAGAGGAGAGATTGGAAGAGGGGGAAGAGTAAATAGTCAGTTCTAGGATGGGAGTGGAGCTCTTTTTGGTCTTGGGTGAGGAGAGAAGTTAGTAATAATACTCTTCTTGTGGGAGTAGATAAAAAGCATTGAATCCCCTCAGCTTTTTTGATCTGTGGAGGGAGAACAGGAATGAAGAATTTCACTTCTTTCAAATCTTGGTCAGGCAGAAGGAGAGTTGAAAATTCACCTGGCCCCATAGCTTTCATTATTTCTTATGGCACTATGGTTTATTAGCACATTCTTTTTTCATAATTTGTTCAGTCACTGCACATTGGTGGGCAACTTACATTTTTGGAAATGAATAATGTAGGTTTTTGGGTTGCTTGATTATGCATATTTATTATAAGTATTTTTTTTCTTTTTCATGGCTGGAGGAAATGATAGAAAATAAATGTTAATTAAAAAAAATAAAAGCACAAAAGAAAGAAAAGTCACCTGGAGAGGG
This sequence comes from Macrotis lagotis, assembly GCF_037893015.1. Classification (NCBI taxonomy): domain Eukaryota; kingdom Metazoa; phylum Chordata; class Mammalia; order Peramelemorphia; family Peramelidae; genus Macrotis; species Macrotis lagotis. Next base: position 83,039,810 of record NC_133663.1, on the reverse strand, counting down.
AAGAATGTCTATAATTCCAGACTATGTAAACTTCCTGTTTACCACCATCCATTTCCTTGCCTGTTTGGATTGAGGGGCATAGACTTCTGGCATCTTCTCTCACTTCATGAAACTTCAAATCTACTATGTATAATTTGCTATTTCTTTTATATACACAACAAAATTATATAAATTTTTTATTATTCCCTCCTAACCATCCTAGAGATGATGGCTACTATTAGACAGAAATAGGTATGTATGTATGTGTATACATGTAAAATTATTCTATACATACTTTAAGCTATTAGTTCTTTCTCTGGATAGAGAACATTTTTCTTCATATGTCCTTTAGTCTTAATTCAAGTATTTATAATAATAAAAATAACTTATTTTCTCAAAGTTCTTAAAACAACATTTCAGTTGCTGTATGTGTTCTGCTCATTTCACTATTCGTTATTTCATGCAAGTCTTTTCATTTTCTTCTAAGATCACTGAGCTCATCATTTTATAGTAGTATTAGCATAGTAGTTTTCCATCATAATCACACCCTACAACTTGTTCAGCCATTATCCAATTGATGATCCCAGAAATACTCTCCCTCTGTTCAATACCCCAGGGCCTGATGTGATCCCTGAGGAACAGTTTGTACTGCATCAGAGCAACAGAGACTCAAACTCATTTCTCTTCTCCAGGGCTAGGATTGAGTAGAGCAGTGCTCCCTGCTTTCCTCCATGTTCTTATTGCTCAAAGTTAGCATTCGAGAACAGAGACCCTTGGTCCCCTTTTTCTAATCCCAGTCCAAATCTCAACTCTCCCACTTGCTCCCTATATAATGACCTCGAGTATGTCATTTAACCTCTATGTAACTCAGGTGTAAAATAAGAGTATTGAGTGAAATGACCTCTGAGGTTACTTCCGATTCTAAATATATGATCCTATGAATCTGCTTCTTAGTTCTGCATCTTTTCCTAAGCCTGATGAAGGAGATGTCTGGATTTCCTTCTCTACAATTAGAGCTCTTCCTTACCTCCTTCTGAAAATGACATCCCTATATGGATGGGGAGGCATCTCTTCCTTTAGCCATGTCACTTTCTCTTCCTAGGTCCGTTAAAGCAGGGTTTGACCAGAAATGAAAGCCTTCCAATTCCTCAGTGCTGACTCCTTCCTCTTCCCAATCATATATTGTCCAGGGATTGAAAATAGTAGCATGCTAATATTCCTTCTCCCCTTATCATAAATCCAAAGATTTGCAGACCTGGAGGAACTCATTGCTTCTTCATCTGAGGCTTACTAATTTCTCTTCTCTTCCACAAATCAGACCATAAAAAACGTGTCATGCATGTGTCAACATCTTGTGGAGAGGTTCTAGCTTCTAACTAAGTCTACTAGCTAAGTTCTATTCCTTCTAGAACTTCCATCCCTGGAGAAATTAAGATGATTAAAAAAAATTTCAGTACAACAATCAAGAAATTTTCTAATATAAAATTCCTTGGTATACATATATATATGTGTATATATATATATGTTTATATACTAACAAATCTCATAGAAGATATAGTAAAGCATAAATTAAATTGGATGGTAAATAAATTGGAGAAAGGAATTAAAGAAAAACATAAAGAAAGTATGGGGGCGGCTAGGTGGCGTAGTGGATAAAGCACCAGCCTTGGAGTCAGGAGTACCTGGGTTCAAATCTGGTCTCAGACACTTAATAATTACCTAGCTGTGTGGCTTTGGGCAAGCCACTTAACCCCATTTGCCTTGCAAAAACCTGAAAAAAAGCATGAAAACTTTAAAAATGCCCAAGGACTAAAAAATCTCAATGGAAGTCATAATTCAATTAAATTTAGCAAACATTTATTAGTCACTTACTATATGTGAAGTTCTGGGAATACGTCAAGAAGAAAATAACGCTTGTTCTCAAGGAGTTATGCACAAGTATGTGCACAAATAAGTTGAAACAATGTAATTTTGAGAAGAGAAGTCCAAGAGCTTGGTGGTGGTAGAGTGGAGATCAGAAAAGATATGCTTTTGAATTATATTTTGAAGGAAACTGAGGATTTTTGAAGTGGAAGAGAAGGAGGAAGCCATTCCATACATGTGGGGATTGTCTGTGCAAATGAATAGAGAAAAGGAAAAAGATGGAATGTTTTGTATGATAATATCTACCTGGCTAATTTGACTGGAACAGAGAATGACTAATAGGGAAAAATATAACATAAGACTGGAGAGATAGCTGGGAGCCCCACTTGAAGGGAATTTTTGGATTTTATCCCAAAAACAATAGGAAACAATTGAAGATTTTTGAGTAGGAAAATGACAGGGTTAGATCAGTGATTTTAGATACAGAAAACTCAAATAGTTTTCACTCTCTACAATCAATATTAAAACAACAAAAAAAAGCTCTATGAGATGATTCAAATGTATTACTTATAGCAGTAAATATGTGCTTTCTCTAATGTTTTTGATGGTTTAAAAGTATAATATAAAAGTTCTTCCCCCCATTCATTAGCTTCCTTCCATTTTCACCCTTAAATATTGTATGGTAGGGGGTAGCTAGGTGGTGCAGTGGATAGAGCACTGGCTCTGTAGTCAGGAGTACCTGAGTTCAAATCCAGTCTTAGACTCTTAAAAATTACCTAGCTGTATGGTCTTGAGCAAGCCACTTAACCCCATTTGCCTTGCCCATGATAGATTTCAAAATAGCCCAGATGTGCTCATTAATGATATTTTGCTTCTCTGCATGCAGGATCTCAGGGCATCCTTATTCAACAAGAAAAATGGAAGCAAAGTTGAAGAAATCTCTGTGTTCTTTACATGGCAAATGCAGGTCAAGAAGAGTGTCTCTGAAGCTGGATTTCTCTCATTCTGCCTTCAACTCCTTCTTGTATCATTTATTGTGGGAAATACATTTCTCAAGTAACATTGAATGAACCTTCCTGTTATGGTGGCTTAGATGGAAACAGTGATAGGGCTAATCCTCCAGCTGCTTGAGAGTGAGCATTGATCTTATGAGCATCCAGAAAATAGAGAAGCTTCTCACCTAGTTGCTGCTAATTCTGCAAGAAGACCAGGACATCAGGGAGGTGATGTCATGATAAGTACATGAAATGGATTTGAGTGAGGGGGTACTGTGCTAACTCACTTTTGCTCTCCAGAGCCATCTGGCTCCAGTGGCCAGATATGAATCAGGACTACTGGAGATGGCCCTGGGTGAGGCAATAAAGGTTAAGTGACGTGTCCAAAGTCACATAGCTAGTAAGTGTTCCATCCTTCTGACTCCAAAGCCAGTGTTCTATCCTCTGCACCTGGGAGAACCAACTTATGCCAAGGTCGGCAAAAGCAATCTCAAGGCTTGTGGAGAATAAAGAACTTGCTTCTCACTTGCTATTTCTAGTAAGCTGTTTGTGTCCTTCTACCCAAATTCAATCACCAGTGACTATTAGTGGCTATCCCATGCCCTTAAATTCACTATTCATCCATATTGCTCATACTCACATCACTGTCTTCCTTAAGCACTCTGTTTGTGTATGTGTATGTGTGTGTGTGTGTGTGTGTGTGTGTGTGTGTGTGTGTAGTGATATGGGTGGTGAATACACATGTGGAGACGGGTCTGGCAAAGGAGTCAGAATAGAGATTTCTAGGCTCTTCCCTCCTCCCACCTGCTCCAAGGGAGAAATTCCTAGCTAGAGAAGTATCTATTCATTCCCTTAAATATTATTTCTCTCTTACATCTGATCAGGTTCCATGCAACTTTTAGTTGCTTTATCATTTGTGGGAGTGAGAGAGGAGGGATCCCAAGTTCTATATCAAAGGCTTGACACCTTTCCCACTTAATCCTGTTCCACAGTGAACACACATTTTTGTTGTTGTTTAGTCATTTCAGCTATACCCAACCCTTTATGACCCCATTTAGGGTTTTCTTAGCAAAGCTTTTGAAGAGGTTTGACATTACCTGCCCAAGGTCATCCAGGTAATAAGTATGAGGCCAAATTTGAACTCTAATCTTCCTGACTCTACTTTGCCATCTAGATGCTCAAACATAAATCATGAGTATCAAAGAAGGCCAAGTACCAAAGAACCAGGCAATACAGAGTGAGGGAGCTCTGCAATTGGGAGCAAGGCAACTCAGCTTAACATCAAGAGACAGTATTGAAAAAATTATTTTTAAAAAGAGAGGATACTGGAGTTACATTCAAGGGGAATCTCCTTCAAGTCTGTAGAATAGTAATCTGAGTCTAGAAACCTTCTTGCTCCTCTCATGTCTTCCCAGTCTTTTCTTTTAGTAATCTCAAGTGGTGTTGGTCTTTTCCATCTTCTTTCTTGATGCTAGAAGCTGATTTGACACTAGTCAAAGAAGAAAGAAGACTCTCACTTGCACAGCCTTGAAGGGGGAAATCCAACTTGAAAAATCCCCAAAGGGGCACTGGGAAAAACTGAAACTCTTTCACCTGTCTACAACTCTGGCCCAACCCTCACACTAGGCAGGGAATTTATTTCCACCACTAAACAGAGAGGGACACAAGTTATAAATATATTTATGAATTATTTGCATATAGTATTATAATAATATATTACTAGATTATTATAATAGCTAGCATGCAGTGCTTAATATTTTTTAAAGAGATTTGTAAGTATCATCTTATTTTATTCTCACAACCACCTTGGGATGATATTAGTAGTATAACTAATAGCAGGTGCTATTATTATCCTCATTTTACAGATAAAGAAATTGAGGCAGACAGATGTCTGGTGACTTGCCTGGGTTCACAGTTAGTAAATGCTGAAACAGCAGTTGAATTTAGAACTTTCTGACTCCACATGTGAGACCTCTTTCCATAGCACCACTTAACTGCCATTATAAAATATGTACAAAAATAGAAATTTTTTAAAGTATGAGATAAACAAGAAATAAATATTATTTAATAGTTATTAATTGTATAACATTCTTTTTGTCCTTGAGAATAATGAGAATTAAATGTGGAATTATAAATTAAAATTTCTTCCTATATGCTGGGGAACAGGGCATACATAAATAAAAATTGATTCCAATAATTAGTTATTCACCTAATTTGATCAATGTAGCTAGAGAATAAGGAAAATTTAGATACTTTTTATTGAAAGATACAATAAAACAGTAAGAACTTACAATAGACATTGATCATAGTAACTTTTCAGCAGAAATTCTGTCTTTGTAGATATTCACCATACACAATGTAAAAACATACAAATATAAATTCTAATTTTAAATTTCAAATCAGTAATAAAATTTAAATGAAAATACATTCTTTTTTCTTTATGTGGTTCTCATTCATATATGGCATCATAACAATTTCTAGTCATGTTTGGATATGTATTTATAAATAATATATAATAACACGAATAATATATCAAAATAAAATATATTGAATTATACAATATATTAATATTAATTGATTAAACTATATTAAATGTATGAAATATATTCTAAATAAGTAATAATATAAATTACATATTTATATTTAATGAGAGTACGAAATAGAGTAAGAAAACCAAACTGGAGGGGGGGTATAAGAAAAACAGTAGTATATAGAAAGATTGTCAGATTAGGTGAAGGCTCTAAATGTCAAATAGAATTTATGCTTCATCCTAGAGGCAGAAGCTCAAGTGACTGGATTACTTCTTTTTATTCTTTTTTCAGATATTTATTGAGTGGTCACAAACTATGGACTTTATAGAACAAATATCAGACATGTATACCTCATAAAGCTTACATTTGAAGAAGCATCATTTTGGAGTTGAACAATTGCACCTAGTTGATTCATTAGGTGACACAACATTAAACCATATTGATAAGCTTAGAGTTGGAGATCTAGTTCCTGAGAGGATCAATATAGTTCTGTCTTATGAACATGGCCTTCCCTTTTCTTTCTCCCTTAACATCTCAAAGTGTGTGTTGTGAGTCAAAATGACAAGTCTGGGCAGGAGAGGGTAGAGTAATCATGACTGCTAAGAAGATAATCCCTGTGAAGATCTATCAATACCTTCCTATTTGTCTACAAAATAAGGTATTTAGCATGAATGCTGAAGCACCAGATAAAACCAACAGATTACTCTAAGAAACTTTGTACCAAAGAACATCTGACTAGTTAATGAATGAGAATCTTAATTTTTTCCCTAATTAACTAATTGTCATTTCTTCAAGTGAAAAATGGTCACAGGAATGACATTGGAAGATCATTCTGTTATTGATAGAACATGCATTTATCTTTTTTAAATATTTTATTTATTTTTCCAAGTATATACAATAGTTTCTACCTATAATTTTTTGTAAGGTTTTGAAATTTACAATTCCCCCTTCCTTCCCTCCCCACCACAGAAGACAGTCTGATAATCTTTACATTGTTTCCATACTATACAGTGATCAAAACTGAATGTGTTGGGAGAAAAAAACACATTCTTGAGAAAAATTAAAATATTAGAGATAGCAAAATTATGTAGGACATAAGACAACTTTTTCTTTTTTTTAAATTGAAGGTAATAGTCTTCAGTCTTTGTTTTAACTCCACATTCTTTCTCTGGATACAGATGGTATTCTCCATTGCAAATATCCTAAAATTGTCCCTAATTATTGCATTGATAGAATGAGCAAGTCTATTAAGGTTGATCATCATCCCATGTTGCTATTATGGTGTACCATATTCTTCTGGTTCTGCTCATCTCACTCAGCATCAGTTCATGCAAATCTTTCCAGACTTCTCTGAAATCCCATCCCTCCTGCTTTCTAATAGAACAATAGTGTGGAACATGCATATATCCAGAGTCCAGATTCTCAGAAGCATTTTCAAGGAGGTGCCATATTCACATAATTGGGTTTATCAAATGTGCCCTATTCATCACATGAAATCTGGTAAAAATAATCTTACTATAGGGTTTTCAATGGCTTCATTTGCTTCTAGACCAAGGAAACCCCTAACTTCCCAACTTGTTATTTGAAGCCTTTAACTGGTGAATTCCAGATTGCCTTTTAAGGTATTGGATGTCACTCTCTTTCATGATCTCCTTTTCTCAGTGAATTTAGCATTCCATCTCCCAACTCCATGCCTTTGCATAAAAGTTGCCCTCCATGCTTGGACTGGACTCCTTCTTAACTTCCATATGATTCAACTGAGATAATACTAACCTTATAGAATTGTCCTGATTTTGTTAATTGTTAGTGCTTTCCCCCTCCTCAAATGATTTTGTACTTACCTATCTACATGTTATATTTCTTAAGTAGAATGATCTTGAAAGCAAAGATAGTTTTTCTTTGTCTTCACATCTCCAACACTTAGCTCCATGTCTAATATATAGTAGTAGATGACCTGAAAATTCATTTTTGTATACTGAAAGAATGAATGAATGGAATATCTAAAAATAATCAGGAAGAGTTATCTTAAGGATTTCATTATTCATGGTTGTAGGACCACTGTGCCATCCAAACAGAGGGTTGGCGTGAACCAGAACACACAGAATCTTAAGAATTGTTCTCTTAGTCTCAAAATTGATCTCAACACAATACAAAGAAAAATAAAGACACTTAAGGAAATTGTGCCATCCATTTCATTTTAAACAATATGAGCTGAAGACAAAAACTAAAAGGAACAGATCAAGTTACCAGGACATGAGTATACTTAACTGAAATCATTCCAATTTTATTTTGTTGAGTTCTCAGAAATGTGTGTAGCCTCTTCATTCTTGATGACTCATTGCCCTGGGCCATTGCATATGTACTTTTGAATTTAATGAGCTATGGTCAGAAATGATGAAACAAACTTTTTTTATTATAAAGTTGGAGAAGTCTGAGAAGGCAGTAACCACAGTTAGCAAAAACAAACACTCAGGAAAGCCAGTCTCTGTATGCACCATCTAACTCTGCTTTGTCTCATGAGCATGGTCTAGACTGGGTCACTGTCTATTTTATGATTTGAAGAGGTACCCCACTGAATTTATTTTTTTTCTGAACTATGCAGTTATATATTTTCATTTAAAATTTTTGTTTTCATTTAAAATTGCTTTGTTGGGGAAAAAGGTTAGTAGGAGTGATAGATTATTTTTAAAATTCTTATTAATTAAAAATAATTAAAAGAATAAACTTTTTAAAAATTCACCCCATAAAGTAGCCTCAACTTTTCTCAATTAGACTTCTCAAAAAAAACTTTCCATTATAGAGGGCTCAGTCACATCCAGAGCTTTGCAGGTAAATATATATTCCATCAGTGACTCTGATTTCTACCCCAGGGAATATCATGCCTCCCCCAGGATAAACTGATTGTGTGAAATCTCATCATCATCATACTGACTGACTCAATTTTTGATCATCAACACTTTTTTCTACCCCCCCCCTTTGCCTCTTCCCTCTGATTGGAGAGCTGGAGAGTGAAGCAATAAACTCTTCCAGTGTAACTTTCCATTTTTCATCAGCAGCTTTGCTTGGTTTTGACTCTACAGAATATTATGCCCTTGCTCTGATGAGCACCTCCTGGTAGCCTTTCCTACTTTAAAGCTTCCTTTTGTGTCTTGTGTTACTTCTTTAGATTATAAGTGTCTTGAGGGCAGGAATAGCTTTCTTTTTCTTATTACAATCCCTAGTGCTTAGCCAGTACTTAAGGGATTTAATAAATGTTTATTGAATTGAAAATATGTTAAATGTAAATATTAAATATATTAAACCTGCTGGCCTAAAATTGTTTTGCTCCTTTTGATTGGAATAAGGTGCTGAGTTCCCTACAGTTGTAAATTCCTCTGGGAATATGGAATAGTACTTACATCTCTTTTTATTTTTAGATATGCCATTTAAGTTTTCGAGGGACTTAATCATCTCTAAAAAGAATAGAATAGGATGTTTTTCTTTTTCTTTTTTGGAAAAAGGGGAAATAAAGAAAAATTTAGTTCTGTCCATTAAAGTTGGATCTGATTTTCTTATGGGCTTTTGGGTAAGGCATTTTTCTTTGAACAGAGATTTTTGACTTGGGATCTATGGATAGGGATGAGTTTGATATAATTACTTTCTTTGTAGTCTTATCTTTTATTTTATGCATTTAAAAACATAATCTGGGGTCATAATCTTCACTAAACTGCCAAAGAAATCCATGATCCAAAGAAGATTAAGAATTTCTTCCTAGAATCTCTGTTCTTCATGTATGAAATTAATGGTATGGATTGGGATCTATCTCTCCCTCTTACAGTTCTGACTATCCTTCTCCACACAGATTTCAGAGGCACAGTACAACCATGCCATACTCCATATGAAAAACATTCCATGACTTCTGTTTGCCTCCAGGATAAATGGCATTTGATCCAATCTTCTAGCCTTATCTCACAATACTACCTTTCAATGTGGAATCTACTCATATTAATTAATAATGAATACTTTCCACTTCTCACTTTTATGCATTCGTTGAACCTATTCCCCTTGCATACCTTTCTTCTCATCTCTACCTTTCAGAATCTTTAATTCACTTCAAGTCTCCACTCCTGCTATGCCAGCTAATGAAGCCTTTTCTAAGTTCCTTCAATTTGTATTGCTCTCTTCCTTCTTAAATTACTTTATATATATATATATATATATATATATATATATGTATATATATATACATATATATATATATATATCTGTATAACTGTCTACATGTTGTATCACTTGAGTAGAATGTCAGCTCCTTGAAGGAGCATTGAGTTTTTAATCTTACTACCGAGTGCTTGACTAGTATAGACCTTTAATAAATGTTAGAGTTGAATTTAATTTATTTGAACAGTTAGAATATGGGCTTTCAATACAAAGGCCTCTCTCTAGAGGTTTGAAACCATTTTTAGTACCACATTGTAACTCGCTTGTTGGGTATTTTTCTCTTGGATATCTCCATGAACTCCTTATATTCTAACGTGATCTCCTTTTCTTTCCTCCTCTCCCTGACCCTCCCTGAAATGAACAATGATCTGACTACTCCTATCTTTTTGGTTTTCATTGGCATTTTCACTATCCTCCTCATCTTCTAGATTGAAAACTTGAAAATCATTTTACCTTTCTTTTTTATCTTCTTTTCTTTTTATTCATTAATCCAATTTGTTCATCAATTTGTCTAATCATTCATTCTCTCCCCATAAACAATCTGTTGCTAAGTCCAACTGATTTTACCTACATAACATTTCTCCTATTTCATCCCTTCCTCTCTACTCACATACAATATCTTAACTTTAGTCCCATGACCTTGTATGCCTAATAATATCAAGTAATCTACCAAGGTAGTCCTTGCCTTGTCTTTCCTTTCTTCAATCTGTCTGTGGCACAATAATTTTTCTAATCTTCCACCATGATCCCAAATCTTTAGTGACTTTGGAAAAAAAATCACCTATAGCATTAAATACAACTTTTATTTAAAGCCTACTACATTTTCTTTTTGTTTTCAGTCTTAGCTCACATTACTTCCTATCATGAATTCTATGTTACAGTAAACTGGAGTACTAAACATTCCCAGAACTTGACCTGCTATTTCCTATATCCCTCATGCCTGGCAGGAGCTTCCATATGTTAAAATTCCTTTCTTTTTGTTACTCAGCTAAGTTGCTACTACCTATCAGTCAGTTCATCAAGTAGCACCTACTGTGAATCAGATATGGCGAAAAGTGCTGGGATACACAGAAAGGCTAAGAAAGTAGTGCTTAATCTCAGGAAGCTCATAGCTTAATGTTGGAGATGAGGCGCAAACAACTATGTACAAATAAAATATATTCAGGACAAATTTGGGGTAGTCTTAGAGTGAAGGCACTAAAAAAATGACTTGGAAAGGCTTCTTGCAGAAGATAGGACTTTAGCTGAGATTTGAAAGAGACCAGGGAAATCAGGAGGTAGATATGAATAAGAAAGACCTTTCCAGGCATGGGAGAACAGCCAGAGAAAATGGCCAAAGTAAGGAATTGATGTGTCCCCTACAAGAAAAAGCAAAAAGGTCAGAGACATTGGATCACAAAGTAAATGGTGATGAGTAAGGTGTAAGAACACTAGAAAGGTAGGAAGGGGTCAGTATATCCAAGTCTTTAAAAGCCAGAGGATTTTATATTTAATCCTGGAATTAATAGGGAACCATTGAAGTTTTTTGAATGGGGGGTGTCTGTGAAATTGTCAGATTAGCATTTGGAGAAACTCAATTGAATATGAATAGATGATAGATTGTAATGGGGAGAGATTTGAGGTATGAAGATCAACAAATTGGTTATTGCAATAGTCAAGGTTTGAGGTAATGAGGGCCTCTCCTAGAATGGACATATAAATGAGATGTTATAAGGCTAGAAATAGCAAGCCTTTGCACCTGATTGAATATAGGGTTTGAGAGAGGTTGAGTCTGTCATCTAGATTTTGAATCTGGATGCTGAGAGAATGATGGTTCCTTTAAAAGTCATAGGGATAGTTTCAGAAAATTACTTTAATGAGCTAGAAAAAATTGTAAGTAAATTCATATGAGAAACAAAAATATCCAGGGATTTAATGACAAAAAGTGCAAAAGAAGGTGACAGCCTTATCAGATCTAAAATATATTGCAAAGCATCATCATCAAAACTGTCTTTGGCTAAGAAATAGAGTGGTGGATCAGTGGAATAGACTAGGTGCCAAAGAGATAGCAGAAAATGATTATAGTAATCTTCTGTTTGATAAACCCAAAGAGTACAGCTTCTGGGATTAAAAAAAACCTCTCTCTTCAATAAAAACTGTCGGGAACATTGGAAGTTAGTATGGGAGAAACTTGGATTAGACCAACATCTCGCACTCTATACCAAGACAAGATCCAAATAGTTACATGATTTAGACATAAAAGACAATATTATAAGCAAACTAGGAAATCAAAGAATGTTAGATCTATGGAAAGTGAAGCAGCTTATGACCAAGGAAGAGATGAAGAACATTATTAAAAACTAGATGATTTTGATTACATTGAATTAAAACGCTTTTGCACAAAAAAAACCACTGTGACCAAGATCAGAAGAAATGTAGTAAATTGGGAAACAATTTTTACAGCTAGTATTTCTGACAAAGGATTAATTTTGAAAATATTTAGAGAAATGAGTCAAATTTATAAAAACAACCAAGCCATTCCCCAATCAACAAATGATGCAGAAGCAATTTACAGATGAGGAAATCAAAGCAATCCATAGTCATATAGAAAATTGCTCTAAATCATTACTGATTAGAGAAATGCAAATTAAAGCATCAATGATGTACCACCACATACCTCTCAGATTGGCCAATATGACCAGAAAGAACAATGATCAATATTGGAAGAGATGTGGAAAATCTGGGACACTAATACATTGTTGGTGAAACTGTGAACTCATCCTTTCTGGGGACTAATTTGGAATTACTCCCAAAGGGCAATAAACATTTGCACACCCTTTGATCTAGCAATACTGTTACTGAGGCCATACCTTGAAGAGATCATGAAAAAGGATAAAAACATCACTTGTTCAAAAATATTCATAGCTCTGTTTGTGGTGGCAAAGAACTGGAAATTGAGAGAATGTCCATCAATTGGGGAATGGCTGAACAAATTGTGGTATATGTACATTGTGGAACACTATTGTCCTTTTAGAAACCAGGAGGGATGGGATTTCAGAGAAGCCTGGAAAGATTTGCATGAACTGATTCTGAGTGAGATGAGCAGAACCAGAAGAAAAGTATATGCCATAACAGAAACATGGGGTTGATGATCAACCTTGATGTACTTGCTCATTCCATCAGTGCAACAATCAGGGACAATTTTGGTTTATCTGCAATGGAGAATACCATCTGTATCCATAGAAAGAATTGTGGAGTTTAAACAAAGACCAAAGACTATCATTTTGAATTAAAAAAGTTATTTCATCTATTATGTAAGTTTTCTATCTCTTATATTTTATTTTTCCTTAAGAATATGATTATTCTCTCAACACATTGAATTTTGATCAATGTATAGCATTTCTGTGGGGGGGAAGCAATACTGGGGTAAAAATTGTGAAAATTTTTTAAAAATTTAAAAAGTCATAGGGATGTTTTAAAGGACAAGGACTTGGGAGGGAAGATAATGAATTCAGTTTTGGGCATATTGAGATGAATATGTTTGTAGGATATTCAGGTGAAGTGTCTAATAGGCAGTTGGAAATGTAAGAATGGAGGTCAGGGGAGAGCTTAAGGCTGGACAAGTAGCTCTAAAATTCCACTGCTTAGAGATGGTAGTTGAAACCAAGGGATTTGATGTCACTAAGTGAAATAGTATAGAGGGAGATGAGACCTAGGATAAAGTTTTGGGGAACCCTATTTTAGCTGGCATAATGGAGATGAAAATCCAGCAAACAAGTGGTCTCAAAAACTTTGTCCCCAGTGGAAAGTGACCTTTTACTTCTGAAATTTTCCAAGAGCTCCCTGTTTATAGTTCTTTCTCCTCAATCTCTCTACCTTTGTCTACATGGCATACACTGTCCAGAGAGCAAAGTGAAAGCATAGAAAATGTTCCATGCTTTTATTCAAATGCTGACCACGAATGTCAGTACATAAACTATCTATGATAGAATATCAGTAGTCTGTTCTAAAACAGTAGATAAATCTTAGCAAGTTGAATGACTTGCTTAGAATCATGTAGCTAGAAAATATTTGAAGGATTTGATTTCATCCTCCTGACTCCAACTCAGCTATGCCAGCCTTCTTCTCTGACTTAATAAACATCTGTAGAATTGAAATGTTTGCTGAATTCATTGAAATCTTTTTTTTAACATTGAGGTAACATTGTGTAGATGAAACTGAACTGGATCTTTTTCATTCTTTGAGTTGTTCCTTCTGTGAACCTGAATCTATGACCATCCCATATGGTCACATCTTAATTGAAGTTGGGGCAACTTGTGGCCCAGTACATATCGAAAACAAGAACTATAGTGATTCCCCTCTAAACTAAACCCATTTGAGGCAAACACTATGTAAAAACTGCTTTAAGTTGGAACCCACTCTCCCCAGGGACCAAAGTACCATGGGGAGAGCAGGCCACCAGATAGTATGGCAAAGGGTGTGTTTGTATTTCTGGTCTTGTATTATTTTTATAGTACATAATAATTTGTAAGAGATGAAAAATACAGAAACAATTATTGATCCAGATGGACAAAGCACAGAAATGATTCATCCTGGGGAGGAGTTAAGTCCACAAAGAACATAGCACCCTGTCTATGACACAGAAGACAAAACATGAATAACTGAGGACTCACATTCCAGAACTTTCAGCTTGATTCCAGGTCACTGTCCAGCATGATCTGGCTGAATACTTTCCTCCAAGCTTGTCCCTATGAATTTGATGACACTTGCAATATGACTCACAAACTTACTTCACCAAGGCATTTCAGGAAATGGCTTCTATTTATTGCCATCTACAAATAATTGAAAAGAACAAAAGAAATGGAGAAGATAATTATTTTTACTATATGGCCTGACATCTTAACCTGAAATAATTGGTCTTTAAGGCTATCCCCATCATCTTCAAACTAATTCACTCCTGAATATAAACTGCTTCCTGTCATACCTCCTGTATTTCATTAAAACTAATCACCAAGTCCCTTTTAATGACTCTAAGAACTGCTTTGAAGGGCAGAAGGCAGAAAACCTGCCTCTGGGGCCCATGCAAGTAATTGCTATTCACTTTTTCAATTATTTTCCTAAAGAGATATCTAGACTATGTGTACTTGAAACAAAACTGCCCACTGGATTATGTGAATTCAGTTAAATATTTAAGCAAAAGAGACAGTGAGACACAGACCAAGTAAAAGTCAAGAAAACCTGGGTTCAAATCCCTCCTCTGTATGACCAGATAGAAGACCATGGGCAAATCATTTTACTTCTGAAGGCCTCAGTTTTACCTTCTGTAAAATGATAATCATGATTATTATACAGGTTTATCATTGAGGCAGTTGGGTGGCATATTGGATGGTCTCAGTATACTCATTTGTTCTTGTTTTTCATTCATTTCTAGTCATGTATGATTCTTCATAACCTCATTTGGAATTTTCTTGGTAGAGATGCTAAAGTGGTTTGCCATTTCCTTCTCCAGTTCATTCTATAGATGAGGAGCCAAGGAAAACAGTTAAGTGACTTGCACAGAGTCACACAACCAGTAAGTGTCTTTGACCAGATTTGATCTTTTCTTACTCTGGGTCTGGCATTCTATCCATGTATCACCTAGCTGTACTCATCTGTAAAATGGATATAATAATAATAGTAACAGTTACCTCTGAGGTTTATTTGGAAGATCAAATAAGACAGCTTTCATTAAGCACTTTGTAAGCCTATATAAATACTAGTAAATTTTAGTAATAATACTACTTTGGGCACAGGGCTATCATGAGGTTCAAATAAGATTGTAAAAGAAAAGTGTTTTTCAAACTTTAAAGTTCTATAGAAATACTAGTTATTTTTAGTAATCAATCCCATTATTAAACCCCAAATTAAGTGATAAATCATTTGAAAAAAACTTTTCAGTCACTAGTTTTCATTTTTATTGTGCTTTGCCTGGAATGCTCTATCTTCTTACCTTCCTTTTTTGAAATTCATGGTTTTGTTTAAAACAATTCAAAAGGCAGCTACTATTTACTGATCCATCTAGATGTGCATGTCACTTAGCCCCCAAATCTATTCTTATTTGGAATATGTTGAAGAAACCTTTCTACTTCTGAGTTTATGTCCCAAGATCTTACAGTTCAGATACAAACTGCTGGAATAATGGATAAATCCATGAAAATAGCTTCTGGCATAAAATCAATTCTTCCAATCTGGGTGTTTATTCTTATTTGACCTCCTACAGGTGTGCTCACTTTTAAAGTGCTTGGGGTCTGCTTTTGTTTGATATAAGCATTTGTAAAAGGCCCCAGTCTTACTTTGACTATCTCAGCATAAAACTACACCTCCAGTCACTCCCTTGAGCCACTTCCAATTGATCAGTAATTCTGGACTGAGCTGATTTCTTGGGTTGCGGTTAGGGTTATGTATATGCTTCATTTCCCAGAACCAGAGCAAGACTAAGACCCAAGACTGGCAGTGAGGAAAAGATATGTTTCTCTTTGAATTCTTCTTTAAAAAAATGAATTCATATTCCACTGGTGGTTTTTATTCTATTAATAAACCCTATGGCTAGATTGTAGGTGGATATGACTTTATTTCTACTCTGAGACTCAGAACCGACTAGAACAAATTCCCTCATCTTCATTCCTGAGGGGGGGAAAGCTGTCCTTCCTTCTTCAACTAAACTAGGATTGTCTCAGAGCAAGAAGGAGAAAAGCAGCTTATGCCGGTGAATATTACTTTGTGATTCAATGACCTTTTCCTAAGCCTACTCAGCAACTCTCTTCTGATTGGTCCAAGTATGAAAGGTTCCTAAATAGGCTACTCTCCCCAGTCCACCAATTAGAAGGAATGTTTGAGGAATCAATCCCATTTCTATAGGTTTAGTCCCTTTTGGTTTTAAATTCATTTGTCTATTCATCAGCATCTATATATCAATAAGACTCTTCAAAGGTTTGAAGACCCTTTATACTTAGCCATTAGAAAAATATAAGCGATTATGTTGAAAGGTCTTTTCTTATAGTGCATCTCAATATCAATGAAACAAGTGAATTTTTCAAAGAAATATTACCTCTTAATTCCTCAGTTTGGGCACAAATCTTGAGGGGGAATTAGAAGAAATCTCATCTTGAGCAAGGAGAAAATTACTTCACCAGAGAAATGTGCTCTTAGCAGCCTGGTATATCTGTCATGTCAGGAACTCCAATTAGCCATTCCAAAACCTTATCTCTCACCCTATCTCTCTTAAATTCTCTCTTTGTTTTTCCTCTCTTCTACCAACAATCTCCAAAGTCTCATCTCATTTCAGTGATTCTAAGGTCACTGAACTAATATAAAATCATGTATATTTCCACTTACCCAGCATAAAGAAATAGAGGACTATCCTTCAGGATGTGCCCACAAACCAACTTTGGGCAAAGATGTTGTTGATTAGGAAATGAAATACATCACAGACAAAAAAAACATCGTGGGCATTGCTTCAGTAAACTGAGCCAGTTCTTTACTTTCAGCACATTTAGACTCACAGTCAACTCATTGTGAAATATGGCGAAGCATCATTTCATTTAGACTCTGTGACTAAATGCACTTGGTTATACTTGATCAAAGCAATGCCAAAGGGCACTGTTACAATTCAGCAAAGGAGAATCCCTTTGATATTTGACAATTTAACAGCTGTCTCCTTTTCCATAAGACAAGAATCTATCAACAGATCCTGGTTTCATATTTCTATAGCATAAGAACAACAATAGGATCAAGTCTATTGCTACAAATACTAGTTGCTTTAGATGATATTGAAATGAACTTTTCTGATAGGCTAGAATTTAAAAATTGTCACATGTTGATATTTCTCCAACATTCCACTGGATCTGGTATCTCCTCAGTTCTTCAATAAATTCAGCATAGGGAAGGATGGTAGAGGGCAAAATTATTTATTTAACCTTCTGGGAGTCTTCTTCAAATTCTCTTGACATTGTGTAGGTGCTACTGGAACATAGAAAATGTCCAGTGGTTATGTCTTCCTCTTGCTCTATAACAGTCCCTCCTTTCTAATTATTCTACATTTATCTGATGGTATAATTCCCCTTCTTCTCCCATGTCATTTATTCTTTATAGTGTGTTGCAGCTGACTCATGCCTTCCATGTAACTCTCCACTGCTCTTTAGGTGATCCTTAGCTTTAATTCTTTAGAATTTAAAGAATGCCATGACTTCTGTTCACATAGAATAACTGGAAGAAAATCAATATGAAAAGGATGGACCCTTGTTTCAGGGAGAAATTTGTTTCATCAAAAGAATTATAGTTTCCCAAAGATCATATGACCCTTTCTTTTCCTCTTGTTCAATTCTGGTATATCACATTATCCATTTTCAATATCTGTCCTTTCAGTATCTGTCATTGATAAATACGCTTTATAGATTGCCCATGCAACAAGATTTTATAGTCTGGAAAAAGACATTCTTTAGCCACTTAAATTTACCTAGAAGATAATAATTTAGATGTAGAAAACTGGAAAGTAGCAATACACATAAATTGTAATCCATTTTTGTGACTTTGGCCTGAAAGCAAAGGAATTAAGATAATTTATCATAGGAGTACTATGTCTACGTAAACACCCAATAAAGGGAGGCAATGTGGTGAAGTAGTTAGAGTACTGAACTAGAAATCTGGTAAATGAACTCTAGTCTCAGTTCTACTATGACATTTCTCTGTGACCTAAGAGAAATCATATCATCTCAGAAGATAGCAGTATTCCAAATTGTAAAAGCAAAGATTGGATCTCTCAAGTCCCTTCTCAATCTAACATTCTCTGAATCTGTGATTCTTCAGGTACTTAGTCTTACCTCTCAATAATCTGAACAATCCTCAAGTCACCCAGGTTTGCAGTCTTGGTGTCCTTAGCTCTTCACTGGTTCTTCTACATATACCCTCCATTGCCAGATCTTGTCATTTTTACCTTCACAGTTTTCATAGACATCCCCTTTTCTCCTCTTACACGGTTATTACCTTAGTGCAGGTTCTCAACACCTTTTGCCTAAATGATTGCAAATGATTTCTAATTAGTCTTTGCCTCTCCATACTCCAATGTTTCCTCCCCCTAGTTGCCAAAGGAATTTTCTTAAAGTATAGGTCTGATCATGTCTTTTTCCTTTCCAAAAGTCTTCCCAAACTCTATGGGTTCCTTATTACCTCATGGGTCAAATATGAAGTCCTTTGTTTGGCATTTAAAGTCCTTCACAAAATGGCTCCTTCCTATCTTTCTAGTCTCCTTAGGGCACTGAATCTATATGCAGAGGTAGTCCTGTTCAACCCTTTCAACAGATGAGAAAATTGAGAGAAAAGGAAGATAAATATTTTGCCTAAGGTCATAAAATTAAAGTTATTTGAACCAAAGTCCTCTGATTCCAAACTTTTTTTTCTACACTATGCTGCTTTCTTCATTTATTACAAGATAGGGAGAGGGACTGGACTACTAATTTCATTGGATTTATGAAGCTATTGGGTGATTAATGAATGAGAATGAGAAAACTCATTCTATCAGTGTAGATTAGTACCTTTGCTGCAACTTACAGTCTTAGATAGTCACCTAGATCTCTTAGAGGTTAATTGGCTTGTTTAGGATAATACTGTCAGCATGAGTCATAGGCAGGACTTGAAGTCAGATCTTACTGACTCTGAAGTTAGCTCACTATTTACTATGCCATGCTACCATTTTTCATCTTTCAGAATCCATTAAAATGATTTTAATCTACTCCCTTTATTGCTCTGAGTTAAACAATTCTATCTTCTTGCCTTCCCTTTTCCCTTTTCTTCCTTTCAAAAAATGAAAATGCTCCTGGAAAGAACAACATACTGAGTTTCTAACTAGTTTGATTCTACTCAATCAGGAATTTTACATTATTATGATTCTGACTAATGACTCACATTTTTCTATTGCTCTTATTAAACATGACAAAGCATTTTCCTCCTAAAAACCTTCTGACACAGGTAGCACATTTCTACTTTGATTCAGATGAGATTTCATTGAAGTAGTGAACTCTGGGTAAAGAAACTGTCCTAATCAGTTCATAGCAACACTGCTTTGAAAGTTACAGCCCTAAAGAGTTCTAAGAAGTTAAATGAATTTCCCAAAAGTCACACAGACAGGCACACATACACACGTGCACACATACATGTAGACATACACATACATGCAAACACACAGCTAGTTTTTATATGATAACTCAGGAACCAGCTCTATCCATTATGCCAAGTGCTTCTTTGTACAAGTATTAAACATCACCTTCACTTTTGAAATGAAGAAACTGACATGCTGGAAAATTGGGTCAGAAGCACAGTGAATTTATACCCCTTCTGACACTGGATTCAATAAACTACAATTCTATACATTTCATTTAGTTTGAAGGGAAATACCAGAAAATTCACCTTCAATAAACTACAATTCTATACATTTCATTTAGTTCTAAGGGAAATACAAGAAAATTCACCTTTTGGTGTCTTTGGCTAGCTACACGATGCCCAAGTATGTCACATCTCTTGAAGAGATAATTGTAATTGCCTGAATGTTTCATTTTCCAACAAGGATATTTTATTGTTGGAGAGGAGCACTATCATTTTGTGACATCAGTTAAACTATACAGCATTCCAGATATACATTCTATTTTTTTCATTTTGGAATCATTACTTTTTTAGGGAGGAAGATATAGGCATGAAAGTTCTATGGTTCAATTTTGATTGTACATCACTAAATTGGAAATTATGATATTTGGGGCTCATGTTGGAATGATGTTTACTTTTTTCTCTCTTTTTTCTTTTTTGGAAGGCAAACGGGGTTAAGTAGCTTGCCCAAGGCCACACAGCTAGGTAATTATTAAGTGTCTGAGACCGGATTTGATCCCAGGTACTCCTGACTCCAGGGCCGGTGCTTTATCCACTATGCCACCTAGCCGCCCCTTTTTCTCTTTTCCAAAAGATCTCCCTCTGACATCTTTAAACAAATGAAATTTCAACAGACACATTTAAATCCTAAAAAGAAAGCTGAATTTAAAAAGGAATCATGAACTGAATCAAAGTGAAAAAGAGCAGAACTAGAAGAACATTGCACATAGCAATAGCAATCTTGTACATTGACTATCTTAGCAATACAATGATCTAAGACAGTTCTGAATTTTCATCTTATGATGAATTCTGAATTTTCATCTTATGGTGAAAAATGTTATCCATCTCCAGAGAAAGAAGTAAAGAAATTTGAATGCAGATTGAAATTTACTTAAAAAAAACAACTTTCTTTATTTTTTCGTGTCTGTTTGTTTTTGGTCTGTTTTCTTTTATAACATGATTAATGTGGAAATATGTTTTTATGACTATAACCTATAACCTATATCAAATTTCTTGCCTTCTCAATGAGAGTGAAGGTGAAGGATGAGGAATATCTTTTGGAACTCAGAACTTAAAAAATAAATTTTAAGGTTGTTTTACATGTAATTAAAGGAAAATAAAATATTAATAAACCTATCAAAAACAAAAAAAGAATAGATTATTTTTCATACATGCAATATTATAATGGGGAAGGGCAGCTAGGTGGCACAGTGGATAAAGCACCGGCCCTGGAGTCAGGAGTACCTGGGTTCAAATCCGGTCTCAGACATTTAATAATTACCTAGCTGTGTGGCCTTGGCAAGCCACTTAACCCCGTTTGCCTTGCAAAAAACCAAAAATAAAAAATAAAAAAAGTATTATAATGGGGAGAAAAAAAACATTTTGCATACAAGCATTGGTATTGCTTCATCAAAGACTCTCACTAGTTTGGAATTGTACCTAATTATGTATAGCTTTCTCTCCAGGATGTTCATACCATTTTGCATTGCCACCAGTAGAATCTGGGTGTACCTGTTTTCCTTCAGCTGAACCAATGCTGAGTCTTATTATTTATATAAATTTATATAAATTTTTAGAAAATTTGATACATTCTGCATCTGAATCTATACTTCAATAATTGATAAGTTTCAAATTGTTAAGTATATTTGTTATCTGCTGTATAAAATTTGCTCTCTTTAGAAAAGTTAATTATTATTCTAGTCCCCCTCATTTATTAGCAATTAAATTTTTCTTATGTATATTTTATAGTTATCATTTTGATTTAGAACAACTTTTTAGGACATCATCATGATTCTATCCATGAATTTTTTCTCTATTTCCCTAATTTTAGTTCAAATTTCTGATTTGAAAGAAAAATATTCAATTAAATTGAAAATCAAACGGAAGTCAAAAGGGGATGTAGTGAGTTATATATTTTTAGAAAAATATTTTCTGAGATTGTAAGTGGAAAAGTGTTCAACATCTAATTTGACTTTTTTCAAGTGCATATTTAATAATTTATAAACATTTATCCAATGCCTACATAGAGATTACTATGCTAGGGGCTGTCATATAGAGATGAGTAGGAGACTATGACTGATCTCAAAGGTATTAAAATGCATTCTTGTATATTATAGGTAGGAATATTCTCAACTTAGAAAATTTGGTCAAAAATTTAAGTGTAAGTAAGTAAACATCAGTCCAATATGAGCTCCAAATATCCTAATTTCCAATTTAGTGATGTATAATCGAAATTAAACCAAAGAACTTTCATGCCTACATCTTCCTCCCTAAAAATAGTAATGATTCCAAAATGAAAAAAAAGTAAAATGTATATCTGGAATAGTGTATAGTTTAACCAATATCACACCATGATTTGTGATATTGCTCCTCTACAACTTAAATACTTACATGTGAACCAAAGAAAAGTGATCATTTCTAGTTTATTCCCCTCACTACTATAAATACACATACTTAATTCACTGAAATAATGTGTATTAACTCTCCCAATGAAAAAAATTTTAATCAAGAATTCCTCTCCTGAAGTCCCAATTCCACTGAAGTTAATCATTTTCAACAATGATTTCATGAAATGACCTGCTATGCTCTCTATAGGTCCTGCTGCATTTATGATCACTCTGAAAAGAAATAAAAATAAACTCACTTTCACCAATTGGTCGTTGGCTAATACACTAGGATTACACGAGTCTGGCAATTAGTAGATGCTACTTTCCCCCCCTCATTGTAGAAAAGCTTCTCTAACTAAAATGAATGGTAGGGCTGGTCAAAACTATTTCAGTTGGCAGAACTTACTGAACTTATCTAGTTGAGGAGACTAAGTTATTTTAGAAAAGAATTGTCTTGAGAGACTGAATGGCTATTGAAGATCATTAGCAAAAGAAATTGTTCTAAATTGCTAAATTGTCCACTGAAAAGTGCTGTCAACTCCACATTTTCTTGATAGCAAGGTTTGATTTTTTTCTTGACAATGGCATTCAGGTCCTTGCACATATGCTTTTCAATAAATAAATGCTTGTTAAACTATTTTATTGATGAGAAGGGAGATGTATATTCCAGTAGAATATAAACTCCTTGAAGAGGAGGGGTGTCTCATTTTTGCCTCTTCCCAGCTCGCAGCACAATGCCTTGCATAGAGTAGGCACTTAATGAACATTTGTTGAATTGAACTGGATTGTCTCCAGTACCATATTCCTCCCTATAGGCAAAGGGTGAATTCCACAGAACTCACAAGCAATGTGAATAATAGCTTCATTATACCTTTTAGATTATTGCAAATACCTCCCAACTATGTCTCCTTTCAGGGTATGGGGCTACTATTGTCATCATAAGGGAGCAGCATAACAGCAATATTTTTAGTCTCTCCCAAAACTTCATGTGGAAAGAAGAGAGACACGGGTATTATTATGCTTGTTTTAAAGTGTTTTGCATCAAAGACATGAGGTACTTAGGAGAAAAATGTAGGACATGACAGGAAACAAACACTCAAGATAATAGATGAAATTAGAAAAAAATATTGGAAAACCTTAAGTGTGAACCAAAGAAAAGTGATCATTTCTAGTTTTATTCCCCTCACCACCCATTGCATGGGCATTCTCAATAATCAAAGAAACACTCAAGCTTGAATATTTTAAAATGAACATATAAGAGAGACAGCATGGTATTTTACAGGAAAAATGTGCCTTTGGAATCAGGGATATGTGAAATTAAATTTGGACCCTGTCACATACTGTATGTTATCCTGGGCAAGTGAGTGTTCCTTGGAGGTCTCTCTAAGGATATAGACAAAGATATAGAACAAATACTAATCTATATTAATAAGGGTAATTTCATCATAGGAAACTATAAAAGAGAAAGCACTCTCTTGGCATTTAAGAATTGATTACTTTGAGTAAGATTATTGTCAGAATGGGTTGCTTATTTCAATTCATCTGTCCATCTATCTCTCTATCTACCTACCTATATCTATCTATCTATCTATCCATCTAACTATCTATCTAGGTAATCAATGTTAAATGACTTGCCCAGGGTCACCCAGATAAGTAAGTTTCTGAGGTTGATTTTGAACTCAGGTTCTTCAGACTCCAGGGCTATGCTTTAACCATTTTTGCCATCTAACCCTTGCTTAATTTAAAATACTGAAATTCTTACCAGATCAAATAATGATCAAGTAATCTAATGAAAAAACTACAGTAAATACCACATTCCATCCCAGAACTTCAGAAAAGTAAGTCAGAAGTTTGTGGGCAATAAGAAAAAAAGGGACTTCCCAGCAATAACCAAAGACAAGACAGAAATAGCTTTTAAGACTGCAGCAACAAGAGCAGGGAACTCCCATGA
Source organism: Macrotis lagotis (assembly GCF_037893015.1). Lineage (NCBI taxonomy): Eukaryota > Metazoa > Chordata > Mammalia > Peramelemorphia > Peramelidae > Macrotis > Macrotis lagotis. The sequence continues at coordinate 83,015,533 of NC_133663.1, read as the reverse complement.
AAAAGCCACAATGTGACTACAGAGTCCCATGGCAGGGAATTTGGCAGCCCCAAGACATGTCGATGACCAACACAGTGCCATAACCTTCTGGAAATGATAGGCCAGAACCAGGGGTTGCATAAAATTCTATCCTGAGAAACAGTACTCTGAATTTCAAAAATCCAGGGGTATCTGTGGGAAGTTTTGGAGTTTTCAAAGAACTCAGGAGACGCAGGATGAAATCAAAAAGAATCAACCATTACACCAAAAACAATAAGAGGAGCAGGGTCTAGTCCTGGAACAAACTTCTAGGTCAGGAATTAAAACTAGAGAAATGACTAGCATCAAAAATTATTGTATATTTAATTCTATAACAATGGCAAGCAGAGACTCAAATTGATTTTTCATGAAGTTGACATGAATCTTTAGAAGAAATAAAGCAGAAGATTAAAAAGAAATAAAAACTCTTGAGGAAAAGAATTGGGAAGAAAATAAATAGCACTGAAGAGAATGTGGTAAGCTTTACCTCTAAGACAGAATTCCTGAAAACTAGATTAGATTAACCAAAAATCAATGGCTTCAAGAGACAGCAGGAAATATTAGAAGAAAACAAAAAGATAAATAAATAAAACATAAGAAATCTGATATCCAAAATAATTAACCTGAAAACAAATCAAGGAAAGATAATTTAAGAATCATTGAAGTCCCTGAAACCAATGTTAAAAATTTTTTTTTCAAAGCTTAGATGCTGAACACTTTGTTTTCAGAAATCATAAAAGAGGGACAGCTGGGCAGTGCAATGGTTAGAGCATGAACCCTGGAGTTAGGAGGACCTGAGTTCAAATCTGAACTCAGACACTTAATTGCCTAGTTGTGTGACCTTGGGCAAGTCACTCTTAACCTCATTGCATTAAATAAATAAATAAAAAATTTAAAAAATCATAAATGAAAATCATCTACTAGAACCAGAAGGCAACATGAGAATAAAATAAATATACTGAATATAAGTCTACTGAAACAGGACCCCCCAAATAGCTAATCTTAAGCAAAATCCAGAATTTCCAAGTCAAAGAAAAAAATGTAAAGATCCAGAAAAAATAGTTTTAGTATCAAGGAATTATATTCAGTATCACACAAGACCTAAAAGCTTCTACTAGATGCCAGAGGAGATCTTGGAATATAATTTCAAAAAACAAAAAAAGATGAACTTGCAATAAACAATAACTTAGAGCAACTAGGTGGCACAGTGCATAGAGTACTGGCCCTGGAGTCAGGAGGACCTGAGTTCAAATCCAACCACAGACACTTAAAACTTATTTAGCTATGTGATCTTTGACAAGTCATTGCCTTTCAAAAAAAGGTAAACAATAACTTATCCTACTAAGCTGAATATAACCTTAGGAGGGAAGATAGTTCTTTAATGAAAAAGAGGATTTTCATTTATTTCTGATGAGAAGACCAGAGCTGAACATTGCAGGTATTAAAAAAAACCCCACCAGAATATTTAAGAAAAGTAGTTTTATTTTGAGGAGTTCAGAAGGAATGGTATGATGATGTAGTGTCAATATCCTCATTAGGGGAAGAAAGAAATATGTCCCTTCAGAACTTAAATGTTTTCAAAGGATACTGAAGGAGCTATAAGGGAAGCAGAGAATCAGGAGGCAGTGTAGTTGTATTCTGAGAGTTTAAAGAGGGGGGAAATTATGGACAATAAAATAAGGGCTACACTAGAGTAGAAAGGAGTAAGAAGGACTGGGAAGCTTGCTATTTTTCATAAATGGGGAACATGAATCAAAGAATATGCAAGTCTGGAAAAGAGAAGTGAGGAGCAGACAGAAGAATTTTTCTCTTATCTGAAGTGGACAAAGGAGGATGGAAGATAGAATGTGTTATTGAAGTGCATCCAACTCAAGAAAGAAAGAAATTTGGATAACGTGGTGAGACAGGGAGGAAGGATATAATTGAGAGAGAAAAGTTACCAATGAAACTTTCTTAAAGATAAGCATTAAATGTAGGAAGGAGGGGAGAAAGAAGAGCTCAATTTGCTTGTCGTGTGCCTGCATTGTTATAGTTCTGATAGCATGGAATCTAGAGTCACAGGATATGTATTTAAAATCTCTCTTACACTTGTTCCCTGTGTAGGAGCCTTGGGGAAATAGAAAAAGGAGATCATATCAGATTTAAGGGGGTAGCTTACTTTTGTAAAAAAAAAAATTTTCCCATTCAGGAGGAGGTAGAAATCTGCTTAAAGATTAGGCATGGGAATCATCAGTACTGATTCAGTTCCGCTAAAAGACAAGAGCCCATTGTCAAAGTTGTTGTATTTGAAGGGTCTCCTCTCCCTACCAGTGATGAAATCTGGGAGTGGGGGGGGGGGTCTTGGTCCTAGGCTTCTCGAGCCATCCCTAGGATCTGTTTTCCTGGAAGAAGATGGAAAGGGACGTAAGTTCATATTTGTGAATGTTTCTTTGATACCCATTTTTTCCTCCCTCCCTGTTCTTCCTGACACTGCTGTTTTAGTGAGAGTTCAGGAACGGAAACGCCACCCTTCTTTAAGACTCTATGTCAGAAAGCAGTTTCTGACAAATTCTCCCAGCAAGCAGAAGGACCCTGGTTCTGAACTCTTTGACCAGCATCTGTGCTTGCAGGCTGGTTCTGCCTCCTTTCCCAAACATGCCCTAAAACTATTATGAGACCCTGGGTTGGGTTTTCTCCCTCTCCACTTGCTCAGGGTTCTGGGGGCTGAAGAGCAGATCTTTCAAAACTCCAAACTGGCAAGCTGGGTATACAGGACTTCACATGGAAGCTTCTGGACTCCGTCTTATTGGAAGACTAAATTAAGTTCGTCCGGGAGCGGGAAGGGATCGGGAAAACAAAAAGAAATGCTTAATCAGACTCTGAGTCTTGGTCTCAGTCTAAGACATGTTTGTTCAGGTACGACTTGGACTGGATAAGCTGTGAGGTCCCCTACAACTCCGAGATTCTGTGATACACTGGGGGTGGGGAAGCGGGGGTGATGGGGAGGAAGGACTTCTCCCTGGAGCTTTGACGTAAACTTAAGAGGCCCCGCTCACTCTCACTTAAGAAGAGCCGGCAGTAAGCGCGAACGGGAAGACCTAGAAGTGTCACCTCAGCTGGGAACATCTCAGAGATTTCCGATTGTGACACAGGAGGGAACTCCTAGAGGACAAAAGAGGTAAGGGGGGCGAGGCATGCTTTCCCTGACATATGCAACACCTGCAGAGTAGGGGCAGATTTAACTCTCCTTAGACTGGCTTGTCTCTAGGTTTGGGAGAAGGGAAAGATGACAAGTTCTGCCGGGTGGGAGATGAGAAGTGCAGAACAACGTGTGCAGTAGCTGCTCTACTCTTAGTGACACGCGATATATAAGAACTTAGGAATTTCCAGCAGCCCAGAAAGCAGATTTTCTTTAGAAGGGTGGAAGGATTATTGGAGGAGAAAGGAAACAGGAACCCGGGAACTCCGGGGAAGGCTGAATGGTTTGAGAAAGAGCATAGTGAGGGAGTTGTATGAACTTCAGAACTCTGGACAGAGGCACGTGTTCTTTAGCCAACTCATTTTGACCAGAAAACTTCTTTCCAAGAGAAATAAGCTTTTCTTGTCCTTTAGTCGTCTTGAAACTTTTAAATCGTGCAACAAGAATTTAATTCAGAAGCAGAGAGAAAAATGAATGCAAGTTAATTCAGGGATTCAAGGGGAGATGGAGGGAAGGCAGACAGATTTGCTAATCAGCATAAGGCAAAAAACGGGAACATTTTAACAAATCAGAAATTTAAAGGACAGTTCAAGGAACAATTTTGTCTTGCACGTATAAGTTCTAAGGAAGTATATAGAAAGGCTTGAGCAATTATATCTTATTTCCCATTCACATGCAGAAAAGTCTCCACCTTATGGCTAATGAGTAGATCAGCACGGTGATCAAATATGGTTTTTTTTTCAGACTTGGCTTCTTGTCCAACTGGTATTGTCACAACTTTAATTCTGCCATCCTTGCTTTTAATACTGGTGACATCAAATTAACTGAAAGCAATGTAACACAGGAAGGCAAGGATCTATATGATTTTTTTCTGTTAGAATTGAAACAGTCAGTACTGTCCTCATTTTTCAGATGTTGCTGTCTGAAGGAGAAGCTATTTCAAAATATTACATTACTTATTTTGTGTTTTTTCAGACATCCCTATAATGATTGGTTATTAAATGATGGAAATAAATAGTATTCCTTGATAGCTAAAATGAAACTTACAGTAATCAATTGGTGCAAAGGAAAGAAGACCACAACTTTATGAAAGTTGCACCACAGTTGCAAAACATTTTCTACATGTTTATTAAACTTTCATTAGTTCAACTTATATGTGTCTGAAGTATTTTCATCTTTTTTTGCTTTCAAATTGCTATCATTGAATTGATTTTCTTTAGAACTCTTTAGAAAGCAAGTAAATTTATTTTTGCAGAAAATCCCCATTCACCACTCCCACCAGGTCCTCGATATATTAACATACAGTACTATAGTATAGTATAGTGCAGTACAGTACAGTATAGTAGCAAAGAATATAGCTTGATTCATATCTGAGATAATTCAAAGAAGTGCCATCTTCAGGCATATCTATATGCAGGAAGGAACAACATCAAGGGAATGATATAATAGGCAGAAGAGGTTGCTGTGAAATTGGTTTGAAATTTTTCCTATGATTAATATTAATATTGTTATTTTCAATTCTTTAGTAAGTAACTTTAGAGAGAGTGCCCAAGTTTGATGATGATATCAGTGTACCTCAGAATAGCTAATAACAAGTACCTGAAAATGAAAAGATTATGTGTCTGGTGAATGCCTGATGATTTCCATCATGTATACCTTTCCCTTTTTTCCATTCCTCTGAGTTTGAGTGTCCTCAAAGACCTTCTCCTTGGCACTATTTACTAAAGCTACACTCTCTTTCTTAGTTCCCCCAATTACTCCTGTGGTCCTAATTATGATTTAAACATTTTTTGGCTATTCTGTTTAGCAATTATCTCCATCCCTGAGGAACCAAGATCACCTTCATGACATAATGAATCATATAAAATATGTCACTTGAAAAATATGATTAGCAGAAATACAATTAGGTATTACTTGGAAGAATATTTAATTGTTCCATGGATGGTGACAGTGGTGGTGATGGTGATGAAGGTGGCAAGGCAAAGGACAGTTTATCCTGGTACTAATGGGAAAATCCACCACTTGGAATAGTCACGAAGGGAGAGGAGACATCTTGTTCTCCATATGTTCAATACTGATCCTCTTTGATATAATTGATGATGCCTGTTCCATCGATCTTGAGAAGGAGGAGAATATTGGGTAGAAAAAAGTTGCCAGGAGAGAGGTACCACAGTAACTGTACCATTAGGAGAATGACCCAAACCAGGCTCAAGTGAGCATTCCCTTCATGTTGGTATCCTGGGCAAAGTTCCACTTTTCCCCCCATACTCATCATGACTCTTTTTACTGACTCCTATATCATGTTCTCATATCATTTATCCTAGAAATAAGACAATTTGGTGGTAGTAAATGAATTTCCTAATTTAAGCATCCTAGTATGGCTACTTTCCTCCTAAGGCAAGGAACTTATAATTCTTTTTTTCATCAGTGTTATGGCAGATCTTGGAAACAAAGGAAGGATTCATTACACCATGAGACTCACCTGTACCCTACTCATTGTGGGACTGTGCTTTGTGGTACCTTTCTTCTGTCATAGCCAAATTGATCTTTTGGCTCTAAACCGAGCAGATCCTCAATGCTGGGAGTCTTCTTCAGTACTCCTTTTGGAGATGAGGAAGCCACGCATTTCTGACACTGTGACAGGATTTTGGGACTTTATGATCTACCTAAAATCATCTGAGAACTTGCAGCATGGGGCCCTCTTTTGGGACCTGGCTCAACTCTTCTGGGATATCTATGTAGACTGTGTGCTCTCCAGGAACCATGGCCTAGGAAGGAGACAGCTGGCTGGAGATGAAGAGAAGCCACCCACAATGCATTCACAGCACACAGGAAGTAAGCCTTTTGCCTTTTATTTCTGTTATCTCAAAGAGGATATGTATGTATGTATGGAAGAACTAAATGGAAGTAAAGAATGCACAGGTTTTATTTGGCAGCTACAATTGTGCACAGGGATACCTGAAACAGTCCTCTGCAATTGCAGAGGAAAAGTTAATTGTTAACTTATTTCTTCCATCATTCTCAAAAGTAAAAAGCAAGTGAAAACAGTTGATGTAAAAATAAAAAAATACAGAAAAGCATAATTCACCAAAGAACATGAACAATTCTGAGTCCCCAAACAGAAGTTTTAGAAAGTTTCTTCTTACCTGTTGTTTAAACAGAAAACCCAAAAGATTTTCAACCTATCTCTACTCAATTATCTCCACTATATCCACTAGTGCAGGGGATAGAACATGGAAGCAGGAAGACCTGAGTTCTAATCCTGAACTAGACATTTACTAGCTGTGTGACCTTGGGTAGCTCACTCAATCTCTTGTGGACTGAGCTTTTTTCATCTGAACATGACTTTCTCAGTGTTCAGCAGAAATGCTAAAAGCTAAACTCCAAGGGATATCTCAGTGATATCTCTCTCCTTCACTACTTGTTCTTTTTAGTTTCTTGATGCATTCCAGCAAGACAGAATTACTGGGGCTGCCAGTGACTTCTTGCTATTGTTCTATACAGCATTCATATTCCTTTTTTTCACAAAATTGCAAGATTTGCTCCAATTTCTGAAGTTACTTCACTCTATATCATTCATTGACACAAGAGGGGACCATAAGTTTTGAGCAGAAGCATGTAATTATCAGCTCAGATTCCTTGAAACACTTTGAATGAAGAAGATACTGAAATGAAATAGTTAAAGGAAAAGAGAGTTTTTGTCTTAAAATTCTAATTCTTTTAAGAGGCTCAACTGTACATTAGGGGCAAAAGCCCATATTCTGAATGCCCTTGGGAGCAAAGAGTAGTGTTATTGGCATAAGACAGGGGATGTACTTGAACCTTCTCTAAGGGAACATACAATCATTGACAAGAAAGGGAACATTGAGATAAATGTGTAGGAAATTCAGGTGTGCTTTGCTTTATTTCATAAGTAGATATATATATATATATATATATATATACATATATATATAGCTTTGTAAAACTAAATTTTAATAGATTTTCCTAAAGTTTTTAATAAAAACTAACTAATGGGACTTCCATCAAGTTACTTCATGTTAATAGGTGTCAGTCACCGATCTAAAAATGAGGGGTTTGGACTAAGTCCTAAGATGCCTTACAGCTCTATCATTCCATGACACTGTGAATAAAACAAAACAAAACAAAATAACAAATTCCGTCAAAGACACAGGGATGGTGTTTCAAGGTAAAGTGCAAAATGGTTAATGTAGATCATGGAATGAGAATTGTTCCCCTGGGGTCAAAGCTAATGAAATAGCTTAACAGCTAAACTTTTTTCTGTTATTTTCTGTCTCCAGGATATAGGTTGAAAATAAAATAATTTAGAAAAAGTTTAAATATATTCATAGATGATATTGAGAAACTAGAATATTTTGAAGTCTATTCTTAATATTTGAGCTTGATATAAAAATAACTAGGTCATTTAAAAATGTATCTCTGAGCTACCTATAGGATAGTAAGCTAGATAGATGAATATTTGACCAAATATGGAATTCTATACTTCGATGCATCTGTGATTTCATTGGTGTGAACCATATAACTTACATAGCTCTAGATTCTATGTTTATTTTGTTGTGTTCAGCTGTTTCAGTCATATCAACTCTTTATGACCCTATTTGGAATTTTCTTGGCAAAGATATGGGAGTTATTTGCCAAATGAGAAACTGAGGCAAATGTGATTAAGTGATTTGCCCAAGACCACAACTAGTAAGTATCTGAGACCAAATTTGAATGCAATATGAGTTTACTTGACTCTAGGTCCAGTGCTCTAACCCCAACAGCTATATTTTCTTATAAACTTTCCATAGAAAATTGATTCAACACACTGGAGATCGGATTTTTATTTGTTCACTTCTTTTGTTTTTTAGTGTCTCTGAGCTATTAATGAATGACAGGTTGATTGTGTGTTTTCTCTCATCCTTTTCTCCCAATTTGCCTCAAAATTCTTTCTGAGTGTCAATTGCCCTCAACGCTAATGTCCTTCATTCTTAATTCATGAACAGATCACCTCCTCTTTTGATGATATGTGCCCATGATAATGTATTTTACAACCACTTCTCATATGCTATGAAGTTGCACAACAGAATTGTGCCATTCTTATCTTTTTTTAAAAAATCAGAGAATTTTTGTTTTTTCTTCTTTTTTTAGGTATTTTGCAAGGCAATGGGGTTAAGTGGCTTGCCCAAGGCCACACAGCTGGGCAATTATTGTTTGAGGTCAGATTTGAACTCAGGTACTCCTGACTCCAGGGCCAGTGCTCTATTCACTACACAACCTAGCTGCCCCCTGTTTTTTTTTCTTCTTTTGAAGGAAAAAAAAATATAATAATGACTTTCACAGTTGTCCTAGAAATTGGTGGCAAATGAACCTACTAGGAAACAAATAGCACAAAGCTATTAGTCATATACCTTCTGTGGGGGATAGAGGTGGGAGCATTTACTGGAAAATTTTTCTAATATAAAAAAGCATAAATAAAAGTTCATAATTGAAAAATGAACATTATAGTAAACATGCTTCAGATATATAAAGACATAATTTTCAATTGTTAAGAGATAAGTTTATTTGATTTACTATATTTGGGATAAAATATTTCATGGATAGGATTGCATAAAGACAGCCATGTCTTTATAAGTCTACATTGCATATGCATAATGGCTGCAAATATATATGTAGCAAACTTCCAGTTGTATAACAAGTTACCCTAGGTATTAGCCTGCAAATTATTTTGTGACCTATTATTTATTTCCCTTTTTTGCTTTCAGGTACATATTATCAATTCCTAAGAACCCCACTCCTGAAGAAGAAAGAGCTGATTGGAGATTTGATAAGCATCCATATGCATAAAAGTGGGTCTAGATTAATTGGAAGAGTCACCAATGACCTAGGAATAAAAAGAAAATAAATCTAATCTCAGACTTAAGCCTAATGGAATTTTTAAAAATATATGCCTTTTTCTTGACTTTTGTTCATTTCTTTGTAAGAGGTAATGTATATAGTTTCATATTAAGTTAGATTCTTCCCACATATTAGACTGGTTGGAAGTGGCATTTTAGACATTTCTTTAGGTTCTTAACAGTTCACTGGGGCTACAGTATCTAGAGTTAGGAGAGACTTTGGAGAGCTAATCCCAGCACTTTTATTTGACAAGTGAGGAAACTAAAGGTCAAGATTCTGATGAATATTATCTAGGTTTTGTGCCCAGTTCTTTTGAATCTAAAGTTAGCTTCCATTCAAGACTAGATCTTGCTCCCATGCTAGATAGGAGTAAGCAAATGCTTACATACTGAGCTGTCTTTGATCTAAATGATTAAGCCTTGCTTCCAAAGGCAGAAGAGAGAGAGGGATTGGGAAAATCTGACTTATTGTATCCTTTTGTTATTTTCACTTTTTAAATCAAGATTGTCTATGTAGTTTCTTCTCCAAACTGTATGACTTTCAAGCCATTACAATTTTATTATGGCTGGACTGGCATAAAAGGGACTGTGTGTCAGTGGAAAGAATATTGTATATGTAGCAGGAAAACCAGTTCAACACTATTTATCTGTTTTAAATAAGTCTAAAGTTCTCAAATTCTATCAAGTTCTGGAGGTTTGTTTAAATACAGTTAGCATTCAGTAGAAAGATGTCTTTTTTTTTTTTAAAAAAGTACACTTGTAATAAAGAGAGACTCAATTCATGACAAATGAATATACCTCTAACTGAATATGGAACACCTACAGCTGGTTAATCTGCACTGAGAAGCTTGGCAAGCTAAACTTGACTGCTGTAAGAGAGGTATGTTAAGCAAGACATGCAGAAATCCCATAGATTAAATTTAAGGAAAAACACAAACATCCCACCTACAACTTCATAGGGCTTTTATGAGAAGCAAATGAGACATGTATGTAAAGAGTTTTGCAAAGTTTAAAGAGTTAGGTAAATTTCAGGAGGTGTAATTATTACTACCAATACTACCACAATCACTACCACCACTATTACCAACACTACTAATATTATTGTTGTTTGTCCTTCATTCTCAAAGAAAAACATGACATCAGGGAGGTGATGCCATGACAAACACATGAATTGGATTTCAGTGGGGGGAGGAGGGACTGTGCAAAGTTGCCAATCTCACTTTCTTCTCTGGAGTCATCTAGATTCGGTGGCCAGATATGAATCAGGATGACTAGAGATGGCCCTGGATGTGAGGCAATCAGGGTTAAGTGACTTGCCTAGGCTCACCTAGCTAGGAAGTGACAAATGTCTGAAACCATTTTTGAAATCAGTTCCTCTTTACTCCAGGGTTGGTGTTCTATCCACTGAATCACTCAGTTGCCCTATGACTATCACCACCACCATTACTACTATCACCACCTTGCAACCCATATTTTATCGAGTTGTGGAAAAAATATATACAAAAAAGTAAATGACTAGAATTTGTTTAAAATAAGGAAGAACAATTAGCAAATTTATTAGAGTCCCATGACATCTAATTATTCTTTTTAATGACTTCTTAATTGTAATTATACTAGTTGATTGTCAATAGGAAGCCAAAAAGAAAGAGCCTCAAACAGCTATATTCCCATTCTGATGCTAATCTGAAATCAAAATACAGTGTTCTGCTTAAGTGAAATGATTTGGAGGTTTAGACCTGAATGAAACCTCCAAAACCATCTAGTCTGGGGGAATGTTGCAGGATCAGGATTCATGATAACCATTTTAGATTTATTTCATGTGACTTCCCACTTACACTCACTGTATTCTAGTCTAAGTAGTTCAATTGCTCTTCCCTCAACTGAACAATTGAAATCCATCTTGCGCCTAGTACTGCCTGTCCTACATGCCCAAGACCCAGTCACGTCTCCCATCCACCTCTTGGAATCCATCACTTCTTTCAAGACTCTTCTCAAGTACTTTCTTTTATGGGAAGTCTTTCCTGATTCCTCCTCTGTTGTTGTTGTTATTGAGTCATTTCATAGTATCTGATTTTTTGTGACCCCATTTGGGGTTTTCTTGGTAAAGATCCTGGAGTGTTTTGCTATTTCCTTCTCCACCTCATTTATTGATGAGGAATTGAGGCAAACAGTATTAAGTGACTTACTAAGTGTCTAAAGTCAGATTTTAACTCAAAGAGGGGTCTTCCTGACTTCAGACCAGGATCTTTATCTACTGGAGCATCTATCTGCCCATTCCCCCCTAAGAATTCTCAAGTTATCTAGTACTTAATTATTGCTTATATGTTGTAACCCAGTTCAGTGCAACTTGATTGAGGGCTGGGATTGCTGTAATTTTTTTTCTTTCGATTACTATGCTTTTAACAATGCCTTAACCATTTTGTGGAATTGAATTGAGGTGACCATGAGACCTTTAGAACATATTCTTCAGTCAATTGAAAATGTGAATCTGGAGTTCAGAAGAGAGATCAGATTTAATGATAAAAACTTGGGAATCTTTGGATCTCTGTTTCTTTATCAATAAAATGATAACATCTGAGATCCTTTACAACTCTTAAAGGCTATGATACTAAGAATCAGCTGTATGGAGTTGAAGTTTGGGGAATGAATGAGATTGTAAAAGAAGAGAGAAGAGAAGAGAGAGGGAGGTAAAAGGATCTTTCTGGGTGGTCTAAAGAGGTCAAGGAAAGGCTTATTCCACCCCTATCACTGGCTTAAGAAATTAATAATTTGATTGTGTTTCTAAGTAGATGGGAAGGAGCCAATAAAGAAGTAGATGTTGAAAATATTTGAAAGGTTATGACTGCTGAAGTAGGATACTAGAGGAGGCAAATGATAGCATAATTAAGATTTTCAGGCTAGTGGATTCATCACAAACCTCAAATTTGGCATGGAGATGGGACAGAATTCTTAAAGGAAACTTTAAAATTTTCTGGATGCCTTTCTCTACTGAACCAGAGAAACTGATAAATTATTTTCTTAATTTTCTGATAATTTCATCTTTTAGAAGTGGAAGAAAGGAGTAATGATAATATAGCCGTAGTCTGATCCAAAGGAAAGAATTGATTATTGAAAAAGAATGGTTAGTTCAAATGCACAGAGACAGTATCTGGGATGCTAAGTTTGGGATAGGTAGTGGTCCTGTTTTACTGGACTATAAGATTCCTAAAGAGGAGGAGTATGAATTATGCCTGGAGAAGTAGGTTGGGGTAAAAGTATGGACAGCTTGAAATGACAAATCAAGGGGCTTATCCATGACAATAAGAAACCACTGACAACTTTTGAATGGGGCAATTATATGACTTAAATGTTTTGTTTTGACAGATTTGTAAGGAATATTCAGGAGAAAATAGAGACCAGAAATAGGAAGAATAGCAATTAGAAGGCTAATTATGCTAAAAGTGAACTTGTGAACTAGGGTACTGGCTATATGAATGGATGCAAGAGCTTTTCTGAAGATGAGTTAGTAAAGGATTGGACATTAGGGATGAGGGAGAGGATGAGTTAGAGGAGTCTGAGATTGTAAACATAGATGACTAGAAAGATTTTGGTACCTTCAAAAGAAAACAGGGGAGAGCTGTTCTACAGGAGAAGATAACGAATTCCACTTTGGACATATTGAGCTTTAGATGCCAATGGTATATCCATGTGGATATGTTCTCAGTAGACCACTGACAATGCGGAACTGAATTTAGGTCAAATGGACAGTTAGATCCAAGAGACATATATTTAGAGGTGATGATTGAATTCTTTAGAACAGCCAAATACACTAAGACAAAAAGCATGAACAAAAACGAGTTCAGGAAAGAGTCTTGGAGTATATTCATGATTAGCAGGTAGAAAACAAGAAGATAATCCAGCAAAAAGAAACCAACAAGGAATGATCAGGCAGAGAGAAAAATATTCCAGAAAAAAACCCTTCTCCAAAAAGAAGGAAGGATTTGTTATTGTGTCAAAAATCAGCAGAGAATTCCAAATAGGATGTCTTAGAAGAGATCATTACATTTAGAAGTTAAAATATTAAACTTCGAACCAGTCTTCAGTGGTGTGGGGAGTGAGGTCAGGAGCCAAACTGCAAAGGATGAGAAGTAAATGGATCCTATAGTGTAATAATATAGATAAAGTACTGAATGAATGAACAATCTAGCAAACAAACAAATAGGCAAATACATAAAGAAGGATTAGAATTTCATTTTAGATATGTCTTGGAAGAAGCATGACAAGAAACTAAAATTGTGAAACTATTGTTTGCTTTATCTACCAAGGATAGTGATTTTTCAGAATGAGAGAAGGTAGAATAAAACTATTGACATGGAACTGAAACTCAAAATAAATAAGGAGATGGTAAGAATGTTTTTTGCCCTCAGTTTCAAGATGCTTGACCTAATGGAACTACATCACGTATTACATTCCATGGAGGATTAGCTGTTTCTTGATGAATAATGTTATATGGGAGGAATGTCACTAGAAAATGTTATCCTGATTTTCAGAAAGAGAAAAAAAACTATATGGTAGGCAGCATAACATTGATTCCTGCTGAAATTTTATAGTGCATCATTAAAAGGATAACTTATGAGTACTTAGGAAAATGGGGATCATCATGAGAAAGAATAAGTTCAACCATAGCAAAGTCATATTATACTAACTTAATTTCTTCTTTTGTGCATTTATTAGACTGTTGCTATAGATATAGCAGACTTCTTTCATCAAGGTACCTGATAAAGTGTGTCATGCCAACTTTGTGGACAAGATAGAGATGTGTTAGATTGATCAAAAGGAGGACTCAAAGAATTTGACACTTGATAGATTTCATTAGTCTTTGGAGGAGAAGATGAGATGTAGGGGGATGACCTCTGGGCTTGGAGTCAGGATGATGCTGACAATCGCAAATTATCAACACACAGATGTGAAAGGAAAATCACTTTATTATGAGCTCAGAGTTGTAACCCATGGTATAACAAACAAATAAACAAACAAAAACTTCCAATGGAACTAAGGATAAATTTTCAGTCACCTTATATATAAATTTTTGGTAGACAGAAAAGGCACAATAAATTTTTACAGAAGGCAGAAGACAAAGGTTTAATAGAAGAGGAAGATTTGCATCAGGTAAAATTATAAACTGGTCAGTAAATACTGAGGATACAACTGGAACTTTCAGTCTTTCCACTAATGTTGGAGCTCTAGTTAAGTATGCGACTTATTCATCTTAAGTAAATAGAAGTAATAAAGCACAGTCAGAAATTCTCTTAACACCAACCAGTTAATCATTTACACTAATGTTTGAAGTCTCAGTTAAATTCTGCAGACCCCAACTAGTTCTGTGACTCATGTATCTTAAGGAAATTGTTGTAATTAAGCTAATATTGAAAATTCTTTTATAATACTTTCTATGATTCCTTTTCTTCATTTATAAATTGGTGAGGATAATAAATGCACTACTATCTAACTGGACTTTTTAAAGGAAAGCACCTTGCAAATTTTAGAAATTTAAAAAATTTGTCATCATTTTATCACATCTCTGTTTTTAAGATCTGGAACTTTAATTTGATTGTAGTTAATGCTCCTAGAATTAATATATTAATCTTTTCTTCAATATTTACCATCCTTATCCTCTCCCCATTTGTGTTTCTTTTAGAATGTAAGTTCCACAATGTCAAGGACTTAAATTTTATATCTCTACCAGATAGCATTGGTATTATAACAGGCTAAGAGAAAAGAGAAAGGCATAAACATTTAATTTGTCCTTACTGTGTGCTAGGAACTATGCTAATCAATTTTGACAAATATTGCCTCATTTGATTCTCAAAACAACTCTGTGAGGTAGGTGCTATTATTAATCCTCATTTTATAATTGGAGAACTGGAGGTAGAGAGAAATTAAGCTATAGGCCCACAGTCATACAACTAGTGTTTGAATCCTTGCCCAGATTTTTATCTGGAGTTGATTATTAATGCCTTTTAAAATCCTTTCCTTTATATATAATTGCATATATGTATATAATGCTGCTATTTTATCTATATATATATAATATATGTATATTTATATATATATATATATATATGAAAGCTACTAATAATTAGAATATAAGGATGTATGGAGGGTTGACATTTTTTAGAAATCATTTCTCAGAGCCTAGAAATAAAATCATAGATTTAAAGTTGACAGGGATCTTTGAGGTCATTGAATCTCCTCCCTCTTAGTCTTCTAACTCCTGGGTAAGCATCTTAGATCCCACACACAACTATGATGAAATTTTCTAGGAGGACTAAATTTTGTTGAGAGAGAAGTAGAAATGGCTGGAATGTTTTCTTAGACTCCAGTGCTCCTAGTAGGGGTATATATTGACTTCCTGGTCATTTTAGTCATGTATCAACTATATAATAGCAACTGTCTTGCAGTTTGTCCCAGAAACCCACGGAAGGTACCATTTTTTTCTATATCATGTGATATGGAAGAACTTGATTAAATCCAGCCTCAGTTTTTTTTTTCAACCTGTTTGCTACAGCTAATGGAACTACTAGTTCACTTGCAAAGAGTTGCTGAACCTGCCCAGCACCAGATGCAAATCTACCATCTACATAGCTTTTGGTTTTCTTCTTCAGTCAGGTCTTTTCTCCAATAGAATACATTCAGATAGGCAATTAAGGCATTATATCAACAACTGAAATGATTATTAAAGGAGGTAATTAGCTAGTCAATTAGAATTAAGTTCCTGTAGGGCAGGGAATACTTCTGATTCATTTTCATAAATACATCCTTCCTCCCATACCTAGCACAACTCCTCACACATAGGAGGTACTCCACAATTATTTTTTGAACAAATGAATGAATTGTATTTTTAAAAAATTTAGTCTAACAATAGCTTTAAAAATATCATCATCATAAGCAGTAGAACATACAAATAAGATGCCCCCAATTTGCTTCTAATTTTTTAAGGAATCTGTCCTGAGACAAGAAACAAAAATGTTTTTCCTTATTCAATGAATAAATAAAAAAGTATTTATTAAGCATCTACTATGGTTCTAAACAACATAAGGGAGGTTCTGAGGATTTAAAGATATAAATTAAATAGTCCCTGCCCATGAGGGGCTTACAGGCTATAGAAAGGGAAATTCTTAGTTATCTCATCTTCTTTTCTCAAAGTGCTTAAATCTTTAAATTCTTGCAAGTGCTTTTCGTAGATTTGGTGATTCACCAACCAGATTGGTCACTTGTGTCAAAGAAATTATAATGGTTCCAGAATCCTCTCATTTCCAGGTTGTTAGAGTTACTTGGTTAATAAGGTTAGAAAAGGCCTTGCTCACCTCCCTTGCTCCAAAGTACAGGTCCAACTTTGCTGCAGATGACTGACCTGAAATCAACAACCATATTTATGACATTTGGAGATTTGTACTCAAAAAATTCTCAGATCCATCTTTGTGAAACTATAGCATATAATAAATCATAGAAAAGAATTAGAAATATCTTCTTTTCCATTTCCAGATTTTTAATTCTCTTCTCATATCATTTTAATAATCTGTAACACAAGTATCAAGTGTGATAGTTAACTTATTTTATTTTCTTTTTTCTTTTTTATAAAGTTAGATTATAAAGTCCTTGAAAGCAAGTGTGTGGTGAAAACATCTACCATTCATTTTACTAGGAAAGCTGAGACTAGTTTGATAGCTTCGCTTAGGAGTTTTTCAGTTATAGGAGAAAGAAAAAGAAAGAAAAAAGGAAGGAAAGAAATGGAAGAAAAGGAAAGAAAGAAAAGGAAGAAAAGAATTTTCTAATATAATTGTTTCTTAATTATAATACCGGAAGAAAGAGTTTTGCACTATTTTCTAGGAATTTGCATCTGGTGTAGTGCTGAATATACACTCAAAATCCAAGAATGCTTTCATTTATTGGAGAAGAAACAACAATGTCCTGCCATATTAAGTCAAATATTTTGCAACCTGTATCTGAATTTGTACTGATTGTTTAAAATGTAAGTTTCAGAAGAGGAGTGCTTAAATCTCTTTGAATTCATCCATTGAGCCCCTAGCCCTACTTTAGATATATTAAGTTATTAATATCAACTTTGACAAGAGCAGTATTCAAAGACAAGCTTATATTCTTGCTTTTCAATCTACTACTATTTCCAATAATAGAAAAAGGCAAGACTAAAGTCCATTTTAATGCAAGATTTTTTCCTCTCTAAAATACGATAGGTAGCAAGAGATTGAATTCTATAGGTTAGAAATTAATTGGAAACACCTGTGCCAGTCAGTCTGCATGAAATAAAAGTAATGGAAATAATTAAACTCACTGGAAGTTTCTTTAGAAGAATGAGGTAGGAAGAAAGGACTATAAGACTAAGACATGGAGGTCAGAAGAATGTGTGGTAAATTGGTATTTGGGATTAACTGTCCTGGGAAATAAGCTATATGTATAAGAAGTATTAGAAAACCTATTAATTCAGATACTTTTGTGGCTCTAAAATATTAAAATATCTAAGAAAGACTGAGGGAAATAAGACAAATCTTTTAGTCCAATCATTATCAAATATTTCCTTTAAAATTTTTAAACTATTTTTCCAATTGGATGAAAAGATAATCTTAAACATTTATTTTTGTAAACTTTTCTCCCCTCCCCCTACCATAATATGATACAGGTCATATATGCTCAATCATGATATACAGATTTCCATATTGTCATGCTGTGAAAGAAGAATCAGAATAAAAGGGAAAACCATGAGAGAGGGAAAAAAGAACAAATTTTTAAAAATGAAAATAGTAGGCTTTGATCTGCATCCAAACTCCATAGTTCTTTCTCTGGATGTGGATGGCATTTTTCATTATCAGTCTTTCAAAATTATCTCTGATCCCTGTATTGATGTCTATCATAGTTGATCATTATATATTGTTACTTCTAGTGTGTAAAATATTCTGGTTCTGCTTTCTTCACTCAACATCAGTTGATATCTTTCCAGGATTTTCTGAAATCAGCCTGCTCATCATTTTTTTAAAGTTTTTTTTGCAAGGCAAATGGGGTTAAGTGACTTGCCCAAGGCCTCACAGCTAGGTAATTATTAAGTGTCTGAGGTTGGATTTGAACTCAGGTACTCCTGACTCCAGGGCCAGTACTCTATCCACTGCACCACCTAGTCACCCCTCATCATTTCTTTTTAAACAATAATATTCCATTATTTTCATACACCATAATCTTTTCAACCATTCTCCAAATGATAGGCATCCCCTCAATTTTCATTATTTGCCATCACAAAAAAAGAGCTGCTATCCCTTTCTTTTATGATCTCTTTGGAATACAGATCTAGTAGTGGTAATGCTGGGTCAAAGGGTTTGCAATTTTATAGGTTTTTGGACATAATTCAGAATTGTTCTCCAGAATGTTTGGATCGGTTCACAACTCCACCAACAGTACATTAGTGTCCCAATTTTTCTACATCTCCTGCAACATTGATCATTTCCTTTTCCTATGATATTAGCTAATCTGATAGTTTTCCTGTGATACCTCAGAGTAGTTTTAATTTGTATTTCTGTAATAAAGAGTGAGAGCATTTTTTCATATCACTATAGATAGCTTTAATTTCTTCATCTGAAAATTACCTATTCTATCCTTTAATCATTTATCAATTTAGAAATGACTTGTATTGTTTTAAATATGACTCAGTTCTCTAAATATTTTAGTAATGAGTCCTTTATCAGAAACACTGGCTATAAAAATTGTTTCCCAACTTTCTGCTTTCCTTCTACTCTTCATGCATTGGTTTTGTTTGTACAAAACTTTTCAATTTAATGTGATCAAAATTGTTCATTTTGCATCTCATAATGTTCTCTATTTCTTCTTTGGCCAGAAAGTCTTCTCTTCTTCATGTATCTGACTCGTGAATGATTCTTTGTTCTTTTAGTTGGCTTTTTCAAATATTTTCTATCAAGGATTCCTTTGGTATTTGCCTAAATTTTCAAATGAGGATTTCTAGTGAAATTTTTATCTCACATAGTATCCTTCCATATGCTTCTATTTTTTCTTTTCATTTTTCCTTCACCTCTCCTGTCAATATTCATTCTCTTTTATCCTTTTCTTTGAGAATATTCCATCCAATTCCTGTTTCTTATAAACTGAGATCTGTTAAAGACCTTAGCTCAAAAAGGCCAAAGTCTTCCACTGTATCTAGGGCCATCTCCAGTTGTCCTGATCCATATTGGTTCTGGACTGGAGGCTGCTGACTTTGCACAGTTGAGATGGGCACTTAAATCCAATTAATTTGTGTGTCATATGGTATCTCCTCCCTGATAGCTTGACCTTCTTCAAGAACAAAAGACAAAATTACAATAATAATAATATCTTCTTCCCTAAGGGTCACTTCTCTAGTTCAGAATGCTATAAAAATACCCAGGCATCATTTGTCTTAATTATTATTGAATGCAATAAAATAGACTTGATTTTTCTACTTTACTGATTGAATCATATGTACTTTCTTTTTTCTAGAATCTGTTTTTAAAAATGGAAGCTTGGTTTCCTGACCACATAACAATTCATTTTAAAAAAAAATGTCTATCTTGAAAATCAATCATGCTTCAAAAAATGAAATAATACTCTGTAGTAATAATAATTATAGTTACATTTATGTAACACTTTAAGGTTTGCAAAGTACTGAAAATCATGACCCAGACCCCAGAGAAGGGATGAGAAAATGTTCCTTCTTCTTCTTCCCTTTGCAGAGGTAGGGAACTATA
Organism: Macrotis lagotis; assembly: GCF_037893015.1. Lineage (NCBI taxonomy): Eukaryota > Metazoa > Chordata > Mammalia > Peramelemorphia > Peramelidae > Macrotis > Macrotis lagotis. The sequence continues at coordinate 82,995,677 of NC_133663.1, read as the reverse complement.
ACTGTCAGATTACATTGATGTATTGGATTAATTTTGCTGAACTCTCCCCCTCACCCCATGTTTATTCTTTGTTTTAAGGGGTTAGCTTGCTGGGTAGAGGAGGGATATTTTCAAAAATGACTATAACAATAACATTTTAAAAAGAAAGTATAGAAAATCAATCAACCTTGAGCAGAATGAATCTAATCAGTTAAAACCAGCAACCACTGTGTTGCCCATCAAGTCTGCTATTTTTGCTTATTAAGTCTCTAAGTGATGCAAAGCCCATCTTAACTGCCTATGTAGATTGTAATGCCTTGCTTAATCTGCATGGCAAAAGACTATTCAAGTTCGAGGATAAAGATAATATTAGCTGATTATGCTGCTTCTATCTCAAGGTAAATCTCACCATTTAACAGACTGTCAGTATTATGCTAATAATCCTTCCAACAATCATTAAATTGGAAAATTGAGGTACACAAGGGTTCAGTTAGTTGCCTGATACCACACACTGAATCAGAGACAGAGATAGGAACAATATCAAGATATCTAAAAGCTTAGTGTTGTGTTGAGCTTTTCTTACTTCTGCACCTTCTTTTCCATTCCCATATTTATAAAATATTTATTATAATATGATCTAGTATTCTAATTTTGCTTGTAGCAATTTTGCAAAAAAAAAAGAAGAAAAGAAGAAATATCTAAAATATTTTCATGCTACTAAATTGGTTTCTATAGTCTACATCATGCAGTAACCAGATGGGATTTGCAGAAAGGAATTATATTATATAAAATTAACAGTTATATTGATGAAGAAGAATAACATGATACTGCCTGAGCTTGAGTTGGTAGGATTTTGGAATTAAGTTAACATTTGCCCTGAAACATATGCTCGGGTGGCTAGTTGGAATAGTGGATAAAGCACTGGCCTTGGAGTCAGGAGTACTTGGGGTCAAATCCGGTCTCAGACTCTTAATAATTACCTAGCTGTGTGGCCTTGGGCAAGCCACTTAACCCCATTTGCCTTGCAAAAACCTAAAAAAAAAAAGAAAATACATGTGTTCAAAACTTCAAATAAATGAGGTTACCATAAAAGAAACCAAGGGGTGGACAGACAAATCTAAATATAACAAATTCTTACCAAGTTTTATAGATTTTTTAATACTACATTAATAAAAATAAACAATGAGATTCAGGGAGCTAATCTCTCTCTCTCTCTCTCTCTCTCCATATATATATATACATAAATATTAATGATTATACACAATTTATTTCCTCTAGAAATCACCACTACAGTCACTAGTAAGATCAAAAAAAGCCCAATAGATTAAGGCTGAATAATACTAATAATGCTAATTGCAACTTTTATAACTAATTTGTCCTCTAGTCCAAAAATACATTTTTCAATAGTATAGCAATTGTAGAAAATTTTCCTTGGAAAAAATGATTTTAAAATAAGTTTGGAACTTTTTTTTAAATTTGAGGTACCCAAAACTAGAGTTGTGTTGATTTTTTTGGAATTATAGGTATTATAGCCTATGAATGCATCATTTCATCATCCTAATGTTATGATATAGTTTTAAATACTTTCAGTAATCTGAAACAAGTCAGGATGAAGAATTCAGAATGACTTTTTGCACTAGTGAAGACTAAGTTTTAAATCTTTCAGAAGCTGGTAGTTCCTCACACTATTTTGAGCAGGGAACCCCAAATACCTATATCAAAGAAACAAAGAGGGGGTTTGTTGTTGCTGTTTAATAAAACTTGATTTTATGAGGTTTTCTTATAAATATGACAAGGTGTACTTTAGCTTTTTCTTGAAAATTTGTCAGAATTCTAAAGATATCTTATGTAGAACATAGTTAACTATGTGGAACTATGGTTCACATTAGAACTTTTTAGAATTTTGACAAATTTAGAGTAGCAACAAGATCACGACAATGAGTTTTTAAATGATTTGTTAATTGTTTATAAATTGGAAAATTTTAAATGGTTTTAAATAATTTCTAGAAGGCACTGCTGATAGTGTAAGCAAGTGTAAGCAAGGTCACATATTCTTTGGCAGGTCAATACATTGAGGCCGAATAAGTCTAATAATGTTAACTAATATATCCCCCAATCCAAAAATACATTTTTCCTTTCCTTGTTTTAATGGTTTAGAGATTGTAGAAAAATTCCCTTGGCAAAAATGATTTTTTAAAAAAAAAACTTGGAACTTTTTTTTAAATCTGAGGCATTCAAAACTAGAATTGTGCTACTTGGGGGGAATAATTTATCTATTATAGTCTACGAAATCATCATACCATTCTCCAAATATTGTTATAGTCTTAAATACTTTCAATAATCTGAAACAAGTCAACAACTCAGAATGACCTTTTGAACTAGAGAAGACTAAGCTTTTAAATCTTTCAGAAGCTGATAGTTCCTCAGACCATTATGAGGGGAAAACCCCAATCACTATGATAAACACTTCAAAGAAACGAAAGGGTTTTTTGTTGTTGTTTAATAAAACCTGGTTTTATGAGGTTTTCTTATAAATATAATGTCAAGTGGATTTTAGCTTTTTCTTGAATTTTTTCAAAATTCTAAAAATATTTAATGTGAAACATAATGGGCACAATTTGAGATAGCAAGGAGTTGGGAACAATGAGTTCCAATCCTGGCTTTGCCCACGAAAGTCCAAACAAATGAGTATCCTTGTGTTCTTTCCTGTCAAATGGAGATTTTAACTTTCTTTCAATTCACAGGAGTGTTCTCTAGAATTCTACTTATGAATAGCTTAGAGTCCACAAATACTTAAAAATTGTCATTATTGTGTATACATTATACACTTCATCAAGTAATAATAATTTTGAAAAAAAGTTTCTTTGAGAAGGAAAGTTCTTTGGAATTAAAAAAGCCCTGCTTTTCTAGATGATCAGTTCTTTAAGATAAGAGAATATTTGCTTTCCTAAAGAAGAAAGAGATAAAGATAAATACTCTTTAGCTAAGTATAAGACCATATCATTTCAAAATGGAAGAAATGACAAAAAAAAGAATGGTTGAAATACCTTCTCAGAAAGTAGCCCTGAATTATATTTAATGATGATGATACTTTATATCTTTCATCTTTAAAGCATTCATAATCTATAAGTATTTAATCAGTTCTTCAGGAACCTTAGCAAGAAAGCAACCTGTTAGACTTGATCCCATGGATGCCTCTTCTCTTCTGCAGATGACATTCTCAATCATACTATCTTTATTTTCTCTTCTCTCTTCATTTTCTTTTCCCTCTCTCCCTTCTTGGCAATTAGTTCCTTTCATATTATATCAAATATGTCCCTCTCCCCATTCTTAAAAAAAAAACAACTTCCCTAGACCCTACACTGAGACATTTCCTGAGCTCAAATCTGACCTCAAATACTAGCTCTGTGGTCCTGGGAAAGTCATTTAATCCCATTTATCACATTTTTCTCATCTATAAAATGAGCTAGAGAAGGAAATGGCAAATCATTCCATTATCTTTCCCTAGAAAACCCCATAAAGGGTCATGAAGAATTGAGTATGAGTGAAAATGATTAAACAAAGGCACTATGCCTCCTTCTAGTTATTATCATTCAATATCTCATCTATATTTCTCAGCCAAACTTATTGAAAAAGGTGTAAATGCTTGCTGCCTCCATGTCTTTTTTTATCTCCATGTCTTAATCAATCATTCCTCAACCCTTTGCAATCTAAATTCCTACCTTCTCTTGTAACTGAAACCTCTCTGTCCAGTTATCAATGATCTAAATCTAATTGTCTTTTCTTAGTCTTCGTTCTTCATTACAAGCCTATTGCATCTAACATTGCTGATCATTCTCTCTCTTCCTGAATCTTTCTCTTCTTGGGCTTTTTTGACACTACTCTCTTCTTATTCTCCTTCTATCTGTCTGATTGCTCTTCTGTCTCCTTTGTTGCTTCAATATCCATATCATGCTCCTTAATTGTTAGTCTAAAGTAGCTTCCCTCTAAAAATAATTCCCTTTGTACTCTCTTGATAACCTCATCAGCTCCTATGGGTTAGTTATCATGTCTATCAAGAGGGCTCTGAAAGAAATATTCTACATATAAATGTATATTATATATATAATATATATCTTGATTTAGATATATCTATATCTTGATGTAGAGATTTTTGTATCTCAATATATATATAGTTCTTGTGGAACTCTCAGTTCTACATCACCAATTACCTATTGGACATTTAAATGGGATTCCCAGAGATATTTCAAACTCAATATTTTCAAAACTGTGCTCATTATATACCCCCACCAATCCTCTCTTCCAAATTTCCCTATTTTTCTCAAAGATATCACTATCCTGCCAATTTCTAAGTTTATAACTTTAGCATTATCCCCAGTGATTTGTTTTCCCCACCCCCCATATATCCAATCAGTTGCCAAATCATTCCTTTTATATATACCTCTACAATATCTCTTCTATCTGATTCCTTTTCTTATATTTATATATTATATTTCTTGTTTTATTTTTAATACATCTATCCTTGTGGTTAAGGTCTCATCATCCTTCCCTTAGATCATTACACAGTCTCCTGATGGTCTCCTTGCTTCAATATCTCTCACCACTCCAGTCTATCATATATATTGTTGTCAAAATACTTTTCATTAAGTTCAAATATTACTACTCTTACTTTATCAACTTCAGTGGCTCCCTGTTGCTTCTAGGATAAAATTTATTTTTTAACCTTTTAAACCCTGTCACAATCTGGTTCCAAATTATCTGTCTTGTTTCATTGGACATTATTTCACTTTCTAGACTCTGTATTCTACTCAAACTGATCATAGTCACATGATATTTCATCCCTTCTCTTGGTGTCTTTGTTCTAGACAAATTCTGCATGACTAGAATACATTTTCTCTGAGATTGTCTAAAATGCATTTTCTCAAATCATCCCTCTTTTATTTCTAAGATGCAGCTCAAACAACCTCATCTAGGTGAAGCCTTTTCTATTCCCCCTCCCCCTGTTAGTTACGACTACCTTCCTTTCCAAACAACAACATATTTCACCACTCTGTATATATATTTGTTTTTATTTATTTTATATTTATCTTATATATAGTTATATTAGTACTTGTCCCTCCCATTAGATTGGAGTTCTTTGTTCACTTGTCAATCAACAAATATTTATTAAGTACTTATTATTCCAGGCACTGTCTTAAGCTATGATATGATACAAAGAAAAAGTAAAAAGTCCTTGTCCATAAGGGGCTTATAATCTAATGTGGGGGATATTATAAAAACCACAACACTGTATAAACTCTAAACTCAGAGTAGATGGATGCAATCTTATAGCATTAGAGTAGATGGATGCAATCTTATAGTATTAGCAGCTATGGTGATCAGGAAAGGTATCCTGAATCTTAATGATTCAGGGCAAAGGCAGAGAAATGAGAATTAACAGTGCCACATTCAAGGAACTACAAATAAGCTAGTATAATTGAATTGTAAAATGCAAGGAAGGGAACAGAATGTAAGAAGATTGGAAGGACCAAATTTGTATAGAATTTTAAATGCCAAAGGGGTTCTATATTTGATCCTGAAGGTAATAAAAAAGTCACTGAAATTTATTGAGCATGGAAGTGACACTGTTAAAACTACATTTTGGAAAATCATTTTTCAGCCAAGTAAAGGATGGAGTAGAGAGAGTTGAGGCAGAGAATTCAAATGGAAGACTATTGTTAAGTCTATGAAATAGATGATCAGGACTTAAACTGGGGTTGATGCTTATGTGATTAGAAATTATGGGATGGGGGCAGCTAGGTGGCGTAGTGGATAAAGCACCGGCCCTGGAGTCAGGAGTACCTGGGTTCAAATCTGATCTCAGACACTTAATAATTACCTAGCTGTGTGGCCTTGGGCAAGCCACTTAACCCCATCTGCCCTGCAAAAAAAAAACCTAAAAAAAAGAAATTATGGGATATATGTGAGAGATACTGTGTAGAAAGAAATTATAAGACGTGGTAATAGGGCAAACGATAGAAGAGTTGAAGATGATGCTGAGGTTACAAAACTGGGGTATCTTCAACAGGAGTATGCAAGTTTGCAAGAAGGGAGGGCATGACTGGCAATAGATTTCTTCTATCCTCCAACCTTTTGGAAGAGGAAGATTCTCTCTTGGAGGCCTTATTTTCACCACAAGAAGTTAAAGGATAAAATAGTTGAAATACCACCTAAATAAGAAACAACATTTTTCTCACATTTTTGACTCTCATCAAATAACCTAATTTTTGATGTTTTTGGTATTGCAGGACAGTAGATCAGGGAAGAAACTAGAATAAATAGATCTAGGTAGCATTTGCATGGAAAAGACAGTTGAATCTATAGGTGATGAGATCACCAGGTGAAAGATGAGAGAGAAAAGGCGAAAGTGCCCAAGACAAAATCTTGGGTGGAAACCCACAATTATATAATTATATTAGCTCAGAGAGGTTACTGAGTTCAAGAACTCTAGATCATTATCCTTTACCCACAACATGGGTTTTATTAGGATAAGTCCTTTAAAATCAGCAATTTCTCACTTGGATCACTCACACTGTTACTGCTGTCTTGGAGGGCTTTACCTGCTTGAACTTGAGGAGACATGGTACCCTTCAATTTTGGCATGAACTGTTCTAGTTTTTCTTCCTCTCTCTCTTCCAAATGCATCTCCTTGATGTTGGTTGGCACCCCTCTTTCAACAGATTCTGCAATTGGAACTACAATTTCCATTTTCCTTAGAAGGTTTGGGGTCTGATCCCTTAGCAATTCCTTCTGAACATTATTTAAGAAAAGAAGGGTTTCTTCTGGTTTCTCTTGAAGTTGAAAGACAACATTATTGCTCTTCAAAGGAATTTGCTGCAAGAATTGTAACCTCAATGCAATAGGCATTTCATCAGTCCCAAAGCTTCTGCTCCCTTCAGTGATGGGAGGGTAAGTAGTAGTAGAGGTGTTCATGACTGGCAATAGATCTCTTCCATTGTCCAACCTTTTGGATGAGGAGGATTCTCTCTTGGTGGTCATATTTTCACAACAAGAAGGCAAAGGGTAAAATAGTCACGATACCACCTAAATAAGAAACAGCATTTTCCTCATATTTTTGACTCTCATCAAAAGGCCTAATTTTCAGTGTTTTTCTACCTAGATTTTGTTATGCAAGGCTTTCAGTCTATTGATATGAATGGTTTTTATATTCATAATTTCTATGTTAACATGGAACTTTTTGCACAAGGGGTTGAACTAACTAGGATTCGATATCAAAGTCATTATTAGCATTTTGGGGAAATTAAGTACAAAAATATAATGAGCTAATTTAGTTTCAATAACTTTCTCATATAGTCTCATTTTAGAGGGTAGTCATTAGATGGTAGTGTGGAGTTATAGTCACACTGTATTCAAGTTATATTCAATCTTACCTGATTTTTTTTGTGGTTGAAATGTATACATAGCTATCCAAGACAATGAATTTCATAAGTCAAGGTAATGAGGGAGATAAGTTTGCCTGGAAAAAAGATCTGGTGGGGCAACCAGGTAGCACAATAGATAGAGCACTGACTCTGGAGTCTGAGTTCAAATCTAGCTTAAACACCTACTATTTGTGTGACCCTGGGCAAAATGCCTTACTCCAATTGCATTAAAAATGTAAAAAAAAATCTGGTGAAATGAATAATATGGAAAAATAGTGGAATATTAATGTGAGTTAAAATGTTATATATAATAGCTGAAAAAGTCAATGATATCTTGGGGATATTAAAGGAGAAGTAGCTTTCAAGAATAAGGAAGTAATAGTCCTGCTATCCTGGTCAGAGTATATCTGGGGTATTCAAATCTGGGTACAATATACAATAATGAACAGTAATAGATCAGAGAGAATCTATCCAGAGGAGGGGAAACTATATGATGTAGGACCTGGAGTCCCTTCAGGATCAGATAAAGGAACAGGGGATCTTTATCCAGGAAAGGAGAAAGCATGGAAGACTGGGATTGAAGAATAAAAGACTGTCAGGTTGAAGAGGGATTGGGATTTGCTCTATTTGGCTCTAGATGAAACTATGAGTGGAAAGACAAGGAAGAAATGGGGCAAATTCAATAAATACTCCATAACAACTAAAGCAATCTGACTGTCTAGCAGAGTGGGCTAAGGACATTTGCCATGTATGCAGTCATGGGGACGTGCTTTGGAATGTGAGTTGAACCAGGAGGTCTCTGAAGTTTTCTCCAAATCTGAAATTATATGAGTCTATGATATGGCATACATTTTTAAATAACACAAATTCAAAATTTAAGATCAGTATTTTCCAACTGCCTGTCCAGGAAAGGAACATTTTGTTCCTTCTAAAAGCCCCCACAAATGTTACCTAGCACCCACACTTTGTTTATCCTACCAGAAGAGAAAAGCTCACTCCTGAGCTTGCCATTGTCCCACCCACACCTTACTTCCCTGATGCTAAAATTTACTAGCATTTGTTCTTTTGCCCAAAACTCTTAATGGTAAGAAAGGGCATATTCTAACGAAGAGAAAGTTAAGGAAATATATGGTAGATACAAGTTGATCTGAGTTCAGTAGTGAAAGCAGAAAAATGCAGTCATTTCACAGATATAAAAACATGGTTCAAGCTGTATGCACACTAAATTGTTATGTACATTTGTGATACCTGAATGTTCTGAAGAATGGTCCACAGAATTTCTTAGTTGACTTTCAGTCCATGAATCTTTGTTTCCAATCCACAATTAATTTCTTCTTGGGATTTGCATATGATATGTATACCTTGCTTACAAACGTTGAGCTATGTTTTCAGTAGCCTGTAAAGATAATCATTTGAGAAAGGCTGAAAAGCAAAAAGTGCACTAAACTACATAAGTCTCTTAGTAAATATAAAAACATATCTTTGCAGTACCTGAGAATTCTGCAAACATCTTAAACTTGCAATTTTCTTTAATGATTATTGTGTTTTCAGGTATACTTCTGGGCTAGGAGTCT